>NC_086248.1:110455090-111076340 GCF_021018805.1 Prinia subflava | reverse complement strand
AATGCTCAGTGTCATGCAATGGGGCCTGTGCTAGTGCTGGCAGCCAGGAGGGCTTAGGGTAACCCTGCTTGTGGTGGTGGCATGGGATCAAGCTTGTTTTCCCTAAGAGAGCACCCCCAGCACCTCAGAAAGCTATAGTTTACTTTGGAGCTGTGCAGCAGCTAATGATTCTCTTAGATGTTTGGAGGAAACCTTTGGAAGAATACGAGTGCTTCTTTTGAGGGCCCAGAATAGAGAAAAGACTTTCACAGCACTCAGAAACCCAGTCCCTGCATGCAGGGAGAGCAGCAGATGGTCATCAGATCCCTCTGGGGTGCAGTGAGAGGTTGGGCCAGCATCCACATGGTGGGCACTCACTGCAGAGCCCAGAAGAGCTACACCACCAAAAGGACACGACTCTGCTGGGAGGGTCCTGCTTTTTCCACTTCCAGAGGATCCCTCTTTGGCAACTGCAAAGCACACTCTGCTTTTGTAAGCTAGAGCAGGTGACTGTTGTCTCTAGGCACCACTGTGTCCACCTCAGGGGATGACAGCTGCCACGATGCTGGCCCGTGGCCAATCCCAAACCCTCTGTGCACACAGTGTGCGTCTCCTTTCACAGTCATACCCTGCTCTTCCTTATTTTAAACTAAATGACTCCACGGGCCT
Organism: Prinia subflava; assembly: GCF_021018805.1. Classification (NCBI taxonomy): domain Eukaryota; kingdom Metazoa; phylum Chordata; class Aves; order Passeriformes; family Cisticolidae; genus Prinia; species Prinia subflava. The sequence continues at coordinate 111,075,692 of NC_086248.1, read as the reverse complement.
TTTGCCAGCACTTCAGATTCTACAGTGTCTATAGACCAGTCATGTATCCTGAGGTAGTGCAGCTCCAGCAAGGTTCAGAGGGGAAAACAAGAGCCTCTTGTCCCAGGGGAGATGCCTGGGTGTGAGAAAACACCAGTTTCCCCCGGGGCACGCTGGCTTTGTACACTGCAGGATCTGAACAGGCAAAGACCTCAACACAATGCCAGCCCCCCTGCTCCCTCTTGCAGAGGACCTGGGGCTCAGGGGTACGAACCACATGGGCCAGACCTTCACCCTTCCTTCACAGCATTCTCTCTGCTTGGGTGGGCAGTGCAACAGCAGGGGAGCACTGACAACACCTGCTGCTGTGGTTGCTGTCCATATGGTTGTGGGTTTGTATATGCTAGCGGAAAAGACAAAATCTGCACTGGTAGTGAAATCTGTGAGATTTTATGGAAAATCAGACAACTATGGCCCTGTCATCTATGTCAGAGCTGGAGGTGTCTTGTAATTTTCTAGAGTTTCCAGGGTTTCCCCCGAGATTCCCCCCGATCTTTCTTACTCCAACGGGAGCAGAAGCTCATTGCCCAAGATCTGTCCCCATCATCCCCTTCCCAAACCACATCTGCCTCAGTTCCTTGTGCCTGGAGTGGCAAAATTAAATCCTGCCTCTGCAGCTGGGAAATGTCAGGCTTTGCCCAGACCTGTGCCTGTCCAGTGCCCACACAGGCTGCAATGCTCAGAAAATCCCAAGGCTGAGGCGCTTGGCTCAGACTTGTTCTCCCGGCTTTGCTCACCATCACTCCTTCACCCTGCCAAATGTGGACATTGTGGTGGGTGTGGTGGAGTCCCAGCCCTGGCCTGAAGTCCCTGCTATCAACAAGATGCCCTTTGTGAACTGATTTGTGCTGGGATCATTTAATGAGAAGTGTTTTGCCTTGTTTATCTCAGTCGGACGCCTCGGTGGGACTGGCGGGAGGTTTGCTCCAGCAGGGCCGGTGTCTCACCCAGGAGCCAGAGGCTCTCAGAAGTGGCTTTTCTGAAATTAGTCTCTTTGTGACTCACAAACTTGTGTCTTGCTTTCAGATGAGCGAGAGAGATAGAGGAAGGATGGGTAAATAGGCAGACTGGTGCAAGTTTCATTCTAGGCTCTGCAAATGGCTCTAGCTACATTAGAAGTGTTTTTGGTGGGCTTTAGATGAGCAATTCCTTCCTGCTCCTTCCCTCTGAGCAGAAAACAAGAGCATTTCACTTGCTCACCAGGACCAAAGCACAGTGCTAGGAAGGGGACATGACTCCTCCTTGTGTGCTGTGAGGGCCTGAGAAGCAGCATGGCCATGAGAAGTGTTCAGGGCTCCATCCCTGCTGGGTGCTCCCAGGAAACCTTCACCAAAATCTTTTGTATTTGTCACCAGCCTTCCCACATGCCTGAGATCTGGAGGAGGACACTGCATGATGTAAGGAAGGAGCCAGCAACAAGAAGCCAGGTAAAACTTCATGTGTCCCATGTCCCTTCATGTTGGACAGCTGCTTCACACATGGCGGGCAAAAAGCTCCCAGGAAATGATTTCAGAATATGCACAAGGTTAAAAGAGAGTTGTTGTTTTCCTGCTGACTACAAGAGAGCCAAGAGTACAGCTACACACCTGGCTGCAGCTGTTTAATTACTGGAAATTTGAATTGTTAGAAATTTGAATTTCACCTGATGCATTTAGAAATAACAGCTGTATTTGCCAGTGAGGCTTCTGATACGGTGACAAGAGAAGCTCCTAAGATACTTGTGGGGTTTTCACTTCTGGAACTGGTTTATCTGGTGTTAATGAAAATCTAAGCTATATTTGCAAGTTCCCTCCATTGCCAGTTGGAATTGTTCTCCATAGACTCCAGGGAAGGGCCCACAGTCATGAATATGGCATTTCCTGCCTGGGAGTTGGACCCATGTACCCTAAGAATGTGTGTGTACCCTCACACAAATTAATACATCCCCTCTTGTTTATCTAGTTCAGCCTCTTGTGAAATACTTCTACCAGATTCTGTGCATTTTCAGCCCAATTGCTCTGAATTTAATTACCCAATCTTGCTAAAATTGTTTAAATGCAATTAGCCAATGCAATTATCCAATAACAGAATAAATCCAAAAATTAAAAGCAGCAGACAGAAAAAGGAGGGGAAGACAAAAGAAAACAGAGGCATTTGCATCAGATTTTTAAAAATTAATTTTCCTATCTGACAGTATGGAGGGAACAACCCTCTGCAGGTAGAAAAAGATTGGTTTCAAAGTGGGGAAAAAAATAACCCCCCCTTATCACTAGAATTCATTCTTTGAAAACAGTTTCCTGTCTGAAAATGCTAATGCAGGGAAGATTTTGAGCCATTTTCCCTGAGGTCCTCTTCAGGCCCCTGGAGGCACAAGAGATGGTGTTGCCTTGTTCCACATGAGCGGGAACAACAGTGGTCAATGTCCTGTGAAGAAAAATGCATCCAGAACTCACTGGAGCTGGCTGGTGATGATCTCCCAAGAAAAATGCTGAGTTCTGGGGGAACCATTTGTGCATGGAGCGGGAACTTTGCTCCAGATGTGTGGCCAAATGCTGTGTTGTGCACGGCAGCGGTATCTGAAAAGTCTGCATCCCCCTTCACCCAAAATGGCCCTTCCAAGGACATCACACGGTCACTGACTCAGCCTTTACTGAGAGGCCCTGAGGCTGAGGGCCACTGATCAGCTCAGTCCCTTTCCTTGCTGATTCCTCACCACCTTCTGCACCATGTGAACAACCACATTAAACATCCAGACACCAAACGAACACAGCTCTCCCAGCTCAGTAATGGAGGTTATAAGCCAGATCAACAAGTCGAGACTTAATTCTATGTATTCACTTTTCATCCTTCATTTCACTAATTAAGCAAGAAACCTGGGCCATAAATTAGTATGATTAAAGCAAATTAAGCAGTGTAGAGTACACCCTTAACTGTACAGCTCATGTAACTGTGCAGATCATAGGTTGCTCCATCTGCACTTGTTTGCTTAGCCCACTCTGGACAAAGTCCTAGTAGAATTTGAGCATTTAATTGTCAACCCTTCTTTTTTTACGGTTCACTGCGTGCAAGCCCACAGATTGCACAGACATCTAGAGATCATCTAGAGACAAAGGGCCAAATCCTGCCCCATCTGTCCCTCTGGGAATGAACTGAATCAACAAGACTGCGCTGCCGAGGGTGGGACATGGCAGTGCCCGGCTGCTCGTGCTGCACTTTGGATTGAGCAGAAATTGGAGGAAGGGGTGTTTTACCGTGAAGGAATTTCCTACTCCTGCCTACCTTGGCAGACCCACCACAGGGACCTCCTGTCCCCATGAGCTTCTCCTTTTCAGCTCAGGCTGGATCTCAAATTTTTTCCTGAATACTTGTTGTTTCCAGCTGGGAGCAAGGAGTGGCCAGTCTGCCATCACAGGACTCGCATATGATAATTCACCCCTGGAGAACCCTTGCTGCTCCCCTGTCTTTCTGCTCGGTACCACATCATTCAGGGACCAAGTACCACCCAACCACCACTAGAATAAATGTGCTGCAGCACCGGGGGTATCTGAACCCTTCCTGGCAGTGCACACGGTGTCCTGAAGGAGAAATTATAAGAACATCATCATTTAATTCTGGGGAAGTAAACCAGAGAGATCAAAATGACTTGTACTCCTGTCTCAGCCATTCGTCTCCAGGGGTGAAAATGCCATGAGGATTTTGCAGGCAGATCTCTGACCCTTCATTAGCTGAGCCCAGCTGGACATCTCCCTTCCTGTCTTGTTAGGAGCTGTGGCCCCTGCATAGGTAAGTCAGGATTTGGGATGGATGCAGGGAAGGAAGGGCAAACCTCCAAACACCAGCATTTTTCTGAGCCCCAAGGGTGTAGGTGAAGCAGTGCATCTGCTGGCTTGAAGTGGATATTGTCAGAGGAATTTTGGATGCCTTTTGGATTAAGCATCATGCAGCACTCACAAGGCTCCACTTAGCTGACATGTCTGAGCTCTGCCTGAAAATCTGATCTTGCTGTCATTACTCCTAAAGCTGTCTTTGCTTCTCCTTCTTTCTTTTCTGATTCTTTTCATCCTGGCCAGTTGTAACATGTACCTCCCTGTTATGTTGTTCAGATGTGCTGCTCTGTTTTCACTTGAACTAAATCATACTCTGTGCTCTTTTCTCCCCGTTTCTCAGCACTGGCTCTTACCCCAAATTCCTGGTTCAGGCAGTTTGTTTTCTATGGTTTTGCTTCAGCTGAGTTTGGTTATTAAATGTGCTTTCTTCTTTCCACATAGACTCCCAGTCCAGCCTCTGAGCTGCTTTTCCAACACATGAAGAGTTTCCATGTCTTTCCTCCACTCCAAGAAGATTTCGTTGTGTCCTTTAAAAGATAGCAGTAACCTTGGACATCTCTATTTCTGTCCTGTTTTCAGAGGACACAAGGTTTGGTTAAGGGTACTATGTGTGGGCATAGTTGCTGATTCCCTCACAACTTGAACCTGTAAACCAAATTTAATGAAGGTGGACAGAAGGTCAGAGGGCTCAAAGACTTCAGGTTCTGAAAAGTTTCATGAGTGTATCTGAGTGAGCAGACAAGGAAGGTGCTCTGTGTTGCCTAACCAAAAGGCAGAATAAACACTGGTTTTTGGGCTAAAAACTCAAAGATATGATCCAAGGGTTCCAGTACCAAAGACAAATTAAGAGCATGCAATTATTTTTCTTTCAAACATTATGCTTCTGAAACCATAAAATCTCAGGATTTTGGAGGGACCTGACTCATGACTTTTAAACCCTTGGGTGTGGAGGTGGTCATGTTGGAGTCTCCTTGGAGCCAGGAGTAGTTAACACACCATCTCAACACCCAGAGGGTAGAGCCTCAGCTCCTTCCTGCTGGATCCCTGCCATGCCATTCCTAGAGGCAGGAAAGCAGGAAAGCAATGCTCCCAGCCTGGAGCTGTGCTGTTGAGTCTGAAAATGTGATACAGGTGCCAGAGGGGACAGCATGGGACAGAGCAGATTTAAGAGCTGGGTGTACTGGGTAATCCTGGGCATGTCTTTTTACCTGTCTGTGCCTCCACTTCTCTTCTCATCCCACAAAAACCCTTGGTGGGGTGGGGGTTTCCCTGATGTGTCTGTACAGCACCTGCTACTACAGAGTTCCCACCAGGCTGAGCGTGCAGGGAGGGAGTGCACCAGGTCCTAAATAAAATAACAGAATAGTTATGGGCACAGCAATCTCACAGGATCAGATTCACCTTAGGGAGCAAAGGGGACAGCCTGTCTTGTAGGAGTCATTGCTCTGGGGCTTTGTTCCTCGGATGGGCTCTCCTTGGCTAGGGCTTGTCCCAGGCACTCATCCCAAACAACACCGAGGAGATAAAAAGCTAAGGCAGGGTAAGAGAAAGAAATGTAAGAGCAGGCAGGAAAGGAAGGCAGAAACTGGGACAGAGAAAGCAGGAGACAGCTCTCAGGTAGTTGCTGATTCAGGGCAAGATATTCCTACTGGAAGACTGAAAGTCCTCCCAGCCCCAGCTTCCTGCTTGTGCAGCCAGCCTGAAGAGGGTCAGCATTGCTCACCCCTGAGGAACACAGCTGAGAACAGCCACGCCTGCTACCTACAGTTCCCACACGAAAACCCCTCTCAGCTGTAACCCAGCTTCTGCCTCCATGCAGACAGCTATTTACAGGATTTCAATGGGTAGGGCCCAAGCGACTCCATGTCCAGAAGTGCCCCTGCCAAAGGAAGGAGACGGGGGTCTTTGCAAAGGGCTTTAATAACCTCTCTGTTGCTCTGGCTGGCAGTTTTCGGCAGGCATCCCACATTCTTCAGCAGCCCTTTCCTTAGCAATGAATAGGCTTTTAGCACACTCTCATAATGGTTTCTTTTCCTGTGGCACTCAGAAAAAACTTTCAGTCTGCTCCAGCGGCCGCCTCTGCTGCCTCTCCTTACCCAGCAGAAAGATGTGGCAGTTCTGCTCAGCATATCCTCTGCTGCCAACGGAGCCACTCTGTCACCTCTGAAAAAAGGTGGCCTGTGAGCCAGGGGTGGAGGGTGGCTTTGCCTCTCCTCACTTTTCTCAAAGCTCCTTTGCAAGCTGGGGGTGACAAGGCTGAGTTAGGACCTCTCCACCCCCTCACAAGAAGTCCCACAGATCAGCAGCTCTGGTGCAGGATCAGGGGCTTCACCCTGGGGCTGGGCTCCCTGCTCTGTGGCTGCACTGTGCCAGGGGTGAATTGTACTCCCTGATGCAGGAGGTCTTGGCTCTGACCCCAGGCAGGTGGAAGGTTCATGCTCCTCTTGCCTTGTTTTTCTCATCTCAATTCCCAGCTGGGCTGTTGCTCCAAAGCCTGCAGTAACAGGACTGTTACAAAGCCACAGTGGTGTGTAATCTACTCTGCACAGGTATGTTATTGTTTGTTTTGTTTCTCCTGGTTTTTATAATGATGCTGCTTCATTAGGGAGCTAAAATTGCTTCAGTTCAGGCGAGTAAAAGGGCCTTTGGAGCTCCCAGCAGGTATCTCACATACCTACAGTAGCCTAGGCAGCTTTGAAAATTGTGCAATAGACAAAGTAAGCTCAGATTCTCAAAGGCTTGGAGATCACTGAGAGATACAAGCCCCAGAAAAACATCAGTACCTATGTACTTTCCTAGGTCCAGCTAAGAAATGTGTCTGAAACGGTGGACTTTAGCAGCAAAAAGCTCATTTTCCATGATGCAAACATGTTGGGAGGCAAGGAAGAGAGCAGCAATGCAACACCCTGCTGTGACTTTGAAGACTTTGAGGTTATTTTCATATTAACCCGCAGACTCATCACACACCATTCTGTGTTTCTCCTTTCCTTTCAGTATGCATTTCCCATTTTCCTTAGATATACGCAACTGCTCTGTATTTCCACACACTTTTATGGCTCTTTTCAGGATTGAAGAGAAAGTCTGCATCAACCCTTTCTCCCATAGCAAGAGAACTACTGTGTGAATCACACAGAGGGCTGGGACAACAATAAACATAAAGGTAAGTTTTAGCTAGGTACATTGGCACACGCACTGGGAGATGTGTCTCTACTTGACTCCATCCACCCGTCCCTCATTAACATTTTGCGTATGATTCCAACATGCAATTCCACTGCATATTTTGCTGAAGGGTGGAAATCTCACAGGAAGTGTATTTCTGTGAGTTTCAATTTCTGCGAGCTTCACAAAAATAGGCAGGTTGGCTGAAGAGAAACCTCCACTGAGGAGCTGCCTGAGATTACCTCTGAGCAGAAATTCCAGGGCTGACAGCCTCAGAGACCTACAGCCTTATTAGACTCATGAGCCTAATAACACCTCCTGAGCCAGAATGCCAAATTCCCTTCCTCATGAAGGAGGGAATTGCACTTGGTGGCTGAACAGCAGCCTTGGAGGACAGAGACAAAAGGCTGTAACACCTTCTTAGACCTGTATCTCAGAGACTGTAGCAAACCTAGAGATTTTTAGTGGATGCAGTCCTGGTAGCTACCTGTCTCCACCAGGGTGACAGAAGCATGCAGTGAGCTCTGCAGAGGACTAACCACTTCTCAGGAAAAGAGATGATGGGGTTAAAAAAACACAGCAGACAAATTCCCAGGTGTAAAAAGAATGGAAGGCTTTTAAATCAAAGGGCCACCTGGAAATATCGGGAGCTGCAGATCGCCGGATACTTGGAAAGCGTTCTCTGAAAATATCACCTTTTGCTGTGCTTACTCTTATGCTCTTTTCCAGTTACTTCTCAGAGATGTGTTTGGTCCCCACGTTGGCTCCCACAGCTCCTTGGTGTGGCCACTGTCACATCCTGCAGCGAGCTGGGGGCATGGGGAGACAGCCTTACAGTGGGCAAAGGGCAGCTGCAAGCTGTTCCTTGGCAGAAGCTTTGTCATTCCTGTTCACTGTCATTCCAGTTTACTGTCACCCATAATCAGGGATACAGTATTCATTGTCATACCGTAATCAGGGATAAAATATGTAAGGATAGAGATTCCCCTTGTTGCTTCTAGCCACTGAATCACAATCAACGTTCCCAAATTGCTCACACTTTTTTTTCCTCCCCCCCCAGTGTAGCTTTTTATAGCATATCCCATAAAACTGATGTAAATCAATGCACGCTCTGCTCGTGTGTGGATCCTTGAATGCCAGGCAAACCCTTGGATGTCCAACTTACCCACCTCCTGCCAGTGACAAGGCACTCTATCAACCCACCAGCACGGGAGAAATCAGCAGGCACTTGGAGCATTTTCAAGCTCTTCATTCAAGCATTCTTCCCATGGCTGAGACGCTCTGGTCGCTTCCCTCGCTCCTTCAGTAGCAAAGCCTCACTGCGAGGGGAGATCACACAGCTTGTTTTCACACCAGCCCTGCTTGTTTTGAAAAGCCTGACCCTGAATTTCCTCCACCAGCTAGAGGCAGTGTCCCCTGCTAGGACAGGTTGTCACATATCCAAGATCTTGAATGTCTGTGCTTGTTCTTGCCCCTTTTTTCCCCCTACTTTTCCCTGCTTTTCCTTGCTTTAAACTCAAAGAAAAACCTCAGGGAGAGCTTATGAAGGAGAAATATTCTTGGGGGGTGATTAGTTTTTCTTCATGTTTTTATATTATGATGGTTTTGAGAAAGGGAACAACAGACAATTTTAAAATTACTCCTGCCTCAGTATAACTTTGTTTCCAGAGCCACGAAAGGATCCTTAGGGCAAACAAGGTATGTGTGTGTGGGTATTATTCTATATTTTTCATCTTCTTTCTGGTAAAACTGCATGTGCCTTTGAAGGATAAAGTTAAATATTTACCCTAGGTCAACCATGCCTGTCTGCAGAGTTTATATTTTGTTGGAGTTTGGGCAAGCAAGTGGTATTTGCAAAATTCCTTGCCCGCCTCTGCTATTAGAAAATGCATTTACAGATGATTTTTTTTTTTTCCTACTCAGAATATTTTCAATCAGGTGTGAGCACTTAGCCAGCCTGGAGAAATGCTAAATCAACATGTGACACTGTGGTAGGATTGTGTTTGGGACTGTGTTATTTCAGTTGCTGGCCAGGAACCTAAATGAAGCAGGACCAGAGCAATATTCTTTGGCCCTGTCATCACAGGAGGCCAGGGGGTTTCTTTCTGTGGTTTCAGATGTCTTGAAATCTGGCTCCTTCTGGTAAATCCAGGTAACTATGCATGGGTGGCTGCTGCTGCATCCAGTTTGCAATGAAGTGAGCAGGCCAGGGGCACTGGGAAGAGCTGAGGAACACATCTCGTGTTCCTCCCAGATGCAGGTGGAGAGGATTTCTGCAAAGGGGCTGGAGCCTGTCCAAACTGCTTGGCATCCCAAGCCCAACAAAGTCTTCTTGCCAAACTAAAGTCTGCATACCAAGAAAGTGCTCTATGTCTTCCTGCCACAGCTCATGTGCTGTGGCTCTTCTGAGGACTTCATTCTGCTCAGTAGAAAACAAGATCTCTCCCATGTGCTCTTAATGAATCCTCCTCAGAAAAAGGCCACACTGTAATGCAGCCCCTTAGGACACTGCAGGCTGCCCAGCACATCTCCATTGGGATGTTTGGGAGCATTTTTATTCAAGCTTCTCTTGGAAATCATGACTATAAAATGCAACCCCTTCCTGCCCTCTTCCCTTTCATCTTGCTCCCTCCTCCCCACCATGCCTTTGAGGCATCAGTCTTCAAACTACTTCGGATCAAAGCAGTTGCAGGAGATGTCTGATGGATGACTTGTGTGGAAGCCTGCTGATGTTGCTATTGGTTCTCCCAAGAACAGAGAGCAAACAGCAGCCAGACCCAAGGAAAAAGCTGCAGAGGACTTTGCCAGGCTTAGGAGAGGGAAATAGCAGCAGGAAGACGAGGTGGCACAGTGAGTGTTCTCTGCACTCCTGCTGCTGTGCAGGTTTGTAGAAAATGTGGCCTGAGGGCTACTCTAACCTGTGCCAAGTGCTGAGACTCGTTTGTATCAGGCAGGAGACTCAGGGAGCAGCAAACAGCTCTTTGAAGGCCTTCCTCTCCTCACCTAGCAAAGAAATTCAAATCTGATTTCTATCTTTGTGTTGACCTTCTGCAGGCGTGGAAAACAATCACCTCTGTTTCCTAGGGGCATTAAAATCCTACATTTCTAGGAGGCAACAGCTAGATTACACAGACCCTATTGTAAGTGTCCATCAGCACTGATATGAAGAGGAAACATAAAAGGGAAGGACCTGACTCCCTTAGAGCCATTAAGATTTTTTCATTCCTTCCACTGAGGTTGGAATTTCAAATATCTACTATCAAAAATGTGTCAAGTTGAATTTGACTGGAAAACAGCATGACATCTTTCCTGGGCCAGTGGTGAAAACTATATTGGCTGCTTTTTCACTGAAAGCAAAAGGATTTTTAAAAAATTAATTTAAAAGTAACTGGAATTTTTTTGGTTGTTTTGTTGTTGTTGTTGTTGCCTGTTCATGATCCCTCTGCTGATTTCTGAAGGAAGCACCCTAGCCCTATGCAGGTGAAAGCCATTTCAGCCAAAAAAAGAATCTTCAGGGAAAGTCAAAATCCCTAATTTAGAAGCAACAGCGGGGTGGACATTGGAAACCTGCAGACTCACTCACTGGAAGCTCCCAAGATCTACAAGCACTGAAATGAAAACATGACACAATGGATCAGTCAACGATTACTACTGAATAAACCAACAGGCTTCAGGGTTAATCACTGCAGCCATCCATGAACTCTCACAGGGTGGAAAAACAGTTAGCTTTGCCTAGAATGTCTTTGGGATGATGTCCATTTGTGTGGTGGGAGGTTCATGTGCTCTGCCATCTTCTTGATGGCAAAACAAGATTGTTGTCTGGAGACATGTCAAGAGAGGAAGGATAACTGTTCACATCAGTATTTGAATCAAAAAAAATCAAGAGAGAGGGAAAAAAGGAAGGGGGAAACGGCGGGGAATTATCATATCATTGACCAGGAAGCTCGACACCAGCATCCCTATGTCAAAGTGTTCTTCTTGAAGGGTTGGCTATCACCAAACAGCCTCAGCATGGGTTAAAGAACTTTCACTGGGATCTACAGTTGTGGAGTTCTGTGTTCCTGCAGGTCACCTATTCTCACGGCACTGCTCTGAGCAAGCTCAGTCCCACAAGGACATAGGGAGATACTCCAAGACAGACGGAGTCTGCTGTCATATGGTGGAAAAGGTTCTGTGTTAGTTCTTGCTCTGGTCTCATACGTGTGCTGCTATCAATGAGTTTTCTAATTTAATACATTCTTCCTGTTGACACTTTCCTGAATTTCTCCCCGTGGTTTCAGTTTGCGCAAGGGAACAGCATTTATGTTTGTTGTTTGGTTTTAGAATATTTCCTCAACTAAAACACGGACTAGATCTCCCTATTTTGATACTTATATTACAGTTTTCTGTTGTAATTTCTGCTTTTCTCTTCCCCTTTTCATGGGTAAATGGAAAGAAAAAAGGGTGAGATCAGGAGAGAATGGCAGGGAAAAATGCAAGGAAAAAATGAAGCATGACATTTTCACAAGGAATGCTCTGAAAATATTAATCAAAAACTGTTTTAGAAAGGCTTCTGATGGAGAAAGAAACAATTATGGGGAATAATTGGTTATTCACAAACCTATTTGCAGAAAAAATTTCAAACCTGATTTTAAAAGATCTACATAATTTTTTTGTTCCTTTTGAGGTTTGTGGAATTCTGTGTCTTTAAAAGTGTTTCCAGACACTTGTTTTCCTGTTTAGTCTCTGTTTCCTATCTCTGCTGATTTGATGGGACATCGATTCACAGATTTTCACAAACCAAGTGTTACTCAAAGAGAAAATTACCAGGGAAAAAATACAAAATCAATAAAAAATACAAAATCTCTGATGTCATGAGTCTAATTTCAGTGCAAGAGTGAATCAAGAATTTTCATCGAGCCCTAAATGTGGATGGTGGTGGACACAACTACTTGTCAGTGGTGCTGTTACCTATTTACACACAGACAATTCCCAGGAGCTCCAGCCATGGTATAGCGATCTTCAGGTCTACCCATGAGATTGGAAAGCAGAAAAGTCTTATTAAATCAGGATTATTGTCCCATCACACGCTGTCAGTCTCTTTAATTAGCGCAGTCTACTCGAAAAGCAGATGTGTGGCTGGTTGTTTTCACAGCGTGTTTTCTGCTAGGCTGTGCTTTGCTGATGTCAAGGGAATGAACTGAAATGGAGCCCCTGACAGAGTCCAAACACCAGCTGGAGCTCCTGGGAGTGCCCTTGTGAGCAAACAAGACAGTAGTGCACCCACAAGGCTCTCGTGTGGTTGAAAGCCCCACGTGCCCTTTTATCAGCCCCATGTATTGTCACAGAATAAAAAGCTGCTGCTTTTGGCACATCTCGGTGTCACCCTGGGTGCTGATCAGGGTGGTCAGGCCATTTCAGACCCAAGTGATGAGAAGAGTCAGAAGGCTCAATCTAATTCCTGTGCCTCATTTGCCTACGGAGAAACTAAAGCAGCTACTCAGCTATCTGAATAAACCAGAGCTTCTCATCTTTGTAGGGATTGCTTCTCATTTCCCGTTTCCTCGAGCTATAACACAAGAGCCATCGGGATTCATCTATCTACACCTCTCTGCTCCTCAGAAAACCAGCTTGTGTTGTCAGACAAGGGTTTCCTAAAGGAAGGGTGCTCGGAGTCCCATCACCTGGTGAACCCATGGACCTGCGGAATGGCCTCGACCGTGCGGACAGGGGACACAGACACAACCTGCCCTGCTGCAGGGGATGGCTCCTGCCTCCACCAGAGGCTCTTGGAGAGGACAGGGGGACACCGAGGGCGCACCTGGACCCCACTGATGGGGACAAACGTGTGAGATGTGAGGACATCGGGCGGTCTCTGAACAGACATGAGAGCTGTGGGAACACTGGTGGGGACATGTGCAAACCACGGGGACACTGAGGGGACGTGACTGAACCACGAGAACACGGAGGGGGACATGTGTGAGCTGTAGGGACACTGAGGGGACATGTGTGAGCTGTAGGGACACTGAGGGGACATGTGTGAGCTATGGGAACACTGAGGGGCACATATGTGGGCTGTAGGGACACTGAGGGCACATGTGTGAGCTATGGGGACACTGCAGGGGTGTGCACGAACCATGATGATACTGAGGGGGGACAATGAGGGGACACGGCGACATGGAGGCGAACGGAGGGGACACACGCGAGCCCGGGGACACTGAGGGGATGTGACTTGAGGGGACGCTACGGCAGCGTGCACGAACAACGGGGATCCTGAGGGGGGACAGCGGAAGGGACAAGTGTGACCCACAGGGACACGAAGGTGGACGCTGTGGGGACGCTTGTCAGCTCTGTGACACCGACGGGGATGTGTGTAACCCGTGGGGGGACACGCGTGGTCTCCGGGGCACGGTGCGGGCCTCAGGCCACGGCGCGCCCTCACGCCGGGCAGGGGCGGGCCGGGGGCGGCGGGAAAGGCTCGGGCGGCCCTGCGGGCCCTGAGGCGGCGATGGCGCGGAGCCAGCGCGGGCCCGGCGGGCGGGCCCGGGGCGGGCCGGGGGCACCGCGCTCCCTCCCCCGGGCGGGGCCGGCTCGGCTGCCGGGCCCGGGCGGGGCGGGGCCGCCACTCAGTCCGTGCCTGGAGCGCCGCACGGTAGCGGCACACGCGGGGCTGGTGCTGGGCGCAGCATGGAGGAGGCGGCGGCGGGAGCGGGTGAGGGCAAGGCGGGCCACGGCCGGAACGGCCACGCCGAGGGCCCGGCGGCGGAGGAGCAGCGGGGCGGCGGGGCCCGGCTGCGGGGCTGCCGCGGGTTCCTGCGGCGCAACGCGCTGGTGCTGCTGACGGTGTCGGGGGTGGTGGCCGGCGTGGCGCTGGGGGCCGCGGTGCGCGGCGCGGAGCTGGGCCCGGCGCAGGTCGCCTACCTGGCCTTCCCCGGGGAGCTGCTGCTGCGGATGCTGCGCATGGTGATCCTGCCGCTCGTGGTCTGCAGCCTGGTGTCGGGCGCCGCCAGCCTGGACACCCGCTCGCTCGGCCGCCTGGGTGGCATCGCGCTCGCCTATTTCCTGGGCACCACGCTGCTCGCCTCCGGCCTCGCCGTGGCCCTCGGCTTCATCATCCGCCCCGGCGCCGGCGCGTCCGCGCTCAACACGCAGCTGGGGCTGCCGGGCGCGCTGCCCACCAGCAAGGAGACGGTGGACTCCTTCCTCGACCTCATCAGGTGAGGCCGCCCCGCTCCCCTCCTTCCCCCGCCCTCCCGCCGCCGGAGGATGATGACAGACCCGGCAGTGTTGCACGCTTCACCCGGGGCTGGGGAGCCCTCCTTCTCAGGCTCCTTCATCTTCTTATCCTCCTGCATCGTCTCATCTGCCTGCACCTTCCCCTCATTTTTCTCCTTCTCCTCAGCCTCCTTCTTTATTTTCTTCATCTTAGCATCCTCCTCATCCTAATCCTGGATTCTCCAGAGGCACGGCTCTCTGTCCAAGTACCCGCAGCCCGCTCAGCTGCATGGGTGCTCTGCTTCTCCCCGCTTTGTTTTTAATTTTGCCTGGGTGGCTGCAAGGATGAGTCGAGGCTTGCTCAGAGTTTTGGGTGCCCAGGCCCGTTTTTGGCTCTGCCTGAAGGGAGAGCGGCTCCTGGGCTCTGGCTGCAGGGCAAGCTTTGCCTGGCACCTTCCCCTGCCCTGCTACCTGTTGTTGCCTGTCTCCTGCAGGCAGGGCAGCTCTTCTCATCCCTCACACGCACCTTCTTCTTTAATTCCCCGACACTTTGCCCAGTCTCCTCACCCAAATGCCTGCCTGCCTCTTAGAGTGCCCTCCCCCAGATGTGGACATGGAAACGCAGCCTTGTTATTCCATGGAGGACATACCCTGAACATCATCCGCTGTGAGGATGCTCTGTAGGGTCGTGAGCTTCCCATCCTACCTCTGCATCTTGCAAAGACGAGGCTTGCATTCCCCAAATCTATCTGGAAACAAGGCTTCCACTTCTAATCAGATGATAGTGGTTTTGTGTATCTTTACTCCTCTTTGCCAAGGTGTGAACTTCACCTTTTTTGTTTTTCTCAAAATGTCTTGTTGAGATCTGTCTGGCTTTTTAAATAAGATAAGAGCACACATAAATGAGGCAGGCATCCAGATGGTGCCTTGAGTACTGGGCTTCCAATTGCATTTCCTTGTGCTTTGCACCCAGGTACAAACACAAGAATAAGGGAGGTGACCTGTGTCACAACGAAGTGGCTGAGAAGTTGAGCTGAGTGGATATCCTGGTAATTACAAAGCCGAGTGGTTTTTTTTTTCAGTTTTGTTTTGATAGTTTGCTTTGCTTTTGTGAGTCCGGTTTTTCAGCTGGGATACGTTTTTGCTCTGTCTGGACAAGTGGATGTGGCAACAAAGATAAAAAGACTTTCTAAAAAAAAAAAAAACCACAACTGACCAACCCCAAACCCAGAACTGTATTTACAAATTCAGGTTAATGTCCTTTTCTCCCCCTGAGACAAGTATGTTCCCTTTGGACAGAAAGTAAGTCTGGTTTGTTCCACTGGCAGCCGTGTACTCAGTGTCCTCAGCTCACCTCTCCCGCTCTTAAGAACTGACAATTAAGGACCTTTCTTAAGGACCAGCTCTTCCTGACAGCATATTCCTTCCTGCTATTCCTTTTGTGTTAAAAAGGAGTAGCAGAACAACGGGAGTCTGGCTGTGGTGGTGATATGTTGTTGAATGGAGGGGAGGGAGGTGAAGAAAAATTGCCAAAAAAAATGTAGGGACACCTGGGAGAGTTGGGAAGATGCCTGTAGTGGTGGCTACCCCAGCACATCCTGGCTGTACCTGGTGTTACATCCCTGTGTCACCTGGCAGCGTGGAGCAGGATGGAGTTGAGGAACAGGCCAGGGATGTTGCTTCAGGCTGTGGGTAATTCCTAAACTTCAGGGCAGGCAGCATTTTCTTGGTCTGGTCTGTAAATGCAGGTCCAGAGCTCATCCTCAAAGGGGTTGTGATGGCGATGGGATTGAGCCCCTAATTCCAAAGTAGGGCTCATCATGATGGGACTTGGGTAAAACGTGGTGGGTTGCAGAGGGATTTTCCTTCCAGGGGACAGGAACTTTCTCACAATGCATGTATGGGGGGCTGTGAATACAGCTTTTTTTGGAACCCCAGGGGAGGGCTGTTGCAGCCACGCTGTTGGGCAGTCAAGCTGTTACAGCAGTGACTGTGAAATCCAGTCCAGCAAAGTTGTGTTTGGACACAGCCACCACTAAAACTCTCAGTCTTAGCACAAATCCCTGACAGACTGAGGGATGGAGGGAGTATGTGATTTTCAGGAAATAAGATCTCTCTCTCTGCCGTGTAGTGTTATTTTTTTAACTGTTCTTGAAGACCTGGGTGTTTTGGTTTGAGCACTGATTTTGGTCCCTGCTGTGATGGAACTTAGCAGAGTAACCTCATCTTGAGATAGCAAAGCCTTGATTCTATAGGGCCTGGAGGGTTGAAATTACTGCTTTTTGTGTGGGTGGATCTTGCAGCATCTTGCTCTTAGCTTCTCCTTTTATCCCGTTTGGCCATGAAAATTTCTATTAGATGCAAGAAAGCTGTTTTCTGTTGTGGCACAAGACTGACTGTGTCCTTCAAGGCTTTGCTGCTGCTTGGTTTCAGAGGAAAGGTAAAAGTGAGTTGCAAGTGGGTAAGCTTCAGTCCCCCTACAGCACAGAAAACCAATGTAAAACATGTCCCAAGGAAGAAACAGCAAAGATGAAATCACAGCTGTGTGTCACTATTTGATTCTGCAGATCACTTCTGCCTTTGGGAAGTCTATTAGGTAATGACCAAAGATGTTGCCTTTTATTGTTGCAGTGATGTCTGGAAGCCAGCTTAATTCTTGCTTTTCCTTTTCAAAGTCTAAAGTTTCCCCACAAACATGTGTCTAGGCATGGAGAAACAACCTCTGGAAAAAAGATTTATCTTGGGCTTTGGTATCAAATGAATGATGACTCACTGGTGAACCCAAAGGCTGTCTCTGTTTTATTTTGTCCACTGACCATAACCTCCAGGTCTGATTTGTCTGGCTGGAGGTGCTGGAGCACACTCCTGGTTTCCCTTCTGGCAAGCACCAGAGGCAAGCAAGTCTGGAGCATGTCTAGTCAGGGCTTGGGCACACTGTCCTCTGCCCCAGGACTTGGGGTGGGGACAGCAGAGCTGTCATGGGGTGCTTTTGTGCCCCGCAGCAGGGATGCTGATGGCTCATCTGTCATGTGGGCAGCTCCGTGGAGCTTCCTAAAGAGGAGCTCTGGCCAAAGGCAGTCATCATGGGAGGGGGTCAGGAGAGAGTTCACAGCTATTTCCTCAAGGCTGGTGGTTTTACAAAAAGCACCCAGAAAGTGGGGTGATCCCTGGACTCGAGGCAGGATCTTAAAATTCCTTAAATCCATCAGCAGATGAGGGGAGCGAAGGGAAATTTCAGAATTTCTGGGTTTTTCCCTTACTTATTTATTTGGTGGAGAAGATAAAGCAACAAAGAATAAAGAGAGCTTGTGAGCTTGGTTGTGAAGCTGTTGGCAGCTGGGGGAAGGGGCTGGCTGGGATGTGGTGGGCTCTGGGGCTCAGCCCCTCCTGAGAAGGTGACACTTGGCAGCTTGGCTCTGTAACCAGGGAGGAGGAGTCCCAAGGATGGCACTCCAGCCACCTTCTCACACAGCCCACCTGCAGCTGGGTGGGAAGCAGATGAAACTGCAGGATGAAGTGTTTTGCAAGAATCTATTGATTTGTTCACACTTTTGATGGGCAATTGTCACGGCTGAATGTTTCAATAAGGTCAGAGTTTTGTTCTAGCTCTGATTTATATTTACTGATTCAACAAAAATTGAACAGTTTCACAGGAACCTATTGATCCTGCAAAATTTCAGTCAGTAGGTGATTGTGGCATTTCATTTCGGTGAGGTCAATGTTTTGCTGTCATTTTATACAAAGGACTTTAGTAGAAAATCTCACTCATTAAAAAAGGAACTTTTCAACAGAGTATTTTACAAATTTTTTTTTAGTGGAAAAAAGTATCTGTAACAGGCTTTCTTTGCCCAATTTTGAGATGAAAACATGTTTTGCAACTGTGGAATTGGCTTTGGGGAAGGGAATTCTGTTTTTAATCCAACCTTAGCTGTAACAGTCTGGGAAGGGAAGGAGGTAATCCCTTTTTTTTATAGGAAGAGTGCACACAGGTCCACACCTCTGCCTGGAGCAGTAAGGTCAGGGTTTCCCAGTCTGCCAGGCAAGGCTGCAAAAACTGTTTAAATTTTGTTGCTTCTCAATGCCATGAAGGCCGTCTCTGAAATCCCAGTGTGGAAAGACAGGAAAATGTGACTGGTAGAAGAGGAGGGGGAGATGCCAGCTTTGAGTTCAGAAATAGAATAAAAAGTGGCCAGGCAGTGGCTGCAGTTACACCAAGAGACAGGCTGACCTCTGGGTTTGAAGCTGGTGGCTGGTGCTTAAAGTCAAGGTGACTGTCCTGCTTTGCTTGTGTCACTTTCTGAGTGTGGAATCTCTCTCAAAGTGCAGGGATTGCTGACTGAGTTTTGTAGGAAGAACTCAATGTTTTCATTCATGTGGCTGCACTCTCTGGCAGGGCTTTTTTAGTAAGCCTCTGAACGTTTCTGCTCCTTTCGTTTGTTCCTTATATTTGTTACCTTTTACTACTGGCTCTCCCCAGTTACATTTTATTTTCCAAGCATCAAAAATACAGACCAAGCCATTAAGGCAAAAAAGTATCATATATCTGCTGTAAGTAAACACATTTTCAAGTTTCTCTTTGTTAAAACAAATGCACGCACTCACAAACGTGAGTGTGTACAGGACATGTGTTGTGCATCCACATATCAAAAACCAGATGAGCAAAATTGCTGTGTGATACTGAATGAAAATCTTGGGACAGAAAGAAAAATGAAGGTACTGGAGGAATTTGAACTGGCCTCTGGCATTTTGCCACAGATGGCAATAAATTTGCTGTGAGTGGACTTGTACCATTGGCAAAAACCCTGAAAACGGGAGTTAACCAACACAGAATATTTTTTGTAGACTTCCTCAGAAAAGTATGTTTTTCAACAGCAAGGTTTTTGGCCTCAGAAGTGGAACCTTTTTGTAAGAAGCAATGCAAGAGGAATGCATAGTATTTTAGGGTTTCATTCCATTTGCCTGGATTTCCCTTCATGCTTTTGCTGCCAGAGCAAAGTTGTTTGCAGAGCTCTAGCAAACGAATCATTTAGAAAGAGTTGTTAATAATAATCCCATGCACATACAGTGGAGGAGTTCCTGTGCAATCCTCATCCCACTGGTGGAAAGATACAGGCCTATAAAGAGAGCAATTTGACCATCATGTCAAAACGGAGAAAGAGGAGAGTTACAGCTGCCCTTTTCACCCTTTGTCAACTCCAGGTTCCCTTCGTTGTCTTGGATTCCCAAGAGTGGATGTTGCAGCTAAACTAAGATTTCTCTTAGAGCAGGAATACAGTGGGATCTTCCTGGGGAGTAATGGTGTGTTTTTGACTGGTAGGAGCAGCTTTTCATGGGATTTATCCATTTATCCAGCTGTGCATAGGAGATGGTGTGATGAGCACAGTGTTCAAGCAGGAAACACTCATGTACAAACTGTAACACCCACCCTTGGTGCTGCTGCTTTCTTTTTCTTATTTTAAGAGAATCTGAAAATGGGTTCTCTCTCGCCCTGTGTGTTGTGCAGTTGCATGGAGGTTTCCTGGCTCAGCTCAGCTGTCACTTCAGCCCCAGGCACAGCTGTCCCCCTTGGCAGCTGTCTGATGGATTTGTGATACAGCTTTTTTGGGGCTGTCTGTGCAGCAGGCAGAGAAAGGCTTTTCTGGCAGGTGCTTGGTGAGGGGAGTAAAGTCTCTCTGTGCCACCTGCTTCACTTTTGTGGCACAAAGGAGTCAGGGTTTGTGTGTGTGTGGAGCAAGGTGCCGTCAGCAGTGGAGCACTCGGGGTACACACAGCACACCTGTCCCCCTGCCATGTCCTGTCTCATTTGTGCCACATGCAGCAATGTTGTCTCCCTGCATTTGGGGCCACAGCTGTGTGATCCCACACTGCTGTGCTGTGCTCCTTATCACCCAGAGCCAGGGTTTGGCCAGCACCGTGCTCCTGAGATAATCCACATCTGCTTCAGAAGGGCGACCGTGTTCTCTGGCACAGGGCATGGGCCATCACAGAGAGTCAACAATCCATACTACCAGGGTGATCTCCCTAAACTCCACATTCACATTTGATACGGGCTTTCAAAGCACAAAAACCTTCTAAATTTGGTGCTCACAGAAAAGCCAGCTGGCAGACACCCAGATTTCATTGCATGCCCAATTACCCAGCTCATCAGCTTCCCTGTTTGTTGGTTCACCCTCACAGGAGGGATGTCCCCGCTTCCCCATGCAGCTCCTCTGCTCACAGGGATGGAGCTGTGTCTGTGTTTCTGTGGTGGGTGAGCTTCACCTCACCGGGTGTGAGGAGCAAACCCTGCAGGCACAAGTCCACGATGGGCCCAGGCAGGTCACCAGCCAGCTTTTGTCTCTCCCCGAAGCACGCAGCATCTTGCCCCCATTTTTTAGGTACTGCGGTGGTGTTCTTGCACAAATCCATCCAAGGGTAAGAACTTGTGATCTAACCCACCTGTAATTAAAGTTGAATTTAGTTAACATGCTGACTAATCATAGGTGAGCAGTAAGTATAGTCTGTGCAGACCTGGTGCCTGTAAAATAACCCATTTCATTTGTTGATTGCTTTTTACAACCCGACACATTTGTTCTTAAGCTTTGGGATTTGAAACAGGAGCAAAACATAATTTTATGTGATTTTGGTGTTTTGCAGTCAGGTGTACTTAGAAATTGGATTGAACAGAACATACAACTCCTTCTGAGCTTAAGATCCCAAGTTTTTACTTGGCAAATTGTCAAGTCCTGCGGCTGGTGCTGAAGGAGTCACATAGTGTCTACTCTAGGTTTTTTTTAGCCCTATTTACACTTGAAGTAAGAACCTGCCCCTTGCCTTGCTGTAACAGAGCTGCTGGCATCACTTAACTATGTACTTTAAGTATATGCTTGGAGATAAGTTAATGTTTAGTTACTGAGGCCCATGCCTGACATACTGTGCAAATTATGGAGGGTTTGGTTTCCTGGCCACATTTAAACATTGGAGAACCGTGTTGTTTAGGCTTTAGGATTGCTTCCTTTGGTTTTGTTTTCATCAGGATGGAAAAGCTGATTTAAAGAAAAAAAATAATAATTGATTTCTGGTTGGTTTTCAGTCTTTTTTTATCTTTTTGCTTCTTCAAAGTCCAGTCAATTATTTAAAAAAAAAAAAAAGTAATCATCCTGCTATGAAAAGCTGGAAAGAAATATCCTTCTTTTCCCAACAGCATGAGCCCATTTGTATATGTGATATTTTACTCCCGATAAAAGCAAGTTTGCTTTTACTTTACTCAAGGTTTTCATCCACCAGAGAGTTCCAGCTGTGCAAGAACTGAAGCATGTTAGCTATTCCATTGATCTTATTTGACCAATTCTTTAGCGTCTTTGCTGAGAGAGAGCTCGATCTCCTGCTCTCAGACAGACAGCTGAACTGTCAGCTTTTGGGGAGAAAAAGTTGCTGTTTCTTTTGTGCTTGGTAGAATGTAGATTCTCTTTCTCCAGAAGAGAAATGATGCTTGCAGCAATCCTCCTAATACAGTTGTAGTGCATCAGAGAGAAAGAGACTGAGGTATTTCACAGCAGGCAGGTGTCTGATGAAGTTCCATGTCCTTTACAGTTGCTGTCAAGGCTGTGGGAAAACACCCTGTGTGGCAGGAGAGTGGAGCCGTGCAACCAAAAAGGCCAAAGTCCTTATCTGGGCTGTATTTTAATCTCCCTCTTGCTTTCAAAGATTTGACTTTGCTGCCTCTTTTCTTGCTCTGGTTTGGATTTGCACATTCCATGCCATTTGTGGGATGACCACAGCCTGGTCTAAAGTCTGCCTGGGTAACTATGGCAAAAACTGGGGGAAGTTAGCAGGGCACAGCCTGGAGGGAGCTGTGCAAAGAAGAAAGGATGGGGAGCAGCTATCCAAGTGTTTTTTACCACAATTAACTGGCTCTGGGTAAGGCCTTCTGTTTCCTGACCATAAGAGTTCTTGTGTCTCTGTGATGCCTTCTACTGGCAGTATTTTCAGCTCGTACCCATCACATTCCTGCCCTCACCAATGGGGTCCTGCCATGAGAGAGATGAGCTTTTGTTCCTGTTTTCCTTTCTGACACAGAAACCAAGAGCTGGCTAGGGGAACATGTGCTCTTTGCCCATAAGGGGAGAAAGGAATTATAGCATTAAAACCAGCTATAAGATACCACAAGAAGCTTGGAAGAATGCCCTGCTTGGCCCAGTTTGCTGTTTTGATTTCCTGTCTGCATCCTGTGTGCAGATACGTAGTGGCTGGTCAGAAAGAGCATACATCACTCTGCATGCTGTCCTCTCTGCACTAACCTGATGCTAGATTGACATTTCTGTGTGAAGGCACTGCTGGATTCACATGTTCCACAGGAGTTGTCTGTACTTCCCATCTCTGTTGCCTAAGCCCTTGCAGAGAAGTCTGGCCCGTGATACTGCTCTGCTCTTGGTGGTCAGGGAAGCTGCCTTGCTTGTTGGAGGGTTAAGCCATTCTCCTAAGTGGATTTTGCTGATTGGATTGTCCTTCCTGTTGATGCTGTGAGCGCACTGTAATCACATGAGCAATGTCAAAAATCTGCCTGATGCTGGAGGCCAGAAGCTGCTGCTGCAGCTGGTGTGGCTGAGCCAGTTTCTGTAGCCACTGGGCTGTGGGTGTGTATAACCAGCACTGTGTGTCATTGCCTCTGGTGGCCCTGCCCAAAAGGTGACGTGTGGCAGCCAGCACCTGTCCCCTCTTTCATGTGAGCCGAGGAAGATGGCACCCACACCTCTGGGCACAGAGCAAGCTCCATGCTGCTGGAGTGTCTTCTGTGCTACACACCTCACCAATGCAGTGTGCTTGCCTTTGGAAAAGGAATTCTGAGAGTAAGATACATGGGTGCATTCATGTAAGAAGTTCTCTGTGACGTGTTTCATTTTCTTGTTTGTCTTTTACAGAAACCTGTTTCCTGCAAATCTCGTTGCTGCGGCTTTCCGAACGGTAAGATCTGTGTGGACTTTGGACATGAGCTGCAGTGCATAGGCTCTTTGATTGGAAGAGGACTAGAAAGATGGTGTAGAAAATACCAGAAGTTAATTTACTTATAGAAGGTAGGGTTTTTAAAAGCACATGATACAGTCAGACTTCCATGGCAAATGATTTGAAAATACTCCCCAAACAAAAGCATATTCAAAGCCCATCTCTTCTGCCTTCACCAAAAATACTCTTTAAGCTTTGAGTGCCATGTTGGGCAGCAGTGGCAATCCTGCTTTGTGCCAGGCTGCTTACCATTTTGCAGGAGCTAGCTGGGATTCCTTTGGCTATGTAGTTTAGAGCTAGGCTCAGAGCAGACAAGGCTGAAGACCTTTAGGCTCCCATGTGTGTAAGCATTACCTGTTGCCTGATGGTTTTATTCAGTAGCTCCCATTGTGTCCCTTGCTAAATT
The DNA here is from genome assembly GCF_021018805.1 of Prinia subflava. Taxonomy (NCBI): domain Eukaryota; kingdom Metazoa; phylum Chordata; class Aves; order Passeriformes; family Cisticolidae; genus Prinia; species Prinia subflava. The sequence goes on along the minus strand of NC_086248.1, from coordinate 111,052,106 downwards.
AATTACTCAGCCTGGTTTCTTTTCCAACAAGAGACTATGTGTGGTGGGATGGTTTAAACACACAGTGTGGTTTAAACTGATGGATAGGAGCTGTAGGGCTCCAGAAAAGATTTTGATTTAGTTCTCAATGCTAATTTTATATGTCAGGATAGAGAGTGTTGAGAATATTGTCACGGGGCAGAGTGATTCTTTATGATACAGGAGCAGAATAATAGCTTTTGCCTTCATGGTGTTCTGTGGGTTTGCTTTCGTGCAAAACCAAGGGCAAACTCTTAAAATCAAGTTCCATTTTGCATGAATATATAATACAGCACAAGTCAATTTTCCATCAGTAAAAACAGAAGCAGTACAAAAATAACACTGAAAAGGATATTTTGTGATGCCTCTAGTGTCAGGGCTGTGTGTGTACAGGGATGAATCCTCTGTGCTGCTGTTGTCACAGGCAGTTGACAAGGACAGCAGCTTTTCCTTCCATCTTTTCATATTTAAAGAAAACAAGCCCAAAGAGGTGCCCTGCTTTTGTGAGGTGTCTAGTTTGTTTATCAAAGTAAACTGTTGCCCTAGATTTTAGATGTTTTGCTGACAATTTTAATGCCTGCCTCACCATTTTTGTTTGGTTGTGGTTTTTTTTCTTACCTGCAGTATGCAACAGACTATAGGATGCTGCCCAGGAACACTACCTCTGGAAATGCCACATTGGAAAAGGTAAGGTCACTTCTTAGGTCTTTAAACAAATTGTTGTCAGTAATATTTGACTACTTCATAGCCTTTAATTCTTTCCAGCAGTCTTGGGGAAGAAACAAGTACTTTTCTTGCCTGGCACTGAGAGACACACCAGCTGAATGAGTACCCATAGCCTCAACAGAAAGCTGTGATGGAGAGGAGAGCTGAGCTCAACTGATGTGACCCTTGACACTTTATTTTTTTAGGCTTTCTTGGACCTGGTCTCACTTGATCTAAATTTTAGTCACTCTGCCTAATATTTCCAAATAACTCTCTGTAGACTTGGAACTAAATAGCAATCAGGCTGGCTGGGGATGTCCTTTAAACCTTACTCTTCATTAAGAGTTTGGAGAGAATGAGGTTTTTTTCCCTATACCCAAGGCTCTTAAAAAAAAAAAAAATTTGTTGGGTTGATAATTTTTTCTTATTGCTGAAATTTTGTTTGAAGCAGTAACAAGTGGTCTGAAGGAGGAAAAATTACAGACAGAACATTACAAATAGGTTACTGTTGTAATGGTGTCAAAAAGAGAACTGATGTGTAGGTGTAGACAAAGTAGAGAGTGATATCTTCCATAAGTAGATGGTAGGACTTCCAGAAATGCTCTGGATCCCCCTGGGTGTCATTTCTCCTGCAGACAGGGCTATCAGACATGTTTGTTATTGGCCAGAGCCAACATGTTGCAGGCCTAGCAATAATTACAATTGTCTTCCAGGCAGCATGCTGTGAAGCAGACCCAGGATCCCAGCCTGCAAGGTGTCACCTTGCTCCAAATAAAGTGCCACGTGTGCTGCCGTGGGATTTTGGGGAGACTGGCCTGAGAAATTACTTTCAAGGTGATTTTCTCATCCCCAGGTTCATTCTGGCTGTCTGAGCTCAGTATCAGATGTTGGCTTACTATGTTCTTAATATGAATTCCCCTAGGGCAAGGGACTTGTAGTGTTTGTGTTTGTCATGGAAGGGTTCAGCTGGGGTTTGTAAAACCCTCAGGGAAAAAGCAGTTCGTGCTCACCCAGAGGGACTCCAGGGCTGTGCCCGAGCACAGGAAGCGTTGCCTTCATCACCTCCTCCTCCTCCCGACACGGTGTGTGAGCAGGGGATGGTGCAGTGCACGGCGTTTGCGAGCTGTGCCTCCAGCCCAGGGCTGAACTTTCACCGGCCCCGCAGGCGCAGCGACGCGTGAACTGAGCAGGGGCAAAGCTCTGCTTGCCTGGCATCCCGGGTTGAGCAGCTCCCCCTGCCCGTGCCCGCTGGGGGAGCTGCCTCCTTCCCAGGGATCCGCTGTCACCCCGTGTGACACGGACGCGCTCGGTGACTGCGGAATCCCGAAAGGGCACTTTGTCCCTCTGCGCCCTCCGGGCAGGGCATGCCCCTGCAGCTTTGTGCTGCTGGAACACATTCAGTGTGACAGGCTGTAGCAATGTGCACTGAGATTTGTGTGTTTGCTGCAGAGGGCAGAGTTATTCGACGTTTAAGCAAGGGTAAGTGGAAGGGGAGTAAGTCTCTTATTTATCTTCACTGTCTGGTTTGATGTGGGCTCCATAGCAACCAAGCACCAATTAAGGCTAACCATATCCATTGGACAGGCTGCTGGCTGTCAAGTGCTTTTTAATGCTTGTTCAACACCATCGCTTTTCCTTGAGAGATAAGAATGCATCTTTCGGCCCTTTAAAATACAACATTATTTTTTTCGTTTTTCCTCTCTCTTTTTCCTGCTTATCAGTCTCCTGTTGTATGTAACATCAGAAAAAATACTCTGAATATGCCACTGGTGTCTGTTTTTGCCAACAGTTGTGATGAAGTAAAGGTTATTTCTGATATTACTTTTCCAAAACCTTTTTTAAGTTGTTGGAGCAAAACCAGTCTGAGCTTCTTTAATTCCAGAAGACGCCCTAGTGTCTCTAGGGAAGAACAGACCAAATAAAAAGAGAGCATCATCTCAGTTTTGTTAGCTCAGTTTCAGTACTGGTCTGACCATAGTATTTATGGGTAGATGAGGATTAAGTTTGGAAAGAAGAGTGTGATTTTTGGATATCACAGTGACAGAAGTTTGGTTCCAGGGGAATAAGATCATATTCCTATCTACTTTTTTCTTTCATCAGCAGAATATTTGAGTGAAGAGGAGAAATATTTTCCTTCAACTTTCCGTACAAATAGTGTAGAGCAAAATTTTCCATTGATTATATTTTCCCCCCACTGGTTAAGAGGCCCTGTCTTCTCTTGCTGATGAAATGAACAGTGGGACGTGTAGTTGTTTGCTCAGCCATGTCCTTTTTTTGTTGTTTCACATGCTCACCTCATGTTTATCCAGCTTTTATGGCCACATCCTCTCTGTCTCTTTGGCAGCAAGACTTCCTGGGGCACAGACTATCTCACTTCACCATCTGCAGCACGGGGAGCCTGGGGGGGCTCAGTTCCTCTCTGGACAGGAGTAAAAATACACAAAGCAGTGGTTGCTCTTCTTCCTCGCATCACATGGCTGCATTTTCTTTTCAGCCACCTACTACTGGGACTGTTCAGTGTCAGCAGTTGTTTCCTTGATAAGCATTTTGTTTCAAGGGCTTAAAAAACAATGGGATCTTCAGAAGGATTCAAGGACCAGAAGAGCTCCATGAATCTTCCTAAGAGAATGCATAATTTCGGGCAAACAATAACATGTCCCACAGTTTGTCCAGAAACAAAGTGCTCATTAAAGCTGTTTTTGTTTGGTGTCCACAATGCTGCTTGGCTTGGCTGCCCTGTTGGGGTGATGCACTCTTGTGTGAGAGTACAAAAAGGCTGTTCAGCATCTGCCAGTTTTAGAGGCTGGGATTGTGAGGATCTTCCGCCGAAGGTTTTCTGCTGGACTTGTTCCATGTTGTGTCACAACGAGGTGGAACTCCCTGGATGCTGCAGATCGTCCCCTAGATTTGCAGGGAGAAATTTCTGGCAATAAGTTGCTATTCTAGGCAGGTGATGCATCTTCTGCCTCCATCTGCAGTGTTGGGAGGTGATGGTGAGGGTTGTGTGTTGTGAAGAAATCAAGAGAGAGAGAGAGAGCAAGGGGAGAAGTAAGACCTGAAAGTGGGGACAGGATGGCAGAGAATAGAGGGAGACAACTCACAAGCTTTTGGCAGTGGCACACACAGTCATCTTCTGGTCAGCAAGAGGTCAGGGAGTCCCCAGATAACAAAATCTAGGCCTGAGGGGCTGGTGAGTGTGAGCACTTGGAGAACAGCAGCAGCAGTTACCACAGTGCTGGGAGCAAGGTGGGCAGAGACCTCTCCAAAGGTGAGAGAAGACCATGTCCTGTCATTCTGCAGAGTACAGAGTTTCTCTCCCAGCAACATCCAGGTCAGAATGCTGAGCTCTTACAGCACTGAAACACTGCATTTCTGTTCCACAGCAGTTTTATACCATTTTTTTTTCCAGAATGGGACTTAAAAGAGTATTTGCTGGGTTTAGGACTTTTTTTTTTTTTTTTTTTTTTTTAGGCATGGTTTGAGCCTGTTATAGTAAAATTCTGTTCCAGCTGAACTTTCAGATTACCCCTGTATCAATCAGTGTAAAATGATATATATTATAAAATAACATCCCATGTACACAGATGGTTTGTTTAATTAAAAGGAGGGTTTCATTCTTTTTGTCTTAACTTTTAACACAGGAGAGTTTAGAGCTTTCAGTCACAAAAACCAGAATATAGCCAAAACTATCTGGACAGAAAAGTGTTAGTGTGTGACAGCGTGTTTCCTCGGATATCTCTGGAGATATCACTGTGCTTCATGCTTAATATCTGTCTATGATCTCAGTTCTTTCACTCAGGAATCAAATAAATAGTGGCAGCTTAGCCCCGAACAAGCAACTACCATAAAAAATTGCAGATTCCGTGTCTAATTATGTTTTACCTAGCGAATAAAAAAGCCAGCACCTTCACTGTTTGTAAACACTTCTCTTAACAGCAGTTTAACCTTCCTGCTTCTGTGTATAATTTACATTTTATCCCCTTCCCTGCAGGACTTTGTTTCCACCTGCCATTGAGAGACAGTCCAGTTCAGCAGTGTACTTCCAGCAAAAACATCAATCTTAAGCAGGCTGGTTTTATCAGATTTAGCAGATCAGTATCCTGAGTTCTTTAGTCAATATTCCTTTCAAACTTTTAGCTCAGAATGTATTTTTCTTTCCTAGTGTTGAGCTAGTGTCCACTTAAACTAGCCAAAAGGCCAAAACTTGTACACAAACCTCATCTGTTATAGAAGTTCTTCCAAATAAAACAACAATTTGACATGTTTGTACTGCCAAGGAGGAGAGAAAAAAAAAACCACTTTGTCAAAACAATTATATTTTTATGCGGCCACAAGAGCACTCATTCAGTTTGTATGATACTCCATTGCCAAAGTGAGAAGCAAACCCTGAAGGACTAACAGAGCAGACCTGTGGCTAGACTAGTTTTTGTCAATAGGTGGGTCCTGGTTTTATCCTCTTACTTTTCCCAGACAGATTGCTGAGAAGGGGACCAGGTTCTCTATCTCCCACAGCTCACATGGACAGATGAAGGAGTAGGTTGCCACAGTTTGCTGCCTTTCTGTGCCTTTCTCCCCTCTTTCTGCTTCTTTCTTGTTTTCTCGTGGTTTTCACCTTGGTATTATCATTGCACTGAAGTGCTGAGTTACCTGGGGAGTTTTCTTGTTCAGGTCACTGAGAACACAACTATTATACTGAGGAGCACATGGACAGGTAGTAGCAGGCCTTTTCCTTCTCCAGTGAATCCATGCCAGCTCATAACTTGGGAGGTTTGTACCTGAACTGTGTCCAGACCTCTTTGATTCCCTTCAACAAAATAGGCTCTCCCTTTCCAAAATAAGTTGTGCTTGTTGATTTCAGATCAATCAGAACAACAACAAAATGAGGTGACACTTTTGTTAGGTTTTTGTCCTATTCTCACATGTAACAAGCCTTTTTTTTTTTTGTCTCTGCAGATCCCTGTTGGTACTGAGATTGAAGGGATGAACATCCTGGGACTGGTGATGTTTGCTCTGGTGTTAGGGGTGGCACTGAAGAAGCTTGGCCAGGAGGGGGAAGATCTGATTCGCTTCTTTAACTCGTTCAACGAGGCAACAATGGTCTTGGTTACCTGGATCATGTGGTAAGTGTGTGACTGCAGGCACAGCTGCACTGCAGTGTTGTGCCCAGATCAGCAAACTCACATTTCAATTCTCTTTCTCCTCTGGGATCCCTCATCACAGCAGAAGTGAATGTTGTGGTGTCACACGATGGGGTCTCTCCTCCTTGTGCCCTGTAATGAGACAGTCACTCACAGCCTAAGGTATCAGGCTGGAGAACTTCAAAGGGTTGCCTATAAATCCTCTCCAGGACTCCTTTTTGATTATTTAGTGGAAAGAAAACTCAGTATTTTCGAAGGCTGATTTTTTTTCTCTTGCCTATTAGTAAGCAAATACATTATTTCACTTAATTCCTTGGAGCCTGGAAAAGTTTATGGGCTGAATATCGCTCCTATCAATCCCACAAAGCTTTTGAAGTCAAAAAAAAAGTCTGTTAGTTAGGAACTGGAGCACACTGAGCTTTCTGATTAGGCAAGAAACCAGCACTGAAGGAGGCAGGCACCTCTAGAGAGTGGTTCAGGCCACCTAAGCTGGGGTAGGATCTTCTAGCTGGGTTTTCCATCAGGTGGGATGGACCTGGGCCACAGAGCAGTATCATGGCTATCCTTGGGTAGCTGTATGGAGTGAGGCTGCTCCTGTGAAACCAATAGTACTAACACCTCACATACAAAATTAAAAATGTTCATAAAGATAGCTAGCAAACAAATTAACAGTGGGACATTTCTCACTCCCTTTTCGAAACTGTTGAAAAAGCAGTAAATGCATCTTAGCAGAGGCATTTTTTTTCCTCCTTCATTCTGCATTTTTCATTCCTACTGTTTTCCTCTCTCTAAGAAGTAGAAGGGTTTTAACAAAACACCTGATTTTCCACAGGCAGATCTCTGTGTTAGTTGCTATCATAAGGGATTGAAAAACTCAAGTCTCCAAGCAGCTTAAGCTTTTTGCTCGAGTGTAATTCCTTGGACACTGAATACTGATAAGAGGCAGTTCATGTGTTCAGCTTATTACAGTGCTAGCACTTCAAGCCAATCAGTTGGTATATAATCCTTTATTTTGTGGATTATGGGGACCACTGCTGACCCTTACAGTGAAGCTCTTACTTGTTCTCTTTCCTTCTTTAAGGCCCTTGTGTAGTCCTGGTATTTATTCAAAATCTGTCAAGCTGCATGTGCTTCCCAAGGGATACTTTGGAATGATGAAATCATACTACCAGGGGCAAAGGCAGTTTAAACTCCTCTGTGGTCCTGCTCAAGAGCCACTCTTGTGTTTAGCAGTACTTGGGTCTCTACTTTCAGTTCTTTCCTCTCCAGCCTCCCTCTTGAAGGGGAGGAATCCAGTGTTCAGAGTCTGTGCAGGGCCAGGGCTCAGCTGGATCTGGCTAATCAGGATCCTCAGAAACACAGTTCAAAGGAAGAACTGCAGAGGCCAAGTGCGGAATGTTCCACAGGCCCCCCTAGAGATTTGGCCAAGGGAGGATAGAGGATGCTCACATGGGTCTGGGACATGGGGAGATGCTCTCTGCATGGGACAGGGGAGCTGCAGAAACACTGAGGGAGAGGCAGGCCAGGAAGAAGTGAGTGATCTGAGCAGCCTTAAGGCTTGCCCACCTTTCCAAACCTTTGCATGCTTAACCATACCTTCTGAAGTTGGTCCTGACTCCACAAATCATGGACATAGGCATTGGAATCTTTATTCCTGAGATGTACAGGCAAATCTCTTATAGTCACACATTTTCCTGGGGCAGGATTTTGGGGAGCTGGGTGATCTTTTTAGTATTTCTTAACCTTAGAAGAAAGGGATGAAGTATGAACAGCATCAGCAGAGGTGCTCAGACACAAACATCCCAGTAGAGCTTGGGAAGGAGCTGGCCCTGGGCCTGCAGTGATTGACACAGTTTGTTTAGAGCTGCTGTGCTGTTGGTGCAAGGGCAGTTCAATCTTTTCAGGGCTGCTGGGACCAGAGGTGTGGCTGTGGCCTGCAGGTGGCCCTTCCCCTGGAGCAGCTCCAGGTGCTCTTGACAAAGGAGACTTCAAACAAATGCTGACGTGGCACATTTCTAGATAGGAGGCATGGATGTGTGTGCCTGGCTGTTAGCTTGGGGGAAACTCGGGAAGCCTGACCATTTAACTTAGTCCTTTTTAGGCAAATAGCAGAGTTAATTGCTGGTTTTGGCACATGCATCAGCAGCCTTTAGCTGAGCTCTCTGGTATGTGCACAGCTTTTTCTTAACCTCCATGGAGCTGGCACCCAGTGTGTGTGATTTTAATGACCTGACTCTGTACTTGTGCTGGGAGTTTGTGCATGTGTAAGACCCAACTCTTTGACCCCTCTCTCTACTCCAGTGATGTGATGCTGCTCCTTTCCCCTCCCTTCCCTCCCCTCCCCACTGGTGTCTTGTCCTGGTAGCTCCTGCCAGCATTTCTGCTTCCCACTCACCTTCCCTTTGACACTCTCCTAGCTGTGTCTCTGAGGGCATAAGTGAACAGGCCTTTTAAAATTTGACTGCTTACCATCCACCAAACAAGAGTCTTAGAGAAAAGCCTTCCAGTTTTCCCTAGCATGAGTGTGTGATGAACAAGGAGCCACCCTTCAGTAGGAGCAGCAGATTCTTTAGCGGAATATTATCTCCAGGACAGAAAATGTTGTGTTTCCCAAGGCTTCTTCTTTGTACTTAATGACAACCAATATTTCATTTACACAGGTATGTACCTATTGGCATTATGTTCCTTGTTGGGAGCAAGATCGTGGAAATGGAAGATATCGTGCTGCTGGTGACCAGCCTGGGAAAATACATCTTTGCCTCCATCCTGGGCCACGTCATCCACGGAGGAATCATCCTGCCACTTATTTATTTTGCAGCCACACGGCAAAATCCGTATCGTTTTCTCTTAGGGCTTATCACACCACTTGCCACTGCCTTTGCCACTTGCTCCAGGTGCGTTTCTGTGCCACTTCTTGGACTATAGCCTGGTTATGTTTGTCACCCTGAGCCTGTGTCCAGTTTTAGGTGTGAATATTGTTCCTGAGATTGCAGAATGAGTCTTCTGAGCACAGAGAGTCCCGCTGCTGCCATCAGCCTGCCACAGAGCACATGCTGGTTATCAGCTGTTGAGAAGGATTCCTCAGAATATTGGGGCCGTAGTGTGATGCTGAGTTGGAAATACCTTTGGGGAAAAAAATGTCTTTAAATGATCCTGCCATCTGTCCTTTCAATTTGAAGTGAAGTGAGGGTCAGTAGTGAGTGACTTTGTCCTCAGAAGTTTACTTTTTAAGTTCAGAAGGACCTGGAACAAATTTAGACAAATTATTAACAAATTAATTTTGTAGGAGCAAAGCAGACTTGCTTGCTAGTGTAAAGGCATTTAACATTCTTTATTTCAAAGATCTGGTCTGATTTTATTTTAAACTCTTATTTGTCATAACTAAACAATTGATGGTGTCATTTACACTTTTCTCAAGTACAAACACCTGATCAAATAACGTATCCATAACACCTGAACAAATTACATCTCTATATAAAATTGTTAAATCCATGGAAAATCATTTTCATCATCTCCAAAAATAGATGCATGTCTGTCAAAGGAGCTGGAATACTAGTCATAAATTCTCTCCTTTGGCATAGTAGGAGAGTGTTTATGAATGAAACCATGTGATTTGTAGTGCCAGAAATAAATCCAAGAGTGATGTTTTATTTTTAATTATTTTTCTGTTCATTTGAGAAGGTACAAGAAGAGCATTAACAGAGATTGCTGTTGCATCTGTTGTGCTTACATTATCACAGAATCATAGAATGGTTTGGGTTGGAGGGAACTTTAAAGATCATCTAGCTCCAACTTCTCCTGCTATATTTGCATCTGTTACTGTATTTTTGTAGTCTGAGATTTGTTCATTCCACAGCCTTGTAATGCTGCATACTGTGTTGAGTCATGAGTTCTTGCTTGTGGGAGATTAAAGTCCTTATCAGCTATTTCTGGATGAAAGCAGATTATTAAATACCTCTGCTCAGAACTCAGTGAGGAGGGTCCCTCACGGCCATCGTGTCAGAGAGGGGCTGTGAAATGGCGTTGTCGTCACAGCCCTGTCTGCAGCATGCTAGGAGAGTGAAATCCATCAGGCATTCAGAGCACCCTGGTGCTCTGTGTTTCATTTCTCCCCGTTGTGTTCCCAGCTCAGCCACGCTCCCGTCCATGATCAAGTGTGTCGAGGAGAACAACGGCGTCGACAAGAGGATCAGCAGGTTTATCCTTCCCATTGGAGCCACTGTGAACATGGATGGAGCTGCCATTTTCCAGTGCATGGCAACTGTGTTCATTGCTCAGCTGAACAACGTCGACCTCAACCCTGGGCAGATCTTCACAATTCTGTAAGTTGCTTGCAACCACATCCTTCTGGCCCCCAGACACGTTCAAGCTGTGGTCTCTCTGTTAATAACTAACAGTTAGCATTCCACATCTCTGACCTAAAGCTTACAAACTGCTATGTAACATAATTATAGGGTGATTAAAGGATGGAGTCTTTAAACCTTTACAAGATTTACCAGAGTCTCGATTTAATAGAAGGTAGAACCTGGGAGGGGTAATTGGATTCTGAAACAGACTTTTAGCTGTTTAAAGCTCTTTTTCACATGAAATTCCTCTCCTTTCTTAAGCATCTCATTCTTCCATCCACCAGTCACCATTAGGCTGGGTAATTGAGGCATTCTGCACTGCCCAGAGAGTAGCCCTGATTCCCCCTCTGGATGTCTTAGAAACCTCTCCTGCCAGCTCCTTGGTTCCTTATGCATCTATTTCATACTAAAGACTGTTCCTGCTCACCTCTATCCTTCCTACCATCACATTGCTCCCTTTCCTGATCAGATCTCTTGTTGTCCTCCTCCTAACTGCTTTGCTCCATTATCCCGTCCACCACCTCAGTCCTACATCCTTCTCTAAAACTCTCCCCTCTATACTCAGAATATCCTCCGATGTCCTATATCCCATAAAGTCATTATCTTCATTTCTCTCCTCAAAATCCCTTAAATGAGCATGCCACAAACAGTTCTGGCGCCTCACTGTGCCCAGGAGCCAAAGCTGCATCTACCAGATCCCTCCTAGGGCTGGTTCCTGGCTTTTTTTAACCTTTCTTGGTCAGATTTTATTTCCTTCTTGATTGTGTTTCCCAGTATGTTGTCTGTTTAAGGCCGGGCTGGGGCATTGGGGTTTTTTTGGTGGGTAGCCAAATCAGCTTTTCAGGTACTGTCAGTGAATCAGGTGTGAAGACAGGTCTAAGGATGATGCAGTGATAGCCCAAGGTGAGCTCAGCTGCAGACATCTGCACACAAAAAGGTGTGTTGAGCACGTGCACTGCAGCTTTCAGCTCCTGGTTTAGGGTCTGTGTCAGGATGCAGACAGAGATGGTGCTGTTGCCTTTATCCATGCGGGGTCAGGAGCTGGGAATGTCAGTAAAGCAGCAGGACACAGCTGTGTTGCTTGTTCCTGATCCTGAGAAGGCAGTCCTGGTGTTGAACCCAGAGCCATGGCCGGGGTGACTGCTGCGGATCCCCGCTGAGCCCTGTGCTCCGTACCCATTCCTTCACATCAGCAGGCAGGAAAGGCTTTGCCTGGGAAGCAAACGCTCCGTGTGTCCCAAGCTGGAGGGTTTATTTACAATTCCCTCGGCGGGGAGGCGCGTGACAGAGCGCAGCAGAGCGGGGCTGGGAGCTGCTCTGCTGCAATCACGGCCCTCGATTTGCAGCGTGACGGCCACGGCGTCCAGCGTGGGAGCGGCCGGGGTCCCCGCCGGAGGCGTCCTCACCATCGCCATCATCCTGGAGGCCATCGGGCTGCCCACCAATGACCTGTCCCTCATCCTGGCCGTGGACTGGATCGTGTGAGTACTGCAGGCCACACCTGCCTGCTGCTGCAAGGATTACAGAATGGCCAGGGCTGGAAAAAAACACTCAGATTGTCCAGCCCAGGGTAGCGCCACCGCCACGCTCACCATTAAGCCGTGTCGTGGGGACTCCACCGCTTCCCTAGTTCTGTTCAAATGATTTACAACTCTTTCCATGGGAAAGTATCTAATGTAAACCTCCCCTGCTGCAGTTTGAGGCCATTTCCTCTCATCCTGTCACTTGTGACATGGGAGGAGAGAGTGACATCCACCTCACCACAGCATCCTTGCAGCATGTTTAGCTGGAAACGTGGTCAAAGTACAGAATATAACCCAGTATAAAATAAAACCCTGTAGAAAATAAGACCCTACAAGATGTCTGCCTACAGAACAGCTAATTTGTGATGGGGAATGGAAAAGGTGGTGCCTTCCCAGTTAAAGCAGTCAACATGCTAAAACCCCTCTTCAGCTTTTTTATTCAGCCTTTGTAGAAATTTATTTCTTCTTGGCTTCAATTCCCGTTAGAACAGCTGTTAAAAGTCTGTTTAGAAGGTGTTGATATTGCTGGAAATTAACTGGACACTAGAATGACAGGGGAGGGCAAAGGAAATTGAATCTGAACATCAGTTGTGAGAAGCTTCCTTGGTCACATGTGGGAAGCAGTTTCCATCAGAAGCATCCCAACACTGTTCTAGTCAAGGAGCTCAGAACTGTGGTAACAAAAGGGGGAAGGAGGGAGGAAGGAGTCCTGTGTTCTGCTTTAACATCAGCTGTTTAATTACCAGAGAGGACCACAATTACAAGTTGAGCCTCCGTTAAAATTAGGCTGCAGAATGACTAGCAAGTCTCACAAGCCACATGAAAAAATTGTTTTTATGACCCGTAAATCTCTTCCATTACACCCTGGCACACTAGTTTTGTGTTGTAGGACCAAAAATCAGGGCAGGTGCTATGGGCAACAAATGTAGAAAACACAAGTCATTCTGCCTGCTTTTGGAAGTGCCCTTAAACGAAGTGCTTGGATTAAGTCACTGGAGTTAAAAAGAAGAGCTGGGTACTCTGAGTCACTTTGTGGATAAGCCCAAAATAAGTTCCTGCTCTGAACTTGCATTTGAAAAATGCTGGCCTGTGGAAAGGGAAGAGAAAAGAGTGAGCTGTGAAAAGCAGGATACCTCAGAAAGAGTAGTACCATTGCTGCAACCCACAGAGATGCCAGAAGCAGCTGATAGTCACAGTTTGACTGGCTTTAAACCTGCTCTGGTATACAATTTTAGTTCTGAAACAGTGATGATACTTCTGTGGAAAACACCTGTAATAACTACGTCTGCCCTGACTGGTTCCACTGATATTAGTGGTTCAGCAAGGGTGAATCAGCTCCCCTTACTGTTTTGTAACAGTAAACAAACTTAAACTAAAAGCCTGCTGCTTTGCTTTCTGCTTCTGATCTCCACCAGGGACCGAACCACCACGGTTGTGAATGTGGAAGGGGATGCCCTGGGAGCGGGCATCCTAAATTACCTGAATGAGAAAGACAAGAAAGAGAGAGAGCAGGAGCTGAAGGAAGTCACGGTGGAAGCAGTTGCCAACAGCAAGTCGGAAGCGGAGACGTCGCCTTTGGTAACCCACAAAAACCCCGTGTCCAACAGCAGCAGCACAGCAGACCCTGAATCCAAGGAATCAGTGTTGTGAACTCGAGGCCGCTCGTCAAGACCGGCCCCAGAGGCGGCCCAGGGACTTGTCAACGCACCCAGACGCTCGCAGTGCCACCAGGGGCTGGGTGGCTCTGGGGAGAGCTCACTTCCAGCCTGTTTGGAAATGTGCTGGCCTGGGGAAGGGGAGGGAGGTGGGGTGGGCAGAGAAGGGGTGTTGAGAAGGAACACTCGCTTTATTGTAGTGTTTTGATAGTTTGTACGTGTACGTGTGTACGCAAGAACTGCCACTGAGGCTCCTGGTGTAACAGGACTTCCATTAGTGAAGGCTCAGATGGGCTAAAGATAGGGGGGTAGACAAACCCGGTATGTGCTTATTGTAGGGAAAAAATTTTGCTGCTGTTTGAATGGAGAAGCAGTCTAGAAACTCCAGAGTGGGTGAAAATGTTGCTTGAATTTGTTTTCTAGCCTGGAAACACTTACTGACCATTACAGCCATAATATGAAGCAACATTTTTCTCCCACTCCCCTTCCTCTCATGTTCTCCGATCCATTAAAAACATTGAATATGTCCTTAAAACTAGCTGTTTTCTATTTTTAATTTTTTTTTTGTTGCTTCACACCTAAATTAATAGCTTATAGGCACTTGTTTCATTCTCCCACTGCATTGCAGCTCACAGCAGCTTTCCTGCCTTTTGGTGAGTAACTCCCAAACTGTGGGGCCAAACAGAGGATATCTTTGTGCAGATCAAGGATTCGTTTCCTCCTTTCTTCTAACCACCAAGCTGTTAAGGAAAAAATCCAGAGGAAGAACAAATTTGGTTAAAGCAATCCCTTTGGGGCTGAAAAAAATGTAGAGTCTGTTCCAGCATTAGTCTATCTGAAAGAGGCTTGCCTGTGACAAGATCCATAAATCCATAAGCCAGTTCCCTTCATGAAAACACACATGATCCTCTGCTAGCATGACACATCCTGCTCGTGTTTATTTAATGGGTCAGTCCAAACAACTTTAGTCGTACTCTCTTCCAGCAAAATTGAGTAGGGGAAGAAAAATTCTGAGCATGCATCATGTGGAAACTGATGACAGGCAAGCCTGAGTCTTGGCTTGAAAGGGGAAGAGAAGAGGTGAGTTTATAACCCCAGTGATCTCTGTGTGGGAGCTGGCTACCTGTTCTGCTAGGAGTTTGGTCCTCTCATAAATGTTCTTTTGGCAGCAGATTACTTTTAGTAGTTCTAGGTGATGCCTGGATCAGGGTAATGCTTTAATGGCAGATGGTAACTTTTGCTTAGAGTTCAGCCAAATGCTTCTGGATTCTTACTCCTCCTTTTTGCCTTTACAGTGTCCTTCCTGAATTTGCATCCCAAACCTGAACAAAGCCTGGCAAACTCATTACAAAGATCCTGTTGATTTATCTTGGCTCTTTGGATGCTAATAGATAAAAATTATGACTACACATGGCAAGGTTTCCCTGGACTTGTCATGTTTTCCCTTGGCTACTTCAACAAGGGACTGCATGTGGTCCATCTCCACACTGTTAATTCAGCAATATATATTTACACTTAGCTTTGCTATAAAGTAATGCTAAAGTCTCCCTTTCTCTTTCTCCTCTCTTGCTTCAGAGGAATCTATCTTGGAAAGATATCAGCACTAGGAAGAGACAACTCCAGTTCCATAGCAGCAGCTGCCTTCCTGTTGGAGGGACACAATGAATTTTGCAGAGAGATGCTCAGAGTGAGATATGGCTACCCCTGAGGGAGAGCGTCGTGACTGGCTGGTTAATCCTGTGCACTGGAGGAGCCAAGCAGATAGGCCAAGTAGGAAAGGATTAGTCAGCCCACTGGGAAACTGCAGGTGGAGTCTCTTCTTAACCAGTTTATTTATAACCATGTCCACAGAATTTGGTCATTCCTTGGCTCATCTTCAAAATGGAAGGAGACAAACACAGTTCTGCAGGGATGTCTTTTGCCCAGCAGATCAACTTTGTATTTCTTCCTGTTAGAATCATCTCAACTCCTTTCAACTCAGGAAACCAAAAGCACATTTTTAAGTCTAATTATCTCTTTGAAACATCTGAATGCACCAGAACCCCAAATACTATGATTTTAGAATAGTATATGGATGTCTCAAGGAAGCTAAAACCCCTGACTGTCCCCTGTTGGCTGGGTTCTGTAGTTGTATTTTATCCCTCATCAGAGTTTAGCTCCCGTGCTTTTGTGAGATCCCATGGAATACCATGTACAGTTCTGATGCTCCCAACATAAAAAGGACATGGAACTGTTGGAGCAAGTCCAGAGAAGGGGTCCAGACATGGGAGCATGTCCCCTGCAAAGGCTGGCTGACAGAGTTGGGGTGTTTAGCCCAGAGAAGCAAAGGCTGCACTGTAACCTTCCAGTATCTGAAGGGGGTCTGCAGGGAAGCCAGAGAGGGGCTTTGTCAGGAACTGTAGTGGTAGGACAAGGACCAATGGATACAAACTGAAAGAGATGAAATTTGGTGAGACACTGGAACAGGTTGCCCAGGGAGGTTTGGATTCCCCAACCCTGGCAGTGTTTAAAGCCAGGCTGGATAAGGCCTTGAGTAACCTGGTCTAGTGGGAGGTATCCCTGCACATGTCAGAGGGGTTGGGACTGGATGATCTTTAAGGTCCTTTCCAACCCCTTAACTTTCTGTGGTTCTGTGATGCTCTCCCTCACTGTGACACATGCAGCTAGGATCAGGACATGATGGCAGCACTAAAATGACAATTCATGAAGAATCACAGCACCATTTCAGAGAACACATTTCAGTTCTATTTTTTTTTCACCCTGAAGCTGTTGTTTCCCATAGGTAAAAGCACTGCCCTGGGCAAACCCAAAGGCTGGGCTTCCTTGCCATTGCCGTACCATCCTTCCTCCCTATGGTGCTGCAGCTGGAGCAAGCCTCACCTTTGTGTCAGTGTCCCTTAGGCTGTGGCACATTGTTCCTGACAGGGGACCCCAGGAAGTGGCAAATCAATGCAAATCCCCCAGTATTAGTATTTTGCAATAGCAGTGCAGGAGCCCAAAGTGTTCAGTGAACACCTCTCCCAGTCCCCACTAGTGGATTGCCACGTTTTGCATCAATGTGAATGTCTAGAGCTGTGTAAAGCTTGTTAGGGCAGTTGGATTTAAGGAGGTCAGGACATTCTCATAGCAGGAATTTAATCAAGGAAATCTGACATTCCTTCTCTAGGAAACAGATATCATAGGATTTCTATGAACCATGAGTATTCAGCTCTTAACCTGCCAGAAATCTGTATTTTTACAAGAGGCCTACCTTAGTTTTAAAAATGTGCCAGTTCTTTCATTGTTTGTGCAGAGCAAGAGGGATCTGTGGAAGCAGCAGTGCTGGGTAACTACTGCTTGTCAGAACATTTTCTCGGTCATTTTTTTATCATTTGTGTCAGAATTTACATTTCTTGTTTTTCTGTGATGTTCCAATTCCTCACGAGAGCTGTGGTGCATTCTAGAACTCTCTGCCTGGATTGTTCTCTGAAAGTAGGAATGTCAAAGATCCAGTATTGCACTCTCTGAGACTGTAAAAAAAAAAAAAAGTGAGACATTCCAACAACTGCCACTGTAAAGATGTGGATCCTGGTGGTTAGCCTGATGAGACAGAAGACTTGCCATTTGCTCAAAGTGGTCAGGGCCTTCAGGTAAGGCCACTGGGAGAAAAATGAGCGGGCAGATGAGGGATGTGCATTTGAGATGCTGTTCTTGACCTGCAGTGTAACGTGTTACACTGGGAGCTTCCTGTTCCAGGAGGCTGCCAGCTGGGAAGGTGCTCAGGAGCCTTGCAGGTGCAGCCAGGGCTGCCTGCTCTGCTCTCACCCAGGCACTCCACAAATGTGGTCCCAGTGTGGTACTTAACTCCAATGTCTTTTGATTGAAGGCATATATTTCTGTTCTCCTGACATAACTGTAAATTGGAAACCTTTAGTCAGTTGCTTTTTTAAAATGAGGAAATAAATTCCACGTAGAAAACACTATTTTCTATTTGATTTTAGGTTGTTTTGGGTTTTTTTCTGGAAGGTACAAGTTCTCTCCTCAGCTTATGTCCTACCCCCTAGTACAGGAATTGCTTTTTGAGAGAAAGATATAGAAATTACATGGTGTGTTTCTTAGGGTGTCCTGTGCAAGGTCAGGATTTGGCCTCGATGATCCTCATGGGTCCCTTCCAACTCAGTGGTTTCTGTGAAATACTGAAGAGTCTGCAAGCTTTTTTTCAGTGAAGTTTCTTTGACCATTTTGCACCATCTTTTATTTCTTTTCTAGGACTGACTTTTCACTCCATGTTTTATTTATCACTTCCTGATCTCCTCCTGTTTCCTGGAATACCTTATGTTCTTTTTATGTTTCAGTGGCTCAGGGATCAGTGGGAGAGTGGACAGAGTTTTGATGGCTCCAGTTTGCATTCTGCCTTGCTCCTGTCTTGAGCTCAGCAGAGGTTTGTGAGCCTTGGTAATTTAGAGTTGCTCTGAGAGTGCAGAGCAGTGTGTGTCTCTCACACTGAGCAAGGTGCTGTGAGAAGGGGCTGTGGATGCCTGAAACACTGTAGTGAGCAGTGGAAGGTGCCAGGATTGACTGCTTTTAGGATGCTTTCAGTAAAGATCTTGTATTGCTAAGAACTGAACTATGGCTGAGTCTTGGTGTTGGTAATTGTGCTACAAGACTCAGTAATGGCAAATTTTAAACCCTTCTGGGGATGTCTCTTGCAATCAGGGTGGCTTTT
The DNA here is from genome assembly GCF_021018805.1 of Prinia subflava. Taxonomy (NCBI): domain Eukaryota; kingdom Metazoa; phylum Chordata; class Aves; order Passeriformes; family Cisticolidae; genus Prinia; species Prinia subflava. The sequence goes on along the minus strand of NC_086248.1, from coordinate 111,034,016 downwards.
GTTTTGGGAACGGACTAGAGCCATTCCCAGGGCTTCCCCTGCCAGGATGTGACAAGCGGGGCTGTGTCCTTCGGATATAGCAGAGACGTGGAGCCAGCCAAAGTACCAAATCAGCTGGTGAAACAATCTCTGCTTTGTCTTTTGTGGGCAGCCCTGAGGAGGCAGTGGCCCTGAGCTGGAGGTGGTGAGACACTGTGGGGAGGGTGGAAGGGGCAGGAAGGTTTCCTGGTGTTTCCTCTGTTCCCACACTCTTCCCCGGGCATTTGCTGAGGCTGGTGCCAGATATGGTCATGACCCAGTGTCACCATTCCTGTTCTCCTGTGGTTCCTCCTTCTTTTGCAGCGAGAACAGTGAAATCTGAGGTGTTTAGGCAGTTCCTCTTTCAGTCAAGTCAAAGTCCCTGTCATCTCTGTGACTGGCTACCCAGCCAGGTGTTGTAGGCTGTATCCTCAAGAACTTGCAAAAGGGACAAAACCACCACCTCTTCTGCAAAGATTTGCAGCATTGGCCAACAGTCTGGGCCAAATCTTCACTCTGGTCCTCTGCTAACACAGTGCCTTTCTGCAGCCACTGTAAAGCACCATCCTGTTGGAAATGATCATTTTTAATCCTGACCTTCCCACAGGCAGCGAGCAGTGGGCCTCAGGTACCGAGTCAAAAGACCAAAAGATAAACTCTCACCAAAGAAAAATTGTCACGTCTTGACTGATTTTAACAGAGCCTTGGCAGTTCATAATCACAGAGCTGCCTGTAATGACTGGTCTGGTGATGGATGAACAGCACAGAATTAGGCAGATTGCATAAGTCCTGTGCCTGTTCTTCTATAAAATAGGTTTACAGGTATTTACCTGTCTCTCACGGGCCATAGTGTGGACAACAGTGAGTTGCAATGTTTGGAGAGCACTCTTAAGACAGAGCAGTAAATCTTGAAGAATAATGAACTTTTCAGAAATCTGAAAGGAATGAAAGTATGCAGAGTTGCATTGTGCTAGAGGAGGAATGAGTGATGGAAAGCAGATCAGGTGGATGCATTTGCTGGGCTAATTTGGGAGGAGCAGGGGAGCTGGTGTCAGTGTGAGCTGCAGTTCAGAAAAGGGATGTGGCTTAGTCAAGGACAGCACAGTGCCCTGTTCTGTCTGCCTCCTTCCATCTCCACCTGACATGCCAGGAAAGCTGAGGCTCAGGTAAATTAACAGACATCACCATGGATTCAGCATCTAAATTGGGAGTCTTGACAGCTTAGTTCCTGACTAGCTTCAGTGGGAGAAAGAGCTTTTCAACTCAAAGAACAAGTTGTCTTGTTGTCAGTGTGGGTGACAAAGATGGAGAAGAAGAAGGAAGAGCTGGAAGGCTGCAGGGGCACCGTCACAGGAGACAGGATAAGCAAGAGGATAAAGCAGCATCTTTTCCTTGGCATGTTGATATGGATAGAGTGAAAGAGGCTGCAGGCATTTTTCTGGCATGTAGCAGAGACAACACAAATCCCTGCCTGCTGCTTGGGTGGGATTTGCAGGGAGAGGCAGGAGTTTCTGAAATGCAACAAGGCAGCATGCAGAGGGCCAGCATGGAGCTCTGATAAGCTGCTGCTGGCTGCTGGCCATGACCAGAGGAACAGTTCTGGATCAGGGATTGACCCACATTCCTCCTTGCAGGATAGCTAGGACAAATGCTCCTCAGATAAAAACGCGGAGACCATTGTTCTCCGAGGACAAAGACCGACTTGTTATCAATGGGAGCACATTAATGAAAGCCATGCTCACTTGCTGCTTCAGTTTCTGGCAGGAGGGAAAAGGGTTTGATAAATGATCTAAAACGTTTTCCAGACTTTGGGCAACACATTGAGACAGTTGCCCCTGAATATTTTAACTCTGGCAATAAGTGATCAAGAGCCTTATTTGGCTCCCTGTAGGTCTTCACATCTGAGCACTGTCTTGGGAAGTTAATGTTAACTCAGAGTTCATTCTCTGCATGGGGTCTTTGCAGACATTTGTGACCAACAGGCATCATTTCACAGCTGTACAAGTGAATGAATACAGAAAAAGGTGAAAGAACTCTCTTGAGTCACATGGAGAGTTGCCAAGCCAGCTAGGAGCAGACTCTGAGTCCCAAAGCCAGGTTCATTGTTAGCTAACAACTATCATCTCCTTAAAAAAATCCACATCTGAGAGTTTATAAATATATTTGAGTCCGTACAGAGATTGTTATAGAAGGGGGGAAAAAAAGTCTCTTTCATTCAAGAGCTCAGTGTGTTTACTTATCAAATTATATCTCAGTGTCAGCAGATGCATCATCCTTAACAGTTACGAAATCTCATTTGAATTTAACCTCAGATCTCGGTGCCAGCAGGAGGTGAGGACTGTGGACATTTCAGCAGGTCAACAGCTCTTATGCAAAGTTCTGCTCAAGAAACATTTATACTTGTCTCCCAAGGCCACAGATGTTGCTCTCAAGGCAAGCAGGGCTACCAAGGGGAACCAGCACGAGGAAATGGATTTTGAGCCAACTGTGTTGTAATGCAAAGTTAACGGTGTGGTTTTAAGCCGCAGAGACCAAGAAATTTGGTATTAGATGTTCCTTAGGATAGCTTTCACTTGCTCCTTCTGGTAAAACAACACTGAGAAAGTAATGCTCTTCCTTGCCAAGCATGTATTTAGTGATTGAAACTAAACTGCATATGGCATGTGCGTGCAACTTAATTGCAGTGACATGTTGCAGAAGGAAATTGCTAAGGGAACTCTTCTCTCAAGGAACTGTTTACACATGTCTGAATCCCTGAGATTACATTCCCACAGAAAGACTAGTGCTTAACCATAAAAAATACTCCAGATATTAGCTGGTTTGGATTGTAGCTTTTTTAAGAACCAGAAGGAATGCTGCAAAAAGGACAGGCCAGGGCCTTCCCTGATGTGCACTGATGTAATTTCCTGAGCTTTGTGTGGTTTCTGGATTTGTGATGGAGATGCCTCTGTAGCAGCATAGAGGAATGATCTGGGCCTTTTAAGATGATCGTGATCAGCAAAACAGCAGTAAAGCAATGTTTTTAAAACTTCTTGGTTATAACTAAAGGCATTTTACATGCTCAGAGTATTCTTCTGATGTGGTGCCTTTAATGTAAAAGTGTTTTCCTAGTGGTCAGTGTTGATGCAGAAGGAAACTTCCTCGTGTTTTGTTCAGTTTGCCTTCTCTGTATCCCTCCTGCAGAGCCTGTTGTGCTCCTTGGAGTCTGCCCAGATCCCAGCAGGATCAGGCTCTTATAGTACATAGATCAAACTTACAGATATTCTGACCTCATGTGAGGACATGGACTGTTTCCTATCCTGTTAGGAGGGGACAAAGACATTGTTTCAGCTTTGGAGAGGATGTGGGCTGAACAAACCCTGCTTCATTAAGGCAATACCTTAATGACATTTTACACTTAATTAGTCAAATAATTGTGACCAAGGTGGCCCAGCGTCACTGCCTCCCTGCTCTGCTCCACAACAGATGCTCTGTTGACTTGTCTTCCCCGAAGGCCACTCTGGAGGTGATGTGTTTGCCATCCGTGAGAATTCCATGCTTTTAAGAACACAATCTTATTTAGACTTCCTCAGTTACATTCCTGGCTGCACTCTGGTGAGGTCGTGCTGTATGGGATGGAGACCTTGTGCAGCTCAGCAAACAGCTGAGCAAACCTCTGCTCGTGGGAGATGGATGGGCCTCTGCTCCTGAGCTGCTTCTTGGTTAGGGCAAACTGCGACTGACTCACTCACACTCTGTGAGGGCAAAGACTTTGATTAGATTTTGATTAATTGCTCAGATTCAGGGATAGCAGGACCACCCCTGCACATGAGGAGTCCCCTTCTGCCTTATTATCCTTCAAGGTGCCTTGTCCTGGTTCCCGTCAGGACAGATTCCAAGCTGCTGTTTGGCTTTCAAATATAACTATGCACCAAAGCTGAAAGACTCCGTTATCCCTGGAGACAGGAGGGAGAATGTGATGTCCTGGTGTGAGACAAGGAAAATGGTTTTCTTTTCTTTATCCTGTGAGCTCTCTGTCAGCAATCATGAGGTGTGTATGTGTGTGCGTGCTTTTATTTCTACCTGAACACAAATTGCTCTAATTAGCAGGGAGGATTATTGTATTTTTGTATGCTAAACCATTTTATTAATTACTTTAATAAAAAGAAAGATGAACTCTGAAACTCACTGCCATCCACTCCAGTACAATTCAGTATCACTGATACAAACAGACCTGCTTTCAGGTTAAAACCTTGTGCTTAGTCTAACCACTCCATTGAGGAAGTGTTTGTGCCCTGTGGGTGTGCTGATCCTTGTGCACATCAGTAGCTGTTCCTCCTTCAGAGCTGTGGATTTCACCCGTGTGACTCTGTATCAGCCTTTCCATTGTCTCCCAAGAACAGATGTATGTGCACATATGCAAAAAAAAGACCATTCTGCTGTGTCTGGGGGTGTGTGACCCTGGGGCAGATATTCCAGATGTTACAGATGTTTGTTGTGTGCTGTACCCTTCGGAGTAAGAACTCCCTGCCTACCTGGGGAGCAACCAGTCCTGTGCCTCAGGTTGGGATGGTTTGTTGTGTTAAGAGGGTGACACAATGGGACACTCATTTTCCCTTCTCTCATGGAAATGTATATTTGTTCTCTCTTTGTGTAGCTTCTCAATCTAAAATAAAAACCACCCCAAACAGAATTCATGTTTCCATCTTTGTTTGGAGAAGAGCTGGCCTTTTAGTTGGATCAGCCTTGCACGGGCAGTGGGACATCCTGCTGTGATCAGGATGTGGATTGGGCTCTGTCACCTGAGCAAAGGCTCCTTTGGCAGTGCCCCTGGGTGAGAATTGTGCAGTTTGGTGTTTGGTTCCACTTTCCCAGACCCTGCCCTTTGTTGGCATGCTGACTGGTGTCACTGAGTGTCAGCATTTAATGCTTTCCCTGCTGGCATTTCTCCAAGCCCTCTGCACAGGTACCAGGCTCTAAAGGGTCCTTGGGAGAGCCTGGAAATGCTTTTCACTAGGCAGCCAGGCTGGGAAATTCAAGGTAATTTTAGATTTGCCACACAGCCCATCCAAGCAGGGTGCTGGTCTCAGAATTGAGGGCCTGGGTTTGCCACCTAAGTGGGTTTGATGCAGCTCTTCCATTAAAAGCTTATATATCTCCAAAGGGTGGAGTCTGTCCTGAGGTGCACACACAGAACATCACAAATCCAGGGAGAAAAAATCTATGTAAGTGTAGGTCGGTCAGTTTATTTTTCAAATTTCCTGAAATCTTCTGGGGTGGTTGTCAGAGCCGTAGTGATTTGCCTTTTGAAACCCATGGAGTTTTGTGAGACCCATGGAAAGGGTGGAATGATTGCTTGTCTCTAATGAGAGCTGAGCTAAGCCTTAGACTGAGTCCCAGCTGCCTCCAGCCAGACATTATTAGCACTTGTTAGGCATTATTATGGATAAAGAGATAGTTTTCTATAATATCTCAATAAGAGATAAAAGCTGGATAAGTTCTAATTAAAGTTTAATGATTTTATTCTGGTTTTTTTACCACCACCTACAAATCTGGCCACCTGCTTTACAACTTAGTTTTGTTGGGTTTTGGGGAGTTTTTTGTTTTGGTTTTTTTAAAGAGGAAAAAAGAGCATTTTGAGGAAAATGTACCTCACTTCTTTCTTTTAAGTTTTATGCAGGCAACACACATTTCTCTCGTTCACATGAAAAGCATTTAAAAGTAAATTTATTACAAAAGCCACTGCTATTGTTCTAACTTAATATTTGCAGAGGAAATGCAATTATGGCCAACAAGCAGATTAGTCCTTTTTCTTTAATCCCCAGTTTGTCTGATTAAGGTAGATAGAATTATAGGGAAGTGCTTTGTGAGTTCAACAGAAGACAATACCATTTGTTCTGCCCTGAAATGAATGGTTTGATTCACACAGGTTGTGTGGCGCAGCTGCAATAACTGGTCACCTTTACAAGTGACCTTTACTTACACCTTTACTTTTTTTGTTGAAAGACAGATCTGTGCTATGTCCCCTTTATGAGCATTGAAGTGTCTTTGAATCTTTGTAGGAGATCTTGCAGAAGGGGAATGTGGTATTTATTTACATTTTAAGCTCATTGTAGCCACCTGCACTGTTTCTCTTCCAGATTTCATTCACTTTTAAAGAACAAGTTTGGTCCAGCCCAAATCCCTTGTGCTTATACCACAAGGGATGATGCCTGTGAATTCTTCACTAAACCTCGCAGTTTTTGGGGCAGTTGTTTAATAATAATCTTTAACAATCAAAAGTTGATTTGTGATGATCCTTTGCTGCAGGATCTCTCTTCCTACCTGGCTGCAAGGGAGAGGAATGGGAGGAGGGGAATCTCTGCTGCCAGAGAGGAGGCTTTCCCTGAAGTGAGTTGTGTGTGCTGTGGTCTTAGCAATGGCTCAAATTATCAGTCCTATTTTTTTTTTCTGGTGTCATTTTTTATAAATTCAAGCCGTTCTTGGTCCCCCAGCTCTGTTTTTTCTTCTGGCACTTACATAAACAGATTTTAATTTGTACTAATCCCAATATTTATTTTACAAATCTCTGTGCTGATGACTGGTTCCTGCAGATGCCAGCTCTGCTTTTGAAGAGCCTCTTGGTTCTGCTCAGGAGAACATAAAAATGACAGAGGGCCAAGACATCCCACCAATTAGAATGAAAAAGAAGTTGCTCACATTTCCCCCCTGAAAGCAGAAGTAAAATCTCGCATTTAGTAAGTAAACTTAACTCCAATTATTCACTGCCCATTATAATTCACACTGATGAAAAGTTGCCACTGCCTCTTGACCACCTGGCTCCTATTTCTTTCACAGCAACTCGTCACCTTCCTCAAAGGCCAAGCACCTGGACCGCACCAACTCCACCCCATTCACCGCCTTCTGCTCCACGGCGCTGATCTGCAGCTGTGCGGGTGTTTTAGGGGCTCTGGCTAGAGGTAAGGAGGTGCTGGGAGGGAATACAAACCCCTGGGAGCCGCTGCTTTTGTGGCTGCTGTTGCTGGCGGGCTGGCCGGGCTGTGTTCGTGGTGTGATGGGCACATCGTGTGGCCGCAAAGGAGAAGTGCAGGTTCTGTTTGACCTTTTCCCTGATCTGAATCCAGCCACTCGGCCCAGCTGTGCAAACAAGTGGTAAAAAGGACTCAAACTGGCCAGCTGCTAGCACTGGACAACACGCCCTACTCTGCTAAAATATTTGTCACTCCAGGTTTCCCCCTGTTCTTCCTTAATCGTGCCTTACGTATTCCATTTGTTGGCTGCCACGGGTGTGCTTAAGTCGTATTTTCAGGAAGTCTCAAAAGTCAGGAAGAAAAAGCAGCAGCTACCTTTTGTTAGGAAATATTCAGTAATAGTGCAGTGATCATCTAGAGGAGAAATGGGAATTGTTTGTGCTTCAGGCAAGTCTTCTTATGGCTTTATAAAGAAGATAAAGCAACGTGGCTGAGCTTGGACCTGCTCATGTAGGCATTACCAGAGCAGGTGTCCAGCTGAATGAGTGATTCCTTGGGAGCCTGCTGTAATTCCAGGACCAGAAGTAGCTGATTAGTGACTTCAAATGTCAGATGAGAGAACATCTGCAGGCCCTGCCTGGAGAAGAAGCTGGAGGCTGGAAAGAATTAATCTAGTTAAGAGTAATTACCTGCACTTATACCGGTGGGAAACAGTAGGTGAAGGAGCAGGATCAGGAAGTTGTGGGCAGCCAGAAGCAGGAATCCTGGGCTGTGAATAAGGCAGATCCTGTTCCAGGGTGTGGAAGCAGGATCACAGCACACCAGTTCTGCCTAAATACAGCCAAGCCCATGCTGGAGCTTTGGAGCAGTGTTGAGTTGCAAAGAAATGTGGCCCGAAGAACGAGAATGAAGGTGAGAACAAAGAGAGTGGTCCAAGATATGGAAATCCTGACCTCTGGGGAAAGGAAAAGGGTTCTTAGCCTTGAGAAGGATAAACACCTGCAAACACCTTTCAGAAGGGTTAGGCAGACCAAACAGAGTCCTAAGCAGTTTGTAGAAGACTAATTAATATTGTTATCAGTTGTGGAACAGATAGATTATGTTCAAGCCCTGCATTTGCTGACGTCTCATCCATCCCAAACATTTGCATTGCGAGACTGAAATTTGATGCTGAAGATAGGGCAGATGCTATGCAAGAACATATGGTGCACCTCCAGGCTTCAGGTTTCATCCCAGAGAGCTGACTGTCTGCCTTGTAGCATGAAAGCCTTCAGGGTAGAAAGAAGTAACACACTGCTGTGCCAAAGACACAGGATAACTGCAGGTCACTGCACTTAGGGGTGTATTAAAACTCTGAATACATACAGCTGGTGTTCATGATGGATCCAGTTCTGTGCAAAAAACATGCATATTCTCACCAAAAAAGGTAACTCCTCATACATCAGAAGTACACTGCTCTCAGATCTGAAGCTCTAGTTCATGTCATATAGAGATGACTGCTGAAATCATTGCATCCACAGGTGCAGAGAAATCCATTGTCTTTGCTGGAAAAACCCAAGTTTGAAAGATTCCTGAGCTTTCAAATCAGCAAGAAAATATCCTTGTTATTCCTTGCCAGCCTTGAGTGACTTTGGGTGGGAATTTGGCTGGGTTGACCCTGTATTACAGATCAAATAAGCCAGTTTCTTTTCAGCAAAGTTCCCAACAAAGACGGCCAGATGCCAGCACAAGAAAATCGGTATTGTCCCGCTGAATTTCTTAAGTAGCCCTTGCTTTAGATCACCAGTGGATTCCCCCCTTGTTTATTGACACCCATTCAGGCAAGGGGAGGGGAAAGGTTTCTGGGCACTTGGGCTGTTCCTGCAGACATCCTGGCACTTGTTTGATCGGGGGCGGAACAGGACACAGACCTTTCCTGCCGGGTGCTATTCAGCTCCCAGAACAATGCCTGGCAGCTCCCGAGCAATTTAAACCGGCTAAAAACAGCCCAGCCTGGGGATGAATCATGGCCCATCCGTGTTTGCTTCCGCCTTTCCACTCAGACGCCTGAAGTCAGCACGGCCTCTACTGGCAGGCAAGCGGCTCCCTGGAGAATAGGCAATAAACAACATTTTAAAGGGATTTTCTTTCACGAGGGCTCTGCCTGTGTGAATCCCAATAAAAAGCCAACTCCAGAAAGTGTGCATCCGGGACAGAGGGATGTGCAGCCTGCCGGAGGACTTGCTCTAACATTCATCAAAGAAACCCCAAATACAGACACGTTACACAGGAACAGAGATGATCCTGGATTTTTCCTGGCTGTGAGTTCTTCTGAGAGCACCCACTACTTTCTACTGCAGCGTTACAGCTCCGCTTCTTGAAGCAGCCCTAGAAAAGATATTCCCACTGTGTTTCTCTGGGGAGAAAGAGCAAGATCCTCCAGGATGTAAATGGGGCTGGCTCCACTGGGCGCAGCACAGCAAACCCAGTTCATGGGCACTGGGAATGTGGACCATAGCACTGGGATGGCAGAGCTGGAGCAGGCTGCAGGGCCAAAGCAGCAGCCAGGAACCTGGCTAGTCCTGTTCCTCTCTCCCTGCTGCCAAACTGATAGGCAAACCCAGGATGTCTCTTTAGTCCTTCCTGGCCTGAAGCTGGGAATAATATTGTCCATAAAGTGCTTTATCAGACACTTGACCTCTAGAGAATCTCAGCATTAGCTAAGAAATAATCTCCAGGAGCAGGTGACACGGACAAAAAGCGGACTCAGCCAATGGACAGCAACAAGGAGAAAGGTTTGTATTTCTGCATGACACGGGAACTTGTCAGGATATGCCCACTCCAGCCATCAAGGAAGGGTCTGAACAGGCACAAACCCCAGAGCAGCCTGCTTTAAAGCGTGGCTTGGGGATCTTCCCAGAAAGCTGCCCCGAGGGCAGGGCAGGGCAGGGCCGGCATCGCACAGGGATCACCCCTAGGGGAGGAGTGCCTGGAGGATACCGGCATCCCTCGGCCAGGGCGCGGGCAGGGCCGGTGTCAGTCGCTCTGCAGCGCTGTGCCCGGAGCTGCCAGGGCACAGCTCAGCCCGGGGAAGGTCAGTGCAGGGGTACGAGGAGCGCCCCGCGTTGTTGGCACAGGCGCCTCAAGGGCGTCCCAGGGCGCTCCCCGCGTCGGCGGCGCCCGGCGGGCCCCGGGCCGGGCCCCGAGGGGCGGGGCGGGGCGAGGGGCGGGGCCGGCGCGTGTCCCCCACGCCCTTTCCGCGCGGGGTCAGCGCCGGCCGCGGGGCGGGGCCTCCCGCGAGCTCCGCTTCCATTGGCTGCCTGGCGGCGGGGGAGCGCGTGCTGACGCACCCGGCGCTGCCATTGGCTGCCGGCGCGGAGGGGGCGGGGCCGGCGCTCGGTGAGTGAGGGCCGGGGCGCGGCGTGAGGGGGGTCCCGGGGGGAGTCCTGAGGGGCCCGGGCCACGTTCCCTTTGCAATCCCGGTACCCCCGGGTGCGGCGCGTCCTCGGCCTCTTTGCCTTTATTTCTTGTCTTTTTGGTTAATTGCCCTTTTTTTCTAGCGGCGGACAGGCGGGCGGAAAGTGGGCAAGGAGAGGAGCAGAAAATTGCAACCCTCAGATCCCGCAGGCCTGAGGGGCGAGAGCGGTGTGGGGTTTTCCCCCAGACCAACCCCAGAAATGCTCCCCAGCCGAAGCGGAGCTGGCGGGAGACGGAAATGCCATCAGCATCCGCTGTGCTCGCTGCATTCCATCAGCCAAGCGATACCCACGGGCTCCTTGCACAGAGCCCTCCCTGTCCGCCGCCTCTGTGCAGCGCCCCGGCCGGCGGCTCCCTTCTGACGGCGTGAAAAAGCTCAGGGATCGCTTTTCAGGAGAGATCCCTGCGGACCTTCCCTTTGAAATGAATGAAGCAACCCCACTGTCTTCCTCTGTTATCTAAAAACACGGCCACGGGTATCGTTTCTGTGAGACAATTGAGGGCTTGGGTGTAGGTGGGAGTTTGCGCTGCTTTCCCGTGCTTTTGAGGCCAGTGGAAAGTTCCCGCCGTGCTTAAAGCTGTGGTCGTGCAGCCCTCCTCAGTCCTGCCCGAGGATTTGGGATTGCTTCTTCCCTGGACGCGTCGCTGCCACTGGCAACCCGACCTGTGAATTTTTCGGGGCTTGTTGGAAAATGGTGAGAAAGCTTGTTTTCTAGACGCTCGTGTAGCTGGGAGTTGCACTTGGCGGCGGCGGTGTTCTCACTTGGTTGTTAAATACGGCTTTCTGCCCGATTGCTCTGTGTGTGACGTCCCCGCCTCGTTTGTGTCCGGGTATGGTTTGGATGTGCAGCTCCCTCTGAAGTTAATTGAAATCAGCTGCCAGAATTAGAGACTTCGGAAAATGCGCTGAGATCTCTGGTGTCCCTTTAAATACCCTTACAAATCCTGCAGTAAGCAGATTTACTCTCACTCCTGTGTATTGGCAGGTTTCCTGGTTTCTCTTTAGCATCCAATTAGCTTCTGGAGATTTAATGAACCTGTGAAGCGGCACTTTGCTCTTTTTTTAAAGACCAATGGCAGCGCAGAAATGTAAATCACTGCATGCTGCCTCGGAAAGATAACAAATGATCTTAAGTTCAGAATATTTGCTCTCCTCCACACAGTTAGGAAAATAACTGATGGGTCATGGCCTGTAAGTTTTATTTTATATTGCTTAACACATGCTTTTTAGATTTAAGGTCAAACTTTGATGTTTTTTACAGTTGTTTTTACTGGGCTGACACCTGACTCAAACTGCTAAATCTGGTGGAGGTAACAATGTTCAAATCTCTTTGAATTTAACGTGGCATCTTAAAAATAAAGCTCTCCTGAGGTCGACTTTTAGTGACAGCACATTGGCTTTTAAACTTTAGAGGCTGCTTTAATGCCTTGTTAAGCTTTTCTTTCTTTTGTATCTATATTTTAAGTCGCGTAACGAGGACAGGTTTACTGATTACATTTTTTTACACCTCTTTGTGTGGAAAGGCAGCTTTCCTGAGGGCAGGAGAGAGCAGCGCAAGCCATTCCAGATAACGCCGTGTGCGGAGGGTTGGCTTTGGTGGCAATTTCAGGAGTGGATTGGGAGGCTCCGGAGGGCCGGGGCCGCCGGGCGGGGCTGGCGGAGCCCCGGGGAGGGCACAGGCGGCCGTGGGTTGTGCCTGCGCTGCGGATTTGGTCTCCCCTGGAGAGCCGTCGCGTCCTCCCGCCGCTCTTTGTTTCCTCCCTCTCGGCGGAGGGAGGGGTGGATCGTGAATCGAGGCTGGGACAAAAGAGCTGGCAGAGGGAGGGAGGGAGGATCACCTTGTTTCCCACTTCCAAGTATTGTTTGGGAATCCTTTCTCGCCTCTTTTATTTATTTATTTTAATTTGAATTTAATTTTAGTTGAGTTTGCTGTCGATGCTCCCTTGGCTGTTCTCTTTGCTGGGGGAACACCAGCAAAACCTCTCTGCTGACATTTCCGTGCTGCCGGCACCTTGGTTTGGCTGTGTGGGGTCTCCTTCATTAGGCTCACGGGTTATCCTGCCGCAGCTCCTCACTCAAGCCCAGTCAGTGCCAGCATTTCCATTAATTCGTTTCCCAAAGAGTTAATGTCATGAATTGAGGCAGAAGCTGCAGAGCTGAGTGCCAGGTTTGAGTTTTACAGCCTCCTACCTCCCTCTCTAACTTTTCTTAGCAGCTTCTTTCTTCTGGGTGGCTTCCACTTCACGGTTTTGGGGTTGTGTCTTTAAAAAAGGCTCAGCTTTCCACCCCAACAGCCTTCAGGGCTCAGCCAGCCAGGAGGTGCTGCATGTCCCAGTTAATGACAGCTCATTCGGGCCCAGTGACCTTGTGGTGCACAAAGTGTTGGTGACATTGGCCATCAGAGCAGGACTGCGGTGCCTGGTATGAAGCCCGGGTTTGTTCTTGGCATGGCCAGGGCTGTGATTGGCTTTTCCCTGTGTGTCACATCCTTGAAAGCAGAAAATGCTGCTGAGATGGGAGGGTTTGCTCTTCCTGCTGCCCCACCTGGCGAACCGAGATGCTCCTTTATGAATTCTGGGGTCTCACCCAGATCACTCTCAATCTCTTTGTTCTTGGGCAAAGGAGAGAGGGGGGATGCTGAGATGCCTGTGCTGTGTATTCCAGAGACGCCGAGGCTCAGCGGGGAGCAGCCGTGTCCCGATGGCCGTGGATGTGGGGAAATCGCCTTCCGCAGAGCCCCTGAGCGGGAGGGCCGAGGGCCATGGGACGTGGCACAGCGCGGACACGGAGCCGGACTTCCCGGAGCTGGCGGGGGGCCTGCAGCGCCTTCCAGGGACAGAGGAAGCCCAGCCCAGCCTGCAGGGGACAGAGGGCGTGGCAGCGAGCGGACACAGCCGAGGAGGCTCAAGCTGCCACCCAGAAGCGTCTTCGGCATCTGCACCCGGATTTTCCCGAGCAAGAGCAAACCCCTCAGGGAGAGGGGTGTTAGTGGAGAGAGCTGCCGACGGTGGCCCTGTGCCCCCGCAAGTTGGCCCCTGTTCCTTTTCCTCAGAAGAGCAGCAGGTGAGAGGGTTTGTACCTGCAGGTGTTGCTGCACCACAGGGAGGTCCCAGGAGAGGTGGGGACTGGTTTGGCAGGGCTGTGCCAGCAAGGGCTTTCCATCTCTCCCAGCCAGAGCGTGCCCAAGCTAAGATGCGTGGTGGGAAGAGCTTGGGCTCCAACGCCCGAGCTGTTCCTTCCCGTTCCCATATTGCCAGTGCAGAGCTGGGAACTTGCTCAGGACAGTGCTCTTTAAATAAGCCTCTTGGTGCCAAGTGACTCGTGCAGCTCCCAGGCCCTTGAGATGCCTTTCCTTAAAAACGAGCCCTGCTCTGAGCAGCTGCAGGCCATCCCCACAGATGGAACAGAGTTCTGCTTCCAGTCTCAGCTCATGGCAGGTCCAGGGTTGGGCTTTTATCTCCACATCCCGGCACAAAGGAGCCTTTTGTCTGGGTGCTGTGCTTCGTTTCATGCCTCTCTCTCTCTCTCCCTTTCTTTTTCCATCCCGTCCTTGAGCAGGGGAAGGCACTGGGCTCTTGGGACCCGGTGCCCAGCCCTCCCAGCTGGTGCAGCTCTGCCGAGGAGAGCACCCTTGCTGGCAGCCGCCGCGATGCCCGTGTTGGCCATCGGAGACAGAGCCTGGGAGCTCCATCCCCGTGTCCTTCCACCCCAGAACTCCTGCGGCCCCGCACCCCGCCCAGCCCCGAGAGCGCCCTGCGGAGCCGCTCGGTGCGGAGCCTCTCCGCTGTGTCCTCAGAGGGAGACGGCCCCTCCGAGGAGCCGTCGGGAAGCTTCCCAGCCAGCTCGGATGTCCCTTCTCCTGCGGCCACCACGGCCGCCCGGGACGCGTGCTGCCCGTGGGGAGCGGGAGGCGGGGCTCTGCAGAGGCGGGAGCCCCCGGGCCCTCTGCTCCAGTACCGCGGCACCGCGGGGCGCGTCCGGGAGATCTCCTCCTACCAAGCCGATTACTGGGCCTGTGCCATTCCCGATTCGCTGCCGCCGTCTCCGGACCGCAGCTCACCCCACTGGAACCCCCACAAAGAGTACGAGGACTTGCTGGACTATGCTTACCCGCTGAAGCCGAGGTACAAGCTGGGAAGGAGGCCGGAGCCTTTCCTCCATGACTCAGGAATAGGTCTGGAGAGCTTTCCTGCTTCTCCTGAGGGCATGTCCAGGTCCGCCAGCATCTACGGCCGAGCTGGGCAGGCTCGGGGAAGCAGAGAAAACGGACTTTGGGAGTTTGTGGCCTCTACAGAGAGATTTTCCACCCCGAGGCCTGGAAAAAGAGGCTGCTCAGGAGCTGGCTCGTACTATGAACCTTTACCTATTGCCAAAGCATTGTTTGCAAGTAGTGCTTCCTCTCATCCTCCCAAAGGTTCTGCTACAGATGTAAGGGTGGAAGCCCCTGGGCCCAGCTCACCTGGGCGCCCTGCTGCCGATGGGAGAAGCTGGGATACCAGAGGAAGCCCCTGTCCAAACTACACAGGGCAGGTGCAAAGCACCAGGAGGTGTTTGCTCACCACAGGAGTGCTCCCCCTGAGGAGGGAGTGGGAAGGTGATGAAGAATTTCTTTCCCTGCCTCCGAGACTGCAGGAGCTGGAAAGGCTGGCTCAGTTTTTGTCCAATCTTTCCTTAACTATAAGGATGCCCGGGTATGACCACCATAACCTTCCACATCACAGCCCCAGCAAGCAGCCCCTTTCATCCAGGCTGGCTCCTTTTGGAGAATCGAGAGCTGGGGATGGCAGAGGGGATGTTGAGGGTTGTGCTGGGCTGTGGCAACACCACAGCTCCCCAAAGCCTAGCTGGGAAAACACGGAATCAGATGGCTGGATCCATAGGGATCCTCCCCGGGGGCTTCATCTGCCAGCTGGTGTCAGGGACTCACTGGATGGGATGTGCCTCAGTGAACCACGGGTCAAGGGGCATCCAAAGAAGAGCCAGCAGAGCGAGTCCCTTATGCAGTGTGTCAAGGTAGGCTGAGACCAGAAATAAAGTTTATTCTGGGAAGATGTCACATAAAATGTGCCTGTCTTTCTGGCACGATTGATTAAAGCTTCCCATTCTGCATGGTGTGTCCTGCCTGGCAGCTGGTGGTAATTTATGCAGGGGGCTCACCAGAGCAGATAATTCCTTCTGATGGAGCAAGAGCCCATCTTGCTTCCCCTGGGGCTCAGTGTTGCAGGCAGGCTGGCTGGAGATGTGGCACTCAGCTGGGTCCCCCAGCCACCCGTCCTGCAGTGCAGCTGCACCAGGCAGGAGCTGCAGCAGCTCTGAAGGGTTTCCTGATTATTTTGTGCATTATTACATTGGTCCCAGCACTGTGCTCCCACCCTCCTCTCCATCTTCTTCCCACCCCAGTGCTGGGACAAATTTGGAAATGATGCTAGGCAGTTTGCAGGCACATAGCTGCAAACTCATCCCCTCCTCTGGTATGGAAATAACTCTGTTGATTTAAGAGGGTCTTCTTGCCAAACTGCAGTGCCAGGGAGAAGCGCTGCTTTATGGCAAACTCCTGAGGAGCAGGAGCAGGGCTCGAGCCTGGGTCTGGTGCCAGCAGAAGCCCCTGGGTTTCATGCAGCATCTTACAAAAATAATCCCTTACCGAGACGCTTTAAAAATAAATGAAAGCACTTAATTGAACGAGACAGTCCCTTGGGGAAAAGCAACTGTAAATTGACTGTATGGCTTTGGTGAGGAAGAGGATGAGGATATCTCTCGGGCTGGGAGGTGCTGGAGGCCAACCTCTTCCTTCAGCCTGGGTGCTACCAGCCTCCAGCACCTCTCCATGCAGACATTTATTTCATGGTGGCCCTCAATTCTTGCCACACAGTGAGTGCTGGAGCTGCTCAGAGGTTTTAATTCTGGCCTTTTTCCCGCTGACCCTTGGTTTCCCAAGCTTAGGGATGTTTGTGTGCCGGGGTTGGAGAGGAACAGGGAACACCACTGGCTCACCTTTCCGTGTCCCTGCGCTGTCTCTGTCGCAGAAATAGATCTAAATAGCTCCGTGACCCCTTTTCCATGCTTTGTTGAGCAGATGTTTTGCTGCCAGCTGGAAGAGCTGATCCGTTGGCTGTACTCCGTGGTGGATGTCACCGGCAGCTGGGTGCCACCCTCGCCGGATGCCGCCAGCGTGTCGGCATCGCTGCACCGCTACCTGGTGGGTGTCAGCCCTGCTCTGCTTCCTGCCCTCTGCTGTGCTGCAGGCAGCAAGCCGGGGGAAGCCTGGCATCCCTGGAAAGTTCCAGAGTGCACTGGGTTTGCAAAGCCAAATTTGGGAGCGCCAGGAACCTGCTTGGAGGGAACTGCTCGCTGGGC
Source organism: Prinia subflava (assembly GCF_021018805.1). Classification (NCBI taxonomy): domain Eukaryota; kingdom Metazoa; phylum Chordata; class Aves; order Passeriformes; family Cisticolidae; genus Prinia; species Prinia subflava. The sequence continues at coordinate 111,017,234 of NC_086248.1, read as the reverse complement.
AACCTGCCGCAGGTGCGCGCTTCCAAAGCCCTTCTAAGAGACGCTGCTCTTCTCCTTGCCTTGCCAGGAGTTCAGGAGGGACGTGGCCGACCACCGGAGCCTGACTGAGAGCGTGCTGGAGCGGGGAGAGGCTCTCCTGGACTGCATGGCATCGAGTTCACCAGGTGAGGAAGAGCGCTTGCGTGGGGCTGCTTGCTGTGGGGCACAGACGGTGCTGGCCAAGGCATCTGCCCCCAAAATCCCTGGCCCAGCCTGGCCAGCACCACTGCACATGCAGAGTGGTTGCTCTGGTGATTTAGAAGAAGGGATTGCTAAAGGGTGGGCTGTAGCTGCAGTCACCAAAGGGGCTGCAGAGGTTGAGCACTGCATTATGGATGGGTTTTCTTGCACGGTTCCAAAGGTTTTCTTTAAGACCCCCTATTTCTGCATCTTCATTATGAACCTGGAGACTCCTGGGTCAGTCCCCACCTCCTGCAAATGCTGCATCACAATGGGGATGGGATGAACAGCACATTATTGATTTTTAACACTTGATTTCCTTCCAAAGTCTGCCTGGACGGGCAGAACTCGCCGCTTTGACAGACACTGAATGATGGCACTCCTGTCACCTCCACTGAGCGGTTTTTGCTTTCCAGCTCTGAAGGACACGCTGGCTCTGATCACCAGACAGTCAGAGGAGCTGGAGAGCCGCGCAGAGCAGCTGTATGAGTCCATCCTGGCTGCCGTGGGCCCCGCGGGGGGCAAGGACGCGCGGCACGACAAGGACGGGGCAGCACCCGGCCGCTCCCTGGGTAAGCAGGGGCAGAGAGGGGAGGAGGCACAGGGAGAGAAACACTCCAGTTAGCAAACACCAGACATCAGACTCCATTGTTGTTTCTTTGATTGTGTTTGGAAAGCCGCAGAAGGCAGCAGGGAGACTCAAAATAGAAGCCCTGTCGTGCCAGGGAAAGAGCAGTGCTGGTGACCCAGCTGATGAAACCCAAGAGCACGAGGGGAGTGATGGCAGGTCCCTGTCACTCAGGGCTGGGGGACGGCAGCAGTCCAGCACACACACCTGCTCTCCCAGATCCCTTGCACAGCACAGGCAAGATGAGGAAGGGATGGTTTTTGGTTTTGTATCTTCTCGGATACATTCTGGTTGCTGTATAATGGTGGGGAAGGGAAGCAAGCGATTTCAGGTATAATACAGGGGGCTACAAAACTTGTTAGCTTATTTCTTCACCATCTCCCTTCAAAGGAAACTGGAGGCAAGTGTTTCAGGGGTGCCAGCCTCTTAGAAGAGAAAAGCAGTGTCTTAAACAGTGTTTGGTTTGTTGTGGTTTTTGAATTGCTGTCTCTGCCCAGCCGTACCCTCCGCACTGGTGAGGTGGGGGAGAGGAGCGTGGGGATTTCTTTCTTTGCAGACTGCAGGCAGAGCACAGCACCAAACACCTCATTTTATTTCAGGTGCTGCCTCTGTCAGACCTAGGCTGCATTAGCCCAGCTCAGGAGGGCTGAGAAGAATTGCAGCAGGCACCAAACCCCTCCATCACCTCTCCAGAGATGCCAAAATCTGTGTCCAGTTGCCCACGGGGCTGATCTCAGCGTGGGTTTGTGCCATGGCTTGAGAAAGGTGCCTCATTCAGCAGGTGTGCTGGGATGTCCAGAGTTGTGTAAGGAATGTACAGCTGGCCTTTTCGGGTTGGTTTTTTTAACGTAGCTTCCCTTTTTTTATTGAAGTGGGCTGTTCTGTGTTAGCAAAACGTCAGGAAGAGTTTTTTAACTGAGCAATCCATGGTGTGCCGTGAGCTCGCTAAGTAAAGCCGTGTGATTTTAATAGCCCTGTTCTCATGGTTTGTTTATGCTCGTCAAAAATAGGTGCAAGGAGCCAAGAAATAGCAGCTCCCAGTTCCTGGGAGCAAACTGAAGGCCTGGTTATAATTACCACTCCCTGCTGAAGCAGAGCCTGCTTAACTTTCAATGTTGTTATTCATGAACACAAAAAGCCTTAATACTGAATCCAAATAAAATAATTGACAAGCGAGTTCAGGTAGGGAGGAGCCAGGTTCTGTGTAAGCTGCTGGTACCTGCTGCTGGCAGGAGCTGTGCCTTCCCCCTTCCAGCTACTGCAGTTAAATCACTGCTCAGAACATTCATCAAGGGTTTCCAAACCCTTTCTCCAACAGAAAAAGGGCAGCTCTGAAGCAGCATAAGGTAAGTGGCCAAAAAAAGTTACATAATGTTGGTACTTGGCTTTAATTAACCTTTAACCTGAATGGTGATCATCATGTTCTTGTGCAGAATACATCATTTCCTCCCATTCCTGTGAACAGAACACAGGGAAGTTTCTGTTCTGCACAAGTAGAAGGTGAAAGCAAAGTTAAACTGAAGCAGTTACAGCAAATAATTCATTGGGGTTTGATATTCTCCCATCTTCTACAGCCTCAGCTTAAAGGGCAAGTGTTTTTGGCCCATTGTATCAGAAGTATTCCAATATTTCAGCTCACAGGTAAGAAACTACAGTGCCTTTTCCTGGAGCTTTAGGCCTCCCTACCCTCATCAGAGCTCAGCCTGAACCCCCAGGCTCCAGCAGGGAACAGCACAGCCCAGTGACCCGTTTGTGGCTGAGGGGGAACAAAGAACCACCACACACCCGCTGTAGCCCAACTGGTTTTGCAATGCTTTTATTACTGTATATATTAACATCGGTTTGGATAGTATGTAGCAGGCATCTCGACATTGAAGTTCATTTGTGCACTCTCTGCAGGGAAGATGTTTTACCCTCAACACACCTCCTTCTGCTTCACCTCCTGATCTCAGCAGCACTCTCTGCTCCTCCTGCTCCTGGGGAGCAGCAGGTCACATTTAGAATGAATTATACCAACAAGCACATCTCTACTAGAAAGCACATCACTTTATTGTGAAGGTCTCAAGTGGAAGAGTTCAACTTAACCATGACAATACTTTATGTATTACAATTGCCTGTTGATTTATGCAACTATGTTGAAGAAAGCTGTTAGCCAAAGTCACCCCCCCAAAAAAAAAAAAAATCAGAGGATATTTGCACCAGTTTTAGTTTATACCTCACAACATACCTAGGCTATATTTTTACTATCACAGGGTGTATTTACTACTAGGGGAATGTTACATGGTTTTTCAAACATGAGACTATTTACAGAATAGGCTGAACATTTGAGTTTAGATAAAGCTGAACAATTTTACATGTATAGGAAGTGTTATAGGCTAGCTTTCCTGTGGCTTTTAGCTAGACATCAGGCACTAATGATTTGATTAGCTCTGTACAAAGAATCACACACCATCCAAACCCCCTGGCTGCTGGTTAGTTCCAAATCGTTTGAGAAAGCGCCTGCTTGGGGCAACAGTTTGGTGGGGGCCTTGCTATCCCCATGCCACCCTCCTGGTGCCTCACTGCAGAAGGGAAGAGAAGCTAAGCTGTTGCACTAAGTCAGAAGATACTGATCAGAAGAGGATGGAATTAACAGTATATAGAAAAGACATAATATACTGGTAGAAAGTTAGACCTCCTCAAGGTTACGCTGAAATCGTTCACGTCAGGGAAATAATATTCTCGCCCCTGCTATGCAAAGCTGACGGGAATTCCCTCCATCGAGTCCTTGAGAAATAAATTAAGTTCCGAGACTAAGGTAGGGAACTGTTGTACATTCCGAGTGCATTGTGCCTCGTGAACCTCGGCTGGGTGTCTCTGGTACAGCACTCGTGCCTTAAGCACCGTGACAGCGCGGGCTTGGGGCCGCAGTCACCGGGCGAGCTGCAGGGAGGGGCTGGGAGCCATGGCTGCACACATGGATATGTTGTTTTGTGCACAATGCAAGCCTGATTTCCCCCTTAGCCATACAAATTAAGACAATATTTATCACCATACAGTTTGATATTACTTCCAATAAGTACAATATTTATTAAACATTTCTTCAGTTTTGTTACATATTGTGCAACAAATTACAATATTCTGCAGCCACAAATTATATGCAGAGTATGAAGAAACTATTAATCAGATAGTGTGATCTCTCCATTTATAATTCTACAAGAAGGAACTAGCAAATCAGATCTTACATATATCTTACTAAATTTTATGCATGGAAAGTGACAGACACTGTTGTGCTGTTTGATACAAAATGGCTAAACTTCATCTTCAGAAGACTAAACCTGACATCTAAACATGCCAATAGAAACATCAAAACAAAAATACATCCTAACCAACCACAGGAAACAGTCTGGTATCAGGAAAAGCAACAAGGATTACACGTTTATAAACCAGCACACAAAGGTTTAAAACAGTTCTGAAAATGAAGTTAGCTGTCTTGAGTCAAGGGAATAAAAAAAGTCAGTATTGACCATTTACAATCTCTGACCTTTGTGGAGACGGTAAGAATCTGTTGTAGTGCAGCTACATACAGTACAATTCAGGCAATTTTTTTTTTTTTCACTTGGGTTCAGATTGCAAATTCATTGTTGTGAGACAAAAGGGGGGAGGCAAGTTTTAGCAGCAACCTCCACTAGACTGCTTGACTGGAGTGCTCTGAATTTTAACATTGGACTTCTCCGCACCACCAGCTGTCGCTCCCGGACCCATTCGTTTTTTAATCTCGGCAGCCATGGTCATGAAAGACTGTTCTACATTTGTGGCATTCTTTGCACTGGTTTCCAAAAACGGAATTCCAAGAGAATCTGCAAATTCCTGCAAAGCGAGAAACAGCGAACAGTAAGCTCATGCACAGGTTCATCCCTCACCTCATTCCTGGAGCACCACGGCATAACCCACACGTTCCTGGATCCCACCCCAGCTCCAGCCTGAGGAGGGCCTGCAGGGCAGGGGTCACCAAACTGCCCCCCTTTGTGGCACTGGAACCTCTGGGTGTGACAAACCAGAGCAGGGCTCAGCCAGGCAGACACAGGAGCCCCCACATACCTTTGCTGTTGTATAGTCTACTACTTTCTTTGTGGTCAGATCACACTTGTTCCCCACCAACAACTTGTTGACGTTTTCACTGGCATAACGGTCTATCTCCTGCAGCCACTGCTTGACATTATTGAAAGACTCCTACGAGATAAGAGAACTGTCAGCAAGGCCCTTGATAAAGAGGGAAGTTCAGCACTGTCCCTTTGGTCATGACCAGGGAGGAGGAGGAAGCACTGCACTTATCTACGTGACTGACAACCATGAGAGAGGACTCTAATGCTGCCCAGCTCCCCTGCTGGCCTCAGGACAGGCTGCTCACCACAGCCACACAGCCCCTGTGCCAGCCCTACACAATCAGCCCTTCCTGCACCCTTCCCCCTGTTATTTTCCCCTGCTCCATATAGTGAACATCTTCTACCGCCTGGGACTCTTCTTCCTCCTCCTGTAGCAGAGATAAGAGACATGGTACACAGCTGAAAGCAGATGCATCCCACATATTGACAAAGCATCAGGTATTAGGTGCAGCCACCTTGTTGTAGATGTGCTGGAACAACCTCTGACTCCAGAAATGCTGGACTGATATTCCAGTTAGTGACTGAACACAAGAGTTCTTTTTCTTTTAATTCAGGAAACCCTATACTTCCCAAGTGCCCTTCAAACAACTGCACCAGTTCTTCAGAGATCCTTTCAGAGAAAACACTGGCTCAGTTGTATCCTGCACACAGGCTGACAATTTTCTGTTCCAAATGCCAGCCTTTACTATAGACCACAGTTCAAGTACATTCACAAATCTTTCAACAAAATTCCATCAGTAACTCAGACTTCCTGCTACCAAAGGCAGGGTGAGATGTGTTCACACAGCACCATAAGTTACCTGCTCACCAAGTTTTAGGTTAAGCCTAAGATACAACTGCTTAGGAGCCACAAATCCCACTGCTCTCTTTATTTCTTTTATTTCTGCCAAACCAGAGGCAAACACATACACTGGGCTTGATAAGCCTTAACACAGCCTGTAGAACTGTGTCCCTGTTTCCTTAAGATGTGCCCAGCTGTTAAATTCCCGCTTTACTCATCACCTGGAGAAACCGTGCAGGCACAGGTTGAGCACGTACCTGATCTGTAACATCATACACAACTATGATGCCATGAGCTCCTCGGTAGTAACTGGAAGTGATAGTCCGAAACCGCTCCTGCCCCGCCGTGTCCCACTGCAAGACAAGCGACAGTGTCACTCCTGCAGCGTGCCTGAGCCACTGCTCCACACCCCCTTCCACACACACAGGATGCCAGGAGATCACGTATTTTAACTGAGAATTGCACTTTGTGGGTGCTTTTCAGAGTGCTCATTTGTTTGGTTTCAGCCAAGTGCAGCCAAGAGGATCTCTCTGGAGAGAACACTGAGCAGCTGTGACCCATGAAGAAGCCACGGTTCAGTGGCCAGAAGAGCAAACACAAGGCAGGACTTGAAAACCTGCTAGGAATAAGGTCAGAGAGCTGCAGGTCTAACATGGCCACTCTCTTCAACCTCCTTGGCACATGGGCTTCAGCAAAGGTATTTTCAAATACCAATTTATCACATCAAACTTGATTCTCTTCTCCTACTGGGAGAGTTAAAGACAAAGTGCTTGACCTCTTCTGCCACCCAGGATGGGAGCAGGACTCACCTGAACATTTCTCTCCCTGGAGCTGTGTCCAGAACAGGGCTGGCTGTGTACTGAAAATGCACTCACAGATTGCAGCAGTGACAGCATTCCTGGTGGGCTGCTCTGCACTCAGGACAGTCACACTAGAGCCTGGAGGCTCAGCCTGCTGGCTGTGAGCTGGACTCTGCTCCACAACACTGAACCCCTGAGTCACTGCCTTCAAGTCCTTGGAGCCTCTGCTTGAGCTGACCTTGCACAGATATTAGATTTCATCACACCAGTCACCCTTTTAGAGTGCTTCAAGATTAGAGAATTGCCAAGTCTCTTCCTCTGTTTATTCCAAGTGAAAGGCCAAAAGCATAACCAGAAAACACCACCCAGTGCTGAGGCAGCCAGGCCAGTTACAAGCCTTTGTGTCAGTTTTTCCATTCAGGTCAACAAAAGCAGTTTCCAGCACTTCAGACAGCGCAGCCTGGTAGTAACAGCTGCTGTGGAATTCAGGCATCTTGGACAACTGTGTGGTATCCCTGCACTTAGACAAATGCTGGCTAAATACTGCAGAACTACACCAGTTTTGCTACGAGAGCACTCCAGCACAGAATCTCCTCTTCCAGGCTAACAGCCTTGGTAGTAAGCACCCTTCTTTAAGGACAGGTCATGGGAGGGCTGGAAAAACTGCCTTGCCTCTTGTAACAGGGAAAATACCCCTTGTATCTGAATGTATTTTAAAGTACAAAGGTGAGCACCAATAGCTATGGATGTAACTCTGTGCTCCAACAGCCTGAAGCACACAGGAGTTGAGAAATACTACTTACTATCTGAAGCTTGATTGTTTTCCCATCTAGTTCTATAGTTCTGATTTTGAAGTCCACACCAATCGTGCTGATGTAACTTTCTGTGTACGTGTCATCCTAGGAGAGAGAGTGAACATAGGTCAAGCCAGCTGCACCTCTTCTGCAGTCACCTACTTCATTATGCACCAGACAAAGGTACTTCATTTCCTTGTAAAACCAGCCTGATGTCTCATGACAAAGTCCAGGAGGTGGCCAAGCATTTACTTTCCAAAAATTCTGCAGCTTTTAAAAGCACCAACCAGACTTGTGTTTCAAAAACCAGTCAAAAAAGCCTCTTTTCTGGAAATCCTGTACTGTCTAGTCCTTGTGAGCTGCAGTGTAAAAAACAGTTATTGAAACCCGTGAGTTTTTTATTTTTCTTTGATGGTTTTTCATCTGTGTTACACAGCAGAGAACAAGTCAGGGGCTCTGTCTCAGCCACACAGGAGTGTCAGATCCTGTGCTGCTGCAGCTGGTTGCTAAGGCAGGTTAGAGTTACAGCTGGAGTACTCTGCTCTGCAGCCAGTGGTGGTACAGGAGGGAGAACACGGCCTCAGCAGCTGGCAGGACCTGGCTGCAGTCTCCAGCAGGCCCTAAGGCACACAGGAACTGCTGGGTCAGCCTTTGCTACCTTCCAGTGATTGCCAGCTTGTCAGCAGGAAGGAAGTGTCTATCCCTAAAGTACCCAGGACAGAGCTTCACATCTAATGCACCACAAAAGGCTTTATGTGACCAGTAGGAATCACAAAAGCAAGGGATTCCTCTGGGCTGTGAATGGAAGACATCTCAGGTAACACAGCCAAGTAAGAATCAAGCATTAAGCCTTTCAGAGTGACGTGACATTTATTTCCTTAGCATTTCAATATTCCAAAGGGTACGTTTGAAAAGCCTGAAGAAGTTTAACCTACAGCAGCAAGAAAACACAGGTGTGGTATGCTGTGGTAATTCCTATGTCAGGGTAAAACAGCTTAGTTGGAAAAACATCTCGAAAGGAAGAGGCTACTCAGCTGAAGAAACACCAGATAACAGAGTACAAACTTCAGCTGGCTATCAAAGAAGAAAAGTTGGATTATGCACATGAAGCCAAAATTAATTCAAAAGTATCTGCAAGAGAAGCAGGCTAGGCTGCTCTGGGAGTGCTGCTACAGCCATGGTGTCACTTCCAATGCACTGCCTCCACCCTGAGAGCAGAGCAGGTGACATCCTCCTCCTGTTCATGCTGGTACCAACAGCAGCCACAAGGGCTTTAACTGAGGCTGTTTGCACACCCAGCTCACCGTTTCACATCACTAATATCAGGGACAACAGAGGCTCCTTCCAGGGTGCCCAGAGAAGCTGCTGAGGCTGTGAAAACAAAGCCATCATCTTGCACTCAGGTTTCTAAGTTCATGCCCCATATCCTGCTTCCCTTGCTCTCCTCCCATGGCAACCCAGAGCTGCACTTTGGCACACACTGAGATAAGAAGTTTCCTGGACTTCAGCTCTTTCTACCAAGAGCTAAGTCAAACCCGTCTTACATTTTCTTGTTGACAGGAAAACCAGAGCCAGAACAGCGCACCAGCAACTTTAACACTCACTAAAGAAAGCAGAAGGCCTTAACATTCCTAGAGTATTATTTATATTACTTCTTTAACTGAACAACTGGCAGGTCTTTTTACTGCAGGTATCAAGCTCCATCTGCCTGAAATGTTCTTATCAAGGAGTAACTGATCAAGGTCTGTACTCCCCATGCCTAAGGGCACACCCCAGAATTCCTTCCATCCTCAGCATTCTACCACTGCTGTAATGATGGAAGGTAAATTAAGAGATCTTGTTCTCAAGTAACAGGAAAATTAGAATTTATCTTTGCTGGACATATTAATGGCACTGTTTCTTTCCAATTCAGTCAAACAATTCCATCAGATAGACACAAATTCAGAATCAGGAGGAGTTTGCACTACTGTACTTATTCTTTGGTATTACCAGGCCTGTCAGACATCAGCCCTGTACCTGAAGGGAAGTTCTCACTAAGGACCTCTTTTACATAGTTGTCAAGCACGATCACTTACTGCAAACCTAAGTAGAAGGCAAGATTTCCCAACACCGGAGTCTCCAATCAGAAGTAGCTTGAATAAATAGTCACTGCAGAAGGAAAAAAAAATTAGGTCACTTAATGAAAAACACTGTCAAGAATGAAGTTCCTTACAGCCAATACATTATGACTCTTGAGAAGGGTAAATTAACTCACTGCTAGGGAAATCACCTACAACTCCAAGCTCCTCTGTTCAGTTTGGAAATTCACAATTGGTAGGGGAAGTGTGAGGTAGATGCTCTGAACACACATTGTGAACGGTGCCTTCCTGGGAAGTTACTCTGAGGGTAACAGTGGGACTGCCAGCAGGAGCACCACGGTCCTTTGTGGGGCAGCTGAGATGGAAACCGTGCTGTGCAGCTGAGTGCCAGCCCCTGGCTTGGCTGAGCAGCTGCAGTGACACCCGGGTGGTTCCAGCCTGCTGCCTCCAGGGCCATCCATTATCGCTGCTCTCTGGGCTCGGGGTTTGACTGCACTGCCCAGCCTCACCAGCACAGGGAGCCGCCAGACCCAGCCCTTTCCTTCCTCAGTTCAAGCTGCTCATGTTTCAGTTCCAGCAGAACGCCACAGCACAACTGCATACCCACCTTACAGCACACTGTGGGCAGTGACCAACACCACACCTGCCTTCCAGAACTAAACAAAGCTCAGGTCATTTCCAGACGGGGATACATCTCTGGAGGGTGTCAGGTGTGCTATCAGTAATTCTCAGGATACACTGGAAGAACTGACGAATCTTGTGCTCAATGTTGAGTCTTCCCAACATTAAAGAACAAGCACAGTGTCACAGACCAGCCTACATTTATACTTCCAAGAGCAGTGAGGATTTCACTGCGGCAAAATAGGAGTTTTTGTGTTAGTCCTAACACTAATGGGGAAATTTCACGCTAGAGAACAAGTAACAGAGAAAAACAGAGAAAAACAACAACCCACCACTTACACAAGTTATGTGGCTTCCCAAGTACTGCACTAACTCATTCTCAGTTGACAACTCTTGGGCCCTGTAATGGCCCAGGACTAAGCCCTGCTCTCATTTAACCCAACAGTTCAACAGCCGTATTTTTCTGCCCACTTAAGCAAGGCAGTGAAGATTAAGGACATGTGAAGTGCCAGAAGTCAACTGTCCCCACCTATTATTCCCTGGAATGGCCACTGCCCCTGGCTGGCAGGAATCCAGGCAGGAAACTGCATCCATGCCCAGCTGATAAGAGCCAAGCAGATGGCCAAGCAGGCTGCTCCTCTGCTCAAGGGCCCAGCGCTCTCACCTGGCTGGGCCCAGGCTGCAGAACACACCCAACCTGCAGCTCTGCAGTGCCTCTGCCGAGCCTAGAGAGGGGTCAGGAGTGCTAAATGTGGAAACTGAGAACCCAGTCCCTAAAAATGCAACCTCTCCTAACAGTGCACAGCTAAAAGCACTAAAGGCATAAAAAACCAGCCCAAGGACACCTAGCAGTTTACAGTCACAGGATTCAGCGCTCACATGCCAAGTCATGGACTACCACAAGGCAGGATGGCTTTAGGAAAATGACAATTAACCCAACATCTCAGCAGGTTCGAGTTGGCTGAAGCACTACTGCAGACCAGAAAACTTCTCACTCCCAATAAAGGTTTGGTCCCCAAGAGCCGCAGAAGGTCTGTACCCTGGAGACCAAGGAAAAGAGCCAGGGCTCCAGGACCTGCTCTGCTGTTACACCTCTGCCTTTTCCCACCAGCTTTCACTCAGCTCCTTCCAACTCCAGCAGGAAGTTTGGGTTGTTCAGTTCCCTCCAAACACAGAATTTTCCGCAATCCTGAAGTCAAATTATTATGTTCAGCTTGCAGCATGCTATAATCCCCTTGAGAATATTAACACATGAATATTAGCACTGCATTGTCTTCACTAAAATTAGTGGGGAAAAAGTTAACTCCTTCCTGGCAGAGGTAAGGCTTCAGCTGAGGGTCTGAGAGCCACCTCAAAACCTCCACTGCTGCCAAGAGTACTTCGGGTTCCCCCAGGCCCCCAAACATGAAAACTTGTCTTCCTCTGTCAATCCCCATGCCAGGAGCAGCTCCCACCAAACCAACCCATCAAATCCGTCAGTCTTCAGCAGCAAACAGGAACAGCAACAGTGTGTACACAGAACAAATGTTAAACTAACACAACTCAAGCTTTAAACACTGGGTTTGCTCTCTTTGCTGTTCAGCACTCCCCTCACTTTGGGCTTCAGTACTTCCAGAACCACAGACACAGTGGTCTTAAGCCACCTCCAAGACAGGACCCACCTTGACTGAGTCAGCTCTGTCTCTGGCCTTAGAAATGCCTGTTGTGTCACAAAAACCTAATTTTGGTGGCAAGACTTTCATTGGTTTGGGAATAATATAAGTAAGACGTTAGGAACTTAGGGTTTTAATCTTTTAGAACACTCCATATTCCAGTATGATAGTGCATTCCTTTCCAAGTACAGCTTAAAGCTTTATAAGATACAGGTCCCAAGACCTTTCAAAATATAGCAGGTGCCTATTTAGGGCCATAGAAACCAAATGTGCACTTTGTTAGAGTGTGATGCTTCGGACACCTCTTGGGTACAGCATCAGATCAAATCAAAATTTTTAAAAGCTACTAAAATTTGCAGAAAACTATTTCTAGACTGAGCTACACCAATGGAATATTTGGGTAAAGGGGCTCAATTGCAGCAATGCATCCAACAAGCCAAACAGGTTATTTGGCATTGACTCCTGAAGAGCCACACAAACATTTCTGAAGCCACCAAATTTTGCCCTTTAAACCTGGAGACTTAAAACTCCTCAGCTCCTCAGATTTAGGGAGCCTTCCTCAAGCTGGCTGAGCTGTGCAGCACAGCCTTCTCCCTGCTCCTTGGGAGACAGTGGGAATTCAGGTTAATCATTCAATTATTTCTCGCCATTTACATAAGCCAGTCATACTTGGGTCGTGTAAAAGAGCACACTGGAAGAGCGTGTGCAGCCAGGCAGGGGGGTACAGTGAGGAAGAGCGAGGCTTTCAAATCCTCCCGTCACTTCCTCTTGCCAGAGAAATAAAGGACAAAGATGTTAAATGTAACTGTCTCTTGCCAAAAAAGAAAAAAAAAAGGCACCTCCAAAAGAGCCCTGTTGATGTTTTGAGCAGTGCAGCATCCTCTCAATACACACATGTCCCACGTCAGTGAGTTCAGCAGAAAAGCAGGAAATGAAGTTGAGGACAGACCTGGCCAAAGCTGTGTGGAACAGGACCTGTGAGCCTCCAAGATACCACTGTTTATCTAATTCATACAAGGAGGCATGTGGGGATTTTCTAAATGCCAGGAAGGATTTATGCCAAAACAGACAAGGCTGGGTAGTCACCTATCTGCAAGCAGGAACTGCTGGAATTGGCTTTAATCACTGATGTCAGCTTTACTGCACACAGGTACTCATGGCAGCCTCAATCCCCACTCTGTTCTACCACCCCAGAAATCCTGAAGAGGAGCATGACTGTCACTCTGATTACACACTGCTCGTGTAGGTAAACAGAACCCAGGAGACACGGTGCCACTTTGCATGGCAGATTGCTGCTTAGAAAGGTCAGAACACAAACACTTTCAGATGATTCCACCAACCCAGGAGCTGTCACTCAAGCGTCATCTGCTAACCCCCATCACCCAAGACTGAACCCCACCTCACTGGAACCGCCCAAGATTTGCCCCCAAAGCCCCTGAGCTTCCTCATCTGTGCTAGAAGGTACCCAGAACAGGAGCCAGGCAGAACTCTGCTCTGATCAGAGGCACTCCTGATCCCTCCTGGCTGCTGTGCACGCCAGCGGTGTGTTTATGCTCCGTGAGAGCTGCAGAAGGGCAGGAAGTGCTGAACCTGACGTGATCTAGTCACAACAGAGTCAATATTGACATTCTGCTCGCTCAAACACCGCCAGGGAGGCAGGAATGGGGGAACACAGCCCAGGGCTGGGTGGGCAGCTGTTTTCAGAACTGAGCTTCCAAACACTCCTTTTAATATCTCACCCATCCTTCTTGAGCTCCTTCACCCAATGTAAAAACAAACAGCCCCGCTCGGCTGTCCAACAGCCCTGGAGCTCCAAGGAAGCTCTCAGAAGCACAACTCCCCTTCAAACCTTGGCACGAGCAGGACCTAACCCTGTAGCTTTGTCAGGAAAGCTGAAGGAAGTAGGTCTTTAGTTAGAAATTTTAACTAGCCATCCCACTGACTTCTGACAGAGTTCTGGCACGCCCAGGACAGAGGATTTGGGCTGCAGCCTGATGTGAAGCTGTGATAGGGAAGTGAGATGTGTTACATTATAGGCAAGGCACTTGTGAGAGGACAAATGGATGTATCTCTCAGAGAGAACTGGAAGGAGCAATGTCATAATCCCTTAAACGTTATTCCTGTTTCAACAGGGATCCAAGTACACACATCACAGTGACAGGTATCTTCTGTGGCGTCCTCATCTCCTCCCCTCATCCTGCCGACACCGCCCTCTCAGGAAGCGGCAATTTAACGCTCTAAGTTAATCTCAAACTACAGCTTTTCCTCTTTGTTTCACTTTCAAGAACTCGGCTGTGATCACCACCAGGGCCAAGCACTCTTCACTGAGAATGAGTCTCCCTGAAAACCCTGCCCTCAGCACTCTGTACCTCGCTGCAAGGAAATACCCTCTGCATCAGTCTGAAGACTGCAAGAAAGGGAAAAACAAAAAAAATCTGTGGAAAAAGCTCCCTCCAACTCATTTCTCTTAGTGGCCTAACACTCTGCAGGCAGTTTTCCCACTACTAAACTCAACAGTCTGCAGGGTAAATTTGAGTTTAACTCCTGAGAGCCATCAGGACCATGGGGCTTTGGGTTTTGTTTGTTGGGTTTTCATCCACTGCCAACCTCCAGCTACAGTTTTGGCGTTTTCCAAAGCGACACCAGCAAGTTTGTGATGTAATCTTGCCAAGATGTAACTCGAGTTCCTGGCTGTACCTCCTGGGTGTCACCAACTCCCTCAGCAGCTGATGACTACTTGTTTGCTCCTCAGGTGATTTTAATGGACTCAGGAGTGCTTGCAACCAACCCCACTGACACAAGTGGGGAACATGGGAGCCGCAGCAGTCAGGAGCCTCAGCTGAGAAGACAAAACTGTGGGAGTGTTCCAAGAGCAGAGTCCGTGGATATCCAGAGCAGCAATGCCACTCCACACGTGCATTTCCACACCAGTGCCATCAGATGGGACAGTGGCATCAGCACCCCAACCTGGGGCGCCAGCAAAGCCGGCATCTGTGAGAGGATCCCAAACACTTCCTACAAGGCTAAAGGGTTGGAAGTGCAGCAGCTGGCTTTTTGAACTGCTTTCTAAACTAAGCCTAAGTCCCCCCTCTAACTCTTACAGGAAAGTCTTGAACAAAATAAAAGTTTATTGTTCCCGACAGCCTGGTGGGCAGGACACAGCTCCCCGAGTTTGCAGAATACAGACAAGCCCTGGGCAGAGATCTCACTCAGCCCGACCGCCGAGCAGGTCAACTAAAGAAGAAGGCCACACACACAACGACCCTCCCAAAACCCCTTGTGTCGTCTAAGCAAGTGCTCTTTCAGCTGAAAACAGCCTCAAGAGCGTTCTATTATCAAGTCCCAGCGTTGCAAAATCTACATAGGCAAGAAGTGTTTTGCAAGAGCCATGTGACACACACATGACTTGCAGCTCAAGCGAAGGGTGGACCCCTGGCTGCGGAGCCGCCGCCGGCCGGGGGGATCGGCTTTCACGGGGCGCCGGTGTCCCCCCGGTCACTTGTTGGAGTCCAGGCCTCGATGTGCATTCCCGAGGCTCGCGAAAATCGCCGCGGCTGCGCCCCTCGGCGCTGCCAGGGCGCTGGGGCGGCGGATGCCGCTTCCCCCCGGGGACGCCGCCAGCCCCCCGCGGCCCCGCCGGGACCCACCCCCGGGCGGCCGCGCTGCCTCCCGCCCCCCACCGCTCCTCCTCCCCCGCCGCCGCTCGGGCCCGGGCGCGGCTCCGCGGGGACCTGGGGGGGGGGCTCGGGCCCTCGGAGCCGCGGGCCCAGCGCGGTCCCCCCGCGGCCCGCGGCGCCCCCAGCGCGGCCCCGGGGCCGCCCCGTCCCGCACTCACTATTCGGGGTTCATGCTGGACATGTCCGTGGGGCCCGCGGCCCGAGGGACGGCGAGCGCGCTGTGAGGGGGCGGTGCGGCGGCACCTCCCGCCGCCGAGGCAGGCGCTCCGCGGTGCGCTGGTCCGAGGGAGCCGCGATCGCCCGGCGCTCGGCTCGGCCCGTCCGCCCGCGCCCGCTCCGCGGCCTCCGCGCTGCGCCTCAGCCCAAAATGGCCGCCGGAGCCCGACCAGGAAACGGGGCGGCCGCTCGCCGAGCAGCGCTTACATGGCCGGGGGGCGGCCGAGGGGCGCGACGGGAAACCGAGTCCGCGCCGCCGCCTCCTCCCGGCCGCGCCCCCTCCTGCGGACTCGCTCTCCCGGCGGCCGCGGCGGCGGCGGCGGCGCATGCGCGAAAGGCGGCCTTTCTTCCCTCGGCCCCGTCGGCTCGGAGCGGCGGCCGGCGCCGCTGATTGGCCGAGAGGTGCCGGCTGGGGGTGACGTCAGCGGGCAGACGTGGCAGCTCGGGCGAGTCAGCGCGGGGCGGGGCGGGGGCGGGGCCTCGGCGGGCGGGGCGGGGCCGGGCCCGGGCTCCTCCGCGGGCTCTGGCCGGGGCTCCAGCGCTCCTTCGCTCCCTCCTCCCGGCCCTCCCGCCACCCCGGGTCCGGCCCTTCCTCCATCCGTGCCGGCTGCCCTCGGCGCGTCCCGGTGCGGCCCCGGCAGGGCGCTACTCCTCCCGATGGCTCGCTCTGCGCCGCGCCCAGCGGGCCCCAAGGCGAGGGTCGGGCTCCGCGGCCGGGGCGCTGCCGGTGCCCGCGCTGCGGAGGGCGGGACAGGCAGCCGCGGAGGGGGCAGCGTGCGGGACGAGGCCCGCTGGGAGTGCGGGCAGGCCTGCGAGGAAAGGGAGCGGCGAGGGAAGGGAGCGGCGAGGGAAGGGAGACCCCGCTCTGGCGCCCCTTCGGCCGCTCCCCTCCCGCGCCGGTGGCAGGCAGCGATGGAGGCTCCGCACCCAACGTGGGAAGCGCATCTGGAGCAGCACTGGGCATCTTCAGCGCCTCTAAGGCCTGTGTTCTTCACGTGCATTAATAAGTCGCTGTCCCTTTTGCATCTTTTGTCCAAAATACCTGCCCTAGCATCTCTTATCAAAATCTCTTTACAAGCATTGATCACATTTCTCACTGCATTCTTAAGGCACAGTAAATATTTCTGTGCTTGAGTGGCTGCTGGGAAGCGCGCAACTCAGGATCTCTGAGCAAGCAGCTTGTTAAAGCTGAAGATTTCACAGTACCGGGGACTGGTTTTCTGGTCAGCCACTTTTAACAGTGTCACCAAACAGCGAATTGTGTTGCTGACACTTTAGTTGTTGATGTTGTCAGGTTTATTCCTGACAAAGCCCCGGCCTTTTCAGCAGCATCAGAGCGAGCACAGGCACTGCAACACTACACATCACTCCAGACTCACACACGGGGCACTGCTAAACCTCACAAGCCTTAACAGCTCCCTGTAATCAGCTCGGGAATTTAAATCCCACCACTGAATGCACATTACCCGGCGTTATTTCATTACAAAGGGCACAGTATAATACACTGACCAAAGTTTATCTTCCAGCCAGCTCAAAGGACAGGAGGGACAATCTGTGAGGTCACTGCAGCCTCCAGTGCAGGGGTGTGGGCAGGACTCGGGCTACAAGCTGGGAGGTGTTACTGCAGACATCCAGGTGTGCTCCGTGCCCAGGGACTGCTGGAATGAGCGACAGGAATGGGTGTCTTTCACTTGGACAGCATCAGAACAGAGCTGAAACCCCAGAGGAACCGGAGGTTGCATTCTTGTTCCTTTTTCTCCCCACAATAAGATGAAGAGCAGCCACTCATGCTGCATGCATCTTCGAGGTTTTAGTTACGTTCAGTTCCTTACAAAAGGCCGGTGAAGTGTGCTGGCTGCAATAGGAAACACTGAGTTAGTTACACGGGGTTTGGGTTTCCCCTGCTCTCGCACTGCTGGTTAGGTAACGCAATCTGCAGTTGAATCTACCACATAACGTGCTGTGCGTTCTGTGGGGGTCACTGCTGAAGTTTCCACTTCCCTTTCTCTGTTACTGTGTGTGTCTGTGAGACAATGCCCGTTCTGTCTGATGTTTGCCATCAGAAATCCTGTGAGCCCTTCGAAATGCGCTCTGCTCTCTGGTACAGCAGTTCTCTTCAGGCACTCCACGGAAGGTGACCAAATGTGCAGGAACACCCCAGATGACAAACTTCATTTAGCAGACAGCAATTCATTCTCTGCTGAATACAAAAATTGGGTTTTGCAGCGACATTTTTAACATTTGTGCTTTAACTTTTCTCTACTCCAGAGAAACAAAAAGCTCCAACCACCCTGATTCCTTACTCTGTTGTGAGGAATGATGCTCACAAGCCACAATAAATAGGACTCTGCCACGTATGTATTAATGTACCCAGCCAAATCAGAGAAGACACAGGGACAAACCAACACCAGCACCAGCAAACTATGAAATTGCAAACTAGATTTACTTCTGAAGTAGGGCACAGGTTAATAAGGCTGTGGGGAGCTGTTTCATTTCAGAGAAATAACAGCTTCCATGTCTAAAAGCAGATTTAATCTGTGTGACTGTCTGGGCAGCGTGGCAGCCGAAGCAGCCCGTGGCTGCAGGGTGTGAGGGCGCAGGGAAGAAGTGGGACTCCTCCAGCTCTGTAGGAGGTGCACGGGGAGCTTTCTGCTTCCCGTGTGGCAGGCTGAGGTCACCTGCTGCTGCTGTGTCACTGACACCGTTGTGTCACCGTCTGCAGCCCAATGTGTGCTCTGTACCCGTCTGACTGGATGAGCAGGCTCGGGACCCCTGCCTGGTTTCTATCTGTGATGATTTATAACCCTCCATCACACTCTGTCCTGTCCCTCCTGCTGCCTTCAGGGCTGATTCCTGGTTTGTCTTGAACACCTCCAGCCACTGGGTGGTCAGAGGGGCCTCGCTTGTTTCCCACTAACAGGAGCCTAATGCAGGGAGCAGTATCAGGGGGATGTTATTCATATCCCTTCAGGGCTGAATTCTGCCTCTGAAAAGAGAGGTTTGTTTTATCCTGTCAGTAAAATCAGCTGCAGAATTTCCTTGGCCAGGGCTGTAGTGCTCCACCAGAGCAGCCAAGGATAAGCCATGAGCACAGACTGGTTCCACCTGTAACCAACTTCCCCGGCCCTGCCCACCCTGGGGCAGCGTCCTGACCCACTGACTCGTGTTTTTGAGGCTGAACTCTGCTGTTCCTGCTTCCACGCAGGTGCTCTGCTCTCCCCTTCCCAGGCCACAAAATGCCTGTGCCAGGTGAGCTCTGGGGAATGAGGGGACAGAGGGTGGGAGGGAGAGAGAAATCAAGCTTCAGGGGCTGCAGGCAGGTGTAAAAGGGGAAAGGAAGGAGGAAAACCAGCAGAGATGATGGAGGAGAAATGTTACGGCTGCATGAGCGCAGTTTTTGCACTGCAGTACACAGCCCCATTCCCAGCGGGCTCTCAGGGGGACTGGGATGGGACCACCTGCAGAGAGCAGCAACCTGCACAGGATCCATTCTGCCCTTATTTTTAGGAAATCATCCATATTTTTAAGCTGTATAACCACATCACACAGTCACGGGGCAAAGGGAGGTTTCAGGTGTGCTATCTGGCACTCTACCACGATTTTACCCTGGAAATGTCTTTCCTTCCCCTGCATAACAGTTCTTGAAGCAAAGGCAGCAGGAATTGGGCTCCTGACCCAGAACTGCCTCCCCATAAAGTTGTCATGTTAGCACAGCAGAGCTCAGAAATCATTTCCCCCCTGCTAGGTCCTTTTCCCTGGACTCTGTATACAATCAGGGGGAAGAGGTAATACAAGGATTTATTTGCCCTCCTGCCTTTCCCTGCCCTTCCCTTCCTTTCCCCTCCCCCTTCTCAGTGCCTGGTCCGTGCAGTGGGAAGCCTGCAGGCTGCCGGACGCACAGCAGCCTCGGGAGAAGGTCAGGCACAGGAGCACACACTATTGCAGCTGGCTGTTCGGGTGCTGGGAGCGCTGGGGAGCAAACGCTGATTTCAGCTTATCAACAGCAGCAACCGTGTCTCTCTTGCCTCACCCGCAGTCCTCCCGTGTGCCTAATTTCTCTGCAGGACTTGTCAGTACCAGTGCTTTTAGACAATAGAACCAGGCCATTGCAGAGGTGTTGGCAGCACACCTAAAATGGTGGCAACAAATTCTTCCCATTAATTCTTGATTTAGGAGGTAAAGGACAAGAGAGAAGTAAATTGCTGATGGACCTAGGGTACCCCTGGGAGGGAAAGTACAAATGTACCCATACTCAGATGTTTGAAAAATAATCATGGAGAGGACAGTGGTATTCTGGAGTGTTTAACAGAGCTGGATCACTATCACACCTTGCTTAAGGGAATTTACTGGTCTGTGAATCAGGCAGGATCAGGCTGATGTCCAGCTCTGCCTCTCCCTTTGGCTGGACATCTGGCCTGTGCTTTCACCTCCTACAGCGAGGGGGATGGAGCCCAAGTTTCACACTGGTCCCAGTCACAGGCAGGAGACAGGAGGTACCGGCAGGGTGAGTGTCAAGAGCTCATAAATGAGCTTCACTTGGACGTGAAGTGATAGCAGGATGCTCAGGGAGCAGATGTCCAAACCTGGTGAGCTACATCCCTTTTGGGAAACTCCTAGAAGGAGATCTAGCACCTTGTTCTGGTTCCTTTCACCAAGCCTAGTTTGCTTAGTATTGCTGTGAGCACACTTGTGTTTTTAGGGCAACTGTCAGCCAAATTTGAAGTAGAAAATTATGTTGAGCAGGACATGAAACACTGTAATAAGCAGGTTACCTATTAACTTTGATATCTTTCTGTTTTACTTCACACTGTTGCCACAGTTCAGATCTTGATTTCACAATATTTTGCAAAACTGACAATACCACATTTTGTATTGTATGAGTAGCCATGGAGGAAGTAGAGGGGTTTGGGAGCTGGAGTTTCTGGGACACAAGCCTCTGGAAGCAGGGTCATATTGCCAGCTTAGGACAGCAACTGAACAGATTTGCTAAAATCATGCAAAAAAGAAGGTTGGAAGAGACTCCAAGAGATGCTCTACTCAGTTCCTCTGCTTCAGCTGCATCTATTTGAATCTCAATAGTGATATTCTTGAAAACGTCCAGATATGACAATTCCACTGTTCCCACAGGCCATTTATGACAGCACCCACAAGAAAGGTAAAAAAAGCTCCCTGCTAAAATGATTCCAAGGATAAATTAAGCAACTTAGGCTTTTACTTAAGGCTGCTGGTAAATTCAGTACACTTTACTTCATCTGTTACATCCTGGGCATCTTTTCAATCATGATCTTCAGTGCCCCAAGCAATGAAGAAGATGCAGCTCAAGCTAATATGCTGAGTTTCTGTGGCTCTGTGCCAGCTGAGGATCTGTCCTGTTTGTTTGTATAATGACAGCTCAGAATCTGGACCACAGCTCTTCAGCAGGAGCTTTGAGGGCTTTGAGGGTGCTGCCTGCTGGAGTCCTGCTCGCAGCGCTCATCTCCTCCAGCAAACGAACCCTTTGTTCCTGCTGCACACCTCGCTCCCCTCCTCAGGCCATCGGGGCAGTCCTGCCTGGAAGCACACGTGGAAAGGGCCCGGGAACACAAGGTCTGCTGAAGTGAGGGTCAGGGTACTCCCTGCAGGAACTGCCCAGGGCTGTCTTCCCCCTCTGACTCACGCGGATGTTGCAAGGCAGGGAGATAGCAGCGCTCCCTGGAATTTGGCCGCTCTGCTCTTTGCCTAGGTATCTGTTTGCTTAAGAGTTCGAGTCATCAGCCAATTACCATCCAAATGCTGTGGCACGGACTCACCCAGCTGGGCTGGCATCTCCCCGCTGCCACCGGATGTTATTGAACGCTGACACTGATTCGATACCGAAGGTTGCTTTATTGGGTCCTGTAGGTGCCTGTGACGCCACAGTTCTGGGAGAGAGTTTCACCATGGTAAGCTGAAAAGCTTGTATGTTCTTACACATGTGCGTGGCATCCAGAACTGGCAACAGGATTCATTTCTAATGAAAAGCAGCAAGTTAAATCAATGGCTGTGCTTTCTTTCAGCCCTCATTCTACTCTTTACTTTTCTTCCCTACCAGCTTTGTGCCACCAGGCTCTCTTCTGACCTCCTCCTCTTTCAAAAACTTTCTTCTCTTTTTTTTTTGCTTATGATCCTCCTCTGTTTGCTTATTCTTTTTACACACCTGCCTTGCACAGCATTTTCAATACTTTCTGTATTGTTTATAGGGGCCTGCAACGTGATTCGACAACAGAATGCCTCCCTTGTCTCACGGCCTGACATTGACAACATCATTTCACACTTTCCATGATCTAAAGTCTGAATCTCTTTGTGTTGTTTTGTCTTTCTTGGCCCTTGGCATTTTGTTCTCACCCTATTAATCCCCTGGAGTCTCTGTCTGACTTGGTTTGGGGCATTTATGAGCAGGCTTGTGTCACTGCTTGCACATGCATGTACAGTTCAGAGCCAGGAGAGAGAGTCTCAGCCCTCTGTAGTGACATTTGGGTCTGCAATCGCATTATTAGACAGTCTTGTGGAATTATCTGTTTCCATGGTGGCTACAAATGCAGGAGGGAGGAGCCACCTCCCACACTTCCCAGGAACAAACGCCTATCTCAGGAGGAAAGGACCAGCAACTTTTGCCAAGCTCCACAGGCACTTTCCTCTCGCCACAGGATTCATCTGGAGTCCTGCCAAGGCACTGGTTAGACACAGGGTTTGGGGAATTCTGGTACAGCTCAAAGATGCAGCACTAACCAGACACTCAAGACACAGAATGTACTTTTCAGAGCTTGGGCCTCTGCAGCCTTGCAAGCAAAGAAGGCTTTCTGAAAACTCTCAAAATTCTTTCTTACAGCTGTGTTTTTCTCGCCCGTACTTTCTTTTCAGTTTGATACATTTCGTGCCTAGAAATGGCAACAGAGGAAAAAAAAAAGCAGCCACCAAGTCCACTTAGTCTACCCAAAGTTCTGAATGAAACCTCTGTTTGATGTTGTACTTTTCTGTAAACAGGTACATTTCAGCTCAAGGGTTTTACTTTGTGAAGTGTTGTGGGATTTGGGGAGATTGGAAAATAAGCTCACACCATTGGTTTATCCTATCAGTAATGCTGATAACTGCATACCTTCGTTGGCTGGCAGACTAAACTTCGGAGTCCTCACACGCTAAATTAAACTAACAATCAACAGAAATCCAGATGGGATTCATCTTTTATTATTGTTATTCTGCCTGAATCCTTACATGGAACATGAGCTCAAGGTAAAAAGCTCATGCTCTGCTTTGGTTAAGACATTTAAATGCCTCCATCTTCACCCTAACGCAGGCCAGACAGAAGAACTAAGTGAGTGTAGCTTACAGGCCTCTCAGTGACAAACTTATTTAAAATTCTCCTGATGTCTGTTTAGGATTATCCTTATTATTTCACACAGAAGCTCATCATTTTTATCATATGGAGATTGTATTGCTACAGTCCTGTGAGGAGCATGGGACAGAGCAGCCTAATAAGTCTTTGAAGAAGCAAAGAATTGGCTTTGAACAGTGAAATAATGTGATTTTTGGTAGCACATTTTGAAAAAAAATACAAAAAGGGCTTCATTCTGCTTAAAACATTAATCAGTGAATTCAAGAGGTAAAACTCTTCATAGTGATAAAGCCAATATGAAAATCAAGCATTCAGTGGGTCCACAAATGGGAAGGAACCCAGCCTCTGCTTTACACCCCTCTGGGCTTCAACAAACCCTGTAGGCAACATGTCCTATTTTATACAACATTTGCAAATTTTGAAGACCCATCTGTGAGTAAAAATGAGTCCAGCCGGGAGACCTTTATCTGGATTGCACAAAGCCAAAATTAGGCAATTATACCCAAGATGTAGCAAAGTGTGAAAAAATTCCCATGCAATTCAAAGTTTTAATGATTGGTTGAATTTGTTTTCCTTCTCTCAATTTCTTTTTCTCTTCTTCCTCTCTCTCTACTCCTCACCCTTCTTCTTTTTGCCTTTTCAATTTATTTTTTTATGACTGCACTGTGCCTGCACTGACTTGGTAAACCTGCCCATCCTATTTAGACACGCCCAACCTAAATAAAGCAAGAAACTCTTAAATTCCATAGAGATGTTTCATTTTCAAGCTAAGAGGCAGCAACATTTAATTACTAGCAGGCTAATCCTGCAATCATCACTCACCACAACCACTCAACACATGGAAGGATGCTAAATTGATTCTAAGTAGCACTGTGTAATGACTGACAAACATAAAAACAAACAAACAAGAAAGCAACGCTGTTCAGATAAAGGTTCTGAAATGTGGTGGAAAAGCATGAATAAAGACTAAAATATCCACAGTGGCAGGTCATTTAGACTTAGTGTGGTTTCCAGGTATCCCAGGATGTTTCTCCCAGGTCTCCCAGGCTGCTTACCACACCCATTAGTCACCTCTGGATTTTTTGGTGTTCTTCCATGACTGAGAGGGTGGCTGCACTCATTCATCACCAGGATCCTTTCCATGATTCCAGCCACAGCACGGACTGGCACTGATGAAGCAGCTCTCCAGTTTCTCCCTGAAAGCAAGCAAAAGGAGAGAGAACAGCTGTAATTTCAGGAGCTATAAATTCACCGTGACATATTTACATTCCATTTGCTATTGTGAAAAATAAATACAAATAAGATTATTTGAGATAAGGTACTGAAATTATTTGTTCCTTTTACCTTAGGAAATAAAGGTTTTCAAGGATCAAGTAATTCATAGTTAAATGCAGTCACTCCCTACACACTGCATGCGTTGCCTACATTCATTAACTAATGAGATTCCTTTTGTACCCTCTAAAAATGGGTGACAGTTTGAGTACATGAGATTAACTACTTAAATTTACCTGTTTTCTAACACAATATTGCCCTGTGTAAGATGCATTCCAGATCAGGGCTTTTATGTCCAAATACAAAATCTGCTAAAATGCGTGGTTCAAAAGACATAGCAACATCATACCTAAAGAGAGAGCATCAAAACATCGTGTGGGGCAGAAAGTCACAGAGGATTATTGGGTGTGATGGGATTTGAAGAAAAAAAAATAATCAGGACATCTACATTTGCTGTCCTCTTTGGTATCCATGAGACCTCTCCACAGAAGGGAAGAGCACACAAGGGAACAAGGGTGACAGCTTCTGCAGTGATGACTTTTCGCTGCTTTTTTTTGTTCTAATACTCTAGTTCAGAAAGAACAATGGGCTACTGTGCTTTCCACCAACACATAATTAACAATATCAGAGATGCCAGCCCTCCTCGTTAATTCAAAGCAGTGTCTGATCTTTTCTGGAGTGTGCCCAGTGTAACACGTGGTGAATTGAATGAGCACCCCCCTTTGAGCAGCTGTTTTGAGAGGCAACCAGTTCTACAAAACTGTGACATTCTCCCCCAAATCCCGCTTTGACTACTCATTCAGGATTGTGCAGAAAAACCATCTGCCCTGTTTTAGTGGTTACATTTGATGCTGAAAGTCATAAATCTCAAAGATTACTGAGGAGGATGCAGCCTATATCGAAGGAAGAGGACAAGGGGAGACTGTGCAGGGGCAACTGTTGCAATGTTCATTGCAGGCACAGGAGCAGAGAGAGCCAACAGCCCCTGCAAACATTTTGTATTCAGGGATACAGCACAACCCGCCACAGATCTTCCTTCTAAAAGCTGAAGCAATGCATCTTCATTTTCTTTTGGTGGGCAGTCAACTGCACATGACAAAAAGAGCTACATAAAGCAAGCTGTGGACACGGCATTGAGTCCAGATGCAGCATTTTCAGTGCTGATAAACCCCCTAAACTGAGTCAGAAATTACTCATTCCTCCCCACAACATTGCTCCGAAGCGTTTGGCTGCAGAGGACCGGGTCACTGGCCCAGGATAATAAGATGGGAGAGAGTATTCCAAGGAAGTTCCAACTATCCCTTTATGCTTATTGCCATTTTGCCAAGTTCAAACCCATTTCTCCTGCTCACTGGACTACATCCCAAAGGGCAATCTGGGATGCATCCAGTCAGAGACAGGCGCTGAGAGAAATACCATGGGGCACGTTCACTTTGTCTAGAAAGTAATGTCTATTAAATGTTAGAGGCAAAGCTGATGTTAATACCCACCACGTGCTTCATAACTGAGAGTGATAACAGGGAGTGACAGGATAAAAACGCTGCCCTCTGCCCTTCATTGCATCTACACATGTATGAGAAACACTCAGTGCCTTACACTCCTTCCCTCAGCTGAGCCAAAAGCTCGTTTTTATTAATTTTCTTGATTTTATTAAACACAAAAAGTGTTCAAGACAGAGCTGGCCTGCAGGAAATGATCCTATTTTTTTTTTTTAATAACAAGATCCTGTTGGCCTTTCCAAACAAACGGATGGCTCCATTTGGCAACAACATCCTTAAGAATCCATTTACATTTTTAATTAGTTTATTGTGGTAGTTAATAGTTAATTATTAACAGGAGTTATTTATTGTAGATAACTTTTTTAAAAAAGAAGCTATTGATATAAAATGGAGACTGAACCAACATCATGACCATTTTAAGTTTCATGTTCCCTGAAAGGGAAGTAATTGCTGACACAATCTGCTCATCCCTACTGACACCATCAGAACCAGCTCAGATGAAGATGCTCCCTCTCATTAGAGCAGCACTTGCATGGCCACTCTAGTGCTTACAGAAATGTTAATTTGGCAGCAGTTTGCCTTCTAGAGTGAGCAAAAGTTGTTGTGGATAAGACCCAGGGACCACAATGCCTTGGTTTCACTTTTGCTTCATGGTTGCAACACTGCAACTGTGAAGCTGCAGGATGAAAAGGCTCCATCTTGCTGTGATATAGAAGTCTCTGCAGACAAGTTTACAAAATAGGTCTCCCAGAAAAATGTTCTGATTAAGAAGGGAAGAAAAACTATGTATAGGTGGGCTATTAATTTAACTGGATTGGCACAAATATGCAAATTAGAGGAATATACTCCTTTTGACCAGAAATTTAAATACCAGGGATTTTAAAGGTGTGTCTGTTCAACTCTGAAAAAAAATCCTTCCATTAGATCAAAGGGAAAAGTGACCAAACAAAAAGGGGGCATTTGAAGTTGGGCTTTTGAACACGTATCAATGAGGACAAATGAGGAGCATCCAAATTTTGTGGGTGTTCAGGATGTTTTGGGAGATTTGGAGTTTCCTGCTGGGCTGCAATCACGTGTCACTCCTTCAGCACCACAGATCACCTGCTGAATGGACCTGAACTTGTCTAGGTCCAGTTTGAGATAAATGCAGCTCTGCATGCAAAAAGCCATCCCTGTATCAGCCTGTATCAGCAGCTGGGGAAGAAAGGAAGGAAATGGAAACTTTAAGTGGTTTGATTTGATCTAATACATATTAAAAAAAGCCCTATTGTTTTCTAAAAAGGCTGCTCTACAACCACATAACAATGGATTGTAAATTACTGGATGTAAAGACAAAATTTTGATCTATTATACTGGCAAGTTTTGCTGCTTGCATGAAACAAGAGGAAAAAAAAAGCATCCCTTTTACTGACTTTTATACAGAATATTATCATATTCTGGCAGAACAAAGTACATCACCCGAGAAACTGTCTCACAGTGAGTGATGTCTTGTATCTCTGCCAATATGAGCTGTATGGACCAAGTAACAATATTATGTTAATTACTGCTGATTGCTATTTGTGTACCAGGCTGTTCCAATACCATGGTGATGAGCATGCTGTTAGTGTCTGCAACAGATGGACACAACACAAGAGATCTTTGCCTTGATTTGAAGACAAATAGGATTACCTGTTCAGAATGATACATGAAAGCACAGACAAAAGCTGGGTTCTATCTCCATCTCCAGGAACTGACAGGAGGAAAAAGACATATGGCACACATTGGATGCACAAAAAATTTACCCCAAAATTGCAAAATTAAATTTAAAAAATTACAAAAACTATAAGGGAGAGCAAACCTTTGAATCTCTCGTAAAGCCAAGGCAGCTGCTTTATGCTGTTTAGAGTGAAACAAAGTTCACCATCTTATTGTCAGCAACAGAACTCCTTTGCAGAGAGCTGCAAAGGTGATACTTGAAGCTGGAGATGAGGCAATTGCCTGCAGCCTGCCCAGCACCACTGATTCCACATCTGCTGATTTAAACAGCCCTTACAAAGAAGTCATTGCAGCAGCTTTCTGCCATTTGAGAAGAAAACTGAAAGCACTGAGTGGCACTTGACATCAATGCTTTGATATGACCAAGAAATAGGAAGAAAAGTACACTTCAGTTCCATGGTGTTGTTTCTTAAGCCCTACCACCAGCACCAGATAAGACACTATTCTGCACTCTCATTCTTTCATAAAAATGAGGAAGAAAGACCAAGAGACAAAAGAAGAAGGACATATTTTCACTGTAGGTTGTGCAGTTCTGCTTAGAATGAAGCCTGTGGTACTGGGGAAAAAAGAAATCTCATGACAATCTCATACACAGTAGAAGATTTGATGCTGTGTACTGTTGACAAACTGGTATTGAATGACTGAAGAAGCAGTTATGTGGGGAAGAGAACTTGGACAGAGCACTGAGACCATAACAAGAACTCCTCCTTTCCTATCTCAGTGCAAATCGAAAAGAGGAAACTGGAATCCGCTGTTTTCATACAACAGCTGCCAATTTCCCACTGATATCAGAAGCCAGTCATGTTTGGAAAGGAAATGACCTATTCCTGCATGGCAAGGCTAGCAGGTGCAGATGGCTTGTGAACAAATTTCCCAACCACTGATCTGCCAAGGGCGCAAAACAGAAAGTGCAAATGGTTTTATGGACGATCATTCAGTTCCTGCCAGGTCATCCGCAGATTCTGGAAGCACTTCCTTCAGCTTGGCATTAAAAAGGTTTGAAATGAGGCCACCTACATGGGTGAGGTGTCACAGGAGCTGCCAGGGTGAGCACGGCCCAGCTCAGGGCCGTGTCTCGGCATGAAGGGAGGAACAGTCATGAAAAATGCTGAAGGTCTGAAGAAATGAGGTTCAGCAGCGTCCGCTGAATGTGTCAAGCAAGGTCAGCTCTCGCCCTGGCATGCTGGCAGCCAGGCATCAAAGCCTCACAGCAAACAGGAGAAAACTTCCCGCCTGCTTTTGCTCTTCCTTCCCTTTTCACCTGCAAACAGCACCCAGCTACATCAGTCCGAGGAATCACCTCACACTGCCACAAACAGAAAGAGATTTGGAGTGGGTCCCCCTTTTCTTCTGAAATACAAAACTTGAGACAATAACAGGAAATAGCAGAGCAAAGAAGTTTCCAAGAAGCACAGAGCCAAATCAGCACTTTGTTCTCAGTGGGTAAATTAAAAATCTCCTCTGCTGCTCTGTGGAGCAGGGTGAAATATAGTAGGAAGGCTTATACTGCTGCAGAGCTTTGCATTTGCAAATATTGACTGCATTTTCATTAGGTTCCAGTCACAAAAACAGGTTGGATAAGGTTGTTAGTGTTAATTTGAAAGCTAAGCAGTGATATCTTAGACTATTCGCTAGTGTTAATTTGAAAGCTGAGCAGTGATAGTGAAGACTGCATCCCTTCCTTCTTCTGAGGGACAAGTTCCTCTCTCCTGAAATGGGTATCAAAGATGGAAAGAAGGAATTATCTTCTGAATTGCCCGTTTCTCTTTATTGCCTACTGCCCATTTGGTGAGAGAAGCTGGCTGGCCTTTAGAGGCTGGTTCATTTTACTTTCTCAATTACTTCTGTTCTCTCCAATAAGAAAAGTGAATCTGTGTAATAAGAAAAGCAAAGCTGTGTATAATACCATTCTGAGACTTTATTGTCTAAATAATTCAGTCTGTTCATTTTCATTTAGAAAAACTCAGAGTTTCCATGCTTTGGCACTAAAATTTGAGCCTGGGTTCTAGAAGTTAAACTACATGCTTTTTGTTAACTTTACTATGCCCTCAGTTAACTTTCATATCCCCATTTAGCAGAGGTGCTGCTAAATGACTACCAGAAATTGGTCAGGAGTGATGAGGTCATAATTCAGGGCATGAGATCAGAGAGTAAAAACCTCTATATTTGAGGATTAAATGAAATGAAAGACTGCCCTGTAGCCTTCAGATTTTCTTAGATATTCACCAGTGAAATCAGTGAAATATTCTTGGGCAACTGTTAATTTTTAAGCTGATAATATTCAAAATACTACCCGAGGAGCATTGAAAATAGCACTGGAAAATGTGACCTGAGGTGCTGTGACTTAACCTGAGCATGTTAAGAGGAAGACCACAGCTGCTTTGGGTATGGTCTCTGCTCTCCGGCACCGGTGTCATACTCCACACAGTGTTTGTGGTTAAAACTTGGTTTCTGTGATGCAGATACTTCCAATATACAATGCCAAAGAAAGACTATCCAGGATAGGATGAACGTGTAGCAATACTTCTCAGAGGCAGTCTCCCAGTCCCCAGATTCCACAACCATTTATTTGTTCCTGCTGCAGCCAGGAGCACATACCCGTGTGTGCTCCCAAGGTGGCACAAACAAACCCTTTCCCTTCACAGAATCAAAAGAACCAGTTTATTTGCATACTCTGATAAGTACAATGCTCACCTCAAATGACTCATTTAGATTCAGGCAGTAGTAGTAAATTGTTGGTATTAACAGAAAGAAGGCACTTAAGCAACACATCCCTGGGTGTACTGTATGTATAGTTCTTGTAGAAGCTTTATTACTTTCTAGAATCATAAGTTACAATTTGTTTAATTGAAATTTTATTCTGTTACAAGCCCTACTGAAGGGTAGATTTTACTGAGAATTTCAGTGAGGCAAAGAAGGTTTTTTTATCACACCTATCTATACAGATTCTTCCATCCTAGTTATGTCAACAGATATTTTCTGTTTGGTGGAAAAATGTTTGCACTTGGCTAAGCACCTAGATAAAGCCCTTTTGTTTTCTGCAGTTAAGATGTATCTTTTTTTACAGGCAATGACATAATCTACATGAAACCCACCTTTCTTTCTTACCAAGGCCGATACAAGGTATAAATTCCCTGTGTAGAATAAAAGGGTGTATATCCTTCGTGTAGAATAAATTTTTAGCTGGTGTTAGTAAACATGAGGTAGGTTATTCAAGCTCCTGCCTGCAGCTAAATGAAATTTTCAGAGACAGAGAGGACATGCACACTGCTGTTTATTCTGAACAGTTCTTCTGATAGGTTCCCCTTTCATTTCCCATTTAAGCTTTTGTGTTTTTTCACTGGGACAAAAGCATAGTTTGCCACTACCAGATATTTCAGCTACATGTTCTCAAATAGTCAAAGAAGGATTATTTTTCAAGCCAACCGAAGCACTAGCAAAACAATGGAGTTCTTACTTACTGAGGTGAAGATCAAAGATGAAGATGTTGATAAGAACTACAGAAAATTGCTCTGGTTCACAAAATGTGCCTATTAAACTTGACCTACGTGTTCAAGTAGATTGCTTTGTGCACCTGCTACTGCATTTTGTTTTCTCATTCATCCCCACTAAAGAAATGTAATATGTAATTTTGGAATGACTAGCAGGTTAAGCAAAATGAATCATATCAGTAATACCGATGTAAGAAACAGTTAAAAAAAATGTGATCTACATATAGATATAGACCAACTCCTGGAATTCTAGCACATTTTCACCTAGTGAATAACCAAGCTCCAAATAAATGCCAACAAAGCCCCACACGAGTACAATATTGTAAACCTGTCCCTCAGTTCTCTATAAAACAGGGCTGCAAGACAAAAGCAGATTTAAGTTTAGAAAGCTGCTTCCATTTGCCCTTTCTATGTCCCAATGAGGTGACCTTGCCAGTGCTGGAACTCACCAAATATCAAGGAAGTGCCTTCTCCAATTGTTCTGATTCCCTAAGGAAAAAAAGGCCTTTGTCATCATATTTTGTGTGTGAGTGCCTATTCTGCTGTCTTCACTTCCTCTTAGAGTAACTTCTGAATCCAGTGCTGATTTTAAACTAAATTTGAAAATGAATGACAGGTTTCAAGACATGAAGTTTAGTGCAGGTAGGCAGGCAGCTGGGAAAAAGAGGAGATCCAGATGGTGTCTGCAGCCATGGAAAAGAGTGTAGCAAAAGCCTCAGGCATCAGACAATCCATCTGAGACAAAGACCATCCAGGCCAGAGGGAGAACTTGCATGAAGCACAAATCCATTGGAAACCAGGCTTCAATATCCCATTACTCATACATTTCTGGCTCATTTCCCTTAGACTTTTCTACCACACACAGGGCTGGGGTTCCCTAAATATCTGTTCATGCCATCCACAAATCTTCTTAGTGCCCAAACCACTAAACAGTTCTTCAAATACCTCTTCCACATATCTACAATTTTTCTCAGCGTAAGAAGCCATTCTCACGTGTGGCCCGATTTAAAATGTGACCCTGCTCTGGAGCTGGTTTGTAAAAGCACAGGAGCCAGTGTTTTCCTTTCTGTTTGTTGAGCTCAGATATTCAAATCCCCAAATGGCATTCACTCACCTTTTGTGCAGGCAGAAGTCCTGCCCATGATGCCATATGCTTGTGAATTACCAAAAGGGCTTCAGGCTGTGTAGAGCTGGTTTCTTGTACCTCTAGGAGTGCCAGTGGATGGGATTAACCACCTCAGCAGCTCCTGACCACTCCTCAGGGTGCTAACAGAGGAGTCCATAGCAGGACTGCTAACTCAGCTGAGGCAGAGCCAGCTGCCACACCTCAGACCAGGATTTTAAACTGCTAAAATGATACACCTAATTGTGCTCAGTATGAATTTGGGAGAATCATAAAACCTTCTCCATGCCAGGCCAGCCAGAAGCACCCATGTGGCTGTGGATGGAAAACCTCTTTCCTCTGTAAAACCTCTTTCCAGCTGTATCTGGAACAAAACATCTGTCCATGTCCTCACCCAACCAGGGCTGCAGCTACTGTTGTTCCAAGAAAGCAGCAGTCTGAAGGAGAGACCTTCAGGCTC
Organism: Prinia subflava; assembly: GCF_021018805.1. Classification (NCBI taxonomy): domain Eukaryota; kingdom Metazoa; phylum Chordata; class Aves; order Passeriformes; family Cisticolidae; genus Prinia; species Prinia subflava. Next base: position 110,984,672 of record NC_086248.1, on the reverse strand, counting down.
CCAAACTGCCTGCTCAAAAAAAGAAAACCATATTCCTCCAGCAACGCAGACGTTATAAGGCCCAAGTTTATTGCTCTTTCTTATAGAACAAAATGCTTTTTGGCACATTTTCCAATCCCATAAATGCTGTGAAGGAGTGAAAATTAAATTAATGCACAGAACAACTGTTATGACTCAGCCTTCAACCTAAAAGTAGTGATCAGTACTGATCATCTGTATCAAGCAAGTTTTGCACACTCTTTCACAGTTTCAGTAGCCTTTTAAAAAACCAGACTCTCACAAAAAGGGAGGTGCTCATCTTGACTCCAAATAACTCTTACATTTTTTGGTATTTTGATATTCAAATGGCATGTATCTCTTCAATTAACAAGCACCTTAATACTAGTTCTTCCCCCCAGCCATCCACATCCATAAATTGCCAGGAAGCTGGAAGACTGGAGACCCTGTTCCTCTTCCACGTGAAGTGAAATGGCCAGTGGGGTTCCACATTATTAGTGTTGCATGTTGAGTGTTGGAATAGGCAGAGAATGAAAGCACAAGCCTTATTTCTTTAGAGAACCCAGCTCTAAGACTCATCCCCCACCCACTTTTTGCACTAAAAAGACAGTTATTACCTCCCTGATCTGCCTGCCTGTGACAGACAAAGGAAGTGAAGAAATAAAACAAGTCAGTGACGATGTTAACTGAGGAATAAATGACTTTTGGTAGTCAGATGGAGGAGAAGCCTCTGAGGAAATGTAATCACCACACCCTGCCAGTTATTAAAGGCTTGTGTGGAAGCCACGGCTGGGCAACTGCTTATGCAAACTTAAGGAAATATTTGCTTAATAAAAAGATTAAACAGAAGGTTCCCTGACAATGTCTACTGTGCCTGACAGGACTGGACTGTTACAGAAAATGTGGTCTCTCCCTCATTCAGATCCATCCAAGCCAACTGTGGTGTCTGGGTGCAGCAGACAGATCTGTGCATGCACAGGTTAACTGCAGGGTTCAAGCCACAGGGGGAAAAGAGGAAAATGCTATTTCTTGCCTGTGACAAAAGACAAGCTCAGAAAATGAGTTCTGTTATGGATCAGGACTTCCATGCATGTGTACTTTCTAGGCAGAGCAGAGTTACAACCTGTTCTATTTGAAAGATTTGTCGCTCAGCAAACTTTCAAACAAAGACTTTTCACGTGCATCTGAAGGAAAAAATTGTAACTTGAAATTTGGCCCAAAAGACCTATTTTTACAATGTGGAGCTGTAGGGAAAAAGATCAATCAATACGTACATAAAACTTACAATAATAAAATTTACAAATGTAATTCCTACTATGAATATCCAGCGGAAATGAACAAGGCTGCAGAACCCTCTTGGTTACATTTTTTACCAGTGAATGGTACTGTTCACATTCTTCAAAAAGATTAGAAGTGGGAGGTTGCATGGAGCTGCTCTGATTCATTTAATCTTTTTTTGTCTTTTTCCAACTAAGCATTTTCACAGGGGAAAAACAATGATGTCATCAAGTTCCTCTCTCTGCTGAGACTGTGTAGTTGCAAGGTTTTCTGCTGATTTATGGATAAGAAAATTTCAGGGATATTGCCAATAAAAGTAGGTTATCTTGCCATTACTGTGTGGTAGCTCATGAGGGAGATAGGAATACCTCATGGCCTGCTTGTACACCACAGTTAAGGGATGAAGAATCACCCAACATTCCAGGATACCAAAAAGGAGACCAGAATTAGGCACAACTTTTATTTGAATAAATCAGCTCCATCTTTTCTTAGTTATTCTTGTCTGCAACATGATTTTCCTAGCTAGAAGAAACAGACCCAGAGGAGAATGACACAGATTAAATTCTGCCTCTGCAGTGTGCTGCAGTCTGTCCTGCTACAACTACCGAGCCAAATGTTAAAAAAAATCTAGGAAAACTCATACAGCTTCACATTAAAAGTATTAAATTAACTAGCTCCATTTTTAATTGCCAGGCAACAAGGACAAAGCTAGTTGTTGCCATCTTCGCCATCCAGGCTGCTTGTCGTTGTGACGTTTAAGAAAAAAGGCTGAGATGCTGCGTTATTTGTGCCCAGCTCTGGCTCCATTTGGATCTGAGCTTAACTGAGCAGAGACAGCAGTGAGTTACTACTCAAGGCTGCCACCTCCTGTCTCGAATCCCCTCTCCCGCACGGGCTAATCAGTAACCTGATCAGGCTGCTCCTCCCCACACCGCCTCTGATTGTAAAGCGAATTCTGCGCAGAAAGGATGCCTCCTCAAAAAGAATCAGAAACAAATATTTACGTAAGTTGCTAGAACTAGAGCAACCATGCAATATGTGGTGTTCATCTTAGAGCAGCTATTGATTTCTGATATCCAAACCTGTGAGATCTAATGAAAACAATGAAAAAGAGATTATTTCCTTCTCAAGCAGCATTATGCTGTGTGTCACTGTTCTGCATCTCAGCACACAGGCCCATCCATCTTACTATGCACGTTAATCAATTGCCAGATAAAAATACATTACTGGCATCTGAAATGTGCTACTGCATTTATAAACTGCTGATTAAAGAGAGAAAGATTAAGGAGAGAAAGGCTGCATTTCCCCCCCAAGTATTAATACTAATTTAAAGTACAAGTGGCATCAAAACTGCCAAAGCTGAGAAATTAGAGGCCACAGTCTGACAGTTCTTTACTTCCAATCAATTAGGTGATAACCTCACAGTCTTTTATTTGCATCTGAGAGTTTCTCTTCACGTGCCTGGCTACTGGAATCCAAGTAAATGCACAATCCTCTCGTACTATCTAGTCTGAGACATCAATATCTCCCTAATCAAGAGGCATAAAAATTCTCATACAAGTTTTAAGGACACACAATGTTCACCTGCAAAATACAAAACAATCAAACCAAATCCCCCCAAAAAGCTGTATTTCCTTTCCTTCTTGTTTGTCTTATTCAGTTTGAAATTTGGGGCAAATAATCTCTACAAAGTTGCTAGTTGAAGGTTTGTGATACTGAGTGTGATAAGAGAAGAGAGGTTTTCCTTAATTTAAGCTAGTGGTGCATCCACATATTTGAGCATTTTCCTTCTCAATCTCAGTAAGTTTTTGGACTTGGTTAAAAAAAAGGCTTTAAAATATCAAGTCTTTGGAGAAAAAGTGAAAGCTGCAATTCAAACTCCCAGCAATAACAGATATTGATAATTTGTATGCCTTCTGAAAAAGCTGCCTAATGAAAGACACTGCAGTTCCTTCTGAAATGTCTCTCTCATTTAGTCAAACCCTTAACATTCCCAGAGATGGGGCATCCACAGCTTCTCTGGGCAGCCTGTGCCAGTGCCTGATCACCTTTCTCCTCAAAAATGTCTTTCTTATGTGCAATCTAAACCTGCCCTCTCTGTTTAAAACCATTTACCCTTGTCGTGTCACTGCAGGCCTTGGTGAAAAGTCTTCTGTCACTTTTCTTATAAAGCCCCCTTCTAGTATGGAAAAGCCAAAATAAAGTCTCCCCAGATCTTTCTCTCCTCCAGGCTGAACAACCCCAGCTCACTCACTCAGCCTGCCTGCAGGGGAAAAATGGAAAACCTCATTGCTTTCTGTCTTCTAATGAGTGCAGTATTTTACAGCAACCACAGATGCTCTCATGTAGAAGTATTTGGTAAGCACTGGTTTTAGAAGTGCAGAAAACAGATAAAGAATGGTAAAAAATCCATTAATTAATTAAAAGTAATATTTACCTGCATGGGGTTTAACTTCACCACACTAAAGAATGAATTTATTTGGAACCACTTTCTTTGAAAATCTGAGATGCAAATTGACTTCAGCTACCAGAATTCAGTGAATCACATCAAAACACTGTTTTGCATGTGCTGTGGATGAGTTTGGAAAACTGCATTTATTCTTTGAACAAGTCAGTATTCCAGCTCACAGTATTAAAAAAATCGGTGTTGTGGTTCATGCACAGGACTGGGTGTCAGAGGGTTCAGATTCTACTCTTAACTCAGTCTCAGACTTCCCCTATGAGATCATCACTTACAATTATCTTTTCAGAATTGGCATCTAATTTTGGATAACCCAGCTTTGCCTGCCAGACTTTAATATCTGGAACCCAGTTTTCAGAAAATGGTTTGATTCACTTCGGCTGGTATAAAAAGGACTCAAAATCTCTGGAAATCAGGTTTCTGAAACTCTGAAATTCCATTGGGTGCCATTTATATCTCTGGAAAGTGGCCTCAAAATGTTACCAGTGACGTAAGTGGAGAATTCAGATTTATTAATACTTTGCATCTGCTGCACACGCCTAAACAACTACAAAATATTTAGGGCAATGGAGAACAGAGTCCAGGGGTTTCCCAGGAGTCCAGTGGATGGACATGGATCTCATCTGCACGTTTCCCTGCTTCATCCTAAGGCCTCAGAAATTAAACTGTTTCAAAGAAGAAGCAAAGCTGTAAAGGTAGATTTTCTTTACCATAAAACTATTTGTGGCTCCTAAAATTTAGTGAAATCAGCAAAAGCATATGCCCTGCATGGATCTGGGCTTCTGTGACAGCATCATCACATCTACAGTGGTCAGGATTCATGATGATTTGCCTGAACTCTGTAAGACAACTTTGAAGTTGAGTTTTAAAAGGTTTGAATGGCAGATGGGAAATATGCTAGAGATACTACATGAAATGGAATTTTTCTTTAATTTAAAACACAAAGTGACCTTTACAATGTGTTCTTACGTTTATCTGGAAATGAGCCAACAAAAATAAAAGTTCATACTCTGTACCCTGTGATGCTAAAAAATAAAAACATTTTCTCCACCCTGTGAAGAAATGCATGTGAAAACTACCCAACAGTAAAAACCTCTGCTCAGAGTATTTTAATTACAGCCAAGCATCTAACTCAAGGATCCTCATGTAACCTACACTGGATCGTACCATCTGTGTGAAGATGTTTTGCAATGATGCCAGTACTTCCAGCTCAGATGACTCAGAATGGGTGGTGCTTATAGGGAGGAGAATCCAGACCCTTTTGTCCTTCACAGAAATCCAGGCCTGCTCAGCACTCTGGTCTGGTGCAGTCTGACAAGCAAGCTGTGTTTTCTTAGCAGGATCCTGCTCTGGCCCCCACACAGCCTGTGAGTGAGGCTGGCTCTGAGGAGCAGGGCAGTGAGACACTCAGGATGTGGTGAAGGTCAGAGTCCCCTGGCTCTGCTGAGGCAGTCACACAGCATTGAGGGTGTGTCTGCTGAGGGTTTACCTGCCCTTCAAACCGTGATCCATTCAGGAGTGTCCAGGCTGTTTGTAACTTACCACAGCCACAGTTCCATAAATCCAGAAAACGATCAGTGTTTACTCAGGGGACACTTTCTGTGAAAGTAATGAAATAAATCCAAGACAAAGGTAAAATGCCCCAATAAGAAACCAAACAGATTATTGAAGAGAAAAGATTAATGCTAGTTTTCAGGTAGAGTGTCTTTCTGCTGCCCTGCCAATGCAACATTGGAACCAGGCTCATCAGCACAGGAATGAGCAGGCCTCAGTTTCTCCAGCCAGCCGGAGTCTGCAGGTCCAAATTCCATCCACCCACCCTGGGAGAGAGGGCTCTGTGGAAGTGGAGGTGGGACTAAGGAACACACTGTTTGCTTTGCTGCAAGATATCACTAGACCCTCCTTTCCCTTCTATACCAAACAGAGCTATAGGACTCATGCAACAAGTCATTTTCCCTTTTAATTCTGAGTATTTCCTGCCTCTCCTTGTATGTCTGCACATTAGGATAAGCACTTAATTGGCAAGTTCATAAAAGTCTATCAAACTCAGTATAAGAGAGAGGTAATACTTTCTCTGATAAGCTTCAGCACTCTGCTTAGTCACCCTACTTTTGTCATTTTCTATCACGAGATCTTGCTCCCTCACAAAGTCACAGCAAGTCACAACACCTTCTCCTGTTAGGAAACTGTGGACAGTTCTCTCCATGGCTTTTCTTTCTACACACACTGGGTTTTTGTTAAATTTTTAAAACAAGATCAGTAAAATAAGTTTTAAAAGAGATGTCTGATCAAACCACATTATATTTCCTCTCCCGCACTGTACATGACATTAAATAAATGATGAAAATCTTTCACAGCTATTCAGCAGGTAACAGCAACAACAGTTGGCAGTAAGAGCAGTGGTGAATTTATTGACTATAGCATGCAGGATTAAGTTCTGGTACTTCTGGTACAGAACCTGGATCCCTTTGATATGAAATCTTTATGCTGGGCTATAAACAGAAAATTGCCCATTTATATTTGCCAGACTCCAGTATCCCTGTTTCTTGAGAGACTTTGATTACACTGTAAATTCTGATGAAGTTTGAAGTTATCAAACCAACTCTTTGTCATACAGTGTTTTCTTTAACTGATAGCCTAAATTCCTGGCAGGAACAGGCTCATCTGATAAAAGTTACAAAAAATTATTAAAAAGGAATTTTAATATATATATATATAACCTGTTATATGTAACAGGTTCTATATATATATATATAAAACACCTATTTAAGGATCTAGTGAATATCTAACCTCAGAAAAGTTAGTGAAGAAAGTTTGCTCCTTTTTCACTTCATCACTGCCATATTAAAACATAACCCAGCAATGTAAACTGTGCCATGCCCTGAAAAGCAGATTAAAATAAGATCATTAATCATATGTACATTAGAAAGCAATCTGTACCCAGGTGAAGCTGTGCAGAGCGAGCAGGATGTCCTTCCATCACAGCTGCATGCCACTGGATCAGTCCATGTTTGTTTCCACAGCCTCTTCCTCCTGCTAGGTATGACAACCCTGTGGTTTCCTCATTCTCGATATCTGGATGAGATTAAAGTTTAAAAAACTCAAATGTTATGGCCTGTATCCTGGTATTCTTAAAATTTCTGATTGTTCTCACTCTTCTGTGAAATTAAAGGTAGAACATATACATCTATCCCTATGTGACAGGAGAAATGGGTTTAAAGTCTTTACTGACTTTAAGACTGGATCTGAAAGGATCTGCCAGGTTCTGGAAGAATGGGTGTGGGGGTCTTCACCAACATCAAGCCGTGCAAGTTCGTTGCAGAGCGAAGCACAGACTGAACTTTTGAAAATTTGGGGAAAAATGCATAACAGACCTAACAGACTTATGAGTATTAACTTCTCCACCCAGGGTGGGCTTACAGTCAATTTTCATGGTCATGCAATGCATGATGAGGGGAGGGATACATGTTCAAGGGGGAATAAGTAGTGGATGGTTGGGGAGGGAAAAGGAGGGATGGGTAGGGAAAGGAGGAGGGCAACAAGTGTCTTCCAAAAAATGGAGAGAAACCCCACAGGAGCATGGCCCAGTGGCTGTCTCCCTTTATTAGAATAAAGTTGACTTTTGCAGGATTCCACACAATATGTAACTCTCTGAACTCTACAACCCCCCTCGCGGTTCTTTGGTGTGATACCTAATTGTTACAGGCTGCTGTTCATAGTGACCGACATAGCTCACGACACGGAGCGAAAATCCTGGCGTTTGTTCCTGACTTCTCATGGGATGAGACGCTATTCTTCCGGCATGTCGAGCTATGGAACAACACAACATCCACGGCAAATAAAAGCTCTTAGGAGCCGCCTGCTTCTGCTCAGTGCGAGGAGAGAGCGCAGGGAGGGGAAAGCGTGAGGGGGGGGAGGCGAGCGGCCCCTCAGGTGACCCGTCCCCGCCTCGGCATCGGCCGGAGACGAACACAAAGCGCCGACCTGGCGAGCTGGGGCGCCTCGGGGAGCCTCGGGGCGCCTCGGGGAGCCTTGGGGCGCCTCGGGGAGCCTTGGGGCTGCCCCGGGACTCGGTTTCGGGGCCGCTCCTCCGCCCGTGTCCCGCCGCCGCCGCGGCCATGGCAACGGGGGCGGGCCCGGCGGCGGGCGGGGCGGCGGCGCGCGCTGACGGCTTCCGGCGTGCGCGCGGCGGGCGGCGCGCTCGGGGGGCCCGGCGGAGGTCGGGGCGGTGCCGGTGGCGCGGTCGGTGTCGGTGTCGGTGTCGGTGTCGGTGCCGCTGCGGAGCCGTGTCGGTGTGGCGGCCATGGACACGCTGGGCAGGAAGGTGGTGGTGTGCGACAACGGCACCGGGGTGAGTCTCTGCGGGCGGCGCCGGGGACCCGCCCTGCTGTCGGGGCGGAGGGGAAGGGGAAGCCGGGCGACTCCCCCCGGAGCCGGCCCGGCTTCCTGCCGGCACCGCCCGCGGGCCGCGCCCGCCCGGCCCTGCCGCCGCCACCGGGCCCGGCCGCCATCCCGGCGGTGGCGCGGGCCCGCGGAATGAATGGGCGGGGGCGGCCGGCGGCCCTCGGCCCGGTGTGCCCGTGTTCCCGCACCGGGGGGACCGCCGGGGCTCCGCGGCGCTGGGGCTGCTGCGCCCGCCCCCGTCCCCTCGGCGCTCTGGTTTCTGATCTCTACGTGACCGGAGCGCGTCTCGCTGTAGCAACGAGCGTTCAGACAAAAACAGCGATTTTGAAAAATTCTGAATGAGCGCATTATGCATTGAGCGGCCAGGATGCCTCCTGTGTCTGCAGGATTATTGGTGTAGGGAAATGTTTGGGGGTTCAGTTGTTGGGGTCTGGGGTTTTTCAAAATAGAGCATCATCCTTTCCTTAATACCTCTCTGATCTGCCACGTACCTCCAGATTGGCGTTTTTTTAATGAAAGGTTTTCTCCCCATCCTTTCCACCGTTTCTGGCCTCCGTAAGCGTGGAAATCCATCCTTTTGTCAGGCTGTGAGGCACCTAGGTGGGAAGTGAAAAAGATACCATTTTAAAGCAGAAGGAGATCAGATGCTCTCGGTTGATACAATATAGGGTTTCCCCTACTAAAGCAATAATATGTGGAGAGTTACCTTAACTGGGGGTACATTAAGATCTCTTGAATGGCAAAAAAACCCAAGTTTTTTTTTAATATGGACTCTTGCAATAAAGAGTTCTTAGTTTTTTTGATAAGCCTTGGAAAGAATAGTTGAGACAAAGGATGATGTTATTCGAGATTCAGCATCCCAAATTAACGAGTTTTTTGATTAGCATTTACAATTGTTAGAATGGTTCAGAAAGAAGAACATCAGATTTGACAGTTCAGGGATTTGACAGTTTTGATGTCTTCGTTCACCCTCATATAGCAGAAATTATCTTTACCAGGGCTGGGGTTCAGAGCCTTTGGGCACTTCTTACACTATCATTTAGAAAAGGAAAAGAAGAAAAGATAGCATTTTCTTGTTACAGTGGGATATGCAAGCTGCTTTCTGGTTTGCTTGGGTTTTTTTGTTGTTCTTTTTTCTCTAATATTTTTATTGTGAGGCCCAGATATAAAAGAAAGAATTCAGAGCTTCATCCACCACTGTGGTCCTTTATATGGCAGTGATCAGTGAGTTGTAAAATGTTCAGTGTATTGGTGGTGACAGCAGTGTTGTGCCTTGGCTGGTCTCAGGTGTGACACGGGGTAAATGCAATTGTCCCAATTAGGTTTGCCAAGCTGGGTGTGCCACAGACCTCGGATTTCTTTACAACCTCGGGTATATGATAACAGATTTCTTTACAACCCAGGGTGTATGTGCCTGCTGTTAATTCCAGAGGCACCTTGGATCGATACATTTTTTCCCTCATGCCTCCTACCAGTGGGATATAAATAACCACGAGAGTGGAAGGTGCCTTTATGGTGCAAGAGGAGGGGCCTTTGTCACTTCAGCTTGTGTGGTTTTTTGGGTGCTCGGCCTTTGGGCAGAACAATGTGTGTCTGGAAGCCACAGAGCCCCTTGGGTGGGAGAGCAGAATGTCACAAGTAATTGTTAAATCTGTCAGCTCAAAATGTTTAGATTGATTTGGGATAATTGAATGAGGATTGGGATAGCTAAGCTGGACAAAAATTCCATTCAGTAAAACTTTTGAGTCTCAGCTGTATGTGGAGATATCAAGTAGTTCTATATCATCAAAGCAATATTTTGATAGTAATATTTTTCCTGTGTGACAAGAGGTGTCTTATTTTAGAGTTATTTCTGATACCTCACAATTAAAAGCATGATTAAAATTAAATCTCTTTCCAGGTGTCAGAAATCTTATAGATAAAAAATGAAGAATATCTTTGGAAAAATCAGGTGAATTTTTAACATTAGCCTTGTCTTTGAAATTTGCTGTTCTTGTTAGGCTGCAGCCAATCTTTGAGGAAGAGGTGAGTGACTTGAAGGAAGTTCTTGCAACATTCTTGTAGTGTGGGAGGCAGGCAATGGCACCTCAAAGGTCTAAAGCATTAGAGGTGGATGTTCTTATTGTTGGAGGCCAAACAGAAAGTTCCTTATTGGCCTGTAAAATTGCTGTAACTGTATTTAGGGTTTTTTGTTTGAGAGTTGCATCAGTGGAAAGGATCAAGCCCAGAGATCTGATAAGAATATTATTATTCATTTTAAAACCAGCCACGTGACCTGTTTGCTGGCTTCCTCATTCTTTTAGTTTGAAAGAACACTTATACATGCAAGTTCTTAGTGTTTGATGACTCAGTAGGAAGTGAAAGACTCGGTATAAAACCACAGTGAAATGGAGAAGAAACTATATATGGTCAAAATTCTTACATACGTGGTCTTGCACACAGGCAGGCTGAAGAGCTGTTCTTAGAGCATTGTGAATGTATAGCAAATGTGTGCAAAAACAAATGATGATGAAGTCCTTGCAGAAATGGGTAAATTCGTGGAGTGCCTGTGTTATTGTTGGAAACATGAACATTGTACTGAAATTGTTCAATAATTGCTGTGAGGGGTGTGCACAGCAAGAGGTGGAAGAGAAACAAGTGCACTGTACTTAAATTAGAGTGTTTCAAACTGAGAGTGACAGAACAGTGAGTGTTTAATGTTGGGCCATAAAAAAGAGAAGCTGTTCCAGATTACTGCAGTTCATAACGTTTACTTGAAGATTTTGAAGGATTTCCTGTAAGGGACAGGAGGGAGAGGTATCTTACGTTTCCTGTACCCCTTCAAAAAATCTAAAAGAGTCCAGAACCTGTTATTATACAGATCTGTGCATTTACCTGCTGGTGGTTTTACCGAGCCTGTTTCTTCAGCCGTGATAGGCAATGTTAGGTCATCACAAACCTCCTGAACCAGCTGAATATTCAGGATAATGTCAGGGAGAATGCTACAGTGGGGGTGCCCCCATTGATGGGGAAGCTGACCAGGCAGGCTCACTTGTTCTTCATTAAATTTTTAAGTAGACTGGAAGTGAAAATTTCAGATTTGAAGGCAAGTTAAAATTCTGTCTTTTCTGTCTGTGGCGGAGTCTATCCAACTTTGTAAAATGTAATTTTTCAGGCTCTCTGTTCTGGCCAGAAAGAGGTGGGAAACAGACTGGGAATGTCCAAGCCTAATCTCGCTCATTGCAGTTCCCATTGCTTAAATCTGGTTTTGATTGTGTTTTAGGCTGGTTGGAGAAATGACAAGCTGTTTTTAAAATCTAGGATTTGTTAATTGCCAACATAGTTAATTTCCCAGGAAGATGCATCAAGATCCTAATGTAAAAAGAGGCTGGAAGTTACTATTCATATCGAATAGTAAGAATTTTTGTGGGTTTGTAGGTCAGCAGTTTTTAGGTCAGTGTATAGTTGTATGTGATTCTGAGAGGTGTTTTAAAGGCTGGCCAAGAGGGGCTGATTTTTGTGCAGCAGTTGTTTGGGTTGCTATAAAATACTGGGGTTTAGCAGGGTTTAAAGTTTGAGTAGTGGAGCTTCTTTATGGGGGGTGTTCCAGGAGTTTAAGTTGTCAAGATCTATTTAGATATTACTTACCCTGTTACTTCTGATACACTGGTGTATTTAGGTATGTGATCCACAAGTGCTTGTAGCAGCACTGCATTCTTGAATGCTCAGATAAGATCTATACAACTCCTAGGCATGTCTGGCCTTAGTAAAACAAAAAAGAATTGGTAAATACTTGCCTTTTCAGAGTATTCCGGGTTTGAAGTAGAATGAGTGAAGTGAGCTGTGTACACAGTGTCATTCTTCAGGTATTCCAAACAGCTCTGCCTTTGGAGGGCAAGCACTGAAGGAAGGAAAGAAACTGGGGTCACAAAAAAGCAAAATAAAAATCCTTTCCCACCCTCTGTTACCCCAGCTTTAATTAATGTATCTCTTGGCTTTTTCTGTAACTGGCTAAATTTCTTTCCACAACAGGTGCCCTTTTTTACTGCAGTCCCTGCAGTAAGGTGAATAATTACAAGTAACAGCACAAGTGACTTTTGGTGTTACCGTTAGTGTAATGACAGAATTCCTCAGCTGCAATTAGCTGTACTCTTTGCTGGGATAATTGTTCCAGTGGCAGTCTTCAGACCTTTCTTCAGAATATTTGGAAAATTCTAGCAGATGGCTTTTAATACAACCTGCAGAGGGTAATTCCATTTTGGGACAGGGTCCCAAGGAGTCTGTGAACGGGCTGTTCTTGGAGGCTGGTGCAAGCCCTGAGCAGCCTGCTCAGAATTCAGCAGTGACTGGTTTGAGCCCAGTGTTGGATGAGACAGCTCCTGAGCTTCCCTCCAACCCAAGGGATCCCATGGTGCTGGGCTACAGCTGCTGCACCTCAGTGGTTGGGGCATTTTTGCAGATGAAAATGGTTTTGTTCTGGCATGTTAATATAGTCCAGCATGCAAGCCGTGCATCAAGAATAAAAGAGGATTCTTCTCTGTATGAGCTGGGTGGAACATTAGAGTATGATACTTGAAAATACCCTATCAAAATAGGATAGCTGAAAAGCATAACTTGCTAATCCTCATGAATTGAGGTTGTAACTTCTTGCTGGCACATTTAGAGTTCACATTTTATAGCTGAATTTCTTCTAGTGGCTCTATATATTTTTAAATTGTTCAGTAAATTGTCACTGTTTTTCTTAGTGTGTATACTATCGTGGAAACCAGTGATATAAAGCTTCCTTTTGTATGTATTTGGGTAACAAACACTCTTTCCAGAGCATCCTGTTTGGTGTGAACTGCCATCATCTGAGGTTTTGGTTGTGCTGTTAGTTTTAGGAGTGTTTATTGCAGACTTTATCCTTAAAGGAGACCCTCAAAATGATGAAACTTTGAGAAATCCATCTGAATTGCTAGTTCACATTGGAGCACTTTTTACAAGAGTGTAAAACTTGAATTCACAAGGTTTTCTAGGTTCTTCTGGTGTGTGATTCACTATGCTACCGTGTGCTCTAATTGGAGAGGTGATTTAATTAGCTTTCATTGGGTACTCATTATAAGGTGATCCATTACAAAATTAAGAGATTTCAAGTTGCTAGAGGAGTTTTTTATAGAGTGGCAGGAAATCCAAATTCAGACGCTGGACTTTTTTACACCTTGCAATGTACTTACTAATTTTTCAGAAATCTGATAGTCTTGATTCAGAAAACATTCATGAAGATACTTTTATGCAGTTTTAAAAATCTATACATCATCTAAAATGTGTAAAATTGATTTGAAAGTATAAATCAAATTGGTTTCCATTGAGGCACATGCTTTTAGATTTGGACTTTTAATTTTTTACCCCAAACCAGGTTTCTGTGTGTAAGCAAAAGTAATATTGTAATATTCTAAAAAGTAATATGCTAATAAAATTATTTCTTCCTTTTCAGTTTGTGAAATGTGGCTATGCAGGCTCGAATTTTCCAGAGCACATTTTTCCAGCTTTGGTTGGAAGACCCATTATAAGATCAACTGCTAAAGTAGGAAACATTGAAATCAAGGTAAATGTTTTGATTGTTATTTCACTCTGACAGATAAAAAATATTTAGGGCAGCTTTTGACTTGTGTAATGTTTGGAAATGTTTTTTCCTTAACTCTCCTTTATGCTGTTTCAGTATCTCTTGATTCATTTCTGTATTGGATTTTAGCATGTCACAAACCACAAAGTTAAGAAGAGGGTAATCTAAAGCACTGGAGGCCTTCAGATAGTACACCTGAGGAGGCAGCAGGTAGGGCACGAGTGTTTCTGGGCAAAAAGAGGCTTCAAATGCCAACGTGCAAATGGTATCAAGATTAGAAAGCAGAAATCAGACAGAAGTGACTGACTGTCACCAAGCTGTACTGTGGGATTTTGAGACGATGCTGAAGGACTGCTGGAGCTTCCAGGCTTTTCTGTACGGTTTGCTTTCTTCCCAGAGTTGATCATCTGTGATCTTGTATGAGATGTTGAACCTTGGTTGTGTTTGCGTTTCATTGTTTCTATGGTTTTCGTTTTCCTTTTGCTGTTGATGGACCTGGGTGCTCCACACCAGTTAGAGGTGGAGAGGCTGCTTTGTCTTGGGCCATTATTCCAAGGCATGGGGGGAGAACCACTCTTGGAGAATTCGTTTTCTGAAGTCCAGGGAGCTGTAATTGTTCACTTATTTTGTAATTGGAGAGTAGCACTTCAAATATTGTTAGTTGCTTCTGCTGTACAGGCTTTGGTAAATGTCTTGGCCCTGCTGTGGTCACGTCCTCCCTTCTTGCTTCCAGCCACACAATTCTCACCTTGTGCTGGTCACGCTGCTTGTGCAGGCATGTTGTGAGCTGCTTTGGTGAGCTGATCCAGCTGAAAACGAGGGATTTCTTGGTCAAGTAAAGGAATGAGTGCCTTACTAGACCATCGTGCTAACTCCAGTTGGACAGTGAGGGAGAAGCAGGTGGCAGTGCAGAACTGTGGAAGCCACTTAGGCCAGGGAAGGTTGAATAGGACCACACATATTCAGGATTTCAGTTTTGCTTTCCTTACTGGTTCTGAGCAGCAGTTTAGGAAGAAGAAAAAGAAATGGGTCCGGTCTTGTTCCTTGTTTTCAGAACCCTGTAGCTGACAAGGAGAACTTGAGTTGCTGGGTTTCTGCTTCTGCCTGTGAAATGGTTATTAGTAGCAGAGGGCCATACAAGGAAGTCAAAAGGCTGAAAGATGCTGGAGCTTCCCCAAATGTGATTGTGGGTTTGGCTTGTTACTATCTCAATAATGCTTTACCTTGTATCAGCCAGGACAATTTAGTTGAGAGGATGGAGATCTTTCCCTTTCACAGTAGAAAGGATTTTGTTGTAAGGAGACAGAAAACATAATCCTTTCTCTAGCAGGATTTGGGGAGAAGTATTTCTTTGGGTATCTTCTTGAACTTAATGTGAGGAGCCTCCATAAGGGAGGTCCTGGTAAAGTTTTATGAAATTATGCAGTGATTTGTGAGTCCAAACTCCCCCCCAAATTTTCTTGCATGAAATCTCACTGTTGAAGTCGTGTTTTCTTTCCAGCTGATTCAATACAGCCTGTCCCGCCAGTTTTGGTATCCTCTGATTATTTGATAATTTAATATTGTTACAAATAACAGTGCTGCCTTGAAAAGATAGGAGGTAGAAGTGGGTAGTTGCTATGAGATCAGCAAAAGAACCTGTAAAGGATCATCTCACATGCATTGCTGGTCTTCTCCTTGAGCATGGACCACGCTGGTGTGTTTCAAAGGGTATAAACTGTATCTAGAGTCTTTCTGCAAGTTTTATATCATCTGCCTATAACAGCTTGGCACCCTTTCTTAAGGAATCAGTGTATCAAGAGAAGAAATCCCTGCCACAGACACTTTGGGTATCCCAGTAGGATAATACAGTAGAAAGACATGTTAAGTGTGAGTGCTGTTTTTCTTTGTGAGAATCTTGCAGATTTCCTAAAAAAATGTATTTTAGCAGATGAGCTTTATGCCAAAATTTAATTCTAGGCATACACTGAGTTCTTACAGGATAAGTTGAAAACTCAGTAAAGGAAGCGGGCAAGGAGATTATCAGTTTAACTTTTCAAAACTTTTCATGGAAGCTGCTCTCCAGTGAAATTCAGAAACCCTGTGAAAGGAGCCTGGAAGCTGATCAAAAGAGTGGTTATCATTTACTGAGTTACCAATTTCAAGTTGCTTTGACCATTTTTTCCTTATGGATTCTCATTTCAGCTAGCATCAGGGGTATAGCTTTTTCTCCTGCTCAGGAAGTCAGTTATTACTGGGATTATTTTGCTTAAAATTGTAACTAAAACCAGAAGCATAGATGCTGCTCTTGGCTTTTCCTGACTTACTAGTCTGCAGCAGATTGGGGGGGTATTAATAAGTCAGTCCTAAGGAGTAGTTTTCACTTCTTGGATACGTAAAGTGAATTTTTAGAACAAAATTTCAATTTTGCAATTGTCAGAGCTAGTTATGGTCAACTGTCCTGTGCACAGTCTTGTCTAGTTCAGATACACACCTGGCCCAGGGTAAAACTCCACTGTTACAGAATAGTTATACACAGAATCCTATTTGTGAGAGCTGGGAAGAGGCACTGATCTTGTTTGCAGTCTAGGAAGCCTAAACATGACTTGCCACTGACACGTAGCAATAGCTTCCTCTAAAGAGACAATTTAAGCTGATGTCCTGATAATGTTAGTTTGGCCCTAACTGAACTAACTCAGATCATTTCCTGCTGTACATGCATCTCTTTTCAGCCTAATTCTACTGTGTACTTAAAATAATTTGAGAATTTCATTTAGGCCTTTTCTGACTTTCTTGCTTCTACCTTTTCTTCACCTTTCTTGACCTGTTGAAGTAGAATAACAAAATGATGGTAAGTGAGGTGCCCCTTTGCTTTTTGTTTACCATTTTTGCTTGATGAGACCTAGTAGCTGTTATGTTATTTTTTAAATGCTATTCATTGTTTTGTCTTGTCTTACATTTTACATTTGAATACATACTTATTTTGGACATTGTTCATTGCTTTGGTTTACTGGCAACTAATTAATGAGGATATGTTATGTATTGCTTTTAAATGCTACGTAACCTGTAGTTTTGCAAGATGCAAGAATAACATTGAAAGATCAACATGAAAGATTAACTCAGCATCTTTAACAGTAGAAATTGCTCTGTTTAACATCACAAACCAAGAGTTTGAAGAAATATTCAGATTTCAGTTAGGTATTACTGAAGCGGTGGAAACATTGGATGCCACAATACTGATTCCTCTGCAAATTTGGTTGTGTTGTCCTTCTTCCTCTGCAACTGCCAAGTGTACGTGTTTGTTAGTGTGCTAGAGCTGATTTCTGAAGAGAGAACAATTGCTCTGCCCTTTAGCTTTGTTTTAAAAGGATGTGAAAGTTTTGTGCGACTTTCACTTTGCACCTTTGAATAGCGGCTTTTCCTGGGCTATGTCCTGTTGGGCAGCTTAGAGCCTCAGAGAGCAGCGCACAAAAAAGGTTTCTGATTCCTCTACCTGGTGGAGTTTGTGTTGTCTTAAATTCTCACGAGTAACGTGGTGGAGTTCTCAGAGCATGGTTTCACCAGAGTGCTTTTGATTGAAAGTGTTGGAGTCCTGACTTCTGTCTTCTGTACAGTCGAGAGCTGAAGCGCGATCTGCTGTGCAAGGGAAAACAAACAAAACACCTTGTCAGGGAGAGGGGGTGAAAGAGGAATGGTTTCACTGAAACTATTTTCAATTAACTTCCTTTTTATGTAGTCAACAGCAACCACTTGGGTTACTTCTAAAGCAGGCATTATGAACCGGATGCCAGATTTTTTTCTTGTGCATCTTTTTTTCCCTGGCACTGAACAGTTGGTTGAGTAACCCTCAGTTCCACTGTGCCACAGCAACTGCAAACTGGCGTGGCATATGTTTGGATGAAGCAGCTGGCTTTGCTTTTCTTTCTTTCTTTCTTCTTTTTTTTTTTTTTTTTTTTTTTTTTTTTTTTTTTTTTTTTTTTTTTTTCCCCAATTAATATTATTATGGACACAGAGCTACTGGTATCTTGAAATTTGTTCTTACAGCCCAAGTGAGTCAGTTTAGGCTTTTTAGAAAAGTATGGGATATAATGAGGAGCAAAGAGAAGATGTTCCTGTGATACTTCCTGTGGGAAATACGTGGGAAAGGAGAAGATGTGATGCTACTAATTTGAATGTGCAATGTTTGCATAACTAACGTTAATAAACAGATTGCTTAATCAGTGTGAAATGACTATACAAATTGCATTAGTTGGTTGTGTTTGTGCAAGAATGCATTACTGGGGTTTCTGGCTTGGGACTTTTGGCAAGGAACAGATGAGGTTATATTTTATATTCAGATGTGTCTCTTCACACTTTATTGACACAGGCAATATGTAAACCATTGTTTCTTTTAATGTCTGGTGTGGAATTTATAATCTCTTATTTGCTTTTGCTCCTGTTCGGTATGCTTATTCACCACTCATTATTCCTTTTTTGGTATTGTGCACAGAAATTTGCAACATGCATGGAAAAATATTCTGCCAATCCCACCTACTACCCTTATGTGCTGTTTTGCATCTCGGCTCTTAGAAATTAGTGTTTGTTAAAATAATTTTGGAGGTGTCAGTGGAGAAACATCTGCACTTACAAAGTCTTTGTAGTCTCTAGCTTTAACAGGGTTTATTGGTTTCTTTAAGGTTAATTGAAAAAATCAAAATAATAATGTTTATTTTGGAAAAGCTTTGGGATGGGTAAGAGCCAAATTTAAATATTACATGAAATATATTCTACCTCTCTCCTAAGTACCTGCAAATGATTCAGAAATGTGAGCATTGTTTTAGAGCACATCTGGACTCAGGCTGAAGCAGTTCACTGTAATTCTTGAGGAGTGTGGTGTTTAGAAAACATAAACACTGACATGTTTTTGAATTAAACTTTTACAGGATCTGATGGTGGGTGATGAAGCCAGTGAATTACGATCAATGCTGGAAGTGAATTATCCCATGGAGAACGGCATCGTTCGGAACTGGGACGATATGAAGCACCTTTGGGATTACACGTTTGGACCAGAAAAACTTAACATTGACACAAAAAATTGTAAAATACTCCTCACAGAGCCTCCCATGAATCCGACTAAAAACAGGGAGAAGATTGTGGAGGTACGTGTGTCTAGTGGGAGCTGGTACAGTCACTGGAGCATTGCTGAGACATTCCTTGTTCCAGCAACACTCAAGTAAAGCAGTTCTGTTCTCTAACCAACCCCGTGCTCAGCCATAGGCATGAATGCTGCTGTGCTTAAACTCAAACCAGCTGATCCCATTCACAAGCTGTGAGCAGGCTTCTTGTCCCGAGCATTAATAGCAGCATTAAAACACAGAATTGGAAGTACACGGCTGTCTTCACATAGCCAGGATACGTTGATCACTAGCTGTTGGATGAATGTTAATTACTTTAAATGACTTGGACTTGTATAAGCCAGTAAGGCAGAGGAGATTGGAGCTGGGTGATGCTTACCAGATGGAGCAGTGCTGTTGGAGGTAGTTGAGACGAAGGTGTGATGGCAACCAATGCACTAATCTTTAATTAGTGCTAGGGATTATCAAGGGAAGCCTTCTAAGAAGAAAGCCTGCTTCTTGCATCCTCAGTCTCAGAGTGCTGCCCTGGGTGATCTAAGCTCCAGCTGAACTTTGTATTCAATGGAGGTTGTCAGATATATATTGTTTAGCCACTGTACATGTGGTGAAGACTCAGGTTTGAAGAGCAGTAGTGTTTGATGAGAACAGAATGTTTAGTTTTCTGTTTTGTTGAATTTTTTTCTCATAAGCATTGTAGCTATTTTCAGTTAAGTTTGAATATCAAAGCTTGTGTGTATGTATATATATATATATATTTCCCCTAATTCATTGCTAAGTCTGTTAAAAATTTACATTTATCATCACCTTTCTTTTGAAATCCTTTTGGTGTCACAGGTGCAGTAGTGCTTTCTGCAACTTGGCAGTGAATACATGTGCCCTAATCCTTTCTTTCAGTGACCAGGGAGCAAATGAAGTCTAGCAAAGTTGGGAAAACTTAAGTGAAAAAAGATCAGACTGTGCAATCTAAATTCAACAGGTTTTTTTAGCAGTTGTGGACATTAGGGTCCTATATCTGAGTATCAGGCAGTGCAACACTGATAATATCATGTACTGTGTATCAGCAGCTGTGGTGTGATAGGCAGAGCAGGTTATTCTGGGTGGCCTCCACATAGCAGGAATGGCTCTATTTCCTGTCCAGGCCTCTTTGTTTTCCAGTTGTCAACAATTGTGTTCTTGTTTCTGTTTTCCTGATAAATACAAAAGGATAGATTCTATTTATTCTCACGCCAACTAATTTTATACCAAAAATTTAAGAGTCTAGTATTGCCTCTGACTTCTGATAGAATATTTGCATTGCTGCACTTGCCTTTTTGACACCACCCCAGAGACCATAGATACTTAATCATGATGCAGAAGATTAATGAGAGCTAGAATCCATTTTTGTAAATTTAAATTTGAGTTACACAGAAGCTCATTGCTTCTAATAATGTTTTTCATGGAACACAACGTTATGAGAACTTGTAATATTTAGTTTAACTACAACATATTTATACTCCTTCCATTTTTGGCATGACCTCCTCCTTTCCAGGGAGGAGAGCCTAGTATGAGGCAGAGGACTGAATGAAGATACTTCCTGAAGCCTGCAGTAAATACAATAATGTCTCTGCATTTTGGGATACAGTGCAGTAGCATTTGAGAAGAAAAGCTCAGTCATGTGGACCATATAAAGATGATAGATAATTATATAGGCTGTCCTTAATTTCCAGTAATTCTCTCTCCTCATTTCCTCACTTTGTCAGACCCACGTGCAGTGGTGAGGCAGCAGTGTTCACATGTCAGCTGTATTGTAACATACATGTCTAAAAAGTGCTTTTCCTTTCATTGCACCTACAAGACCCGGGTTGCTGCTCAGCTTGACGGAGTGTTTGCTGTTTGTCTTCACCTGTAACACCCTCAGAAGCAGCCAGACTCCAGTGTCAAATCGAGAAGCTGTAGAGACACTTGAGCACAGTCACTTAATCTAATCCAACCTAGGATTCCTTATATTTTTTTTCCCAGTTTTTAATTTTTCCTTTCTGTACCCAGTTAGAACATCGCTTTGTAGCTCATCAAAAATCTGCTGTTATGTGAAGAAGAATCTTTTCAGGGAAACATTTTGCTCAATATTTATATCTTAAGATTTGTTAATATACATGCTCTTTTTCATGGCATTTTCTGTGTCATAGAAAATAATGCAGAGGAGAATGCATTTCTTTTTTCTTGAAAGAAAGAATACATCCCCAAAGGTTCTGAAAGGTTTTGTAGAGGCCTTCAGGGTTTGGTACATATGAAGGCAGTAACTAGTGCCATTTGAATATTGATTTTGTTGTATGAAGGTGATAATCTAGATTTTTTTACATTATTTTTTCATTTAATAAGCACTCGGGTTGTTTGAAAATATCCATTGGAATAGTGTTGTGTTTAGACAGTGACTACTCAGAGGGGATCTATTTTGAGTTGCTGCCCTTTCAACTGTTCCCTTTCTGTTCCTTTTCACACTGTTCTAGTGGAGGAGGTTCTTTAAATAGTTCAGAATTCTAAAATTGTCAGGCATCA
Source organism: Prinia subflava (assembly GCF_021018805.1). Lineage (NCBI taxonomy): Eukaryota > Metazoa > Chordata > Aves > Passeriformes > Cisticolidae > Prinia > Prinia subflava. The sequence goes on along the minus strand of NC_086248.1, from coordinate 110,963,323 downwards.
GCTTTTTTCTTCAAAAATATTTAGATATCTTTTACTTGAGCTATGGGAGCACTTAGGATTCATTCAGTTTCTAATCCTAGAAGTTGCAGAAGGGTGCAGAAGGCTGTAGGGTAGCAAAAGCAAAACTTTTGTATGTGTTGGAATAATCAGAGTTCATCCATTTTTCCTGGTAGAGCTTATTGAGGGGAAAACTGCTGTACAGCATCATTTGTTTACTTGGCCTTTTCCTGTGTTTAGGAAGAAAAGAAGATCCTATAAACTCTACATCCTTTAATCTTGGCCTGCTTCTTAACTGCAACTAGTTCAGTGATTAGGAAACCTAGTGTACAAGACAAGGAGTTGCTTTTCCTGTTTCAGTATGACTTCTGCAAACCTGCAGTTTTCTCTCTGTAGTGGATTTTGCACTAAATTTAAAAGTTTGTCATCAGTTGCCCTTTAAAGAAGGGAAGAAAGTGGTCCAGATCCAGAGAACAACCTGTGATAGTGGGCTTATTCTAGACTAAGAAATGAAGGAGTCTGGTCTTTATTTGACATAATGTGCAGTTGTACGAAGTCTGTATGGCTTAATATGAAGAATGAAAAAGGCCTGAACTTTGTTTTAAAGCATACATCTTAAACAAACATTTTATTCCCAAGTCACACTTCAGTAATGAAGTGCTTGGCTGGTCTGCAAGTACTGCCACCCTCTCATTAAGCACTTTGGAAAAGTGAAAATTTGTGTAAAGCTGCAAAAATTGATGTGTGGGTTTCTTGTATTTGCTTTTGTTGCTTAATGGATGTGGAATATTTCATGTGGCTTGTCTGGTGTGAACAGGTAAGGTGCAGAACTGAATGTACCTCTGGCTGTCCCAGGCACAGAGGTCTCTAATGTTCGTGTAGAATCTGTGTGATGAAAATTCTTGGCAAGTGTTTTTGATTAGTAAAAATACATCATCCTAGACATACAGTTTTCAAACACCGATGAAATTTCTTTGAGGTGTTTGGCCTGTTCTGGACGCTGATTTTTGCCTTCTTCTTCCAGGTTATGTTTGAGACGTACCAGTTTTCTGGGGTGTACGTAGCCATCCAGGCTGTTCTTACTCTCTATGCTCAAGGTAGGCAAAATTAACCTCAGATTTCTTGAGTTTCCAGATGTGTTGCTGAGCCAAAGTATCACTGGCATCACTGGGTCTTGGGCTTAATTCCATGCTGTCCTCTAAGGAAGCTGGGCTCTGACTGACAGCTTGCTTTTTGTTTTGAGTAATTATTGATATGAGCCACTGTTGGTGTTATTTTCATGGATAAATGCAAAAAATCTGGTTCCTCAAAACTCTTAATGTTTAAGGGTATAATGGTTTTGCCTTCAGCATCAAGGCTTAATGGCTTATTTTGGATTTTCTGAAAAAGGAGGAACTTTTTACCATGAGTAAGAGAGTAATTTCAAGAAGGGGATCATGAGATTTGATTTTTTTAGTCTGTGAAAGTGGATCTCATTCAGCCTAATGCCACTTGTGTGGGGAAATATTAGGCGTGTGCTGTGTAGTGCAAATATTCTCTACCTTATGAAAGTATTTGGTTTTTTGAACAGCAGTAAAAATCAACAAGTCCTAAGAATTTACAAGGTTAACTTGTGGCTTGAATATCTCTAGATTTCTTCGTAATCCAGAAATGAATAAAAGATTGCACAACTGAATCCAGTGGACAAATTTGTGCCCTAATGAGCATTTAATGAACGTAGATACTCCCTTTAATTAGAGTGCAATTTAAGGTGTCAAAACACCACATAAAATTGTGAGCAGTAGAGTTCTAAACATCTAGGTAAAATAAAACTAACACTTTTTAAAAAAATGTGTGAAAGCAATTGTTACTGTGAAAACCTAAAGTTTAATATCTACTGATGACTGAGGGAAGAGAGGTTGTATCAGTTCAAAATGAGAAATCCTATCTTAAACTCGCTGCTGTTCTGCTCCATTTATGAAAGGGCAATAAGAGTTGTGCTGTCCCCCCGTTCTCTTAGGTTTGTTGACTGGTGTTGTGGTGGACTCTGGAGATGGTGTGACCCACATTTGCCCAGTGTATGAAGGTTTCTCCCTCCCTCACCTCACGAGACGGTTAGATATCGCTGGGAGGGACATCACTAGGTACCTCATTAAGGTAAGCTGGCAGGGAGGAGGGTTGAAGGTTGAGGCTCTATCTGTGGTGTGTTGCTTCAAGTCAAAATCCCTCTGATACCAAGAAACAATATTTTTCCCCTTTATTATTCATATGTTAATTACACTAAAGACTCCTGTATTCTCTGTGTCACTTCAGTCTATTCCTACTGTGTTTCCTCATCTACATCACATGTGGTGATACTGATGTTATACAGAGATATCACATTTTCTTTGTGGCAGTCTTGTAGGAAGGGAATTTATTCCCCATTTGGGAGGAAAAGCTTGAAAGTTGGCTTTCTCAATCCCTGAAGTGAAAGCTAAATTGTATTCTCTCAGTTCTACTCATCTGTTTTCAGAAAGACTTCCTTACAGTGTGAAAAACAGTGTAGTGATTCTTCCCTGATTATTAAATGAGAGGGAATGTTTGATAGACAACTCATTTGTTTGGGCATTTCAAATATAAGCAACATCTTATATTGACAAATCTTATGGTTAAACTGGAATATGGGAATGTTCTGAAGTGAAGTTCTAAAGAATTATTTTGTTGGGTTTTTTTTTTCATTTGTCTTTGTGCTGAAAGTTTTAATGATGAAGAAAATTTCCTATTTGGACTAACACTGCTGCTTTTCTGGGGCTAATGAATACACTGGGACAGATTTGTCTTAATCCCCAAATGTGCAGCTAAAAAGGGGAGGTGAACAGAGATGTGCATTTAAAAGCACCCCTCTAATGAGGGATCTGGAGTGTTCCTCTCATGTCCTGCTAACCTGCTGTGTCCCTCCAGCTGCTCTTGCTGCGAGGTTACGCCTTCAACCACTCTGCTGATTTTGAGACGGTTCGCATGATCAAGGAGAAGCTGTGTTACGTGGGATACAACATCGAGCAGGAGCAGAAGCTGGCACTAGAGACCACAGTTCTAGTTGAATCCTACACGGTGAGTGTCTCCAGACAGCTTTTCCTTGTCCTGAACTTCCTAGGTTTAAATTCAGGTAGCATTGAGCTTTGATTCCTTCATGGTTTCTCTTGGCAGTAACTCACCTCTCAGCCTGTAGAGTCAAATTCATTGATTCTGGGAAAATCTTCTACAGGCTTTTTTCTTTTCAGATTTTCTGTAAGACTTTGTACTCATTTTTGTCATAGTAGATCTTTGAAATTTGAAGATTATAGTACAGGAATGTGTAGAGAAAGTGGGCTTATTCTAGCATATGAAATTGTTTCAGCATCATCCATGCAGCTTTGAGACATGAGACTGATATTAGGTGTCAGGAAAGGTAAACTTGCTCTTAGTGGAAACTTTGTGATCACAGTTCAAAAAACTTGCAGAAAAGCATTATTCTTGCTGTAAGATAACTTTTAAGTTGGTGCTAGGAGTTGGTATTGCAAGGAAATATTTGGTAGGTCAGTATCAATATGTCTGGTCCCTGATGTCTCCAAGTGAATTGCAGAGTGATTAAAGCATTTGTATATTCTTTCAGTACTACTGAAGGACTTCTTGCAGTGCTGACAATTATCAACAATTTCCTGTGTTAAAACATTTGGGAGCAATGTAGGTCATTTCCTCTTGGTCTTTTTTTAGCATTCAAGTGGCTAAAAGTAGTCTTTTCAATGGTGTTGTTCCTTCCCCAGCTCCCAGATGGCAGGATTATCAAAGTTGGGGGAGAACGGTTTGAGGCACCGGAGGCTCTCTTCCAGCCTCACTTAATCAATGTCGAAGGGGTTGGTGTGGCTGAATTGCTGTTCAACACCATCCAGGCTGCTGACATTGATACCAGGTAAGAGCAGAGCATTTCAATCCTTGCTCTGGGTGCAGGGGTGGTGCAGGAACTGTCTTCAAACTAACAACTTCTGCTTTAGACACTAATGTGTGCTCCTGGGAGAAGGGTGGATGCTGGGAGTGGGGCTCAGGCTGAACTTTTGGAGCTTAACAGCTTGTCTGGAAACTTTCAATAAGAATGAGCAAAGATAAAATCTTGAAAGCACACTATTTTTTTTTATTTCTGCTTTCTGGGAAAGCATGAGCAAGTCTGCTGAAATTGTGCAGTCTGTCTTTGTGCAGTGCCTGTTTTTTAGATTTGTATTTACTCCCCTGTCTGTACAGGTACCTAGTGTAGTACAGAGTGAACTATACAACCCTACAGAGACTATTTTTTTTTTGGGTCAGGTCTGAATTCTACAAGCACATTGTGCTGTCTGGAGGGTCCACCATGTACCCTGGGCTGCCTTCGCGACTGGAGCGGGAACTGAAGCAGCTCTACCTGGAACGAGTCCTGAAGGGAGATGTGGAGAAACTCTCGGTGGGTATCGGGTGGCTGCAGAGGCTTCCCCTGAATCCCCACTAGAGGGAACCAGGTGGTCAGAAATGACGAAGCCCTGCAGCTCGGGAAATCGCTGCTCCTCTTCCTCACACCCCTGTACATACTCGCAGTAAAGTTACCTTCTAGACCCTGCCAGTAGCAGGTAATTCCTGAAGCCTTGGGTGGAGTCCAATGTAAAATAGGCTGGTAAATAGCAGGCCACAAATTGTAATGTTGGTTAAACAAATCCAAGGGGTTTCTGTGCCTTAAAATTGTCATTGAGCAAAAAAATATATTTTTTTCATCTGTGAAAGTTTTGGTTCATACTACAAGTGAAATACTCAAAAGTGAGAGAGGCCAGAGTTCTAACACACTTTCAGGTGGAGTAAGTTTCCCTTTTCTATTGGTTATTGTGACAGGCAGGCAACACAGCCACACGTTACAGAGGTAACAGTGTGTTGTACTGAAAATTCCTTTGAGTGGAGTTTCTAATGGTGAATTGAATTTAACTTCCCTGCTTCTTAATACAGTGTTCCCTGAAGGTCAGTTGTACAGAATGTTTTACATCTGAGACAGTATTGCAGTCATGGCTTTGTACTCACTTTTGCTCTTGAAGTTAGAGCTTTAGCACTGAAGAAGTTAAGGGAATATTAGTTAGTTAAGCTGGTTTAGATTGTGTAAATTGGTATCATTCTAAAATATTTGTGGTTTGATGGTCTAGTAACTTCTGATAATTTTAGCCATCAGAGATTAGGAATTATTTCACTTCTGGTAGTGTTCCTGAAATGCAAAAATTAGGTCTTTAATTTTCTGTCAGTATTCTGAATCCTGGGCTTTTTGTAGATATACTAAAAGTACAATTCTTAGGCAAATGTCAGTAGCTGTGTGTCATTTTCAGTGCAAAGTCATTATTTTATTTCAGTTGCTCAAGCTGGAAGCTCACACAGAGTGCCCTGTGCTAACATTTCAGTTTTTCAGTTGCATTTTTCTCACTAGACAGTTTCCACTTCACTGTTCTGGTGGAAAGCCCGATTTTCTTTTGCAAGGCTTTGTTTCAAGAATCCCAGTAACAACCTCTTTTCTTTTCCTCCCCTCAGAAATTTAAGATCCGAATCGAGGATCCCCCTCGTCGGAAGCACATGGTGTTTCTGGGGGGTGCTGTTCTAGCAGACATCATGAAAGACAAAGACAACTTCTGGATGACCCGACAAGAATACCAAGAAAAGGGAGTGCGTGTGCTGGAGAAGCTTGGTGTGACTGTTCGATAAACCCCAAAGCTCGTTCCCATCACATGTCTAAAGCTTTTTTCTTTCATTGCCAATCTCTGAACTCACTCAGCTACATGCTATGGAAGGGCCTGTCTGTGGCCTTTTGACCCAAACGTCAGGTTTTGTTCTGGTTTCTTGGGGTAGCTTTTGTTAAATGTTTCTTAATGTGGCTAAATTTGACTATTAAATTTGACCACTTCCCTGCAAACAAAACGGAGCAAGAGCAGCCTGTCTACTTCATTGTTCCCTCCCAGTAGGCAATTGGGTAATTCTGGTAGGCTCTTTCTTCTGGGTTTATTGCTGTAGTCCTGCTAGCTTTTGTCTCTAGTTTACAAGGGGTTGTGTGCCTTTTTTAGCATAAGAAAACCTTTAAACAAAGAGTTTTTGCTATTGGATCATTGTGGTGGTTATCTTTGCATCTTTATGCCTCTCTACATTAAGTTGGGTTCTTTTTCTTTCCTGCAATTAGGAATTTCGATTAAACATTGTTAAAAACTAGTTGAAGTAGCTGGAATGACTTTAACACACTGTTTCGATGTAATGTGGTTTCGTATGCACTGCTGCCTAAACTGGCTTCTGAGGTGTTCATCCTTGAAGGTGGTGGTGGGGCCTTCAGACTATGTTTTTCTGAGTGGGAATGTGCATTTGCCACAAATAGAGAAACACCTGATGTTCTGGCAAGTGTACATTTGTGGCCTTAGGTGTCTTTTTTTCTGGAGAGAGGAGACAGGTTTGAGCTGTGTTTCTTTTTAGTTGAGGGACAGCTGGGGGGGTCAGCCTGACCAAAAATGCCTCTTTTTGTAACTAAATTTTGGTTACCGTGTTGTCTCAGCATAGGAAACAAGAATGTTAAATTAGCTATTGTGTAATTGTTGAAGAAACTTAGATATGCTGAGACAGGAGCCTCTAAACTTATTGAAAAGATTTAATACTTTCAGAAATGCTTGTGAAAACTGTAACTATAGATATTTTAAAGCCCCAGAACTAAGTTTTTAAAAGTCTGATGTTTTAAGTGCTTGTATGTACATCAGAAGCACTTCCATTAAACTTTACAAGTATATTAACCTAGTGCCAAGTAGTTACTGCAAATGAATATTTCAATGACCAGTGTTTATTGCAGCAAGCAGATATTTATAAACAACCAGTGGCAGTAGGTTATAAAGAATGACTTCTATTTGTTCCAGTTAAGAATAATATTGGAATAGGAGATGTTGGTTGGTAAATAGCCACAATTCATTTTATCCAGTCTTGATTTTTGATACTTAACATGGGATGGGGAAGGAAGTGAAAACCAGTGATGAAAATGCTGTTTCCAGAAAGCACATTAAAGCTGAGTTGTTCTAAAAAATAGAAGTTGTCGCTAGTAATTGTCAGCCACCTTCTCTGAGTATAGTTGCCTGTATTTTTTTCCTACTAGCAGACTGGTAACTATCATTGCAATAAAATCTGCCTTATATTAAGCGTAGCAAAAACTGCTTGCATACAAATGCTAGCTAGACTTAGTTCTACTTTGCTTTCCATAGAAATATTATATTACTTCTTACTGGTTTTCGAAGCCTACCATAACATTTAAGCATAAGGAAGTCAAGATCTGCTCTTGACTTCCAAACCTTGGAATGTATGAGAGATGCTTTCATATACTTGCCATTTGTCTACACCTTTACATTAATAATTGACCCCAGAAACATGGAAATATTAAACTCCCTTGGACTCTTAAAATGTGCTTCCTTTCTAAACTGGGCAGACAGCTTCCTTTGGCTGAGCGAGCCAAAGGGGCAGAAACCATGTCTGCATTTCTTTAATAACAAGACAGTCACTATAGCATTGCTAGTAATGACCATTTAATTATAGGTGGGTGGGGTTTTTTGCAGCTATATTTACTCTTAACTTGAACAATACGAATTTACAGGCATGCCGGTCGTGCCTCAGTGCATGCACTTAAAGCGGTTACTAGATTTTTGGGGACATGAATGTAAGGGGTACTCTGAATTCCTGTAGTCTTCTAAACATTTAATACACAAGACTTAAACATGCTGTGGGCTTGCTTTAGAGCTATGATTTCTCATGTGACTGTCTCTGGGCTTTTCAGACAGTGTTGGGAATCATGGAAATAAACCAAAGAATGACTTAAAACCTTTTTTTAAATGACAATCTGTCATGTGGTTTTTCAAATCTAGACCTTGACCCTGCAACCCCTTTTCTTAACCATCTTCTCCCCTGTCCACTGGCTTCAGTGAGGTATGTGCATGTTTGAGTAAAGGTTTTGGAATTTGGCCCCTTCACTAGAGAACTTCACAGCACCGTGAGTAATAAATGTCAGTTGATTGTGCAGAATCTTGGGTTTCCATGGAAACCATGTATATATTAAAAAAAGCAACTAGCATTTTAAATTAACTGTGATCGTGGATCCAGAGGAACACATTCGTAATCCAAATACCGAATGGGGTGTTCCAGTTGTGCTCAGTGTGGTTCTCCATGTATGTGTTTGCACACACAGGAGCGCTGTGTGTGTGTTCTCTCAGCTGACAGCTTCAATACTGCTATGAAAGCAATCTGGTTTTAAAGTTTTTTGGAAGACCAAATAACTTGAATTGTATTTGCAAAATGCTTCAGCTCCTATAAAATTAGAATAGAAGATGCCGCATCAGTTGTAAGTTTTTTGGGAACATCCTATTTTTAATGTTAAGCTGCTTCAAACCCTCCCCTCCCCCAGTGTTCTAGGATGTTAACCAATGTAACACAGATGGCTTTTTATACAGTTCTGAATAATGTTAACACACAACACTGGTTGAGACCATGAATGGAAATAAACATCTATTTAAATTGACAGGTCTTTTCAATACAAAAATAAAATCAGATTTTTTTCAAAGTAGATGATGTTTGCTTTGTTTCCTTTGGGAAATCGCAGTTCTGTCAGTTTTTCTCTAACTTAACTTCCATCACAAAACCATCATGAGCTGCTTTTGCTGAGGAAATCTGACATGACAAAATAACACATTGTCTACTGATTGCTGTCATACTCCATCCTTTAGCCAATATTCCACTCTCCTTCAATCCTTTTCTTTAAAAAGAAAAAATCCTTATTCTTGGACAGGAATCTTTTTCTAGTTCAACCTCCATACTGCAAAATGAGAAGAGTCCTCAACTTGCATTGACCTCAGCATCCTTGGCTAGGCACAGAAGCCACATAATGATGCCTTGTTTAGAAAACTCTCCTTGGCATGGTGACTTTGTGTGCTATTTCACCTGCATCCCTGATTTTAACTGCTAGAAAAAGTGCATGTGGCGTTGACCCGTAGCATTTAGAAGGACTTGAGTGGGTTAGTGACTGGTCCACCACTTACAATGCATTTATCTGGCTTCTTTCCCCAGGTCATTGCACATGCTGTGCTGGAGCAATGTTCCCCAGGCATCTTGTTCCTGCGAGGATAATGGGTTTGTTTTTCTTAGATGGAACCACTGTGTGCAGTCTGGCCCTGGATGCCTCTGCCTCAGTGACTGGGTCAAACACTTGTCATCTCAGGGACAGATGCAGATGGACAAGATTTTAATAGAAGTAAGGCCACCCTTAACCCCAAATCTGTGTTTCATCACTGTGCATTCTTGGGAAAAAATAAATACATGTGGCTATACCTCTGCTCAGTACTAATCATGGTGCCTGCTCCTCCCCTTTCCCTTGTTTTGCCTGACATGGCTCTTGTGTGGAAAGGACTAAATACAGCCCACTTGACATTTGCTAGTCAACTTCTTCAATAGTGAATTCCTCCCTGTGGGCACTTCAGCTGTTTTCCACAAACAAGTGTCTTGAGGGGTTCCAAAACTGTGGAAGGTCTAGTTTTGAGGGGTTTTTTGATTGTTGTTTGGGGAGGGGGTTTGTTGGTTTGCAAGGTTTTTTATTGTTTTGTTTTGTTTTTTAATCCAAGTATATCTGCTTCTACATTCTAGCTAAGAACAGTATTAGAAAAACTTGATTTGGACTTTTTCAGCAAGTATTTCAGCTACAATTTTGCTTTATTTGGGCCCTGCTATGTCATGCTTGTCTCTTCCTAATGGGTTGGTTTGTTGTCCTGGTGCTGTAAGTCACTTTGCCATTATAGGCCTCAAGAAAAAAAACCCTTCCCTTCAGAACAGGCTGCTAATTTTGCTTCTTACCTTCACTGCATTACAACACTAAAACAGCTCTTTAATAACATCCTCCATGTAAATTGCTTACCTTCCCATAACCTGGTGCTGCAGCCCATTGAACCAGCTGCATAAAACAAGGTTTCTGTGCACATCTGCTTAGTGCCTGAACAGCTGGAGAAGAGCTTCTTGCCTTCTTTGTGCCTCATGCAGAATTCTGTTGTGGTGCTGCTGGAAAAAGGAGAAGTTCAGGGAGGAGAGGCAGCATGGGGCTTTGTTTCTCAAGTGGTTTATTTGGGGTTTTTTAAATTTTGTTTTTCCTTTTGAAAGCAACCTTAATGTTCAAGATTAGGGAAACAACTTCTACTCTGGGTCATGAATAAAACATATTAGGAGTCTTGGCAGATACTTGGGATGGTACTAAGGGCCATCTTCAGCTGCAGAACCAATGTTCTTTCACATATCTTTTGAAAAAATTATTATTATAAAAAAAAATCTCTGTTCCCAAAGCCTAGGAGTAGTAATTAAACTGTAGCTGCAGGAATAATGACAGATATGGGCCCCTTGCCTACACCTTTTAATCTCTGCACCCATCTCCCATCTGGTTTTTGTTTGCCCTAAGGCCTAAGTGGTTTCAAGATCCTCCTCTTGCACGCATGTTCTCACCATGTGCCCATTTTAAATCTCTCCAGGTATTTTAACGAATTCATTAATTGCCAGTTGTTGGCCTCAGTGCACGTAGATCCTGTAAGTCCTGGCTCCCATCAGGCACTTTCCTTAGCACAGCAGCGCTTCTGGGGGCTACTCCAAATTGAAACCTTTGCTTTGGCCTGTAACTTTCTGTTCTAAACCACTCTGTAACCCTGATTTTGGCTTTGCCTGCCAAAGCAGGAAAGGCAAGGGTGGCATTAAGCACATGAAAGGTGGTATTTCGGGAAGCACCCAACCACATAATCTCCCTGGAATATTTTAGGGTTTTCCTGTTGTAGTGGGTATTGGCACAAATCATGGGGGACAAGTCCAGTAAGAGCAGGTGGGATTTGTGTTAGTACCTGTAATAACTGGGAGATTTGTCCCCTCTAAAGTCTTCTTGTAAGAGAGGTATTAGGGCTTCTCATAGCATTATTGGGTAATAACCTGGAACACACGAGCCTTTGAAATGTGGTCACTGCTGGAATCCACGTAGTGCCATGTGAGAACAAAACATGGTAGTGATAATTGCTCATTATCTAATTATACAAGAACTTACAGCCCCAGAGGGTGAAAGCTAATTAAATGGTTATCCACTCTTTAAATGGCAACAAAAAAAAAACAAAAAACAAAAAACAAAACAAAACAAAAAAAAACCAACAAAAAAAAAACACACAAAAAAAAAAAAAAAGAGAGGAAAATTCATTCTTTTGGCTCTTCTTCCATTATTGTCAGCAAAGTCATGTGTTCCTTCAGAAGTGAACGAGACAGTCCAGGATGGACAGAGTTCTCTCCATCCTGCTGCAGGGATTCAGGCAAGAAGCTTACTTTTAGGAGAGTAGTCTGCTTAGTCAAAAGTACCTCAACTTTTAAGCTACAACTCAAAATGAAGGAGGATTCACTGACCCAGGTTATCCAGGAGGGAAAGCTGATGCTGGCCTTCAGAGCAGTATGGGTCACCTTTTATATTTGCTTGTGCAGAATTTTAGAGATAAAATACCCAGACCACTTGGTCCCTTGGTGTGGATGTAGTGTGCTAGGGGCAGGCCTTGGTTTTACCCTATATTGAGGCATGCTGCTTCTGTCTAGGAAAAGTAGCTGCATGGTTAAATAAATAAATAAATAAATAAATAAATAAATAAATAAATAAATAGGTATCTTCCTGTGATTCTAGATCCTGCAGCTTTTGCTCCAGCACAAGTAGACCTCTGTAAAAACTCTTATCCTGCCAAATGCAACGATGATTAGCACCTTAGGCTCTAATTTAACTTTCTGAAAAGTACCAGACAGCCGCTACCTCATCTTGAGCCACATTCCTTTCTTTGGAGCCCTCATTCCTGCCTCTCAGCATTCATAGCTACTGCTGCCCTGGTAAAACCCCAAACCCCTCACTGTTTAAACCATGGTCCCCAAAATACAAGGGTCATGCCAGCCCTTCCAGGGCCAGCCCTGCTGCCCTGCTGTTCGCGGGGTGCTGGAGTGAGAGGAGGGCAGACAGCAGGCCCGGCTCAGCAGGACCACACACTTCACACAAGCAGCAGGTGCTGAGCAGCTTCTGTGGGGTTTGGAGCTGCAGCCTTGCCCTGCCCGCGCTGCCTGTGTAAAACCCGATGGTGCAGGCACTCTCGAAAGGCGCTGTGTGCGCTATAAAACACACCTGAGTGCCTGTGGGGCGCTCTGCTCGCAGCTCACACCTGGGACACGGTGGCAGACGCTGCTTTAGAGCTGTCGGCTTTGCAGCCAACTACAAAGCCCGGATATCCAGCCCACCAGAAAAGCTCCCTCTAGTGCAACCACCAGACGCGGGAAGCAGAATTTCTGCCCTGTCCAGAGCCTGGCACTAATGATTTTAATCAGAAACGCATAATCTGGATTAGGAAGGAGGATTCAGTGAGTGCAACGACACCCAGGCAGTTTCTGGGGAGCAGCTGATGTGCCCCTGATGTGCATTCTTGCGGTTATCCAGGGCTGTGAACATTTTTGGGTTGCTGTAGAATGCAGAGCTGTTACCTGGGTGTCTTGCATATTCAAACTGGGTTTTTTCCTGCTTTCCCAAGAAGCACAGTGCAAGGTTCTGTTAAGTGTGGGGGGTACTGACTTGGGAGGTAGGTTTGTCCCTTGTAAATCAGAATGTTTGCTATTTCTGGAGGTTTTCTTAAGGAGTGGAGTGGGTCAGAAGGAAGTGGCTCCTTATTTTTTTAATTACCCATCCCCCCTGATTGTAACACAGTTGTTGCTTTCAAGAATATGCATGGTCTGTTTTCTTCAGACTATTGGCTCATCTGGTAAAATAATTAGCTGTTAGGCAGACAGAGGGAAAGGATCACATCTGCACAAGACAGGAAGACTGGGACAGTAGAAAGGGGAAAAAAAAATTCCCTGCTTGAATCACAGCTGCCCACCATGCATAGTAACAGAGCTTGCCAAGAATATTCAAATTGATTTAGGAAGAAAAGCTGAGGAAACCGTTTAACCCCAGCCTGCTTGGATCTGTGACAGTATCTCCATGGGCTGCTCTGCTCCCGCTTTGGGCTGCAAGAAAGGTTTTCAAGCTGCCTGTTTCCCCAGCCAGCCTTCCTGTGTCCCCCTTCCTCTTCTGCAACAGGAACACAGAACACAGACTCACTGCTGGGCGTGAGGCTGTGAGCAGCTTTCCGCAGCAAGAAAATAACCAAAGGTGGGAACATTTATTTCACAGTGATTGGATCGTGTGATTTAAACCAAGAGTCAGGCAAGTTATTTGTGACCAATTTGGGGCAATGGGAACCTTTTTGCTGTTGCTATATACTCTGGATTAGGCTCCTTCTCGAAAGAAGTGGTCAGCATGTGCATCATCTGCAAACAACCTCTTCAAGTGTTGGAAGCCAAAATCACTTGCTCAAGAGTTTCCGAGCACACAAATCCTTTGCAGATCATTTGCAAGCAGTTGGGAGGGTTTTACATTAAGAAATGAGTAGCAATAGTTCAGACATGTGAGTCATACAGCAAATCCCTTTCCCTACTTAAATCAATCTACATCTGTAAGGATGTACTCATTTAATGATTAAAAAATGGGACATTTGGAGTATTTCTTCTCAAAATCTGTTATCTCTGGGACCATCTTATTCTGCAGGAATCCCAGGCTCACTCCCAGCACTATCTTTGGGATGAATCCACAAAAAAGATAAATGCAGAACTGCACAGAATCGTATCCAAATAAAATAAAAATGCTATAATGCAGGTGTTTCAATACTGGATTTCAGGTGCTGGTCCCACCTAAGCTGTGGGTGGGCTTTCCTTGCCAGCTGGAGCAGCCAGCCCCAGCATTAAGCCCCTCCAAACCTCTGCTCAACTGCAACTTCCCCTGTAACAAGAGGCCTTTGGCACATAAGCTTTTCTCCAGTTCAAACACAAGTTCCCTTGGTACCTAAATGTCTGCTGCGAGGTGAATGCAGATCTGTTGAGAGCCTGACAGCACTGAGCAGCTATGTGCTGCGTCCATGCCTAAACCACAACCAGCAAAGCATTCTCCATCAAGCTCGCCTGCAGAGGAGCCAGGCTGGAAGATGTGTGCACAAGATGTTTTTGGATCAGATCTCTCACAAAAACAGCTGTGGGAGGAAATGGGCCCAGTAGTCAGACCACATTCACCATTAATATTCATTTATGCACAAATACTAACACAATCATAGATGGCTTCTAAAGGAATGAGCCTAAATATTTCCAGGAAGAGACAGCTCTGTGTTCTGGACAAATGATTTAGAGGCCACTGAAAGGAAACCCAAACCTCTTCCTCTATTCTGTGAGAAGGGCCTCTCTTGCAGAGTTCCTGCCTGTGCATCCTGATGAGGAGGAGGCATCTCCTTGTAGCAGAGGATGAAGCACCTGGCAGGCTTCAAGAGCCCACAACTTTGTCTTCAACCTCTCTGATTTGCCAGGGTTTGGCAGCTCCCTGCCCACAGCCTGCTGGGGATCCACTACACACCCTCCCAAATGCACCAGCGTGGAAGCGGTGCCTGAGAGCCCCTAGAAGTGGCAGCTCCCCCAGGCTGCAGGAAAGCCACATCCTGGCATAGATTCCCATCTCCAGCTGCTCTGTAGCTCCTGCTGGAGACGGATGATCCTCCCCTCCTGCTGCACCAAAGCACTAAGCAGGGGTTGGACACAAATGTGTGTTGCAGGAAGGCTCAGGTACAGAAGTGAATCAGGCTGTAGCTGTACTCAGCTGGGTATGTTTGAGGGGACATCTTTGGTTATAAAAGGAGCAAAGAGGTTTGGAGTGCAGTAGAGATGCTCATCCCTGGCCAGCCTCCTCCTGAAGTTGATGAAATAAGCCCTAAATGGGATCAGAGAGGCATTGAACAGAGCTCTAAGGGTCCAAGGAATTTTTTCACTTGTTCAGCACTGCATTTTTAGTTAAACTACTTGATGCTTCAATTACTCCCTGTTGGAAGCAGCTGTGTCACAGGGAGCACAGTAAGGGTGGAAATTTGGGTTTTCCTCAATGACACTGCTCCATTTCGAAGGACAAAGCCTAGAAAACTGCACAAGAGGGAGGAGACACAGAAACCTTCCTCTTCAAGATTCACTCAAGTTCCCTGCTCATGCAGAGAAGTTATTCAGGAGTAGGAAGTGTAAACAGAGTAACAGCAGAAATAAATTTTCTTTCCAACCAAATTCCTCTGTAAATCAATGTGAAGGAGCAAACACATGAGACCAAATCCAAACCCCGTGTCATTGCCTCATACAGACAGTTAAACATCAGCTTACACTGAGGGTCCCTCTGACTTTCAATATATGGAAGCACAGGGCCAGCTTCAAGGGAGATGTTCATGTGCACAACAGGCAGGATGAAGCTTTAAAACCACTGGTAGTTACACTTTTACTGCCAGAAGCAACATTTTAATCTAAGTATTGGCTCCTGACAAAGGCTGCGTTCTGAAGAGCTCCAACATCTTTGCTCCATCTGAGTAATTGCAAATGCCTGTCTTTAATCTATTTTCAAGAATTGTTGGGTTTGGTTTTTTTTTTTTTTATTTTTAAGTACAAAAGAAACTGTTTCTGTGTGTACATTCATGGCAACAGAGCTACACAGAGACATAAACTAGTGGAAGGTCCATATGTTTAGAGAATATCATATGTAATGAGAACTGCTGCATTTTTGTGAAATGTAATGGGACAGATACGCAGCAGCTGTGGGTTACTCAAGAAGCAGCTAATTTAGCAAGCTGAATTCAAGGATATTTCCCAGATCTCCCAAACAATGAATAGCAGTGTTGTTTAAGATTACCATTATGTCTTACATCCTCCTTTGACTGGAAGCAGGGGGAGGAAGCCCCTATCTGTTCTTCTGGGGCAGAAGTACATGATTAGTGCCTAGCTATCATACAGGGTCCCAGGGGAGCAAGGGGGTCTGGACTTGAAGGAAGGAAGGAAATTGTGTAGGATAAACAAAAAAGAGCCTCAGGAAAGTAGTTGAGATGGGCAAGACTTGGTGAAAAACAGAAAAGAGAAATTAAAAAGAAATACTGAAGAGTTTGACTTGAGTTCTAACTAATATTGAACTTTAAAACAAACACACTCTCTTCAGAAACAGCATTAGAAATTTAGCAGGTTTGTATTTTTGTATATTTAGGTTTGCCCCAAGGCAAGGTATTCCTCATTTCAAATACACAAATGGAAGTTTTAAGGCTTGATCGCCCTTAGATTTCACTTTTCCAGGGATTTTGCCTACCTTTCCCCCAATAAAAAAGGGAAGACAGACAGACAACTTGGACAGAGTCACAGCTCCATTTTGCTGTTCACTGTGGACATGGGGGTGGTGTGCTCTGCTCTCCTCTGTTCTCCTCTCTCTCTCAGTCTGCCTGCAGCCACCCCACACAGCCACAGAGCCCCACAGCACAGCCCACGGGACCCAGCTGCCCTCAATTCCAAATGCAGCTGGAGCCAAGTGCCTCATATTGAGGAGGGAAATACACCAGTGGACCCACTCCAGGTTCTGCTTATTCACATATTAAAACAGATTATTTACATCGCTTAAAAAAAAATAAAAAAAAAAAAAAGGAAAGAAAAGAAAAAGAAAAAAGATAAAAGGAAAAATTAAAAATGGGTTCACTTGAAATTCTGCCTCCCTATGAAATCTTAATTCTTGTGGGTAATATCTCTGCAGTGACAGTGTCAATGACAGTTTGCAGTCATCCTTCTTCAGCTGGGAGACAAAAAGGGAGGATAGGGACTCGCTAACCTGGAATAATTTGTGAAAGGAATAATTTACACATATAAATAAAAATGACCAAGTCTTCCCCAAAGTAAGAGATTGCCTGAGCAAATAGACTTTCTAAAGGATTTTTAGGTATAGTAGCTTGGTAGTAGTAAACTGCAAAGGACATTGTTGCATTAAGATATATTGCATTTATCTGTTTCCTGGATCTGATATTAGAATTTCCTCTTGCTGTACTATTGAGATAACCAGAACCTCTGCCTTTCTACCAAAGAAAAATGCTTGATTTCCAAACAAATGGAATGAGCGTACACAACAGAAGTACGAGGAAAATCCACTCCTCCTGGCCAGGCTCATCTGGCTGCTCCACTGGTGGAAATCAGGAGTAAATGCCTAAAGCTCCAAAACTTGATGTGAACTCCTGGGGGTAGAGCAGAACAGAGGCTCGTGCTTAACTGATGGAGTCATTCCCACAAGCCCAGCTTTAGAACTTCATTATAGCAACAGGCTCAAGCCATCCCTTTTGCTTAGTTACACAGAGAAGGGATTGCTCCTGGTGAAATGAATGTTAAAAGCACTGAGTGGCTTATGTGATGTAGCATTGGGCCTCCAAAGTGTTTTATGGCAGAGGAACACATCTGGAGTCAGCAAAAGGCTATCTTGGGCTAAGGACTTTGCTCTTTGCCATATAAGATCTACGTGTGCAAGTCTGGGCGTAATTCTGCTTCTAGAAGCACAGCTGAAGGGAGATAACACAGCTAAAAGTTTGGAAACTACCTGAAATAAATACATTTTTTAGTTGGCATTTTTTTCTTCTTAAAAGTTTTTGAGCAGACCCTTTATATTTAGTGATACACATACCCCACTGCTCTCATATCAGAATGAGATTCCCAGAGCAGCTCATTCCTTTGCACAAGGACAAAAGCCCAGCCCATCAGCAAGAGGAGCTGGAGTTTATTCAGGAGTCCATAGGAAACAGCTGTTGCTTTCAACCCAGCCTCTCCTTTATCTCTTTTATTGTTTATTCATGTCTCAGCTCATGCTAGCCACTGTGAGCAGGTCAGGACTCTGCACTCCAAAAAGCTCCTCAGAAGCTGATGGAACTCAGCCCAGTGCCAGTAGGACGGCGGAGCTGAGTTTTATATTATTTAATTCCCAGGTGGTGACAGAGGTAAATTCCTGACTTCATTAGTTAATAGTGCAGACAACAGCCAGGCCTTTGCCCTGGATTTTTGCAGAGGGGGGGGCAAATGTTCAGTGAGTAGCATGAAAGAAACCAAATGCAGCAAGCCGAAAATGGAGGGTGCCTTTGGATATTTCTCCCCTTCTCTCTGAGTTTGTTGACAATTCCTTTGTACTGCAAAGGATGTTTACTCCCCCTCTGTTCTGTAATGATGTAGTGAGTAGGACTGTGCTTACAAACCTGCAAATGTTTATCTGTAAAGACTGTGCTGTGGTGTAATGGCATGCAAAAGTGGTCCAGAGCCCAAATAGACCAGAGATGTTTTTTACAGAGAAGCAGGGAGTGGTGACCCCAATACATTTGCCAGAATTTTGCTACCAGGCAGGGGGAGAGACAGCAGTAATGAGCCCAGTGTGAAGAACAGGAAAATAGAAGGCAAGGCTCCCACGTCCTCCTTCTAACTGCCTTCCTTTGTCTCTGTTTCCCAGTCAAAACGTGGGTGTAATTGTTCAGGCATAGCATGAAGTTTTAAAGACTCACAGTGGATATGGCATAGCGGGAGGACAGCATGATGTCAGCAAGAAGTGAGGTATTCTCCTCGGCAGTGAAAGAATTAGTGAGCTAGAAATCCAGGGATGTCAGGACTTCAGTCCAAACTGGAAAGAACATTTCAGCTCACCAGATTGGCAAGAGACAGAGGGACGACCCTATGTCTCCCCTTGCAGGAAAGCTTTCCTGAGTCACAAAACATCCAGGGCTGTATGTATCATTCACACCCTTGAATGCTTGCAGAGCTTTCAAAGCTCTGCAAAACCCAAAGCAGTGTCCCCATAGCGAGAGAAACAAGAGTTTGCTACTTGGAGGGGGAGAGGAGAGGTGAATGCCTGCTTGTGAGCAGATCTCATTTAATGGCAGATGAGAGCATCACTTATTTTCACAAACAGTTATTTAACATAAGGAAGCATCATGAATAGAGAATAGCAGATAAGGCATAAATTATACAGCTAGCTCAAGAATATGGCTCCTACTCGACTTTAAAAGGCAGGCCAGATGTCTTCAGAGACTGTCGGCTGTGAGTCGGTGTCGCAAAGCCTTTCAAGCTCAGCTAACTCGAGTCACAATGTGCACTTGATTTGCTTGGCTGAACGGGGAACTTCCCGAGCTGCGAGCAGGATCTATGCACAGCTGAAAATACGGTGGGAATGAGTCAGTTCCTTGGAGCTTGCGTGGGAGGCAAAGACAGAACTGTGGGTGGCTTCAAAGTGTTAAACAGCCTTTTAAATTCAGGCCCAGTTTCTCAGAGGAATAAGGAAACAGAGATATTCACCCAGTCTGGGTTTAGTTTCATGTCTTGGGTCAGCCTTGAGAAAATTGCTCTCTGATAGTAACAGCCACTTCCCAGGCACACAGATCCACTTGCTCCCAAGGCAGTTCAGCTTCAGATGTAATTCTGTTTAACAGCAACCCACTTGGTCACCCACAGCAAGGCAGCAGCAGCTGACCGTTCTCTCTTAACATCTGCGAGCTGCCTCCAAGGCAAGGCAGGGCCCCACCAGCTCCAAGCCAGATGTTTCTCTGTCCATCTCTGCTCCCTGCATTTCACCCCTTTTGCTTGAGCTGCCTGGGATGATCACTCCTCCAACACAGGCACCTCAGGCACCCAGTCCCTCTGATGACAGAGAGCTGCTTCACTCTTTCCAGTTCTGTATTGGCAGGGAGTTTCCCTATCCTGCTGTCTATCATTCCACCTCTGGTGCCAAGAACTTTGGGATGTGGTCCTACCCACAACGGGTTTGCACATATAAAAGAAAGGGGATGCTGTAGGTTAAATTACCTGGTGCATTGGAAATTCAGGCCTCATCCAGTTACCTCCTGCCAACTGTTTGCCATTCAGCCTGGTTCTCCTATAGTGCAACTGGAGTCTGGTCAGCTCTAAAGAGGATTTATTGCTTTTACTGGATCAGGCTCACCCTTCCATTTAAGTGGATTAATGTGGGTTAGCTCCACACAGCATTAGCCAAGTCAACAGAAAGTTCCCTACTACTGGCGATGTTGTTGTTTTTTCTCTGTCACGATGAATTTTAATGGTCTTTTTGTGCAAGAGCAGCTTTGCAAAATCTTAGACTCCTGCTTTCCAACTTAGATGATTTGGCATGTGAAGAATGCAATGAATATTTAAACCTGTAGTTTGGCATAGCCTCCACAGAGCAGCTAGAAACCTAGTCCTGGTCTTTTGGGGACCAGCCAGCAACGATGCAAAACCCCAAGCCTGGAGAAGCAGCATGGGGAGCTCGTGAGGTTACATAAATCTTTGGTGCTCAATTAAAATCACTCTAACCCTACCATTCTTCAGATTCTTTAAATTAACCTCAGGATTCATATGGAGGAGCCGTATGCGGGTGGAGCTGTGGGTTATTTGATAGATGACTCAGATCACTCTGCTGGTCATATTTTATTCACGTGAGAGTAACTGCTGAGGGGCTGCTATTTACCACTGCAACCAGGGTCCCCAGCACAGCACTGTGCAACCATGTGGCAACAATCTCTGCCTGGAAGATCTTACACTCAAACCAGATTAGACAAAAGGGTCAAAAAGGAAGGCACCCCTCTTTTGCCCTCCTGGTACACATGGGTGAACTAGGGGCTCGCACACACACTGAAGCAGCCACCAATTAAGAGTTTACTGTAACCCCTTTGTACCCGACTTAGCCCACGGCAAAATCAAGGCAAACGGACTCAGCTTTAGTGGCTGTAAAAGGGTGCCTGGTTCAGGAGCCACCACCAGAAATCCTCCATCATCCGCTCGAACACACAAGGATAGATGCTGGAATTCAGCCAAGACAACGTGGCTTTCATCTCCGACATGAAAGGGGGCTCCCTTTGACATTTTGAGGCCCACTTTTTTAGGAGCTGTTATGCAAACTTCAGCTCACATGAGCTCCAACAATACGGCGGCGCTCACGACCGAAACTTTTCAGGGCGAGCAAAGTTTCTGTGTGCTCTGCAAGGATGTGAGTGGGAACAACCCCATCGGCTGAACAACTCCGACAGGTACCAGTTTGTGACCAGCAGCCAGAAAGGAAGGCAGTGGAAATAAATTTCTGATCTCGGTAAAACCTGAGCCGTGGTTTCAGTAGAGATGTTAGCACGGAAAGACGCACATTTCTTCGGAAGTCGCTGTTGCTCTCTGTCTGTGCCTGGCCTTCTGGAAATCCCAGATCCAAATATTGGCAGTTCTGTGCTATTTAACTTGTGAAGCTGTCCCGTAGCCAGTGGCCTTCTTCACACACGATTATATTTAGAAGGCTCCATAGGCTGGTATGTCATTATCTCAGTGTGTTAATTGATTAAGTCTGGCCTACATACAGTCAGCTGGACTATTCTCTTTTGGGTTGTTATTATTAGCAAGACCCAGACATTTTAAGCCTTTTGGAGCACAGGAATCTCTCTCATCATGCAAGCAGAAGCCCACAGAAATCTCTTGGAATCACTGGCTTTCCAGCTACAATAATTCAGCTTCATAGATGGAAAAATACTCATATTGATGCACAGGAAAGTAGTAAAAAAAGGTGAAAGCAGACTTCAATCTGACAACAACAAAAAAAATCATCCACCTACAGTCCTTCAAGGATGCAGCCAACACTCACAGCTGAATTCAAAAATTGTGAAGCAGACCCTCTAGCAGCTAGTCAGACTGAAAAAACCCAGGGCATTACTTGACAGATTTCTTTGCTCTGATTGGGAAAACATGCCACTTCCCTCCTAGATCTCACTAGTATATGTTAAAACAAGTATTCCACGAGTGATGAAATAAACAGGGCTTGGTTTCTAAAGGATGTGTCTGAGCACAGCTGGCTGTTTAAGTGAGAGGCACGGTGTGAAAGCAAAGCTGCTCTGGTGGGGTGGCTGTTTAGTGTCCAGCAGGGCATGACTGCCAGCTGAATTTATCCACAGGTAAGGCACTCATGGCAAGGGTTTTCCCACACTGTTTGCCCAGTGTCTAATCAGGGATGAGCTCGGCAAGAGTACTAAGAGCTCTCTGTTGTACACAGCTGCCTATTTTTATGAAGCCTGCAGGAAATTAATGTCTATGAGACCACAGTTTGGTTTTCCCTGGACATGTGGTTCAAGAAGCATTACTGGAGCAATGGACAGGACAAGCAGAAGATTAATGGTGCAAATACAAATCTGTATGAAACCAAGCCAAGGATGAATTTGTGTGTGTCTCTTTTTATTCCAAGCTGTAATTAAATTCAATGAGGCGCAGAGCCTTAGGACCCACATCTTAGAGAGCCTTGTACCTGCTATTTTCAGTGATCTGTGGCCTGGTTTCCCGAGGTGCTGCTCATCTGTTCTTCATGTTGAAGCAATTAAAATGCCAAATTAGAAGCCTCACATTAGGATCCAAACATCACCCAGTGAGTTTCTGCAGCAGAACCACCAAATTTCTACTTTTTAGCTGAACTGCTCAACTGGCCAGGCCTCGTATTGAGCAGATCAGGTCTTTGTGTTGTTCGTGACTAAGACCAAAAAAATGACCCTTAAATGGATTGTGCTGGCAACTTAGGCTGCAGAATTTTCCTGTGTTTCATTACAGGTTTTGGGAAAAGGCAAAGACCTTTGCGCAATGAAATAAAACCCACAGAGGCATTCTGGTATTTTTTTGTAAGAGCCAAGCTCTTACAAAAAATGGCTGCCAATAATTAGTATCCTAACCCTGTATTTTGGGGGTGATTATACTTTACTAAAGTCAGTGGGAAATTTGCCACTGACCTCAGTGAGGCCAATGTGTTACACCTACCAAGCTCATAGGTTTCAGAAAAAATTAAGACATTCAACACCTCTCGGAGCAAAGCCCATTGAGCCTAAATACAGACTTTACACCTTCCTGTCAGACACCCTGTTCATCCTAGTGAGCATTCACAGCTACAGCACAGCTGCTTTGGAAAGTATCTGAGTTCTAGAAAACAAATATTATAAATCCAGCTCAATGTCAGCTCAATGACAAATAAACCAATAAATTGCTCTGTTTTTACTACCTGCCTCATATCCTCA
This sequence comes from Prinia subflava, assembly GCF_021018805.1. Lineage (NCBI taxonomy): Eukaryota > Metazoa > Chordata > Aves > Passeriformes > Cisticolidae > Prinia > Prinia subflava. Next base: position 110,940,380 of record NC_086248.1, on the reverse strand, counting down.
AATCTGTTTTGGGTCTTTGACATACAGCAGGCTCCAGAGAAACTGTACAACAATAACACAGTATCATCCCAACACTAAGGAAATGATGGTAATGGGATCCATAAAAGAGGATTAAATCTCTTGCCAGGAGAAGGATTTGGAGGAGGAGACACTGTCATTTACAAAATAGCTGCCATAGGGCCACAGCTCCTGAACATTGTCACATTTCAAGGGCAATCTGTATAAAAAAGTGGCTGGAAAAACCCGTCAAACTCTAATTTCAGCACTAGGAAAACCACTAGAGAAAATGGTAGACGAGTTGTTATTTTAGAGAAATCAAATATATTTCAAATAAAAATTTGTTAGGGTTAATGGATAAACTCATATCACTGTTACATTCAACTGGATTTTTTTTTTAACAGGCACTTAAGCTTGCCTGTTTGAGGGGATAAATCAATGACAAATTGTCTGACGTTGGGAAGAAATTTCATCTGCTAGCAGATGATTCCAATACAGAGTTTTTTGTATTCTTTCCCTTTGAAGTATCTGGTACAGGCTGTGGTTAGAGACAGGATATCAGCCTGATGAACCCCAAAGACATTTTCTTGTAGCTCAAAGTTCAGATGGTCACAAACAGCAGTTGTTCTGGTTAGAAAAAAGCATCACGCATTTGCTCTGAGTTCAAAAGCTCTCTGCTCAGCACCTGGATTTGCTGCTCCTCATGCCACATCTTTACAACCACTTCCTTCAGGAACTGGCTGTAAAAAGTGCTCTGATGGTGACAGCTCTTAAAATGTTATGTATGTGAGTGGGTTTGAAAACACAGTCCTTACAGAGGTGCTTCTTTGTTGCAGGACCTTTTGGTCATGAATGTTAGCACACAGGCATCCTTTCAGCCTGTTTTTTTTTTAAATCTTTGATGGGAATTTTAAACCTTGTATCAGAAATAATTGCTGCCATCTGGAAGCCCTGCAAGCTGTCAAAAATGAGTGAAAGGTGGCTGAGGGAACCTCCCTGCCAATTTGTCACTTTTTAAGTCGAAACTGTTTACTACTCCTACCTATATTTCTTTGTGAAGGTCCAAGTAAATGAAATGTCCTGGTAATTGGGCACAGGAAAAAAAAAAACAGGTGACAAGCTAAGGTGCTACATTTAAAACCAGTGATGCCAGGGTCCCTCAGAAAACCCTCAGCTGTCAGTAGGACACTCATTCCTTTGCAAGGGCAGAAAGTGGCTGCCATTTCAAATGGCCCTTTTAAGACAGAACTGGAGAGTTGGTGCACTGTGTAGTAGAAGAAATCCCTTTTTATGGATGCAGACTGTCATTGTAGCCAGTGTCTTTGAGGAGGATGGAGGAAGAATAATTATGGAATATCCTCAGCTGAAAGGGACCCACAGGGATCACCAAAGTCCAACTCCTGGCCCTGCACAGGACACCCCAACAATCACACCCTGTGCCTGAGTGTTGTCCAAATGCTTCTTAAACCCTGTCAGTCTCACTGCTGTGATCACATTCCTGAGGAGCCTGCTCTAGTGCCAAACCACCCTCTGGATGAAGAAACTTTTTAATATCCAAACGAAACCTTCTCTGACACAGTTTCAGGCTTTTTCCTTGGGTCCTGTCACTGGTCACCTGAGAGCAGAGATCACTGCCTGCCCCTCCTCTTCCTCTCCCGAGGAAGTTGAAATTGCAGTGAGGTCTCCCTTCAGTCTCCTCCAGGATGAACAAGAGCATGGGAAGTTCACCTCAGAGAGCTGCCAGTCAAGGAGGTGCTTTGGGTGCCAAACCTTAAGATACTGGCATCCAAACCCTTCAAGTCCCCGGAGAGAAATCCTGGTTTCACTTTAGTATGTGGTTCTTTTGCCACTGACTTAAGTGGAATTAGGATTTTACCTCAGGGAGCTGGAGAACAGTCTCCAGTTGTCTCCTACCTGTTGCTGGAAGGAGTCCATTTATTCAAAGACTAGAGAAGCACACATGCAGCAAATAACATTGCATTGCTGATGGCTGCTAGAGTTTTGAAATTAAATGTATCTGGCGTTTTTGCTACCTCTCTGGCACATTGCAGCCCTTGAAATCTCTCTGCAAAGACAGGGGTGAATGTGAGGACTCTGTTCACCCTGCAGCCTGCTCCAGGCCTGTGGCATTTCTGGCCACATGTGGAAGCACAACTATGTCTCAGCCTTGTGGCAGAAACTGTATTTAAGCTGTGGAACTGGCACTGTTGCAAAGGCTGCCTTGCTCTGGCTTGCCACGAACCCCTCCATTTCAGACAGATGAACGAATGCACAGGCTTTCCTCCTTGCCAAAATGCCCATGGTTTCCCCAGAGCCCAGACAATGACTCCCAGAAAGTGTCACTGATCCTCCAGCACGTAACCCTCGAGCCACAGCAAAGCAGAAACCCCCTCTGAGCAGAATCCATCGCTCTGCTTCATCCTACTGCTATTTAGCTGGCTATTTGGAAGCCTTCTCATTTCTGTGGCTGGCTCAACCATTTAATAAGGTTCTGGGGTTTTGCTCTAGATGAGGATGTTCACTGAGACTTATTCACTAAGTGAACAGAGAAATCCTGCAGCCATCCCCAAGGCTCGGGGTCACTGCACAGAAAACCCCATTCACTGTTGCCAGGCCACCAGGGTCAGCCATACAGCCAGAGTTTTACCTGTTTATTTAGTTATTTAAAGGGCAGCTATCACTTAGGCATCTAGGTCATGTTGGTAATTTTGGATTTCTGTTCCAAAAGGATATGTATATTCGTATCCACAGACACATTTCCAGTTTGACAGCTTGTGCCATGAATGCACAGGCTGAATGCTCCTCTTGGAGGCACTGACCATGTGCCCTTCCTGGCAGGAATACATGAAAACGCTGGGGGCATTCCAGCTTGAACATCAGGTCCCTTGCCCATACATTACTGTGACAATGGAAGCTTCCTTTTAGGTGTCCCTCACAAGAAAATAAAAAAATAAGACTGTATTTCTTTTTATGTTTCATATCTAGGATGAACCATAATTCCCGCATCTGCATTCAGTCCTAACTTCTATTTTCTTTTTTATTTTAGCTGTTCAGAGGGTTCTGTTCAGGCTCCTGAACAAAACCAGCAGAGTACTGCTTCTTTTGGCTGCCCAGACCAAAATACTCGCTGCTGTAAATTGTGGCCAGCACTTTTGCAAAATGTGGTGGCAAGTTATACTTTGTAACCTGGCTTTTATCACTGTTCTCAGGAAGTTGTAAAGAGTAAGCACTTTTAAAGTGAAATCACTTGTGTTCAGTTGTTCTGGAATTGGGCTTTTAAAAATGGGAATTACTCTCTGGGGCACAAGGATGACAGTGCTTCAAACTCTGGAAGTGTCTGAGCTTTTTGTTTCTGAATGAGGTCGGAGCTAAATGTAATCTGCGTACTGAATATCTCACATTTGAAGACAGGATACCAGAGTTGATACTTCAAGGGTCTCACTGTATTGACAAGTTCCTATCCCTGTTCTTTTTTACAACTGAAATGTCACATCAAGAGCTCTATCAGTTAATAAGATAACACTGGCACAACACTGAAGTGGGGAAATTAAGGGTGTGAAAATCAGCAAAGTGCTTGCTCGAAGCAGTAAGCCTGATTGTGGTCCTGTCAGCTGCCTTAAAACAGATGTTGGCCACTTCAGTAGCTCACTGTGACAGAAGCTCGGAAAATGCAAAAAAGGGAATGCCAGTTCATGTGACACTTTCTATATAATTAATAATTAAGTAATCTAGATAAGAATGAAGTTTAAGGCTGTGTATGACTTGGCAATGTCTTATCCACCCCGAAGCGTGCATTAATTCTCGCTCCCCGAGGCAATGAAACTCACTGCTAACATCAGTGACTCCTTAGGTGATTGCATGAATCACACCAAGCCTGGAAATCGCTCTGTGCTTTCCTCGCCACCTCGGAGCACGGAGCTGTGAGGGCTCACGCAGGGAGAGGGGATGTGCTGGAGCCCTCACAAACCTCTCTCCTCACAGGCACCCAGAGCGCTGAGATCCCTGAGATCCCGCCTCCCATGACGCCGGGCAGCCCGCTTGGAATCCCACAGAAGCCAAACCAAAGCCTGTCAGCTCTTCCTAAATGAATTTACAAGTGGGGAGCGAGGGAATGAGATGAATGGCATGGGATGGTTGTGCATTACTGCAGGAAAGCAACTAAAAATATTTGTGGGGATCTAAGTATATGACCCCAAAAATACACACATACTTTCCACCGTTTAAATATCTTGTCTCTGGGTGGAAGCCAAACATTTTTCTATTTATTTCCACGTATGTCATCAAGATTCTAAGGAATTTAATTGCCTAAGTACATCCTGGAAAAGGACAAGGTGTTAGGAGGATGTTAACTCACCTAAACATCATGTGCTGAAGAAAGGAAAGCTCCTCCTTGCTGCTCTCACAGAAAAAGGCTGCATTTCTTTTATTACAAGAAGACAAGTTCTGTCTGTGGTAAGTACTGAGAACACATGCAATGAAACCTCTGGTTTCCAGGCATCCTGACAGCTACTTCAAATTTGCATTTTTAAGTGGAATCAGCAGAGAAAGGAGATTTACATACCTCTTGCTGGCAGCTTGGTTTGTGCTCCATGCAGCGAGGCTCCTGACAAAGCCCAAACATCCCAATTAATCTCCAGGATGATGGGAGAAATGACTTTTGGATGAAGATGGTGGTGAACTTGTGCTCAGGGTACTCCAGGCCAGACCATGTCACAAAACCCCCGTGTGACTTTATGGAAGAGATTCAAACTCTTGGACCTGTTTTCAGAACGGGATAAATCCGTTTTGCCCATTTCAATTACAAGCTCTCCCAAGCAAAGTGAGAAAAACTTCCTACCCAGCAATTAAAGAAAGCCAGGAGAACTCCCCTCATGCATTCTGTCCCTGAAGGAAATGCCAGGCAGCTGCATTCCTGAGAAAAGCTCCTTATTCTGGTCCCTTAGAGAAGAACAGAGCCACAGGGACCCACACTGCTCATCCCTTGCAGCTGCCCTCCACTCACTCTGCCCTCCCTGACCTGATGCTGCTTCCGTGAGAGGCCTCTTAGAAGCTTTTTAGGCTTCCTGAGGGAGCAGTCAAGAAAACCCTCTTCTTACCCTCTGACTCTTCAGTTTCACAGGCTACCAGGAGAACAATTCACAGGTGGAACTGTGTCTGAAGCCAAGGAAGCCTCCCCAGGGGAAAAGCCTGGGTGTGAACTGGGCCAGCACAGCTGCTGCTCAAGTAGTGAAAAGAGATGCCTGGAGAGCCACTCTGACCCAAGGAAGGATAGCTGCACATTTGGTGTCAAGACCCTGCTAGAAAATGCCAAGCTGCATTTGTCAGACCCTAAGACTCAGCCTGGGTGAGGACACCATTGTAAAATATATTTTGTATTTCATTTACTAGTGAACTGGTTTTTTTTTATAACCATAAAATATTCAATATTGGTTGGAAGCTTACAGTACCTGTGTCCTCTCCAACTTCAGTCTCTGTGATTGCATCCCACCAAGAGGACAGTACCTGTCCCAGGCAGTACCAGATAACGAAAGTAAATTATGCTGCAGAAAGCTGGCTGACATTCACGGTGCCTCCTATCTTGATGACACTTGCATTTTCCATAGATTCAGTGCCGAAATGTAACATTTTCTGGCTCAGTTCAGAAATCTCCAGGCATATGCAACACCCTGGATTCACAGATGAAAGCAAAAGGATGTGGCAGGGTGCAAGAAACATGGTTTAGCCAGGGATTTTGTGGGATGAGCTAAATCCAAATGGCCAGGGAATAGGGTTGGAGTTCATTAGTTCAGAGTGTGATGGACTGTGAGCAATACTTTGCAGCTTTGCTGTGGATGGAGCCAAACACCAACACAAACCAAATGATTTTGTGTGCAGCGAGCCCTGAAAGCATCACCTGACCGACAGTGAGCATTTATGAGGGCTGCAAGCCTTTTTAAAGGCTTTAATATAAATGAATAAAAAGTGTGCTCTCTGCCTTCTCTCTTACATACTGCTTGAAGCAGCTTTGTTGTTCAGCAGCAGGTAAAAAAGGAGCAACAGCGTGGTTATCACATACCTATGGAAAAATAAACCTGGGCTCTACAGATGAGGTCGGTGATGGCCTGACCGAGCCATTGGAAATAATTATAAAAATTCAGATATACTCACTGCTTTCTCCTGTTGATTGGTGGCAGCCTGGTTTCCATTTCAACTGGGTTCTTTCTCTTTCCATGCTAAACCTCTCTGAGCAGGGATGGCAGTGCCAGGCACCTCAGGCATCTCTCCTTCCCCTCAAGGCTGCGACCCTGCTCCCTCCTTCTCCTGGGAGCCCTGCTGGGATGAAACAAAGTAAAACAACAACAGCCCTGCAGCTATTGTTATTTTATCTCTAACTCAGCCCAAGGCTGTGTGGGGTGAGGCCTCAGGGGAGAAGAGCAGGGACAGCAAGAGCCGCTGTCATGGCTGCCGGGGCCTACTGGGGCCTTCCCACCAAATGCACCAAAACACCTAAAAACCACCTAAAAAAACGCACCTGTCCTCGTCCTCCCTTCTGTGTCTGGATGAGAATGGCCTGTGCCCAAAGCTTAGCAGCTTTTGCCATCCAAAACTGTAAAATAAAGCGATTTTTTTTCCTCAGAAACCCCGAGCTTTGGAGGTGTCCCCGTTCCGTTTCCCCCTCACTCCCCGGCCACCTCAACAACAATAAACAGCACAATTCTGCCAATAAACGGCATCATTTTGATATGATGTATTTGTATTTACATGGTACATTTTAAAGCAATAGCTACACTGATCATACATATTAGAAACAATAAAAAAAGAAGTTAAGAACTAAAATGTACATCATACACTTGTATATATATTTTTTTTTACACAGAGGTAAAAAGGCTTATAAAAATCAATACAACAGGGTTTTAACTTTTAGTATATAGATACATAATGATGAGGCTTCAGGCACTTTAATTTGTTAACGTGAGCAATAGCTTGGAAAAAAAAAAAAAACAAAACCAAAAACCAAAACCTTTCCACAACAGGAAAAAAAAAATTGGTTAATGTTTTTGTTACCACAGATACAAAAATAAAATCTGAATAATTTCTCTCAAATGATTGATGTCAGTATTGCAAAGCTGACTGGGAGAATGCTACACACTGTTCAGCAGCAGTGTGGAAATTAAGGAGAAATATTTACAAAAAACCACCCATTTCTATCCTTGTGCCCTTACACCACTGCCATCACGAACCAAATAACGTATGCAGCGAAATCTACAAGTATTACAAAAACCCAAGAGAAGAGGGAGGAAGGAGGAGGGAAAGAAAAAAAAATAATAAAAGAGGGACTTTTTTTTTTAATAACTTTTCTTTTCAGACATACAGAAAGGCTTGGAGTATGTCTACTTTACTTAAATAAATAGGGGCACTTCAAGACCGGACAAAAAACTGTAAGATCTTTTTGTAGTGTTGTGCTTTATAGAGAGAAGATCTTACAGGTGTTTGTTTACATGAAACAACTTTCAAGAACAGAAATAAAAGGAAAAGGTTGTTTCATTAATTATTTTTTTACGAGGCTGGCTTGATGTTTACTAGACACCATTGAGAGATTTGTCAACTGCTATTAGGCACAAAATATTTGTATTTCATTCAGCAAACCCAGACACATCACCCAGAGTGTTACACTCCATCCCTTTTCCACTATCATTCAATTCTTTTTTCTCCAACTGAAAAAATCCCCAGTAACTGCTATGAATTAAACCTACCCAACTCTATAGTGTATAATAAGCACATTGCATACTTAATGGTTGACTAAAAAGCTGTGATTAACTCTCAGAGGAACCGTTGGGACATTCCACCAAGAAAGAATGGCAAGCATTCCTTTTACATTTATTTGGCAAATTAATTCTTTAAAAAAAAAAAAATCCTCTCTTTTAAGACTGATGTCAATGTGCAATAGAGGGAGGGAAAGGACATGCGCCCACTGGCAATTTACTGCAGAAAGAAATTATGGCAGGAACAGCAGTGCCAGCTTTGACAAGCCAATCCCTAGCTGCCTCAAAGTATTCGGATTGTACTATGCTAGTTAGAGCTCACTGCGCTAAATCATTTTTTTTTATTTTTTAATAAAAATTATTTGGCTATTCCTTGTAATATATTAGAAAAATACTCTTTTTCCAAGCTAATTACAAGCCTTGTACACAAGACAACATGACATTTAAAAAAAAATAATTAAAAAAAGAAAAAAAAAATCAAAAGTAATATTTATCCTGCTGTATGCACCTTATGCATCCACTTGATAAACCTGGGTGGTGAACTGGGGAGGGGGAAAGCCAGGCAGACACCTCAGTCTGGCTCCTGCAAAGACTCACATGCTCCAATCCCACACACAGGCTCACAGCAGCGTGCTGTGGAAGTATCTGGCAGATTGGGAGTGCAGGTCACAGACTGCAAAGTGGTAGGTAACACCCTGGCTTTGGATTTTTTAAATACCTGCTTAGATTGCTAAATGTTGTTACTACAGTGGACGCGAATGTTCTCATGCTCATGTATACAGAAAACAAACACACACGATTTTTTCTATATAATCCACCACTTAATGCAGCATTTCCCCAGAATTGCCATAATAGTGCTTTTGACATTGCATTGTTAGTAATTCTTTGCATATCAACAATTTTCCTCATCTGGAACCTTAGTGTTTTATTCACAGATCTCTACATTGCTGGCTAATGAAGAAGTTCCCTTTCTTTTTGGGCAGAGCTCTGAAAACACATTTTTCCAATGTTATTTAGGGAAAAAAGAAAAGCCTAAAATTTAAGTTTCCCTTTCAAGTAGTGGTCTGAAATGATTACAGGTAAGGAGGACTACCAGATTCTCAATGGTTATGTGACTATGGTAACTGAGCCTTACTTTCTGTTCACAGAGCTTTACGAACAGAGAAATAATTTAAGATGTTTGCTGAAGGAAATGATGATGGACCCGAGAAGAGAAACTGCAGCTTAGATGGCTATTTTAGCTTTGGAAAACGGAACAAAAAACCCAAAGAAAACCACTGACAGAAATACTGTGTTGTGGTACAAGTTTGTTACTAGCACACCTTCTATACACACACAATAGCTTGACAGTAAGTTAAAATATCTTCCAAGTGAGATCTCATTCACTACACCGCCCCATTTCTAGAAATGCCAAAGCTTGCTAAACACTCTGATGGTACCACACAAGCAGAGGCAAGACAGACACAACCTGGAGATGTTCTACAATCCACCACCATTTAAAGCAGTTCTTCTCTCAAACTCATTTTAAATGAAAAAAAAAAAAAAAATATAAACATGTACAAGACAGTCTGTTTTGATTACAGATTAATAATACAAAAGTCTATGCTGTAGGTTAGTTAGTTAGAACAGTTGATGAGCAAATCAATGCAGTGTGAGCCCCAGATGACCCAATGTGAAGTGATCCATACTGGTGGTTTCCGGATGCTGTCGGGCACAGTGGCTGCATTAAAGTGAGTGACCTCAGTGCTCCAAAACCAACGTGTTCCTTGAACTACAGGACAAACCTAACACTTTGAATGCATCTGTAGTCATCCAGCAGCTTTGTGTTTCCCACCACAGCACCTGCACATGACCCCACAGTGGTAACAAGCCCGAAGCGGCAAGTAACAGCACATACATGGAGCAATGAAAGACAAGGCGATAAGGGCCATCCACCGGAGGCAAAACATTTCATCACTGGTGTCGCACGAGCAAGGATCTGTATAGTCTCCTTCTGGGTCGGACATACAGTGATAGAGCATAGTGTCTGCGCACCACATACAGCTCACTCGATGGATGCAAGTCTTGACGCGGTCCGGAGCATCCTGGCACTGACCCCGCTTGTTCTCCTCGTGGTTGAACATGTCCCTGCAGTACACGCACCGCGACCTCTCCCCGTCCTCCTTCCGCCTGGGCTTGAATTTGACAGGTTGAGTCTTTATCACAGCACCCTTGGTATCTTCATTCAGGTCAAAGTCCGAGTTGTCTACGTAAGGGTAAGTGTATTCGTGTTTCGAGGCCTCGCTTTTGGCAAAACGTACGTAGGAGTCCATGTCGTCGGGATCGAAGTTCTTCCCTCGCGCTGGGGCATGGCGATAATCCTCATAGCCAGTCATCCAAATCTTTTCCCGAGGGTTGATGCGCACTATCTCCTCATCGTCGTCTGGAAAGTTGACGTGCCGGTAGGAGCGTGGTCCTACTGACTGTGGAAGTGGGAAGGAGATGAAGAGAGAGAAAAGGTAAGTAAGCTCATTTTGCTACGGGTAATCACTGTCTCCTTGCTTCCTGAAGAGCCAATACTTAACAACTGTGTCTTTCCTTCTTTATATGCCCTTCACTGTGATCCATCACAGACTTCCAGCCTTTGGCTCAGGAGGGAGAACAACTGTCACAGTCCTACACTGGCCTGTGTGCACGTGGCACAACATAACATGCTAAACCATAGTGTTACTCCCCCTCCCACACTTTTTAATAACAGGAAGCCATTTAAAGCTAATTGAGAAGGAAACAGGGGGAGCAGAAGGAGGGAGCTGCCTCTCAGGCATGTCTCTCTGGCAGACACAGAGGTAACACCACTGAGAAGAAACCTTACTTGTTCTAGATGGTAGTGGTCAGAGCTGTAATGGTCGTGAAGGTGTCCACGAGTGCAAATTCTTCGATGTTCGCAGGATGCAGGAGAAGCCAGAGTTCTCACAGGCTGTTCCCTTTTCTGAGAGGAGTTGGAGGAGCTATCTGTAGCATTCTGTTTTAAATGGAAAGGGGGGGGAAAAAAATAGTCATGCATTCAGCTGTTACCACACAGGGCACTAAGAGATGTTTTGCCACTCACTGACTTCGAGCACACCTGCAATATTGGCAACACCTGACCGCTGGAGGCCTCATGAAGTTTCACATAAAATACTTGAAAGAGGCAGATCTGTTGCCAGGCCATAAAAGCTGTCACCACACACATGGAAAAATAATATGCCATAGCCTGCCCGTGACATATTCACCAACACCACTTGCATTCGCTTGGCATGTTATTTGTTATCCTGGGCATGGCGGGACGATGAGTGTTCACCGGGAACTACCTCTGAAGAGCAAAGCTAAACCCTGGCAAGAGAGGCAATCCTGTAGGTCCTGAGGGCTCAGACAGAGCATCTGTGTGCCCAGGCTGTACCCCACCAGCTACCCAGGCTCCAAAAACACTGGCAATTTTCTTAACCTTTACACATTCTCCAAACACTCACTGAATCCCAGTTCATCAGCGGCTACTTGAATAATCAGCTTTCCTTTAAAAACGTCAGGATTTTTTTTTCTTGTTTTGACACTTTCTTGCCACTCACAATTAATGTGCAATGACTGTTACTTGTGTTTTTAGAGATCCCTGGTTCCCTGTGAGCGCTTTCTGTAGGTTAATTAGTTACATCATTATGCAACAATGATCACGAAAGGGTGAAATATCACACAGTGACATGCTGTTGCCAATACCTACTGCTTCTAAACAATCGTGTCTCTCTTCCTGCAGAAACACACAGTGAGGTAATCATGTCAGCCATCACCTCTCCATAGCCCTTCCTTGGTTAAAACAGTTGCCATACAACATTCAGGATTTTGCCCATTAATTCTATTTATAGGTTTTGGGTTTTTTCGTACTACCATGAGTATCAGTGGACAGTTGGTAAATAAACCAGCAAACCAAGAGCAGGAAAAAAAGAACCTCCATGCACAACAAACAGAACAGCTGTAGCACTGCACGTGCCTGAAACATTGGTGCCTGAAATAAAAGAAATCTCCACCCCCTCTCAACTAACAAGATGTGCTGCAGCTACAAGTCCATGGAAAAGGTTCCTGATTGCCACTGCAGCCAGCTGAGACAACCTCAAGAGCAGAGAATTGTATCAGTAGTAGCAGGAGACTGGTTTTACCTGAAAAACCTTCTCTCCTTGTCAAGAATGCACTCTCTAAATAAATATGATTTTCCAATGAATCGCACCAGACACACTTCTTTCTCCAAGAATACAAGAACCCTCATTGTGACTATTTGTTTATTCTGAAAACAACACTCTGAAAGACTCTGTCCAAAGGTGAGAACACCTTGAAGCATTACAACACAAAAATAGATGGTGGTTCTCTTTAACTCTTACAGCACTTTAAAAGCACCGAACTCCCAACTTATTTTGTTGAAAGCAAATACACAGTTGTTTGCAGTGTGATGTAAAGCTGGGCTGGGTTACCTGAGAGGTACAACAAGCAGAATGAGTTTTGAATGGCTGACTCCCATTAAGAACAGAGTTTTAATACGTGTGTTTGTTTTCTTTCTTTCTTTTTTTTTTTTTTTAAACAAGTACATAGAAGCAGATCAACTCTTAACACAGTTAACAACAACTCTAAAGTGGAAGTGCACCAATATTCAGGCTCTTTTAACAAAGAAGTTTCATCAGCCCAGTCTTCAGGACTTATTAGACAAAGGCATTTCAAATCTGGTTTGAACCCTTTAAAGCTAATTCTTGTGCACTTACTTTGAGGCCCTGCAATAGCTAGCACATTTTGGGGACATTAAAAAAAAAAAAAAAGTCGTTTCTACAAATGTTTTGTAGTAACATTAAGCTTAAAACCTGTTTGAAAGAGAAGGGTCAGGATTAAGTTACAACAGCCACGTTGGTACTCACTCAAGTACCTTTCCTGCAGAGCTGTATGTGGTGCAGATCAAGATGCTGAGCTGTGATTTAAGTTTCTCAGAAAGCCACACAACACATCTCACAGCCTGGGCAGCCCCAGCCTGCTCTCAGAGCTAAACTCTGACAGACATGAAGCAAAAAAGAGGCAGGGCCTTAAAATGGTACCATGGCAGCCAGCAGGACCCTTCACCTTCAGTGGATCTACAGCTTAGCCCTGCTGGGACAAGCCTTCTGTGGATAGGCTCCAAAAACATCACGGGTGCTCATGGTCCAAACAATGCAGCCTGGCGAAACAACCCAGTGGGAGGTCATTGCACATACTGTCCTGCAACTGCCTCCCTGTCCTGGATGAAAATAAAAATCCCACCCAAACTGGATATAACTCCTTGATAATCTCAGCAGGGCAGCTGGGAGCTATAACCAGCCCTCCAAGCACTGTGCTATTTGCTGCCTCTCTGGGAAGGCAGCATTTCTGCAACAGGCAACTGGAAAAGAGCTTGTAGTGATTTTTATCTTGCCAGATTTGTATCTACCTTTGCTTTCCTCCACACCTTCTTCTCCCTTTAGACCCGTCAGGGCAACTGAGCCTCTCCTCCACATGTGTTGACACGGCTACAAAACCTGTTTGCAGCATACCAGAGGCTGTGGTGCTGCTCTCTGCTTTCACCTTATTAGAAATTGCTGCATTTCCACATTCAGTGTCCTCAGATCAGATGGGCACTCTGCCAACACAAACACTCACTCTGAGCACCCAGAAAGGAGAAATCAAGCTATCCAAGACTGGGCCTCTGCTCACTCGTCCATGGAGAAGTTGATGATGACTCCTGGTGGGTGACACTAAATGCAGTAGCTGGGTGACAAATGCAGTGTCTGCAGAGTGGCCTTGCTGACCATCAGCTGGATAAGCACTGGTACTTTCCACCAAGGTCCCTCAAGTGTTTCAAACTGTGCTCTCAACACACATGAATGCATGGTCTGAGGATTGAAGGAAACAAAAGAGGCAGAAAATTCCTGCCTCCCAAGCAGAAGGTCACCAGTGAAGCCCACAGGCTCCTCACCTGTGCTGGTGGGCACACTCATCAGTGATGTGAGGAGAGAGATGAGCAAGATGATGGCACCGTTTCCAGATGAAACTTGTGATTTACGAGAGTCAAAATGAGAGCTGACCCAGAAAACTTGCTTAAGAATCTCAAAATGCCGAGAGACTTTCAACATGCTGGATGTTAAAAAAAAACCCAAACGTAATTAAACCTCGAGAGCAACACGATATAATAATGACACATAGAATGATGCCCTCTGAGCCAGTTATTGCTGTTCAGGAAGGAGGTCTTGGGATTAAAATATGCAGCTTAGTGACACTGTCCACTTGGTGGCTCAGCAACAGGTTAAAAAAAACCAGCAGCAACAAACACAGCCACCAAGGCATTGCATGTATCTGCTGTGCTGCTCCAAGGTGTCTGTGGTGCTGCCCAATAAAGGTATTTCGATCCTGGCAAGCTCACAGAGACATGGCCAGGACCACAGAGGACATGGGATGGCTTCTCAGCAACAGCCAACTCAATAGCCTGGGTCTCTCCAACCTGGGAAAGAGATCATGGGAGGGAACAAGAAGATGAGAAGTCTACTGAATTGTGAATCCCATAGGAATGTCAGCAGGAAGAGACTATTCTTCTAGTATCCTTCAGAAAGGAAGATCACGAGACATTCACTGCAACAGGCTCAAATAAGGCAGAAGGAGGTACTTCTGATGGTGGCCATGGCTAAAATGGGTTCAAGAAGCCAGAGGAAACCCTCAGAAGAAAGTAAGTGACCAAAGATTAGAGGCATGATGATACCTCAGGCCTCTCAAAGTGTACTGTTGTCTCAATTCCCCTCCACTGGGACTGAACCTGGACTTGGTGACCAGTGAAAAATCAGCCATCGTCAGCCAAGTGCCACTAAGAAGAAATGACTTTGTCAGTGAGGGGAGCAGGGAACAACTTCTGTCCCCCACAAGAGGACTGGGACTTGGCCGGGATTATCTACCATCAGCACAGCAGGGAACATTTTGGGGAGGGTGGTGAAGGGTGGAGATGTCGAACACGAGATGTTTGCTGTAAGTCTTCCAAATACAACACACTCACCTACAGAAATACATCTAGAAGGGACATGGCCTCCAGAGCCAGGCTATTTCACTGATGGAAAATCAGGTCACAAACCACCGAGCCACTCGTCTCACAGAGAAACACCATCTTCTCCTCAAACCTGTTAAAACCAATCCTGCTCCAGCATTTGGCTTCGAGGGGAAACTACTGAAAACATGCCCAGTAGTCACAAAACAGAAAAGAACCCAAAACTAAAGTCTGAACAGGGAGTCCGATAACAAACTCTGTTTCAACATGCCCTCAAATGCTCAATTACAAGACATTTGTGCTGCTCCTACCAGAACCTTCTGACTGCTGTAGCAGTCACAAACTCTTGTGGTTTCAATGCTTGGATAACAAAATCATTAATCATGACCAGAAGAGTCATTTTATAAAACCTGTGCAACACATTTCCTGTTGCAGGCGAGCTGGATGTATCTGAGCAAGCACACGTACTGCATGTGTGGCATGGCTGCTTAAAGAAACAACACCAGGATTCTACAGGCAAATGATCACACTGTGGTAATTAAAAAAAAAAAAAAAAAGCATGGCCTTGTTTCCCCCTCAGACTTTCAGAAGTGACTCATTAAATTAAAAAACCCCAGTCATTAGTAAAGAAGATTATGTTAATCATTTACTGCAGTTTATTTCTCATTGAAATGGATTTGTTACACAAGAAGGCTAATCAGATACCTAAGCAGTAAGCATAGATGAGCATCTGGGAAAAAAACATGAGAAAAAGAAGACTGCTCCTGCTTCTGAACTGGACTGACCACCTTCCTTAAGTTCACTCTGTGTGGTGCAACATGCAAGGCTGACTACAAAAAAGAAGAAAAGATTCCTCTCAGAATTATGAAGCAATACAATCTGTGGCAGCTTGTCAGAAATCGGTTGCCAGAGGGAAATTATGGAGTTCTGTCACTTAAAACTTCCAGAAGTGCTCTCTGCCAGCTAAAGGATTTGTGAGTTTGCTGTCAAAAATAATTGTGGGTCAAGCAAGGCAAGATTTTTTTTTCCTCTCAGAATTTTAATGGTTGCATGAAGCAGGAGGGAACAGATGTACCATGATTTTGGACAATTAGCTTTGCAAGTAATGGTCCTGGAGGAATCAAAACCCCATGCCAGGCTGGCCTTTGCCAAGCACAAGCCAACCTGCCTTCTATTGCCCCGCTCCACTTTTCCCATCCCTCCCTGCCATGCAGGCCCACACAACCACAACATCCACATCCAAGGGGGCCTCTTGACATGCAGCAGGGAAGAGCAAAACTTGGTGGGGCTCACAGTCTTATCTTTACCAAAGGCATCCTCATGCAACAGCCAAAGCTTCTTGCAGCAGCTCCTGGGTTCACCTACGGAAGCCCGAGCACGTTGAAGAAGAGCCCAGCGCCGCCTCATCTATTGGGAAGGCATCCCCACTGTCACCAGGACAAGAAACCCAGCTCTGCTCGGGTTGAGGATGAGCCTGGAAAAGCGACAGCCAGAGAGCTGCATCCTCCCATGCCACAGCCCAGCACCCCCGGCCGAGACCCCTGCGATGGGCTCCCCACTGGCAGCCAGGGCCTGCAGTGTGCTCTGCCCATGTGCAATCCCCCGGGAGCCCCTGAGCTTTTCCACTTGGCCCTTTCCCTGGAATATTCTCCTCCTCCCTGGGGAGGCACAGCTGTGCTATCAGCACGGAAAGGAAGAGTGATAAAGGCAGCAAAACAGCGCAGCGAGCGGGTGATACTGAGCCTGCGCCTTATCTACGGAGCCGCTCTTCAGGAACTTCACAAAGAGGAAGTCCGAGAGTTATTTCGGATGCACGGCACAGAAACTTCCACCTTTCCAAAGAAATTAAGATAAAATATAGTCTCCCAGAACTCCCTCAGCTTAATCTTGCCAGACCACAACAAGTCCTTCCGCTCTCCTCCAGCTTTTTTTTTTATTATTTTTAAAGCCTGAAGAGATAGAGCACTTCTGAGTTTCACAGATAGTGGAACAGCACAAATCCTAAATTTTGTCTCAAGACACCTTTTTCTTTCTATTCAAGAAATTTAGAAAAGGGAACAGCTGACATTTCCATCAACCTCTAAGTGTGCCCTGTATACTCAAGACAGCCAAATTCAAAGAGAGCTTAGATCATCCAAGTATTAAGAAAAAGATTCAGTGCGAAAAATCTTTTAAGATTTGAGACTCCTGTCTCCTAAGCACAAGCTTTTAATTTGTCATGGCAAGACAAAGCCATGAGAGAAAATGCTTTTGTCAATTTTCTGTTTGTTTCCCATCACTGAAGACAAGATAGAAATTGTACTGCAGAAAATTGTGTCCACACGTTTTTGAAACGTTTTGCCACTCTCATACATTTGGGGATGGCTGGACCTGAATGTAGCTCTACTCTGCTGAAAGTCTGAAGGAAAAGCTTCACGTTAGACCATATTCCAGTTCAGTTCAAAGACAAATTGGCTGTACACAGCCATCACAATAAGCATGGATTTAGACTTGTCCAATACCAGAACAGGAATAGAGTTTCTCAAATGTTTGGACTGTTTTCTAGTCATCTCTGAAACAAATACTAATATAAAGTGCAGTAGTCTAGGTATTTTTTACTCTATCTTTTCTTATTTTTAGTGCCAGAAAGATGCTGGTGGCTGTGCTGGCTGAAGGCAGCAGAACTTAAGGAACATTTACAAGAATTCAGTGCACAAGATCATCTCCATTAAACTCCTGCAAAACCCGACTCTGGCATCATCGGGCAGCTCTGCATGGGCCACAGATGTGGCTTAACAGCTCACTTCAAGAAGTGAAGAGAATATATGAGACTCAGACATGATTAAATGACATGACAAACACTCAGATGTGGTAAGGGGGAAACCTCAGGGAGATTTTCCTGTTTCACTACTTGCCTCACACAGGGCATCAGACATGTCTGCAAAAGCAGGCATTTGAAGAGATACAAAGAGAAACTTTGTCTGCAAAAGTCAGAGGAGGACTGCAGTAAGTCAATACCCCATTTTGCTGGGACTCAGACCTGGACCAGAGGCTCTGAGCAGGTCTATTCAGCATTTCCTCCCCAGGATACCCCTCCCCTCACTGCACCACTGGGCTAGAGCACCGCTTGGATGGAAAGTCTTTCCATCAGGTACTTATAAGGGAAAACCAGGATGCTTTAAGGGGGAAAATACCCAACCCACAAGCCCAGCTTGTACAGGGCTGCTCCCCCAGGCAGCACAGCCACCCCACAGCACAGTGGTGAGAGCAGGGTGCCTCTGTCTCATCCATGTGGAGAGCCTCTCCTTACCAGGACTCCCACGCTTTCTCCTTCCTTCCTGCAACTCCTCCTTGCTGTGGCCTGACTGGATTTCTCCATGCTGAAACAAGCTACACTTCTTGACAGTGAATGAAAAGACAGGATCTTTTCACTTAAACCTGGGAACTGTTTGAACTAACCAACTGCTTAAAAGCATCTAGGGATAGAGGCTGGCCTTTTCTTTTAGCAGGGGCTCTGCTAATCTGGTTACACCTTGAAAATGACATCCTGGTGTGGACTACAGCATTGCTGAATGCTCCAGCATCCAGCACTTGTGCTTGTACAGCTCTGCAAAGACCAGCAGAGCTCATTCTCTAACAGCATTATCCACATTACCACAGCTGTCCTCTGCTAAGGCCAAGAGAATGGCCACCACGGTCTGAGCTGCTGAGGGGAGTGATGGCCACTGCTTGTCCCCCATCACCTGCTCCGTGGGCATGTGTGGGTGCAGGACCACAGGAATGCAGCCCAAAATCACTTCTGCATCAGCTCCCTGGGCTCAGCTGACCATCCCTGTGGTGGCACAGAGGTACAGGGAGCAGAGGTGGGGGAGCTCCTAAGTGGTGGAAGGGTAGCTCCTAATTTTCAGGTGCTGACGGGGAATTTAGCACATGCAACACTGCCAAAAAGCATTCCTTTTGCAAGATGGGTAAGGATGCTAGGAAATTAAGGAGGAAAGTTCATAAGGGGGTGTTAAACACTGGGCAGCTGAAAGCAGCTGGGAACAGATGGCTCCACAAAACTCACCATCTCAGCTCCTCTATATAGAAACCTTCAAGGAGGGGGGAAGGAAATAATATTAAGGGGGGAAGAAAAACACTAAAGAAAATTAAATCAGCTAAGCTAAAAGAACTGATGCACCTAAACCATCATTAATGTCTCTGATGTACTTAATCCATCAGTAATGTCTTTGCTGTGTATGCTGCTGCCTCTAAATTCAGCAGTGCTCCTCCTATATAATGCGACAGGTTACAAACAGAGGGAGAAAACACTAAAGTTAAATGCAAACTTCCCACAGCAGACTGATATGATATTTTAGGAAGTCAGTTAGGGGTCATTTATTCACACAGCTATGAACATCGATGATATTTTAGCTGGAATTTATCACCAAAATAGAATCCAACAGCTGATGCAAACTTTTAAAATACCCTCTTCATATGCACTGCAAATATGTCAGGCTCTGCTTAAAAATGTAATGGTACTTATTTACTTCTGTCCCTCCTTCTCCTTTTGCAGCAACAGCCAGAGACATATGAACTGCTTCCTGTAATCACTTCTGATTTAATTTTCATGAAGTGCTTACAAGACACAGGGAAAGCAGACCCTTAACAAAACACATCAGACAGGTGAGGGAAGGAAGCAGGCCTGTTTAGATGCAGCTCTTTATACTGCATTCCTGTACTGGGCAGAGGTCCACTCTGAGCTCCCCAGACCCTTGTATTCTGTTGTTCATCCTCAGTTACTCTCAAATACATATTGGGAGGCAGAGGGGACACCACCTTACAATATTTTCTCTCAGTCAGAAAGTTGTATGGTTTCTTTACAGCTTTTCTTTTGTTCTTTCTTGCTTTCCTGTTTCTTTCTAAGGGTGGGAGGGGGAATCTGTCAACTTTGGGAAAAATCTTGAAATCTCATATAAAAGCACGTTTCATTGCTAAGCTTTACCGAAGTACTCATTTTCTTTTACAAATTTTCCATAAAAAGGAAAGCCCAAGTAAACAAACAAATAACCCCCCTCCACCTCCAATCATTTGAGAGGATCCAAAATTCAAGGACACACTCCAGGCAGCCTCAGCTCTGTTTGTTTTGGGTTTTTCTTTTCTACCTGTTACACAAGACTACAGATCCAAATCAGATTTGCCCATGTTTACACAGCAGGTGGGAATTACAGGCTCCTCCACAAAGAGCAGAGCAGGGCACTCATTTGCCCCACGCTTCCCACTCAGCTCCATCCCCAGCACTGCCCAGATGGATGCTCCAGCTCAGCACCAGGAGCTGAATGCTCTTCCCATCCTCAGTGGTGTGGAGAGCTCTGCCTGCAGCCCTGCAGCCCTGCCATTCCCTAATCCTTGCTGCTGCAGGAAGTTGTCAGTCATTGCTCTGCCCCCGGCCAAGGCTGCCTCCTTCCAGCAGTGTTTACAGCCCGGGCTGGATCTGCTCTGCCTGGGGCCAGCCAAGACACCCCAAATCCAGCTGTCCCTGCTGCCTCCTCCTGCCCTGGGACAAGGGGTTTGCTCCAGCACTGCAGCCAGTGAGGATGCAGCTTACAAATACAAATTTCTCTCTGTCTGCTGAGAGCCACTTCCTCAGGTTGGACAGGCGAGCAATGGAAAAGGCCGTTTTCTGCTTTTGTCAAATTTTCAAGCACCCTGAAGCTGAAAGAAAGGCCTCTACACTTCAAAGGCTGACTGCACAGCCTAGATTAAAGAGGGGATCTAATGGAAAGCTGCAGTCACATCACCCATGTTCTGCTCAAAGGAAAAGCACACACTTGGCCATAACACACCCCCATCAACACCGCCTCAGCTATGCTGGCATCTCCTTCTGGTCTCAGCTGAAGGATGAACTTCACAGGAGGAAAATGTCATGAATCCTAAACCAGGCACAAGTGCAAGAGCCACCTTACCTCTACAGCAGCAGAGCAGAAGTCTTGCAGAAGGTGATGTATCCTGGGGTATGCAATGAATTTCAGGTGGCACCATGAATATTGGGGGGGTGGCAGAGGTTTTTTTGCCTCCTGCCCAGCCCATCAGCTGCAGTTTCCCTTGAGCCAGCATTTCTGCTTTTCCAGCTCTACAGCAAGCTGGCTCCAGGAGCTAAACCACCGGAAAAGTATTCACTTTCTTTTATAGGGCTAGTTTTTGGTTCATTTCCCTGGGTTGGCTCAGCACAGAGTCAGCTGTGCTTGGAAAAGGGGGATGGAGGAGCCCGTCCCTGCTCTGCTGAGGCTAAAGATGCATCAGTCAAGTTGCATCCCTCAGCTGTGGTTTCACAGAGGTGCTAAAATAACTCCTGCAACCCCAAATCCTGCTCCCCCACATCCACTTCACTCCTGGCATGACTGTGCTGTAAAAGCAAGGTGGGGGAACTGAGCTGGCTGGAAAATAACTTGCTTTTCACAGGAGTCTCGACTCAAATCAGGTCCCCCTTACATAATACCAAAGAAATGCCCTGGGAAACATGGCTGAACAAAAGCAAAAGTAAAAAAAAAAGTAAAAAAACCCCAACCTTTCCCCTCTCTGTTTTACTGTATGTTAAAAAGGGCAATTTACTCTTGGTTGTATTTTGTTTCTGACACATTTGTACCTTAAATACACAAATGCACCTACAGCATTCAGTTCCAGGTGAATTAAAAGAGAACATGCTTATAAACAGCTTCACACTTTAACTCATCATATAGTTGAAGTACATTACTACAGAGCCAAATTATTTTTTTCAGAAGATAAACATGCAGCACTCAGCCTTAGAATACCTGATAGCAATGCAGCTATTTTCTGTTTAATAATTTGTTCTTCTTATTTGTAATTCACTTAGAGTAAAACAGCACCAAAATTCAGAAGAATTTGGGAATTGTGTTAACATTCCTGATCTGCAGTAAGAAAAGCACGCTTTACCTATCAGACTGACACAAAAGCAAATAAACCCTCATGATAAATACAATAAAGCAATACAGAAATCGTGCAAGACCCTTACTCCCCTTCCTCTCTTTTAAAGAAAAGAAACAAGCCTTCAAACTTTCTCCTATCTGCTCTCCTGAGCTCTTCACTTCCATCTTACGAATCTGCTACATACACAAGAATAAACAGGTTTTATGTTCTGTGTACCTCTATACCACAGTAATTTTTATAGATCCTTCTGTCCAAATGACAGATTATGAATAAGAGTTAGCAAGGGCTATCTATAGGCTGAAGTACACAGTAATTGCCCCTACATTTTTGAAGGACTTAAGGAAAAGACCAGCTGCCTTTCCAGATGATACCACTGCTTCAGTGATAATAGTATTAAATTATCAGTGGGTACAGCCTGCAGAAAGAGCAAGAAAATAAATGGGTTAATTCCCAGCACCACTTGAAAGAAACAAGAGATCCTGAAAGAAAGGGAGAAATACAACACTAGAAAATAAACCTGACAGCCAGAGAAAAAACTTTCCACTTGACCTTCCCTACTGAAAAATCTCTTTCAGCATTAGTATCCATTCCCATTGAGTGATGTCAATTTGTGTGGGCAAAGTTAACCCGAAGGCAGGAAAAAACCCCAAACAGATAAAAAGCAGCTAGCCTTCAAACTGGTGGACAGTCAGGAATTTTCAGATTTTTGAGGGAAGGATTTGATCCTGCTGGTTTTTTCTGTGTGTGCATTTCTCTCTTCTTGGCAAGTACTTTTTTTCCCCCCCCTTTAAAATCTGAATTAGAATAGCTGTGGTTTCCAAGGCAAGCCCAAAATCCAGGCATCAGAGGATGTGGCTAGCAGCAGTGAAGCCCTTGGCTGTTCACACAGAGCACAGCTGGCTGCTGGGCAGGAAGGAGAACAGCAGTAAGGCCATCATGTCCTGTCGCTGGAACAATCCCCTTGTGGGTGTGCTCAGCCTCACAGAGCAGAGGTGGATTCACTCGAGGTGACAAGCCCATCATTCCCACAGACAGCTCTGGGCCTCCAAAATGCATTTTCCCCTTCTGCTACTTGAGGACAGCATTGAGAAAAAGGAAGTTGCAAGCTCCTGTGGCTCCTTAATCTCTGAGCACAACTTCTGACTCAAACACATCCTGCAACTCAGTGTTCTACTCTCAGCAACATCATTTTCCACAGAGGGCTGGGATGAGAGATGCTCCAGCATCCCACAGAACTTACCAATATATTCCAAAGTATTTGGACTGGGTTTCTACTGTCTACTTTAAAGAAAAAAAGCCATAGTTGTTCTTGAAAAGAACCATCTGAATGTGAAATGACCAAGCCAACAAGAAAAATTAGATTTAGTGTTTATCTAACAAATATAAATCTTATAAATTTCAATAGTGAGGTTGTAACATGCTTGAGGCCCAGATGGGAGATGAAAGTAGACAGAAGGTTTCAAGGAAAGGCAGCAGGGATAAATCTGTTTTTTTAATTAGGAAAGCAGAAGAGATGCAAGGGGGACTGTAATGCAAACATCTGCCCAATATGCACCATTCTGGTGGAGGTAATTGTGTCCATCTCTGAAATAAATGACTGTCAACAGCATCCAAGCCACATAAACTTCCTAACTCAAACATCCTCAAGCACAGGAATCCACGTTCAGACAAGAAAAAGGCACAAGGGGCACAGGATTGCTCCAAACACACAACTTGGTAGTGAAAGCACGAGCCTGAAGACTTCTGCTGGAGGTCCAGAAAGAAAAGCAGTGGCAGCAAGATCTGCCCATATTGATTATATGAAATACCTGTGATTGTAACATGCATATCAAACCCAGGAAGGCTGAGTTTTGCTGTGTTCTCCGTTTACATTTCCCTTAAAGCAAAAGGAGACTGCAGTCATTTTCAGAGTCACAAACCAGAACAGACATGGGAGCTGCTGCTCCTCCTGCCAGTGGGTGTCTTTTCTTTAGCACTAAAGCAGGCACAAGGCTGCAGATTTATCTGAAAAACACATGAGTGGTGTTTCAGCTGAACTGGTCATAAGGTTTCAGAACAAACACCTCTGCTTTTTCAGATGGGACGCTAAAAGAGGCCATTTCTGCAGACTCTGGAAGACATTGACCTTTTTTCCTTGGAATCAATTCACAATTTTCACTTCGTGGTCATGTGGGATTATTATCTGTAATTGAAAGTAGAAGTGTAGATTAGGGGAAAAAAAATTACACAAGAACTCAATTATATGGCAAAAGAACTACAGAATACATTCAGCCTGTATTAAAGCCTACTTCTGGAATGAATGTTAATTAAAGAAGGCTGAAGATGCAGGCTGGATGGATGAAGACAAACAGAACAATCTCAGGCTGTTGCAATGACAGTGCTTCCCCCAACGGAGACAGAACGGATGGCCAGTCTTACTCAGATTGCATCTCCTGAGAGGACGATTTATAACCCACAAGACAGAAGAAATTTATTTGCTAACATATGGAAAACATTTATGGGCTCTTCAGAGGATCTGAAACTCAAGAAACACAACTACATATTGTTAAAACCCCTAGATGGAGATTTCATTTTAGAAACAAGCATTTTTCAACTCTGGGCTGTGACATTTAGTTCTAGATGCTGTTGCTTCCTGCCCTGTCAGGCATGAATTTCAGAACAGGTTGTTTGCTGTAGGTCTAAGCCACAGGAAAAGCATTAGTTGGCAAAGTCTTGTTTTTAAAGATATAACCTATGCTTCAGAAAGATGGATGGGGAGCATTTGCCATAGGGATGGGGCAGGGTATTGCTGCCCAAGTTATCATCTCAGCTCTGCAAGTTACAGGCATGGGAGGAGGCTGCTGACACCAATGCTCCCACAGCCACAGCTGCAGATAATTCAAAACCCCCCAAAAAAGTCCACCTTCTGATACAAGAAAACAATCCTCCACTAAGCCATGCAAGGAGAGCCCTGCAAGGGGCAAACCTTCTCTTCCTCATGGAAGTAACCTGCTGGATGCCCGGAGGGGCTGCAGGCTGGCTGAGGAATAAACAGATGATGATGCACACACAAACCCACACACATCCCACGGGGCCACAGTGGGGCTGGCAGCACCAGGAGCTTTAGGGAAGCCCTGTGTCCATCAACAGCCAGCAGCTGTAGGGGGGTCAGGGCTTGCATGCCATGAGAGGGGTTGTTCTAAAGCTGGGAGCGCTACATTGGTGCAAACACCCGTGCACGACAAAGTCGGGGTGGCCGGCCACAAAGCAGCCTCAGAAATGTGAAGGTTTGTGCTTGAACAGATCGAAACATCTTCAAGAAGAGCAGGACCTCGGGCCAAATATTTGAGGCAGCAGTGCAGCAGCAATGGCTGAGATTTTCAGAGACGGGTAAATGACTGATTAAATGACTCAATCATGCAGATGCTTTTGAAAATTCTGCCGCACGCAGTTAAGTTTATTCATGCATGTGTGGGAGAGGGGGAGGACTGTGAAGATTTTAATAACTACCTTAGAAAATAAAAAAGAACAAACGTACTTTCTCTTTAAAACAGAGGAATAATCCAACCAAACCCAAAAAATCCACTGCTGTGGCTGGCTAAGAGTTTACAGAAAGTGTAGAGAAGTTTTGTGTGGCAGGATGACCAAACGGACTACGATATACAAGTCAAAAATATGTGCAAAGAAAGAATGGAACAGAAGGGTAAAAATAAAACATTTCACAGCCCTATCGATTTCTTCCAGTTTTAAACTGCTCTGTGCTTCAGTATGTTATTTCTGGCTTATGCAGTCTTCATACTTCACCATAACCTACCAGATAAATAGGAAGTTGAGAGCTTTGAAGAGCTTAAGGACTGCAGGAAAAGGAAAGACTTCATCCCAGAAAAACGAAGACATATTGGGGAAGGAGATGTCCCCAAAGCCTTATTTTTGGTGTGACAACCCATCCACCCTGGTGTGCCACCTTGACAAACAGCACCATGTGAGGTCCCAGCACCAGTGAGGTCTCTCTTGCACTGTGGAGATCACAAAACCCTGCAGAGAGCACTGCCAGGGAGGACACAACTCCTTCCCCCAAATCCCAAAAAGATGCCAACACTGCTGAGGTTTCCCTCCTTGCTAATGCTATTGAGCAGCTTGTTCCTCCTTCTCCATCAGGCATCCTACCCCATAAATGTCCGCATGGCAGGGAGTCACCTGTCACCTCCCCAGGGTCAAGTAGGTGGGAAAAATCTCCTGCAGTTCTGCCTCTTCAAACGCAGGAGTTTGAGTGATTTTGATGCAGCTGGGGCAGGATTCATCCAACTCTTTCAATGTAAAACGACACCTACCTAAAGGCAAAAAGTTCTTCCTCCTTGTAAAAATCATTCTTTCAGTTTAAAAATCAACACTCAGCTACAGGATTGAGCTTGTGGAGAATTGTGGAGCACTCCCAGGTGCCTAAACATCAACCAGGAGGATTTTAGCAAAAATATCTCCTCCTGTTTCCACAGGCCACTTGTCACTGTTTAAACATTTGAGTATTCCACTGTGTAACCCAGTGAGAGCTGGCACACACCCATCCAAGGCACATTTTGACAGTCATCCGCTTTCTGATGATCACAGAAGAGCCACACACACATCAAGAGTGACTGTCCACCCCCAGCAGTGCACAGCTCAACCAGCGAATTTGGGAACACAGCAGCACGTACTGGTAAAAGGCTCTGGCTCCACTGGTGCCTCCCCGCTCTGTCCGTGTCCCAGTGCCCATAAATCACTCCTGGCAGGTAGTTGGGAAGCAGCTGCTAATGATAGTTTTGCTGCAGAGTGCAGGAAGTCACCTTTTAACCCTGCCTGCTGTTGTTTGTCTCCCTGAGCGTGACAAAAGGACAGATGCGGACAACGCGCCGGCCGCGGGGAAGATCCGGTCAAAGCTCAGCAGGGAACCTGACCTGGTCCCACGTCCCCTTCAAAAAACACCTTTTGGCTTTGCATGCTTCTTGGGAGTCATCTCCAAGCAGCTTGAGGCTTGTACTGACTTTTTTTCCTCCTTCAACCTAAAAATCCAGGGATGTATCCCAAAGATAATTCTGAGTTTGCTGTTGCTGCATGAGGAGATCCCACTTGTCCCTTCCTGCCACCCGGGCCCCATGGGACAAGGAGGGTGTTTGTAAAATAACTAATATGTGCACATGGGGGTTGAATTCAAGTGAGCAAACAACCTTATAAAAAAAAAAAAAGGTATACAATGTGAGCAACTTGTTTCCAGCCCACAGAACAGCCTTGATCAGTCACATTTTCACCTGAGGAGTTTTTTTACTATTTAACTTCCCTTTTGAAGTTAGTAGCTTTAGTTTCAGCAAAACTCTGTAAATACATTTTAGACAACACTAGGAATCAACCTCCAACAGCTCACTCCTGTTTAAGTCACTGCTGCTTAGACAGATGCCACACTCCTGTGCCTTCCTCCACCTGAAGAACAGCTGTCTGACCTTTCTACGTTCCATGCACAGGTCGAACACCTTTAAAGTTTGCTTGTTTACTTACAACTGGGATTCAAAACCTCATTTCCCTGAGTAGCAGTCCCCTTGCTAGCTACCTGAGTTTGCAGGAAACTTCTCAAGGACAGAGAGAAGTATTAGCAGGTGTGTGCATCACCTCAGTCTAAGCCAGAAGAAATTCAAGGGTGGTTATTTCTTCACTTCTAGCCCCTGACATCACCCGCTCTGACACGCTCTTCACGTGGTGACAGGAGGCCAACAGCAGGCCTCACATTCTGTGGAGGATACACCTCCATCAAATAAAACACACCCAGTGTCCAAACACCACGGTGGCTGAACGCCAACCCTGAGGCACAGAAAGAAAAACCCTTTTCTAACCTGACCATAAAAGAGAAGGACTTGGGGTGACGTGTACTTACAGTGAAGACATCATCATCGCCGACCTCGGCCTCGTTGTGAAGGGTGGACGAGGAAGTGGTAGATCCTAGAAAAAACCAAACCAGAACTTTTTAAACACATGACACTTCCATTAAACTTTTTTTTTTTAGGCTGTTAAACATTTGGATTCTCACATTTGTGTGTTGTAGATGCGTGAAAGAGCGGCTAAAATTAAGGAAGGGCAACCTCTCTGCTGGTAGCTGGGTTGGAGAGGTAAAATCTGAAGAAGTGTTTCTTGAAACGCAACTGTGTGGCTGCCAATGCTAATTAACAATGATAAAAACACCAGTTACCATTTCCAATGACAGAAGACTGATTTCTGAAGAATAGTAAAGCTATGTACTAATCAGTGCCCTGGGCTGATTCTCAGCTGTCAAGAAACCAGGTATGAGTTTTTCACTTACTCCCTAAATCTGGGGTGGGGGAAATAGCCTTTAATTTAAAATAAAATGAACCTCACGTTGACAATGAAGA
Organism: Prinia subflava; assembly: GCF_021018805.1. Lineage (NCBI taxonomy): Eukaryota > Metazoa > Chordata > Aves > Passeriformes > Cisticolidae > Prinia > Prinia subflava. The sequence goes on along the minus strand of NC_086248.1, from coordinate 110,912,334 downwards.
CTTAGATTGGGTTTTTTCCTTTCAATTTTGGAAGCTGTTATATACTCTAAAGGTCTTTGTTATCACCTATGTCTCAGAGAATCACTTCGCCCCACATAAAAAAGTATTTGAAAGGAGCTGATATGTGCAAAACCACACACAAGATAAAAATACTGGGGTGCAATTTTCATTAGGTACATTAGATCTGCTGGAGGGAGAACCCTCAAGTCAAAGGTCTGTTTTTTGATGGAAGCCCACTGCTAAACTGAATTATGGCCACATCACATCCCTGACCAACGGAGAGAACATTCTGTACCGCCTTCATTCTGGAAATTTGTTAAAATAATGTGTTTTATATAACGCTATTGGCACCAGCCTTGGCTGCTCTCAGTTGCATCATCACGAAGATGTGCAGAGCTAAGTGTGAAAGCCCACTTAAAACACTGAATAATGTGGAAACATTTGTGCCATTTGCTACATTAGCTTTAAAATTAAAAAAAGCTGAGCCTCTGTGGAGCTGCACAAGGTTCTTGTACCTGTGCCCCAAACTTCTGATGCTACAGGGAATGAACCACTGGTTCAATATCCACAATAAAGCAGTGATTTCATGAAGTGAAGTTCTGAATGCACACCTAGTGGTGCTTAATATCACCTGCTGAATTTGATCAAGCATGTGAACAAAGAATGAACAAAAAATGAAATCCACTGCCCAACGCTGTGTGTGCATGAGCAAGTTATTGTTCTTCATTCAGAAAGCCTTATTTGGAAGTTAACCAGGAACACATTCATAAGGATCAGCCTGTACTGTTAATGGGATAAGGATAGATTTGCTGATTTGGAAGTATCTGAGATACAGCAGAATTTGATTTTCAATACCTCCACTGTAAAATGGGTCAAGAAGAGTGAAACAGGAGCTGCCAAGTATTGGCATGTCCGAAATACTACTCAATACAGCTGAGTTATTATCTCCTTGAAAGTTTGCACAATCCCATGCCACTTACACAAAACATCACTTTTATGACTCAAAATGCTTCACAGTTTTAACAAGGAGAAGAAAGAAGCAAGTCTACCTGTAGCTTCTTGATATTAGTGCCATAGAAAAAAAGCACATGAACTGAGAGCATCCTTCCTCTAACTGATGATGTATTTACCAGCAAGGAGCCCTGGAGGATTCATTCTCTCCCTGTATCTACCATGTTCATGTTAAAGTAAGGACAGGACATCCAGAGCATTAAGCTGTCTTATGGAGCAAATGTCCTCAAAAAAAATACACATCTATACATACATCTGAGTTAGCATCCTCAGAAAATGTAGCATCTATAAAAATATATACCATATATAAAAATATGTACCATATATAAAAATATGTACCATATATAAAAATATCCTGGTCATACTGGAAGAGAAGGCAAAAGGCTTTCGACTACTAAGTCCCTACATAAAGCAGTATGGTTAAAAAAAAAATCAGGAAAAAATGCATGAAGAATCAAATTTCATTAAAATAAAGTACAATTGAATTATAGCTGTATTGTGATTGCCTGATTGCAACGACATGTGAAAAGGAAAAATTTATGGCAACTTCAAAGCACAGACAATTCAAACGTGTTTTTTACAGAATTAAAAAAACAACACCCCAAAACACAACAAAGTCTTCAAGAAATACCATTCAACTAAGAGGATGCAGACAAAATTAATTACTGCAAAATAAAACCAAAAACAAACCAAAGTTTTATTCAACTCCAGGCAGGAATTAAATCCTATGATTTAACGAAGATTCGGTAAGATGAGATTTGACTGCAAATAAAGAGCCTGGGCTGTTTGAGTTGCCATCACTAGAGTATCAAACCCAAGCCTATAAAAAAAAAAAAAGGCAGTAACAACAAACTCGATGATAAATAATGGGGAGAAGTCTGCACAGACAGGATAGAAAAATACTTGACTGAATCAGCTTATCTCCTCTGAGGGATGAGAAAACTCAATTCTTAAAAGCTGGGGCTTGCCTCACTGTAGGGTAAGGGCCCCAACTGCACTTGGACATGTGTACAAGAGACCTTCAAGCCCAGGAACTGATTTTAAACATATCCCTCTTCCCAGCTCCCTGACTCAAAGCCCCTGCCCACTCTTCCAAGGGTGGAAGTGTCCATCCACCCCCACACTACCTTCGATGAGGTCCTCGATGGCTTTCCTCACTCCTCTGTCGAAGGCTCGAGCGTCAGCGGGGCTTTGGAAAGTGAGCCCAAACTTTCTGTTGTCGACTTTCCAGTGGTGGAAGGTGGGGTTGGCCTTCGTGTACACCAGGTCCTTCTTCACAAAGCACTCCAGCACCACCTGGGAGGGCGTGAGCCCCAAAAGAGGAGCAAAGTCACTTTTCCCACCCCAAGGACACAGCCAGCACCGTCTCAGGCTGGGCACAAAAAGCAAGCCAAGTCATGCCTCGCACAGGGGAACATCCTTCCCTACCAAATTATGACTAATAAACACCAGACACTGTGATTGTTCTCAAAACCATTGCACATTCATCTTTTGCTTGTGCTTTGAGTAGGCGCTCGTTCCCTACCCCAGGAACACAGCGTGGCACAGGTTAAGCTAGCGAGGGGCTCAGGAGGAAGGAGAACCTCTTCCCTCAGTAATTCTGCTCAACAGAAAATTTTATCCACCAGCAGCCAATTTAGGAGGTGCTGCAACACTCCCCTCACCGCTTTTAAATTGTTCACCCCCAGCCAGACACTCATCTCAAGTTCTGCTGTGCCAAAAACCGTCTCTGGAGTGATGCTCAGGGACAACAGGAATGGCTTGTCACGTCTTACTCCACCCCTCAAAACCATAAGCATGGCTCCCAAATAATGTCAAAAAAAAGCATCCTAAGCAAAACAGCATTGCGAAAGACAAACCATAATTGAAACAGCTTTAGAACACCAATCTTTCTGAAAGCAAGATCATTTCTGACTCAAATAATGCGTTTTTTGAGCCTGTGGAGGAAGTGCTGCTTTTAAGCTAGCCCATTTCTTCACAGGAGAGCATTTCAGAAGAATCAAATGCATAAAAACAAGATAACAAACGATAACATTTCAAGTGGCCCCTGGAAATCAGGAAAAGGCTTTATTAATTTGATTTGTGCAGGGATAGGAGAGAGCTCCTTTTTAGATAAACAGCTACCAGGAGAAACCAAGTGTGTCAATTCATAAGAGACAACTTGTCTTCATATTCTCACTCAGCTTGTTCAAACCTTGAACAGCACGCAGCATAAATAATTCATGGCCCTTTTAAAAGGCTTGCACTGCATTACTCAGTGCAATGTGACTGGCTTCATGGGCTCTTTACACTTCAATTCACTTCTCACTTACCCCCGCACTAGGTCTAAGAAAAAAAAAAAAGGAAAAACCACAGGCCCTCTTTCATTCAGAGGGGATCTTTGCATGTGGATGTCAAAAAATTTACCTGCTCCTTCCAGGTGGCATCACACCAGCCTAGGTAGCAAAAGATGGCAATTCTGGATGAGGATTGGGTTTGTTTTGTCCAATCCGGTATTATTTGCACATGCCTGTTTTTTATATATTTTTTAAAAAAACCCAACCAACCAAACAACAAACTTGCACAAGAATACAATACCAATACATCTGGGACAATTCCCATTATAAGAACAGACAAAAGTTGAATTAGGGTCTATTACCAGTTTGTCTTTCTGCCTTTCACCATGGATTAGAAATCCACTTCTTCCATTGCCCTCCGGGTACGTGACCTTGCAGACGCCAACTCTACTGAGACCGCCTCCTTCTTGCGGCAACCATCCCCCACTGGAGTCATCTCGGGTCATGACCACAGCTTTGACTCGCACAATGTAGCTGTCACTGCAAGGGCAACAGAACAGAGACACAACCTTTGGTGAGCGCCGCCGTCGCCTCGCCGCGCTTCCTCCCCGCGCCGCGGCGCTCGCACGGCGCAGAGCCTCTTCCATCCCTTCCATCCCTTCCGGATGGAAGCCCACCTCTGTCGTGGATGGCCTGGAATGCTCCAGCCACCGTAGGGAAGAGGCCCACCAAAGCTCAAGGAGTGACACCAAAGCTCAAGGAGTGACACCAAAGCTCAAGGAGTGAACCCGCCAGGCTTCCAGATGTCGGCGCACGCATCAAACAACCCATGGTCCCTGACGCTCTTTGCCTCCTGCAGCTAGGGACAGGGACCAAGAGAGCGGGGTGACCCCGGCACCACCCCAAGGCCAACTCCCACATTGGGGTATCAGGGCTCCCAAGTGCTGGAAGAACACAAGGAGCTCAAAAAACCCATGAACAAAGCGCTTCAAGGCTTCTGTGATGAAATTCGTGAAGCGGGCTTTGGAAGATGACACTCCGATTCCTCCAGATCTGGGACAGCTTTTTGAGGAAAACCCCACAAATTGTGGCTCCAGCTAGTACCTCAGGTGAAAGGAGATGGGAATCAGCTCAGCTCAGGTCATCAGGGCTGCACCATGTCCCTAAAACAGTTTCACCAGCATTTCACAGGGCTTTGAATTGCTGAGCATCCTAACCTCACAAGAAGCTACTCTGGAAGCAGCTAATATCTGGGGACAATCCAGATCTTAGCCGACCACAAAGGTTCAGATGAGCCCTGACAGAGCCTCCAGGCCACCTCCTGCACCCTTTCCACATCCATCATCTACTGGGGACATCACCGGGGTCATCTGGAAGCAGAAAAGCCCCAACAGGGGCGAGAGAAGGGGAACATGCAAAGGAAAGTGCCCAGGGACTGTCCATCTCCAGGCCACCAGGTGACCTCACCAGGAGTAGGAAGATCAACACACAGAGGGCTCCAAGAGGCAGCCTTTCAAAATGGCAGGTATCATCATCCTTCATGGAAAGAAATTCCTCCCTGTATCCAGGTATTTTCCCAACATCCTGTACAATGTGACAAGCAGTAGTAGCTTTCTTCACCTTGCACCAGGTACAACTGCCTCATTTTCAGACTATTTTGCAGCAGTTTCAGGTGCTAACACTTCAATTCCAAGCTTCCCTTTCTCTACCACGACCAGATTTGACATCTAAGCAAGCGGCCTCATGGATCCTACCTGAAGGCAGCTTGAGGACAAACCAAGGGAAGCAGTGAGCATCTTCTGGGACCAGCTTATCTCTTCTGGAGCTGCACAGATCTCACAAAACACAGGCTGCAACTTTCTCCCCACAGCCTTGATTTTATGGATACGCCAAGTTTCTCACTGGACCCACATAATGGTGGCAGTGCACAGATGCTGGAAGTTCATCCCCTGCTGCCCTGAGCACTTTGCAGTGGCTGATAAAAAGCTTTCCAATCTGATACACAGCCACAGCTGACACACACAAGGTATTCAGAGAACTGAGAAACTAGGTTTTTAAGAATATTTTTGCCTGAGTCCTTAAAGCAGCTTCCTGGTGCAGTAAACAGGGCAAGCGTGTCTATAAATGGATCCAGCTACCTTTTTATTTTTTAATGAAAACCCGTTTCTAGATTTTGCAGTGGCAACTTTAATCTCCTGACTTCCTGATACTCAGAAATAAGCAAAATACTTGAGCTAATTTCCTACTGTGCAAAAATTGAGCTGCTTCCATCCAAGACAGTTTTTGTTTTCTTCTCTGTACCTTTCCCATATGGTCTATAAGGATTAGCAATTAGCAGATGAAGTAAAAAGAAAGCCAACTATACGTTTCTATATCTTTCTACTATTCCCCAAGGATCCTTTCTGCACTTATTTTTAGCTCTCTTCTGAAGTCAGAGCCGCTCAATACGACCTTCCCTCCTATCCTCCCACAAAAGTCATCCAGAGAAACTGCTGCTTCTCCTTCCACACTTGAAAATTGCCACTGGCATTACAGCTTCCTGCAGGATTTACCATTCACTTTTACGGCAGCAGCTGGAGCCTTTGGCTGTCCCAAAAGTAATGTTGCCTTCAGTTACTTTGCTGCAGAAATTGTCCACTTAAAGGAAAATTAGGCAAGAAGCAGCTACTCAGTACTTTGTGATTCCTGACAGTCACTCACACATTTCCATCACCTCTCATTCTCAGTGAATTCTCCAGGCTTGTAATTACATTTGAGTATTACTGGATACCTATATATTAAATTTAGGTGCCATGACTATTCCTGCCCTTACAAGGACAGTCTGGTGGGGCACAGAGCCACATGGTTTTCCTCTTCATATCCACATCTATCCATGACCTATGGCCCTTACAAACTCTGCCAGCACATGCTGAGAAAACACCATTTAAACTGTGCTACTCCCACCCCAAAAACTAACCTCCTTAAATATATTAAGCCACAAAATCTAGATTCCACCCCCCTACGCCCACCAAGATGACCTCTGCTCCCCTATTAGACAAGAGCCTTGCCCAGCAGAAGGGTTCACCTTTGGCAGGGCAGGCAGAGCTCTGGCTCAATTAATGTAATCCCTTGGCACGCTTTCCTGCACGATCAAAAGTCACCAGTGACGCTGGGCTCCCTGCAGAGCCCCGTCCCCTGCTCTGCTCCAGCCACAGGAGCTTTCCCAAAGCTCAGCCTGTGCCAAGGGACTTGGGAAAAAAGAAAGATAAAAGGAAAGGAGGTGGTTAAGGGTTCTGAGGGCTTGGTTTAATCACTGGATTAGGACTCAGAAGCTGTACATTGAATTTTCAAGGCTACACACAGCTAGCTTCCTCCGGTCTTCTATGTCTAAATCCTGCCTGCTGTTTCCATCCACAAGCCTAGAATAGGCAATGCTTCTTTCCCTCATGCCAGTGTTGATAAATACTTAGGAGGTACTCAAATATTTCAGTTCCATATAAGGATCTCGCTTCCTTAGTGTAAAAGCTGTTTATTTTCTTTGCTATTTAATTTTACGCGACTGCATCAAGGCTCTGGCTGGTTCCAAGTATTCCAAACCCTGAGGAGCAAAGGAGAGCGATCTGCAAATCCCATGTGCGTGCCACTGATGAAACCTTGGTGCACTGGAGGAGCAGAACAACCCCATTCAAGCCATCCATCTGCATTTTTATTGTGGTAACTGCAATTTGACTCTTTCACAAGAAATGGTTAATGAGGTACATGAAAATATTTGGTCCTTTACAATTAATGAGGTCCTGATAACTAAAAATGAAACAAGCAGAGAAAACCCCACAGTAGCCTTAGTTCCCCTTGTTTTATTGGATCCTTGAAACTTTTAAGACTGCTCTAATTGTTGGGTTTATGGCCCACGCTCTATGCGTTTCATGCAAACTGTTCTTAATTACGCTTTTAAATGCTATCTTAACCCTACAGATTTGTCTTCAACAGCCTTAAAAGCTTGGGAAGAAAGAATGTGAAGGGATTACCCAGCTGCATGGCAGCCAGCCAGCGTGTTCCAGGGCTGCTCCAGGTTGTCTGCCTGCCCCACCCTGAGGAAAAAAAAAGGCTACAGAAAGAACTTGGGGAGTAAAGGTAGCGCCGAAAAGCACGTGTTGTTTTTACTGGAAGGAAAGGAGAACTCTTTAAAAATTATAGCTTGTGGGTATGCATATATACCTACAGAAGTAAAACAAAGTGTGTATAATTGCACTTCTGGAGGACACAGAACTTTCCTGAACAAGAAGTGACTGAGTATTACCTCTGTCATCACTGAACCCTGGTTTTGGTACCTCTAGTCCAACTCACAAAGCACCTGTGTGTCTCAGAGACAGGTGACGTTTGAGGCTGACAGAAGCGCTGTCCCCCACCACGTACACACGGGGCTGCCATCATCCTGTGCTCTCAGGCAGAACCCACATCACCTCCAGCAACACCACTGGGGAACAAAGCCATGAGCCCCCTGAATGGCCAGTGGGGGCTTAGGGCTGCAATCCTGCATCCAGGACTAAACACCAAACAATTCACTCCCTGGTGGAGGCTTTAACTTCATCACTGTCTTCATAAAAGGAGGGTCAAAGTAGACAACTCCCTTCCACCAGCTGCTCTTCTTTTCCACTTTGCTTCCAAAGCAGCAACTGCAAATACCATCTGAGATGTCTAAAAATCCCAAGGGGGGAAAAATGTAGTCCAACCCATTACATTTACTACTTTTTTTTAAAGTCACATTTAGCATCTAGAACACTTCCATAACTTATAATATTCTTCTCTCTAGCCAAGCTACTTGACCAAAATACAAGCTTATAAACTTCCACACTATTGCTGCCATAAGGCACTTGGATATTTTCCTCCCTTCCCAACTCTACAGCTTTCAAAGCCAGGAGAGATCCTGTAAAAATTATTTGCATATAATGGGTTCCAACACCACGGACTTCTGTCTTTTAATCCATGCATTGACATTCCCAGATCCCAGGTTTCAGGGAAGAACTGAAAGGACAGCAGGAGGCTGCTAAGGCAACAGCACCAGAGGTCAGGCTGTTCAGCTGAACCAGGCACATAAACACAATTTAAACTATTTGGATTCAAACAAATATAACTTTACGATTACTGGGGCATAACCTGTCTCTGGCTGACCTGGATGCATTTCACAGTGCCAGGTGTTTTCTCTGCCTCAGCAGCTCCAACAGCTGGAGTTAAAGCCATCACATTCTGCCCAGGTGATTGCTGCAAGTTGCATTGTGAGGCTCCTCTCTGCAGTTTCCAGCAGGGACATTTTGGTGAAGACATTAAAAGCTGCTATTTTTGGAGTCCCACTTCCTTGATCTGTTGGTTGGTGCGTGAACCTTCTAGCATGGATGACATATCTGCAGATTATAAACCAGCACTTGCTTCTTCAAATCCTAATTTACCAATTTGTTTGAAAGAAACCTCTGAGTGTATGCAGCTACAGCAAATTAAGTCGGTATTTCCAGACCTTTTAGATTTCCAGCATGTTTGAAACTTTTTCATTAAGTATCACCAAGGAAAAAAGACATCTGTGTCTCTCTGGCCAGATCAAATGTTAGAATGGAATCTGAAGAAAAACTGTGGAAAACCTCCCAAAAGTTTTCCTTGCCCTCACCTCTGCACCATACCAGGAACAAAGAACCACTATACCTGTAACCCAACTCTTGTATAACCAATTTGCAACCTGTATTTTTCTGGTTTTCAAATCAAATACCACCAAAATAAAAGGGCACCTGGGAAATTTGAGTTTCCACGCAGTCAGAGTAAATACAAACAATTCAGTCTCCACATTCCTTGCTCCAGAGATGCTGGTAGAGCCTAGAGCAGCCCCAAAGGCAAAATGAAGAGGGGTCAGGACTCCACAGCCAAGCCTGGCTTTGCTTCCAGCACTGCAGCGCATCCAAAAATCCTCCATAGGAAAAAACTAACAGCAGTTTTGTTTGGTTTCCTTTTTCCAGAAGAAAAAGGACTTCTCAAAAAACCAAGACACCTGCAACAACCCAGCCACCCGCCTCCACATCTCCCTTAAATGCCGAGGCAGTGAGGAACAAAGGAAGCCTTTCACCAAAACGTTTGTTCAACATTTGAGGCTGATTTTATTGAGTTTGCGAGAAACAGCTCTATCCTAACTAGCTCAGATGGGATTTCATAATCCCGTAATTAGTTCAGATCCTTCCAGGAAGAACATGAAAATTCATTCCTCAAATACAGACATACATATATATGTATTCAAAAATATACGTATTATGTAGCCCTGCATGGACTAAATCCATTTTTTTTGGCCAGCATAACATCCTTTCCTGCGCCAGACTTGCCCAGTGATCCCCACAGAGTGCTGTACACGTGGGCAAAACCTCAAATGAACTGGAAGCAGCTTTTCAGGGAAAAAAAAGCTGGCTTACAAGGATGCTGATAGGCAAGCAAAGATCCACTGATACAGCTCAAGCACATGGAATTTAAGGTCTCTCCACAGAAATTAGCTTATTACACAAACAATATTGAATTAAAATGACATTTTAATGGCGCTGGGGCAGATTAACTTATGACTTGTGTCTGTATTGAAGCATTTATGTCACATTGTTGAAACTGTGTTAGAACTATCTAAAGTCACAGCAAAGCTTGTTACAAAAACATCCAAAACAATGGTTGATTTTTTTTTCCCTAAAAAGCAGCCATGACATCACTGGGATACACATACTAATGACAAAACTTTTAATGAGCAACCATTCAATGAAATCTCTTAAAAAAGACTTTCCTCCAAATTTGCTGAATGGATCAATTTTGCAATAAATGGTTATTTATAGGTGCACATGGTGGTACATCTTGGAAGTTAAATGAGCAGCATAATACATCTGAATAATTTGCTTTGCACCTCATGCAGTACAGGCAAGAGTTGCAGCCTCCAGCCCTCCTATTTTTGTGCAAGAGTACAAAATATTAACAGATTACAAGGAAGCTAATTAGCACGATCATTTACAGTAATGAGTAATGAATTGTTGTTGCATGACAGATAGTATTTGTTTTATATCACGTGTAAGATAAGCAAAAATCACATAAAAGTTTAGCCAGCCAAACAGGTAGATTTGTAAGATCTGCATCCTGAATTGATTCCCCCGCCTCAAAAAACCCCACAATCAAGTTCTACCCTGATTTTTCCCCTAACAAACTGACCATAAGCACTCTGCTCCTGTTATCCTATGTTAGCAATACTTAGCAAAAAAAAAAAAAACAACACAACAAACCCAACTGACAACCACAGAAACTGCATTCCATAAAAACGATTATGTCTGCAGACAAACATATACAGAATATTCCTGTAAACTCAAAGTTTACAAAGAAAAGAAAAAAACCTGCTCCCCCAAAGGAAGTTGAATTTTCCCCCACTCTCCTCCATTTTGATCAGTGGAGACTACAACTATATTTATCCCTCTGTAAACATCCTCAATGACACGTATGTTATAACTATGAAGAGTAGATAATGTTTTGCAAATATTAAAAAATTAAAATAATTCTGTGACTCAGTTCCAGCTGGGTCTGTATCAGAGGAGGGGTGAGGGAGTAAGCAGGATAACTGCAGTCTAAATCTAAAGGGTTTTCATCTTTTGCCAGATAAATGAACATAAAAAAGAAAAGAAGACATTCTTGGCTATATCAAAACCACCATGCACATTGTTTTTGCCTTCAACCTTTTTTATAAATCCCTTACTCCATCAAATGTCCATGGAGAGGGACATCAAGGGAAGCACCATCTATTTTTCCTACAGGTATTTAAAGCAAGGGTGAATGTTAGACCATTAGTTCTGGAAAAAAAAAATTGACACGTAACCATAAATGAAACGCTGTGTTTCACAGAAGAATTCATACATTCTCAATAATGAGAAATTATATGCTGATTTAGACAATATTCAGAAGGGCTGTGGGAGCAGATGTGGGGGAAGGCAGAGGAGAAAGAACCCCAAGAGTAAAAAATACGGACTCACACGCAGCCAGAGCGCGCTTACCTGCTGGGGGATGCCATTTCCTCTGCATTTTAAACCTTTCCTGCTCCTTTTTGGCACCACTGCCACCGCCAGCCTCGCTGTGTGTCCCAGCTGGCTTCCCCCCATGCGTGATTCAGTCTCCTTGAGGGATGTGCTGCATTGTGGCGTGAGTCATCCCAGAGGTATTCTGCACATTACAGCCCCAGCCCGACCATTACTCACTCCAATATCCTCCCTGCTCACAAGGGAACATCGACCAAAGATCCTTGTTTCCCCACCCCGGTTATAGGCTGGGGATAAAAAAAAAAAAACAAGAAAATGACGATAGAGCTGCCATAAACTCATGATGGGAGTGTTTACAGCAGCTGACGGGGCAAACGTGCTGCCCAGCCCGTCACCCATGCAGCCAGGCCTGCAAACAGGTCCAAAGTTGAATGCAGGTGTGATTTCCTCAGGTAGCCTGTCAGCACTTTATTCCCAAAGCTGCCAACACAGCGCTGGGACAAAGGCTCCAAACAGAAGGCTTGGAGGAAGCACTCAGCCTTGCAATGTGTCTGCCTCCACCACAATTTTTAATGGAGTTTTAAATACTTGCAGTGGGCAATGAGTTGGTATCTCTAAGTATCAGCTATAAATCCTCACACAAGGCATCTCTGCACACAAGATTTGTTTTGGACACTGCATCCCAAATGCTCCCTTGCTGCTCAGAAACCTTCACAACTGCTGGAGCCCCTCGTTCAGCCAGGTATGTCCCCACAAGTTCTACCATGATCCCTAAGGCCCTCTCAATAAAGCAGAAATGTTGCTCCAAGAAATACCTCAGCACCGATAACAAGAATAAAAATTGTTACACTAGGACTTCTGAAAGCAGCTTCTAAAAATATCTGCCCAGTTTCTGAACTAATCTATGTTGATGATTAGGCAGGAGGGGAGAAGAAAGCTAAGTGTTTCCAGGCTCAGCTGCTTCTCTCTGCCTTAAATCCAAACAGTTTTAACCCTGATTTGGGGACAAAAAAATCCCTTTTTCCCCAAGGTAGAGAATGGTGACCGAGGTGATGCTGCCTGCAAGCATCTTGCAGAGCAAAGCTGCATCCCCACTTCACAGACACTGACAACCTAAAATCACAGGTGCTGCTGAAAACTTCATGTTGGACCACGGAAATGTTGAGCTGAGGACCAAGGAGGCTTGAACCCAGCTTCAGTGAGCAGACACCAGGCTGCATGGAGGACACAGGGGGATGGACTAGATGGCCTTTAAAGGTCCCTTCCCATCCAAACCATTTTGATTCCATGACATCCTGACATTTGTTGACTGCCGCTCTCCAGCATGCAGCAAGCACGTGTCCAAGTGCAGCTTCAGGCACCTATTTGCAGCTTGGATTTTGCAAATAGGACATTGGATTTTTGTCAAGACAATGGAATCAAGCTTCAGTCCAAAGCCATGATGGAGACAACAGGCAGCATGTGAAGTTTGTCACAGTGGTATCAAGGGACAGCTGCATTTACTGAATTTCAACACACAACATAAAAAGGTCTTTAATTTAATGGCTAAAGGATAGTCTGTGTTGGTAGAAGTGCATTTGCAATCAATGGGTTAACTCATCAGCCAGAGTATCATGCTACGCAAGTAATTAAAAATAACAGGTGGGGGATTTTTTAGATTTTGATTGCACATCCCAAGTCCACATCTCATCCTATCCAGATGTGCCAGAATCTGCCACTTCACTTTCCTCTGGAAGCTCTGCAGCAGCACTGCTTTTACCTTCAAATGCTTAGTGCAGCACCCATCAGCTCAATCCTCATCTGTCTCCAGCAAGAACTCAGCACACAAGTCCAAAGCAACGTCAGCCAGAAAAATTCAAGAAAGCTGCCTGGCAATTTTTGCTGCAAGTCCAGTTTCTAAAGCTTTCCTCCCAAGGGATGGGGGAAGATGAAATTAGCCTCCCTGTGTAAGACAAAACTATCCTTGAATCAGCTGTGTTGTAATCATGTTTTTGAAACAACATCTTGAGCAGTTATATCTCCCCAAAGCTTTCCTGTTTTCTGGCCTTCCTACTGGTCTGCAGACCATCCTGCCACTGGTCCTCCTAAAAACTCAAGGCTCAGCACACAGGGAGACTTGGGACCATCAGAAGGTTCTTACAGATGAGCAACATTAACCAACAGTTCCAGGATGACAAATGACACAGAAAAGCCATCCCACTGCACAGGTACCACAATCTCACAGCTGCTGTGAGTACCCTCTGCAGAGCTGCTGCTCTGCCCAGGGTCAGGAGCAGGTGGGGACAAACACTGAGTGTGAAAAAGCAAGACAGAGAAAAGCTCTGGGTTACAAATGTTACAGCACGCTTAATCCATAGGGATGGAAATAGTGCTCTTGCCTTTTGTCTACATCCAGAAGCTGTTGCATCAGTCAAGAAGAAGCACCAACTCATTCAGCTGGCTTCAGGCCCTGCTCCCAAGGGTTTTCTCCAAAGGGAAGTAGATATCAAATCACTGGATCAGCATCAACTGAATCATTCACTGGTTGGGTTCTCACCTTTGCACACGTTCTTTAACCTTAAGGCTAAGATAACAAACCTCAGCTCCAAGACTGGCAATGCTGCTGCCCTTCTAAAAAAATATTATTAAAATAACTATTGTTTTTCCCTTTAAATACTGCCCAGTCCAGCAGATTGCACACCCAACCCAACTGCTAGCTCAGTGCTACAGTGAAATACCCTCCAAAGTGTTCTTGCAATTCCTAGCGTGGACTGGTGAGTGGCTGTGCCAACACAGGAACATTTTCCCCATTTCCCTGCAAAATTCATGCTGCTACAGGGTTCTGCTGTCAGAAGTCTAAAGTAAACACTGTACCTGGTGGTGGATCTGCCTTTTGCAGTCTGCCAGCCAACTGCAAGCACAGTTCAAAGAGCTGAGACAGTGGCTGGAGCAAGAGGAGCTTGCTGTGAGGAGAATGAAATTCAAATTCAGTCACCTTGTTACCAGCAGTCACGTCCATGGGCTGAACTTCTGCAGCAAAACATTAGCAGAGCCCTGGCAATGGTGACCTGGGCACAGAGATGTCTCAGCACACAATTCCAGTGCAGTGGGAGGTGTCAGGTTCTGCAGTCCCAGGTCCCTTTTGGGAATACTGAACCTTGCTGTGCCGCACCCTCTGGGAACACCAGGGAACCTACCTGAAGTGTAGCACTCAAGATTAACCACAGCAATATTGCCTGAGCACTGCTTGCCGTGCCTTGTAAGAGGTAAAGAAGGTCACTTTTCACCGTTTTTGTCTAAATTTAAAAAAAATAACAAAACCCAAAATAGAACAAAGAAAAAAAAAACCAATCAAATGCTCTCCAAACAAACATCAAGCCCTAACAGAAGACTTCACAGACATGGTCAGTGTAGTTTTATGCTCAGCACTTGAGACACACTCACTGCACTTTTGCTGCCCTTGTTGTCCACAAAACTTTCTTGACTACTGGGTTCATCAAGCTGTGTTGTAGGGAAGAGCAGGAAGTATGGCAAAAATAGGAAAAACGGCACAAAAGTCGCTCCTTGGGAAGGACTTCAGACATTTTATGATATGCTTTAGGCTGCTGACCATTCCAGGAGCACCGAAATGCTCCTCCCTACATATCATTACCATGTTTTCCCCACTTTGAATGTCATTCTCACAGATGAATGGACCTTTGTACATATGTATGACAACAAAAAATGACCCCAGCATAGATGGGTATTTCCAGCCAGGATCTGGGTGGAGGCCATATGGATTTCATTTTCCTGCAGACAGATCAAAGGGAAGCGCTGAGAGCGTCTTACTCGACTCCAAATAAACATCCATGACCAGAAAAGAGGTTACACAAATGACATGCACCGAGCTCCTCCACGCCGGAAAAGCCTCATGTGCTTCTCTTCTAATTAAACCCTTCCTCCATGGCTCCTTAATTGATACCTGGACAAACAGCTGTAATAGACTCCAGGAAAGCTAACCCTGTACTTTGCCTGACTTGTGTGACATGGCCTCCTTCATCACAGGGCATGCTGCAAACTTTCATTCTCTTGATAAGAAACTGGTTTAAAAAGCACGCTGAAAAAAACACTGAAAAACCAGGGCCTTGCTCCTCCTTTTTTATTTTGCACTTTAATACTCAGCTCACAGTAGAGGTACTTAAGTGTGAGTCTTTCAACCACTGCATCTTTGCTTTCTCTTTAGGATAATTTTTTTTTTACCATGCGAGTACTCTCAGACTAATTATGCACATCCTAAACCAGATCTATCATTTGGTGTCTTCTCCAGTTTCTTCCCTCAAGATTTCAAATCATCTTTACTGCTCTCTGAGGGCTGGAAAGCCCCACGCCACAACTTAACATTCCATGGTAAAACCACCTGCAGACCAAGAGGCAGACACCAGAATATGATAACCTTTATCCACCTACGCCCCTAAAATCACTGAAAACTCCTGTAAAACTGTGCTGACCACATCCAGCTTCATACTCTCCAATCTGATGTTGACTGCACTTCCTGTCAGCCAACTCTCTGTTTTGCCAGGGACTGACTTAACCTAACCAGCTCAAGTTTGCAGGATCATTCTGCTTCTCTGTCAGTGTTAGTAAAACATTATCTTGCCCTTAAAATGTACCTTGTCCAGCTCTTCTTTTCAGTGCTCTTGGGAACATGCTGCTATTTTATAGACTTAAAGGAAGATGATTAACACTTATGATTCCACTTTCATTTTTTATTAATGCGGGAATTATTTTATTCCTCATTTATGACAGTGATCCTCACATTCTGCATCCTTCAGAGCACAGAAAAAACACAAGGCAGGTTTCCCCTCCTGTAAAGGGTACTGCAAGTGTCTCCAGGCCTGCCTTGGATCAGGACATCCAGAATTAACTATTTTCCTAAGGGCATGCAGTGCTAGGACAAGGGGGAATGATTGTCCTACCCTTTTAGGATGAAAGAAGGCAGGCTTAGGTTAAATATTAAAAATAAATTCTATATTCAGAGGGTGGTGAGGCACTGCCACAGGTTGCCCAGAGAAGCTGTGGATGCCCCATTCCTGAAGTGTTCAAGGTCAGGCTGGATGGGGTTTTGAGCTGCCTGGTCTAGTGGGAATTGTCTAGCTTTGGAGCAAGATGAGCTTTAAGGTCCCTTCCAACCCAAACCACTCTGTGGTTCTATGATTCTACTTCTTACCTTACTGATTTTATTATTTAAGTCCTACAGCAGGCAGAGATTTCTCACCAGTACCTTTGCTTTCCTCTGGCCAACTGTGTGCATCTCCTAAGCCCCACTTTGTTCTCCCTG
Organism: Prinia subflava; assembly: GCF_021018805.1. Classification (NCBI taxonomy): domain Eukaryota; kingdom Metazoa; phylum Chordata; class Aves; order Passeriformes; family Cisticolidae; genus Prinia; species Prinia subflava. The sequence goes on along the minus strand of NC_086248.1, from coordinate 110,895,748 downwards.
CAGCCAGCCTTCCTGTTTACATCTCTGCCGCCGCTTCCCTCGCGCGGCCGAAGGGCTTTGCAGAAAGGACAAACAAACCAGCATTTCCTCAAGATGCTGCCAGTTGCGTGCCTGTGCCTCTCTCCCCACCACTGTCCTGCTCCTGGTCACAACACTGTCACATGCATTTAATGGCCTGTATTTCCTGTGCTCTGCTCGAACAGGCAGAATCTTTGAAATGCTGAAAGCCACGGTGGGTGCCAAGGGTTTGCGGAATGTGTCCCTGGCAAGAGGGATTTTGCTTGCACACAGCAGAGAAATCCATCAGGGGAATCATCCTGGGGTCATCCTATTTTCTCATTCTGGCAGTGAGGATGAGTTGTTAAACACACTGCAGGTTCATGCCCTCACACCAACTCCTTCCAAGCAGGTTCAGTATAGGGCCAGCTGGAGTCCCCTGATATACACAAAGGGATCAAAGATCCCCATGGTCTTCCCTTTCAGCAGCAAAGATGGTGAAGCCCCTTCTCATCCTGTACCCATCAGGGTTTTTGGTACACTCACTGTTAGCTGGGAGCTGCCATCTCAAATCTTCTGGATTCATTGGGGAGCACCACAACACCAGACTAAAAAAACCTGCTAAGAGTTTATCCGAGTCTATTAATTTAAATGGCCACAGCACTGCTTTAAAAGCATCAAAAAATGAAACCTGAAAAGAAGCAACATTATCTCCTTGCAGAAGATCTGTGGCAAGAAAGCATCTACCTTTAATGTTTGGCCAAAGCCCCATCTATACTATATACTGTCCACTTTCAATAAATTATAAAAGTATCTATCTACAAGAGGAGGAAGAAGATATATCCTGATTTTTTCCCCCTAACTTCACACTGGTTTTCCTCTGTCTCAAGCCGTGTAACAACCACTCTACGCATGTTCAGCAGATGATAATGAAACCACAAGTGTTTATCTCAATCCAAAATGGCTTCATTTTTTTCCCTACCCTAAAACTCAGATTTAACCGGGGTTTTAATGCCAAGGACAAAAGATGCATGCTTACCCTTTCATGCTCCATCTACAAATTTGGGTTTTTTTTTCCTTGAAGCAGTTTCACCCAGCTATAAGCCTGACTTTAGGATTTATCTGTCTCTGCTACTATGTCCACCAGTATTTTGGAGCAAGAGAAATTACAGCAAGGAAGAGCCTTGGCCTGAAAATGGGTATCTGCTGTATTAGTGCAAAGGGAGGGCAGCCCTTGCCCAGCACCCCACACTCATGTTTTGGCTCCTGGATGAGACAGCAGAAGAAGGGCAACATGTCAAGACTGCCCTGCAAGGCCTCCTTTGCCACTAAAAATTAATATTCAGAGAAAACAGCAATGGCTTTCCAGCCTCCTGAGAGAGACTCATTGCCCAAAAGCAAGAGGAGTTCAAACTCTGCTAAACAGTTTGCACCATGATGGCAAATCACAAGGTGAAAGGACGTCTGAAAAAAAACCCCAAACCCAAACCAAAGGAAACTCCCCCATGTCCCTCTGAGTGTGATAAAGGGATATTTCCAGCATTAACCTGCAAGGTGGGGCGAAGGCCCACAGCTGCTCCTTTGTCTAGGGATATTTTTATTGATTTTAGCACTTTTCCCTGATGTTAGCACCATGAGGAGGCTGCTGCCAAACCTTTGAAACAGAAAGCTGAGGGGGAAAGTCAGTTACTCATCCAAAATCCAGTGCTCTCCCTTGGAAATGCATGGATGATGCATACCATTCAATTCTGAGAGGGGAGAAATCACATTTCTCCGGTCTTTACCCTGTCCAGATGTGGCTGGGCTGCAGTGAGCCCAGTGAGGACTCAGGGGTTAAGTCCCCATCCAACACACATGCATGTTTTAGGAGGAATATTTGACACATTTAATGTATATACTTACAAACTGCGCTGAGATTAGATAAATTTAACAGAAGTTACTGGTGTAGCAATGTTTCCATCTCATTATAAGAAGGCAATGCAACATCTGGATGTGGAAAACAGGCACTTCCCTGCTGACTAATGGCCAATGCTCACCTTACTAAAGGTGATAAGGTGGAAATCTGTGGCTGTCTCAAGAGAAAGCCTAGGATGCAGCAGCATCCCTCTTCTGGAATTCCAGCTAGCACTCAGACTGGAGTCCTCCAGACGAATTCACGACCAAGTAAATGAAGTTTATGCTTTGCCAAAACTAACACAAGGACAGGGACCTCTGGAACTTGGTGTTACTCGCAGATGTCCTAAAGGATGCCATCAACGAAGCCATAAAAAAGGTACTTTAACCCTTGGCAGTGATTCATCTAGATATCTTTTCTAGCAAAAAAGCCTTATTACTGAGGGGAGAGTTTCCTACTATTTAAAGGAAAATTCAGAGGAGAACAAGTAGATACTAATTTGTTGTAAAGACAGATAAACATGTACAGGAAATACTTCCATGAAGGTCCTGATCCTCTGAAGATTAACAATCTACAGTACTGGAGACAAAACCATGACACTGAGGAAACAAGCGAACTATAAAAACAGGAAGAAGTGGAAGTTTATTTTTTTTATGTTATTTTGAGGGAATATTTGTTTTTCTGAAGCTTAAGATACCAGCAGAAGCCTCCATCTGCAGGTCATACTATTCTCTATACAAAAGCAGCTGCAGCGAGTTTCCTCACCCAGGTCCCCAGAGCTGTCAGATGGGAAGGCCATCCTGCACATTACAGATCTGCTGTTTCCCTAACCAGCACTGTTGTTCAGTTTTCACCTCATCTAAAGCCATTATGAATTGATGCATGGACAATACTCTGTAGCTGACACCAATAAATCAAGTTATTTTGATGTTGCATTTCCCTCACAGCCACAGGACTGGGCGTTCCCTCCAGATGATGTATTTTGGTGTATTTACTGTAACAATATTAAGGTAGTACTTGTTGGAAATGAAGGGCTTTGCCACAAACAGGAAAGTTGTTCTGGACCTTCCTGCCTTAAGTTTTCGTTCAAACAAAAATAAAACCATCACTGCTGTGAAAGACAAGGATGCAGCTGGGATGTGCTGGGGCCAGCCACCACTGCTGCAGCAACCTGGTGGCACAATTTCCAGAGCATCACAAGTCACCAAAGCTGCACAGACCCCATCACTTTTGTCTGGAGGCACCAAACTTTGCTTCTGTCTCAGAAACATCTTGTGTTTGCTCATGGTGGCATCACAAGGAGCCCTCAGACTCCTGTTCTAGCATACATAACTTATCCTCCTTAAGTGAGTCAGGCTGAGGCACAGCACTGTCCACTTTCTGCTGCTAAAGGAGCTGGGGAGAGTAGGAGACAAACATCAATTTGTTCCCCTCCGGATCTTTTGGAAGCAACCTCTCCACCTTTTTCTTGCAAAAACCTATGACAAATTCAGATAATTCCCCCTGCAACCAAAGCCATGCACATGTACTCAATGCCACCAGCCTAAGCGCAGAATTCAAATCTGTCTGCAGGATTCCCAAAGCACAGCAAGCCATCAATGAAGAAAATAAGTTAAACTTAACCTGAAAAAAAAGGTTTAAATATTTATGCTCCTAATATGTCCTCATCACTTCACTCTTCAGTACCATTTATAGTTGAATTATTTTTGTCCACTGAAAGTCATCCCTTTGAACTAGGGCATTCACTGTTTAGGAAATACAACTAAATTTCCACGTTAATTAACCATCGGGGGGAAATGATCTACATTAAGAAAATGCAAGTGCAACACCATCAGCCCTGCTTTCCACTTGGCTTTGACCTCTACCACAACTGCAATAATGATGCAGGTGTTATTTGAATGGTTATTGCACACAAATACAGAAGCATCTCTATCCTGGATCAAATCCTAAGCAGTTGCTATTTGTCTGACACACACTGCACCCAGCCACAGGCCTTCTGCTTTTGCATTAACAGTGGGTACCTGCCTTTTGCCAATTCAAATTTCCTTTCCACATGATCACTTGCATCCCAATCCTGCAGAACTGCTGCAAATTCAACAATCAGTTTTTACTTTTGCTACCTTCTGGGTTTGTCTGCCCCAGGTGTGTTTGTGTGCCAGGGTTTTAAGGGACCAAATGCTCTACACCACCTTGTAACTCCTCCTGTTAGGTACTGGTATTGGTAATTAAACAACTCACATCAGTTACAAGAAGGAACTGGAATAATAATAATAATAATAATAATAATAATAATAATAATAAGCCCATGAGCACCAGCTTCTAGGAAATCACTATCAGAACACTCCTGAAGTTCCTGCTCTCTGGCTAATTAAGTACTTGAGGTGGTGATATGGAGCTGCACCCATACACAGTGCTTACCAAGGCTTCCGGTGCTCTCCACCCTGATATATGACCCAGAAAGGAAATTGTAACTCTGGAATGACACCCAGATATCCTGGCTTCACCCCTTCTTTGCTCCAGATAAGGAATGAGACACCAAATAACCCTTGCAATGCTTCCACAGAGGCACCACACTTTGACTCCTGCCATTGAAGCAGATTATTTGTAGAGAGGCAACCAGCACAGTACAACAGTGTTTTGCTCCATTGTCTGCCAATACCCAAGAGATAACTTCAGAAAGTCACAGACTGGTTTTCAAGTCCTTTTCTTCAAAGCATACAAAAATAGTATGGAGTAACAGCAAAGCACGATGAAATGGTGGGTGCCTCATCCAGCTTCTGAGCTCTGGCAGCTCTGGTGGCAGGACACAGCGTCCAGGACAGTTTTAAACCAGATGATGCTGAAAGCGTTGGACTTTTGTTCTGGGACACCTCTTGGCTTCTTCATTTTGCTCAGTCCTGGCTGCATGGGGCATTTTTGCCATTAACCCCAGTGTTTGAGGTCTCTCAGTACTTGGCACGCCAGGGACATGAGAAACAAAATCACAACGACAATAATAAAATTCAAGCAGCTTTGAAAAATCTTCATGGCACTTAAATTCTGGACTCTGCTGCCAACCAAGTGATGGGGCAGGTGGAGCTCTGGTGCCAGGGATCCCAGATACCCATCATGCCTATAATGACCAGCTGCTTCCAGTGTGGAGGATGGCACAGGCACTATTTCAAAAATCCCAATCCTGGACAGTGCCTGGGACTTCCTCTGCCAAGCACGTGGCACTGCAAGCTCTGAGAGGCTCCTCACTCGCTGTCCTGAAACGCTGCTGTGGAATGGGCACAGAGGGCTTTGATGAGCCCAGGAGTACTCACACTGTCTCCAAGTAGCTGGTTTTATTAACTTTAACCATGGGCTGCTGAAGTTGCTACATCCCATTTAGATTTGTAGGGATAAAATAAAGCTTTTCCTTTGATAGGGAGTAATTTTTGCACGGTGCCACAAAGCTTGTTTGGGCAAGCTTTCTATTCACCTGGGGCAAGCACGCTCTTCAAGCTTAATTAGATCATATCCCTAGCTAAAAAAACTTAATAGTTAATTGAAACTTCATGCCAACCTATGGTCTGCTCTGCATGTCTCTCATGCCTCGTGTAATAGAAGTCCAAGGGTGGGAGAGCAGCGTGGGGTGGGAAGAGGGTTTAATTTTAGCCAAAAGGAAGAACAAAGTCAGCACACTGCCTACCTAAAGAAACAACCAAAATAAAACCAAAAATCCATTTTGCCACAGTCCTGCTCCATGACATGAACTGACTCTATTTGCATGTGACCCATAAGGCAGAGGAGAGCTGAATGTCAAAATGCATTCACAAAATTAGAGGTACAACCATGGACAACACTAGCCAAGAGTGCTGTGCTATGCAACGTGGGGGGACAGCCTGCACAAGCCTTGGATTTGCCAACAGGACACTCTCAACAAAGCCAAGGCTTGTCCTGCACAGGGGAAGTTATCACATACAGAAGCAAGTATCTTTTTTAGTCACAGAAGAGGTTAGTGTATTTACCACCTTAATTAGCTCATGAATGACAAAGTCACAGTGCTCCAAAAGAAGTTCCTGTACTTAAAATGTTCCATAATAAAACTAATGTACAGGGATTGGATTTTAACCTTTTAGGTATTTCTTTCCCCCATATTTAAGGTCTAGTTTGCAGAATATCTTGCATATAAAATAGCAGGAACATACACAAGCTGTAAACAAGCACAAACCTTTCAATTTCTCTTTATTCAATTAACTGAAGAAATTCATTCCCTGTAATGCAGCACCTTCCAATAAGCCACACTTTGCCCTCTCTCCAGTCATATGTTTCTTCCTGGGATTCAAAGATCTCCCTTTGGCATCAAGGGAGTTTCTAAATCCCCTTTATGAATTATACAGCAAGAGATGCCTGAAGCAGGTGCTCAACCAAAGACAATCCCATTGAAGCTATCCAAGGAAAGCCCTCCTTGGTTTTCTGCCATCTCACTAACCTACAGAGCTCTTAAGGACAGCTCTGGCAATTTACAGGTACTACTGCCCTGGATCTTGCATATAATACATCACTGAGAAAAAGATTATAAACTTTCTAAGTTTTCTGCTGTCTGGAATTTGAAGCAAAACATCAAATCAACAAAACACCCCAAAGGGGTTACTTCTTTCATCCATCAATACTTATCATTCTGAAGGGTCTTGAAATGCACAACATAACAGGAAAACTTACCTATGGATTACAAAAAAAGAAAATCCAACAAGCTTTTCTGCATTTTCCCTTCACTGTTTGCTTTGCACTGTGGACTTGCACGTCCCTGCTCTCCAACCACCTCCATCCGTCATGCCTCAGCTGCCTCTCCCTGGCTATTTACTCAGGGCTGGGTACAGCCAGGAATTCCTGTGTGTAACAAAATGTACAAACGTGCTTTTATGCGGGGCATTTCGATGCTGGAGAGTGCTCTCAAGGAGTTTCCCTTTTCTGTCCTGAGGAGCTGGCTTTGCTCAAGGAGCTCAGGGAGCAGCTGAAGTTTCTTGCTGACAAAAGTCACGCAGGGAAGTAGAGGTAAGGGGCTCAACATTTATTACATGCACCTAAGGAAAAAAGAGCTTAAAAGAATGCAGAATCTAGCACATAAGATATGACAAGGCTTAACAGGTAAGGAAATAGCCAGGTGCTCTGTATCTGGTAAGGAATTCACCCCTCAGTGATAAGCCAAGCAAGACTCTCACTGTCTAACACTGGAAGACACTATCTGCAGACACAAAGAAGATTCACTTGTACTGATCTAAGAAAAATACCCACCACCTTCTTGTGCTCTCTCTAGCAAAGGGTGACACAACTGGCACAAATTCACATCGTGGCAGTTAATAAAACCATGAGCTGAAATTAATCAGTACCAAAAAAAAAAATCCATATTTCTTCTGCTGACCTGTCACCAATTAAGATAAATTTCTCTGCCATTCTGCTCTTGCCTCCTCTCTCCACTGCTCTCATTACACGCAGGACTGTTTACTTCAATATCCACTGTAAAATAAATCTAGTGCTAACCACACTCAGAAGTAACATCAGTAGCCACCTACCAAGTATTTTTTAATGCATGCTAAGATTTGGAGAGTCACCCTCACATAAAAACAAGAGAGGATGCGAAGGATGTGCCTTTGATGGTCAGTTCTTCTCTGAAGGAGAGTTAATGCTGACCATTTCAAGAGACAACCCCTTCCAAATGCAGGCATGTTCTGTGCAAGCAGCAGCTTTCAGCTAGGCTCCCTGGAGCCCATCACTGAGTTCTTCACAGCACTGTTCACAACAAGCAGCTTATGTTACACATTGTGTCAAACATTTCCATGGACAGAGGCAACAGATCCATCCAGATGCCTCTTGCAAAGCAGTTGGGTTTTCCAAGCCTGGCTTACAGGGCAGGGGTTTCTTTATACTGGACACAGGCAGCACCTGGCTGTTTTAAACACTCACACTGTGAGCAGGTATAGCCAGGGCTCACTGCCTGTGACCCAAGGTGAATGGTGATCTCAAGAATGTCTAACCAGGGATGCCCATTTTCAGTCCCACCTCTACCATTTGTACCTCAGAGCAATTTTTTCCTTCTTAAAATATGTAGAAGGAAGCACTACTTGCTATGACTATGTTCAGGAGGGTACCAAACTCATGCAGAACCACAAAACCTGGTAAATGGTCTTGTGAGAAATCATTCCTCCCATTCCTGCAGCAGAGAACAAGCAAAAGAGGGAAACAGCCTAATAATACTTAATTGCTTTTTTTTTTTCTTTGTATGAAATTTGCACAAAAGGTATGCATTTTAAAATCTCAACACTTAAATGCTGGAGAAAAATATGTATTTTCCCCTCTGTATCACCTTAGCTCAAATCAACAAAGAAACCTTAGTTATATTCACAATCCAAAGAGAACGGATGAGCTAAATCACTCTGTGATTTTATTGCTTCAGTCACTGCAGAACGTGGAGTGCATTTGGCCAACAGAGACAAACCCAAAGCAGCAAAGTGCTCTCCTGCTCACTGCTATTCCCCTTTGGTTTTGTTTAAGTCAGCACTGAGAAAGCAAATTAAGCTTCCAACTCTCAACTCCTATAATGGCACGAGATATGCAGCAGTGACTCCAGAAGTTGATGTATTTTCTCTTTAAAACATGAATGGGAAAGTGTATACAAACACCCTTCTTTCCCCATCCCTTCCTTCCAATAAGAAAGGCTGTTTATTTTTTTATTTGACCTTATGAAAGGTTGGGGAAGCTATTCCACCAATACTCTGATAAAGGTAGCCCACGCTTCCTTAGGGATATAGCAAAGGGAAGAAGGAAAAAAGAAACCCACCAAAACTCCCCCACCAGCAAGAAAGCTGCTAGATACATTATTTAATGATTTTTGGATAGAACAGCAGATTTTATCAACTAATTAACCCAGTCTACAGTTTACCCAGAGCTTTCCTGAACTAGAAAATACAGAGTAAATGGTCGTAGAAGCACTAAGCATTGCAGAATTTCAGTGCTCCATAGCCAAACCAAGATAAAACTGCCTCAGATGGGGCCTTTTTGTGTTCCAATTTATGGATCTCAGGACCACCATTTCTAAAATAGTCCATGTGGCTACTTACTCTAGGGAACAATCGCTTTTGCTGATTATGGGGATCTGGAATGAAGAGGGCGGTTTTTTTGCACGCACTGGAAATTTATTTCAAGACTCCTGTTTAAAGGCACACATGCAGAACCAAACCAAATGAATGGTTGGTGGCAGACTTTGTTAAGCTGTAATTTTTTTCATTCATAGGCTGTGATTTTAAAGGGCTCCTCAACTGCTCACTGGGGAAGGATCAGCACAGCTGAGGCCACTGGCACACCAACAGCTATCTCCACACCCAAAAACTGGAACACCCTGGCCAGATGCCGGCTTTTGGGCACACAGTTACTCCTAGGACACAGCAAAAAGCCTGGGAGAGAATCAAGATTTTTAATGTGCAAGCACAGGAGAGAAGCTGGGTAAAAGCATCACAGCAAGGCAAGTACACGAATTTTAACATCATCCAGCCCAGCATCGTGCAAAGACTGCCACAGCAAGCCCAGCATCAACAAACTCTTTTGGAGTTCAACCCAAGGCATCAAAATAAGCCTATTTCTGTCTCCTAACCATTTCTATGCACATCACATCCCCATAATCATAACTCTGAGGTGAGGGAAGGTCATCATCCCCCATGTACACATCAAGTCATCCCTCACCTTCCTCCTGACTCTGCCCATCCGCACAGCTCTGCATTTGTAAGGATGCCAACCAAAAATGGTCACTGATCCAGACAGAATGACCTGGGAAGGTTTAGGACCTCTGGGTAAAGGAGACACAGACTTCAGTAACTGATAAAAGCACAAACAAACTGACAAACAGCTAAAAAAAAAAAAAAAAAAAAGTTGATATTTATCATACAACTTGTTTTAGGAACTACTGTAAAAAGGCACATCACCGACCTGATAAGATCTTCCAAATCAGTGGAGTTTATGTATACACAGGCACAAGGGGAAAAGGTTTATTTGGACTTTAAGGTTCTTCCTGTAGGATGCAGTGTTTATAAAGGGTATTTCTAGAACTTCCTGACTGCATTTGTGAGATCGTGCTCTCTGTGTGCCTCCAGTTCCCTCTCCACACCAGCCTGCCCCTCTCCTATCAATACCCCTTTAATTTTGTCATTTCGTTTATTGTTTTTAACCAATCTGGTTAACTCTGCACTTCACTTCCTTCAAATAACAAGCACAAGCTCATCTCCAGCATTGCTTAGTAATTTTCCAGCCATTCAATACACTCATGAAGTATTACTATAACAAAATGCCAAATACTTGCACAGAAAAGAAAAAAGGAGATTTTCCCCTTAAGCAGCTCTAATGGCTTAATTGTACTGCGGCCTTTTATTCTTGCTTTTAAACACAGAAAACAAGCTCTGCACTCTCTTTTTCTTCTAGTTCAACTAAAGTGCCTTTTTAAGAACACAAGGTCATTCAAGCAATGCAAGTACGAGAATTACTATTTTATAAAACTCTATACCATGTCCTAACCCTCTTTTTCTTTACAGCCACCAAACTGCATACATGCAGTAACAACACGTAAAGCAATGAAGGGCTGCAACCAGCTTAACACCTCCCATGCCAAGTTTCAGTCAAGGATGAATTACATTGGCAGCATTATAAATCTCTAGTGATAAAGCTTTTGCTGTAATTTCACCAGTGTTTAGAATAAAAAAGCTCACCACTGAAGTATCAGTGGCTTTTCTGAAATTTATAAACACACTTTAAATACATGGAGCATAACAAGCTCCTGAAATACAGAGATTTACACTGAGGTCTAACACAGGTGTCTGTACCCACTGAGGCAAGCAGGGCTCTTCATACAACTTCAAAAATGAAAATAAAAAGAAAGAATAAGAAGAAATAATAAGAAGAAATCAGCACTAAGGAATCAGACACCTTGTTTTTTAGGAAATGTGATCATGGAAGGTGGCTGCATTGTCGAAATTGTGGAGAAAATTGGAAAAGGCAGGTCTAGGTCTGGCCCCCACCTTAAGCAAAGTGGAAGAGCAGCTCTTTCACAGCCAACCTACCAGCAGAGGAGAGTGCATTTCTCAGCCTGTTAACATCATCAAGACCCACTGCACGGGGCATCTAAAGCAAAATTAGGCATTCATCACCCCACTGAAACACTGGATTTCTGACCTCAAATCCTCATCCAACACAGTACAGACAAATGATGGAGAGGTGCAAAGATCCAAGCATCACAGTAATCACACAAATAAATGAAACAAAAGTAAGTAATTGAACAAAAACTAAGCTACACATCTATAAACCTCCAAGCATGCGTTTCATTAACCTAGGCAGTACTTTCAGATCTCTACGTAACTTTTAAGAACGAGACAGTTTGTAAATAATCGTGACCCCAGAGCCAGATCCCCACAGCAGCAGCTGACCATACTCGCCAGCTCTGCTGATGCCTTCCAGCAGCTCTTTTATGGCATCCGTTGGACCACTGGAAAACAAGAGAAACAGCTCTCCAGTATTAGAACCTGGACATTTTTCCCCTTCCCTTTGCAAAGCCCTCCAGGTTTTACAAAGACAGATGCGGTGACGAGCCGCCCGAAACGCCGACTGCCACCGAGGCACCATCCCAGCTGTTCACCCGCCCCTCGCCTCCTTCTGCCCCAACCTGAGGCAGGGCACAGCCTCCCTCCGTGCTGCAGCTTGAAGCACTAGTTAGTAACCTTCTCTCTGCTCCAGGGCACACCTTTCCACTTGCAAAACCAGGTGAGCAGCCCTGCAAGCTCTGGAAGCCCAGGTGGCAGTGTTCGGACATGCCAGCGAAGGAAGGCAGCGAGCGGAGGGAAGCTGAGCTCTCTGCTTTTAGTGAGAGCAGTGAACACGGTGGGGACCTTTGTGGGCAGCATCCCCCTCGAAACAGGGACCTGCTATGTGTTAGGAGTCATTACAACTGCTGAAAAAGGAGTGCTGCCAATATTCAAAGGGAGAAAACCACATAGAAAGAAGGGAGACCCACATATGAGGAGACACCTCGTGTATGTCCCGCAGAAAAATGCTTTCCACCACCAGGATGGGAATTAAGAAACAAATAAAAAGCATAAATGGTCTAGAGACTCAAAGAAAAAAGGTAAATTACACAAGTGTGCTTTAGCTCAGATACTAATTGCTGCTAGTGGCATCAACTAATCCTAAGTGTGGACTTAATTCCTATAAAACCACATCATTTAAAAGAATGTCTTTCTGCAGGTGAGGGGAGGACCAGCCAGGAGCTGGTAGGTGAACCGTGGTGCTGCAACAGGCTGCAGTGTTTAGGGAAGAAGCCTTGTGATTTCCCACAGTGTTCTGAAACTCTGCTGCACGAATGCCTTTGGTGTATTTGAAGTATTGCAATGGAAACTAATCTTGCTCTCAATTACTCAAACAGGCAAGGATGTTCTACATTTTAATGTACAGGAGGGAAGCGGCCACTTCTAGCTAGCAAGAAAAGAAGTAATGGGACTGTCCAAACAGGATGTATGTATAATGCAGTTAAAAAACCCAACAAGCTAAGTGTTTCCAGAGCTCCTCGGGACTTGAGTGCATGTGCAGAACATGCTCCTGTCCTTGCAGGGCAGCGCAGGTCCCTACAAGCCGGGAGATGTGTTTCCCATATGCAGGATCACAAGATGCTATCAGGTTTTACAACACATCTCCCAGCCTGGCAAAGAGCAGCAGCAGAGCTGGAACAGAGACCAGCTCAACCCTCCCATTAAAAGAGAGGGGGAAGTGGTTACTCTCAGCAAGAGCGAGACACTTTTGTTCCTAGGGAGAGATGTACACAGGTAACAAGTCCTAATAATGCTTCTGTGAAAGGCCATTTGTCCTTCGAGTGACACTAATTCTGGCCTGCGTTTTTCCTCGTTTCCGCAGTACCCTGGACAAAAAGCTCCAGCTAGCAAGCAACAAGCCTCATCATCATCACAGTCTTCAGGTCATGGAATGCTTTTCTCCTTGCCAGACACTGCTGTCAAAGTCCAAGCACTTTGGGCAACTCTGCAATCCCACTTTTCACAACACCACAGATGGGGAAATAAACTTCTGTTGTTAGAAAGTCCTGTAAACCCTCCTCCCTACGCCTGCCAGTAAGAAGTTTCCTTCCTAGCTGGAATAGTCATCAGCAGTACTCAGCTGATAGACTCAAGATCTCTCCTCTGATTACACGTAGGAGTTGAGAACAAGGTGAGGGGAAGGAACACAATAAATCCCCAAAACGTAGTCCTTGAAATGTAAGTTGCAAGCAAAGAAAGTCAAAGAATAAAGTTTTTCAAAGACTGTAAGAACAAGCCGGCTAGAGACTAAAACAGTAATTTGGGTTAAAACTCACTTTAGACCTACTGCAACAGGTAGAACCTGTTGGCAGAAAGGTCTCCAACAGCCTTGAAAGCAGGCTTTGTAATAATGCTTTCGATGAAACACCTTTACTTCAAGGTGAAGCATCTACTTCTACTGCATGGGGTAGGACAGCGTTTTACTCCACTGGCTACTTTGGGTGCACGTTATAGGGATCACCTTCCCCTGATGTGAGGAGAAAATCCTGCCATGAGGGTTTGGCTGCAGCATGAGTCATAGAAGCCCTGCTCCCAGACAAGTGTGACACATGACAGGATCAAAACGAAAGAGGCAAGAAGCACAAGAATACCCTCAAGAGTGCGGAGAAAAGGGAATGGAGACAGAAAATGAGATGGAGGGAAGACATCCTCCTGGACTTTGAGGTGATGTCCACCTGCCCACACAACACTTGTCTGACATCAGGCTGGAGCAGAAAAAAGAGGCTGGAAGCATTTGTGGGTGCCATACCCGATGGTGATAAACCTCCCAGAACTGCTGTTGTGGCGGGCAGAAGTGCAGCAGTAGTGCATTGCTTTGCTATTCCTGCCGCATCAGCAGGGCCTGCCCCTCATCTGCAGCCCCACGACCTACACCCATGCAGCAGTGGGGGGAGCAGATGACTTTCCTTGCCTTGCAAGGAACCAAATCCTGAGAAACCACATGGGCAAACCCAGCCTTTGCCCCCAAGAGCTGATGCAAAACCCAGGGCGAGGGTCAGGCACACAGAGAAGGTGGCCAGCACAGCCCAGCTGCATTTTCCTGGGTCAGGTTTACAGCAAGCACCAGAAAAATAAATGATTAAAGAAAATTTGACAAAGAAAGGGGGTGGACGTGGGTAGAGAAACGGGAAGGAAGGAAAACTCAGAAGATCTTGGCAGAGAACCAATAGGTAAGAAAAGAAACAAAACAAAACAACAACAAGAAAGAAGAAAATAAATCACTAGAAACCATCAGCTGAGTTTACCCATGACCAAAGTGGAAAGAAATGGCCAGAGCAAGCAAGGTGCTGGGAGATGCTGCCCTGCTCTGCTTGCTGCCAGGCTTGGAGCAGACCTCTCTTTCCAGTGCTGGGATTTACGTGACAACAGCTTCCTGCTTGCTTTTGGTAGTCTAAAGAAATTGGGACCTGCTGCAGTTCCTTATCTCCTGTCAATCAACTCCACAGTCTATCTGTGCCTTTTTTAGTCAACTGACCTTTTCAATTTTACTTCTTTTTAAAATTCTACACTGCTTTAGAAGCCTAAGTCCTCGAAAAATCAAATGCTCCACTTAGCAAACAGGGCATATATCAAAAACACAGTCTCCAGAGCTGTACTTTTAGTTTCACTGATCTCTGTGCCCTCTCCACCCCTGCACAACTCTTGCATGAAATATCACCTTGTGCTGTTAAAAAGAGGGAAAAAAAGGGGAGAACAAAAAAGCCACATTTTTCAATGAATTTGTTGTAGAGAGCAGTTCCTAGGTCCATTCTGCTGGAGGGAAGGAAATTGAATTTATCAACTCCTTAAGCATGTCAGAGCGTGTAAGGAAGAAAAAGGAGGGCTTGAAACCCATAGTCAAGTTGTGTCTCATTCCTGAGGTCCTATTTTCAAGCCTGGTCCAGAAGAAGAAGGACAACTACCATCATCTCCCTGCAATTTGGTGGCCGACAGGAAACAATTTTGTGGTTGAAATCCGGCTAACAGCAAACCAAGCCCACGTTAAGAGCGAGCCTTGCCACACAACGCACTTTTGTTTGCAGCCTCAGGATTTAATTAAACAGGTAGATAAAACCTACCTTTTAACCCACGCTCCGGGGTGTGCCTCAGTGAGATAAAAAACAGGCTGCAAAAACAGGTCAAAGATGATTCCACTGCTGGTGCAGCATCTGCGCCGCACTCCAACGCCATCCCACCTCCTCAAGGAGGGCAGCTGCACCAAAAAACCTCATTTTCTGGCCAAAAGGCAGGTTGATTTCTCCTTTTCAGCACTGCATCTGGGTTATCCATGGGTTGCACGGGGTCACAGCACGGTCTAATGTGGTGAGAAATTAAAAATCCAGCTCCCTTCCACTTGTGGCAACCCTCTTCCCATACGTTTCCCTTCCGGCTGTCTGACCAAACACCCTCTCCATACATCTTCCACCTACAACTTCTTTTCAAGGCATTTCCAAAACAGGAGTAGAAAGGGTAAATCCCTCCTTTCTTTCCCTCTCGTCTTCGTCTGACAGATCTATTATTCCCTTATAAACAACAACTTCTCCCAGAGACCGAACAAAGCAGCTACTTACATGTCATATTTTAAACAGGCATGTTTTCAGGCCAAGAAATAAACAGTTATATTTTGGCAATCCCTCATTTCCTGTCCTATTTGCGAGTGATAATGTCATAACACAGTGTGTCCCATGCCTTCCTCTCTGGCTGAAACTTGCAGCAAAATAATGCAGCTGAATGAGCTGCCTTTGAAACCTACAGAAAAAATCATCAGAATGGGGCAAAAATGTAGAGAAAATGAAGGGGGGAATATTTTTTTTTTAGCACAAAGGGCAAATTGCGATACTGATAGACTCAGTATTCAGAGTAAACATCAGAAGTGGAGAGAAGGGAGATTTTGAGACTGGCAAAAGCACCAGCAAGAGCAATTTAAGTCTGATTTTCTTTCCTCAGACTGGAAAAACACATCGCTGCGATCTCACGCCACATTCTGCCGTCCCAGGCACCACCACAGCAACCCTACACGTATGGCACTTAACCCAGCTCGGGTTAAAACCCTCCGGGGGACCAGTCCCACTTGCAAACACTTGGCAGGAGCGCTCCCAGCCCGCTGGAATGAAGCAGGCGTGCGCTGCAGCAGCGGGGACACTCCCGGGACACGGCCCAGCCAGGGCATCGCGCCTCCATCCCGAGCAGCGCCAGGCTGCGGAGGACCAACACTTCCTCGTTCTCTGACCTTTTCCATTTAATTACTTCCTGTGACTTTCTTGGAACCGTGCATCGGAACGAGCAGGCGGCAGCCTCCGGGCGTTCAGGGTTCAGCTCTGTTCTCCTCCTCGCAGGCGGAAAAGCCACGGACAGCCCCATCCAGGATGGTTTGGGAGAGGGTCGCCCATCATCTGGGAGCAGCGCTGCCTGAAATCCCCCCAAATCGCAGCTTCCAGCCTCTGATTTATTACCTGGCATCCTCATTTTGCCCCCACCCTGCAGCGTGCGAGGGGCAAGGAGAGAAGCAGAAATATAAAGGCTGGGATGCAGAAAGAGGCGCTCGCTCGGCAATGACAAATTGACCTCTAAGTATCGATCCGGAATGGTGCAGTTCTGAAGGGACCCATGAGTTTCCAGCATCCTAAGCCCTGTTTGTTTCCCCCCTCGGTTTTACAAATTACCTCAAAACTGAAAGTCTTAACCGAGCTGTTCTCAAGAAACTGCTGAAAAAAAGGCAAAAAGAAAAACGGGGAGGAAAACCCTTATTATTTACTTGAAGGGGGTTATTTTAAAAGGCATCCTGACAGCGGTCCTTTTTTTTTGTAATCTGGCTGTTAACATTTGCTCAGAGTGCACTCAGTGAAACAAGAATAGCTATGCAAATTAAAGCCAGATATCTAGGGCAAATAGCGTGCTATACTACCATTGTTCTGACAGCTTGAGAAAACTTATCAGAAGAGCCTGTCCTTATTTCTTTTAACACCATATATATTGGAGGGAAAAAAAAAAAAAAGAAAAATCAAATCACTTCACCCACCACCGAAATGAAAAAACAACCCGTGAGTCACCGACTTCAGCAACGCTATCAATCAATGCAAGGCGAGGAGCTCGCAGAGGAAGCCATGGCTTACCTAAAACACCTCGCCGTGCCCTACAAAGCCAAGGCCTGCACCAAATTCTGATGAGAGCCCACTTGGGATGTGCACTGAGGTAAGGACCACGAGGCAGCACTGACCCTCAAAGTCAGCACAGCCAGATCCTAAAGAAAAAGTTCTCAGTGGCCTGGGAATTGGTTGGGTACCAGCTCCCTGTGGTCACCACCAGTGCTCCCCATCTCCAAGGGACCATGGCACAGTGCTGCTGGCTTGACAGGTGACCCCAGGAGAGTGGCACGACCCGAGAGCTTCCACACACACGAAAACCATTAGCTGATGCCTCTGTCAGCATGGCATGTGCAGCAGCACGTGGCAGAAGAATTCACTCCAAAACAAACTGCAGCCTACAGTCAGGGAAAAAAATCCCCCAGCTAACCATCAGAGCCAAGGGCTTGGTGTTTTACACCGACACTCACCTCTGCACTGAGCCCTGCAGGAAAACAATTTTGGAGCAAGATCTTGCCTCAAGATCAAGGCTGGTGAGCGCCAGATTTCTGTCCACTGAATTGGGTTAGGTTTGGCCCCATGTCCTCAAACCCAGAGACTGGGACCCACTTCTCTTCCTCTTGTCCAATTTGCAAAGTTAAAAAAAAAAAATAAAACCAACCAAATGAAGAACCAGGTTTTCAGTGGAAATGAGTTGGCCATGTTTTTCCAGCCTGTTAGGTCACGCCAATCTGCATGCAACCACTTCTTTTTTGGAATGGGGGGTTTTCTTCGCTTGTTTGTTTTTTTGTTGCAAGAACCTTACCAACTTCAAAATAACCACTATTTTAGAAGCTACATATAAACACATATTTATAGTCTCTCCATTAGGAGCTGCCAAATAACAATTCCTCTCCACACACGCGCTGGGGGCAGAAGCCATTTCCTTCGCCACTCATATTTCTCCAGTAAATCGCCCTAAAGTAAGTTTACCACGATGAAGGTGCAAGCAGGGTGCATGCCACCAATTACGATTTTTTCGGACCTCAAAACCGAGCCAGAAAGTTGCACAATTTTGACGGTGCTTTACAAGCCCTGCAAGGAGCCGTTCTGAAGCACGGTACATCCTATGGCGCTTGGCACCAGCCCAGTGCTGCACGCCAGTGAGTCATTCCTCTCGACTGTCAAAACCCCGAAGGAGATAGCCAGGAACAGCCCCTGGGCCAGCACGGCGTGCAAAGAGCCCATCCGGCCATTCCGCTGCAGCAGCTTCGGCTTTTATTTTGGGGAAGAAAGCATTTAAAAAAGGGAAAAAGCGCACCGTCGGGCATTTCAGAAGCCTCGGTGCGGCATCTCGGGGGGGTTGCTCAGCGGCGGGAGCGCTGCGGGGCGGGGGTGGGCGGCGGGGGGTGGCGGTGAATGGGGAGGCCGCCGGTGACCGGGTTTATGAATGCGGCGTCATGTGACGGCGGCGGCGGCCGCCCTCCTATTCACAAAACGGCGGCGGCCGGGGCGGGGATCCGCGACGTCGTGTGTCCCCCCCGCCCCGGCTCCGCTTCTCGACCCCCCCCAGGCCCGGGGCTGCGGGGCGGGCACCGCTCCCCCCTTCCCCTCCCCGCCGCTTCCGCCCCCGCCGGGCGCCCCGAGCCCTTCAGGCGGGGCGGGGAGCGGCGGCGGCGCGGGGCTGCGCCCCCTCCCTGCCGTGCCCCGGGGCCCCGCACCCCGGCGGGGCCGCGCCGCCCTCCCGGGGGTTTTTATGAATGAAAGGGCCGTATGCAAATGAGCGCGGCCCGGGGGGAGCGCGAAATGGCGGATGCGCGGGCGGGCGGCGCGCACACGAACGCGCGTGTCCGCGTCCCTCCGTCCGCCCGCGGCCGGTCCGTCCGTCCGTCCGTCCGTCCGTCCGCGCGGGGCACGGGCACGAGCGACCCGCACCGCTTCCCGCCGGGGCAACAAAGACTCCCCCCCGTTCCGCGCCCCTCGCCCGCCCGCCGCCCCCGGCCCCGCTCACTCGTCAGGGTAGGCTTCCTCGGTCATCTTCTCCCCGTCTAGGCTCATCCCTCGCCGCGGGCGGCCGGGCTGCGCCTCCGCATCTTCCCGAGCTTCACATGGCGAGGGAGGCCGCGCCGCGGCGGGCCGGGGCTGGCGGCCGCGCCGGGCCCGACGGCGCGGGAGCGCGGGCGGCGGCGGGGGGGGAGAAGGGGGGACTACGGCCGCGCTCGTCGCCGGGCGGCGGCGGCCGGGGGCGGAGGAGGAGAGGCGGCGGTCAGCGCGCCGCGGGGGCGCGGCGGGGCGCGGCGGCGGCGGCGGCGGCGCGGGGTCCGGGCCCGGGGGAGCGGCGCAGCGCCCGGGGGCAGGCGGCGGCGCCGGGCCAGCCCCATGGCCGCGATCACGCCATGGCGGGGCGCCGCGGGGGGCGGCGGAGCGGGCGGGGAGGGAAGGGAGAGCGGGGAGCCCCGGCAGGAAGCGGCGGCGCTGCCGCGACCGCCGGGAGCGGGCAGGGCAGCGCCGGACCCGGGCGGGAGGAGGGAAGGGAGGAGGGAGGGAGCCGCAGCGGCGGCGGCGGGGAAGGAGGAGACGCGGCCGGCAGAGGCGCCGCCCCGGCCCGGCCCCCCGAGCCCCGCGGCGCAGCGCAGCGCCCGGGGTGCGGTCCCGCCGCGTTCGCCTCAGCCCGCTGGCGCCGCCCCCCGCGCCGCAGCCCCCGCGCCCCGCCCGCCGCTGCTCTTGGCCCGGCCCGCCCGGTTCGCCCTCAGCCGGCCCCCTCAGCCTTGCGCAGCCCGACCCAGCGAGACGTGGGTCAGTCGTGCCAGGCCGCGCGCAAAAATCACAGAATCGATTAGGCTGCAAGAGATCTCTGAGATCATCGGGTCCAACCTATGACCGAGCACCGTGTCAGGCAGGCCGTGGCGCTGAGGGCCACGTCCAGTCTGCCCTGAAACACCTCCAGGGATGGTGACTCCACCACCTCCCCGGGCAGCGCATGCCAATGTCTAATGGCCCTTTCTGTGAAGAAATTTCACCTAATGTCCAACCTTAACTTCTCCTGGCACAGCATAAGAGTGAGTCCTCCTGTCCTGTCTGTCCCACTTGGTTTACTTGGAGAAGAGGCCAACCCCAAACCTGGCCACACGCTCCTTTCAGGGGGTTGTAGAGAGTGATAAGGTCATCCCTGAGCCTCCTCTTCTCAGGCTAGACAACCCCAGCTCCCTCAGCCGCTCCTCATGTGCTCCAGAGCTTCACCCTTTTCTAGACATCTTGGCTCACCTCAACCTGCCCCTTAGAGCCACATTCAGGGTTGCTGTGCCATCATGCTGGTAACATCGCACAGCTTTCCTCATGGGTCAATTCAAATGTTTTTTGCTGCAATGAACAGTGCCATAAGTGTAAACACTGCCAACTTGTGTTGTGTTCATGGCTACACTGTGACATCTGCCCTCAGGACTTGCTTGGTCCACAGAGGAGGGGTAACAGGAGCTGGCTATTGAAAAGATAGTTTGGCCCATGAGGTTGAGTAACTAGCCGTGAGTTTTGGATTTGCTTCCTCCATCAGGTCCTCTGTGATCAAGCAATCCTTGGAGAATGAAGAAATATGTCTGTACCACCTGAGCACATCACCTTGCCCTCCGGCTTTTGCAGGCCTCTGCACTGCAGCATCCCTTTCCCGCTGCAGGCAGGGAGATGTGCCCTCTCTGCTCTTGCTGCACTGGGATGTTCAGTCTCGAGATGGCTGCACTTCCTAAGGGAGTCACATACTGATTTAACTTTCAAGTCTAGTCCGTGGGATGTAGTCTTCAAGGGGCCCTCAGATTTTGGTGTGGGAATTGTGTTTCTGCTCCGCTGGGTTTCAGTTTCTAAGTGCTGTAAATTTTCTTTTCAGGAGCAGAAGTGGAAACTTGGAGAGAAATCTGTGGACTGCTAGTAATGAGACGGAGGCAAGAGCTGATGAAAGCTTTGAAATCTTCTCCTCAGGGAGAAGCAGCATGTCCTTTGGAGGTGGTACCAGAATCTGCAGCTTTGTGGCACAGTGTTACAGTAATGCTCCTGTCACTGCTAGAGGTTTGGCCATCACACCAGATAATGGATGAGAGTGCAAGCCTGCTGCCCTCCCTTTGGCAGACTGTGGGTGCTCTTTTGGGTGGCAGTGCTGCCTATTCCCCCACTCCCTTCCCACCCATTCCTTTGCAAAGCACAGTTTGTCACCCCCTCGGCTGTGCTAATGCATCCCCCGCTGAGGAGTGACACTGCTGGGTCTGCTAAATGGTCCCAGCTAATAATACCCCCCAATACCTCTTTCTTTTGGAAAGTTATTCAAGGATGCAGCTTGCAGAATGGCATGATAAACATCTTGGCAAAGCTGAGCTGACAGCAAAAGGAGGTGTCAGAGCAGGAGTAAGCGGCTGGGGCAAGGAAATGGCAGGAACGTCTTCAGCTGCTGTACAGTAAGAGACCAGATGTAATGATTTGACACATTTCCACTCATCCTATGTCCTTTCTTTCCCCCAAAGGATGCTGAGATTGCACAGACCTCTAACATCCTCAAAATCTTTCCTGCCAAAAATTTCTGTGATTAGCAGAACATTGATGATTGCCTGAATTGGGGAGCTTGGCATTTAGCAGTTGGTTACGACAGAAGCAGAATATGAGGAGAGTTATAGCCATGTGAAAAACCCAGGGCACAATCATGTAATTAAAAGGCCATTATAATGGTTATACCTCTGAGGAGGACGGGGTATTAATCACTGTCTGATTAATACTTGAGAGCTTGTCTGTGTGATCTGGATGTATTTTTATGTGCTTATGTTGCGTGTGCGCATATTTATCCCGATGGTGAGAAGCAAATGTGTCTGAGGCTTGGAAGCTGAAGTTTTACTTGATCTAGCTTCTTGAGTCATTTCCTGTGGATTTGCAAGATCTCTTATTTGATCTCTGCTTTCACTGTCCTGCCAATTTGCAAGCTGCTAAGCGATTTATTCTCCTAATGATTTCTCTCACTCACTGCACAACCCCTTTACTATCACTTTCACCAAAGTACTGAATTTTATTTTTCTAATATTCAGGTTACCGTGCCTGCTCTTGTGAGTAGCGTGTTTGAGCTGACTGACTTTTTCTGAATGAAGAGGCTCTCTCTCAGAGGTGTGATTTCTGTTTGTGCTTTGTGTTGTTTGTATACAGAGCTTCTGCTCAGACACAGAATAGCGCTTCCCTGGGATGCGATCGTTAAGGTACCTAGAATTAATTAGCCTTTGGTGGCAGAGCTTCAAGGCAGCAGCTCCTGCATACTAACCATTTGCCTGCTGTGACTGTCCTGTGTTTTATATTCAGAAGAAACATTTATTTTATGTAAAGAGTAATACTTTAGTTGTTGCAGAAAACCTTGTTTCTGCCTGGATTGGAATGAGCTTCGCTGAGTGCTGTTACACCTTTAGCTAGCACTTATTTAGGATGAGAACCACTGGAATTTGAAGTGTCAAGGTTTAGGATGGCATTTACTGCAGGCTTGCAACGTAGCCTCCTACTTTCACTTACTCTCCCTTGAAAAACCTTTCAGCCTCTGAGCTGAAATCTTCCACACTGTTGATTTAGGAATCTAAATATGAATGTTGGTACCCTGTTGACTGTGCTGAATTCAATAATTTTTCCACTGACTCACTTGGTGACTTTGAATGAGTGAGGAGTGGAAATCAGCAGTCCTGAATCATGCCATCCTCCAGACAATTACCCCCCCCCAATAATTCTTTCGAGCAGCAATCATATTTTAAAAGTAATGATTACATCTGTGTTTTTCCCCATCATAATTGCTCAGAATTTAGGAGCTACAGAAACAATCTGCAACCTTTGCAGTCAAGAGTAAAGTCTTTCAGGGCTGACACTTTTTGGGAGGTCACAGAGCTTGGAAATACAGAGGGTTTTTTCAGCAGGAGCGGGATTTTAGCATGTGGTTTGGAGAATTGTCAGGATGCTTTCGGGCACCTGCCAGGGGAAGAGGATGTGGAGAGCTTCTTTCAGTCTTCCCAGGATGCCCTTTTGGAGGCTGCTAAGACCAGAGCAGGCAAGCAGAAAGGACCCCTTGCTGCCAGATGAGCTGACTATCCCACTTCTCCACGTTTTGGTTTTTGTAAAACCTGCATTTTACTAGGACAGCAGGCAGCAACACTGCAGTGATCTCTGCGCTGTTGCCTGTATGGCTTTTCTGCACACCACGGGATCAACTTGGGCAACAGCAACAAATGTGCTGATGGCTGGGAAGGCACTGACCAGTGCACACAGTCAGGCATGAGTCACGCCTGTGGGACAAATTTGGTGTCATTTGTACCTGTGTTCCTCAAACCTCGTGCTCTCCTTCATCCTCTCCCAAAATAAATTAAACTTTATTGAAATGGGGAGATGGCGAAACCTTTGCTTTCCTACTGGGTGCTCTGTTGCCCTCTTAATATTCAGTAGTAAGTGATTTACAGCCCCCCTGACATGGTGGTTTGGTGTTTCCTTTGTGTGCATAACTTCCTTTTGATATAAAGGGACGATAACAAACCTGAATTGTAGTCTCACGAGCACATGACACATTGTCTTTGTGGTGCAGATAGCAGGGAAATGCTCTAATCTTGAGTTCAACACTTCAGCCTTCCCACCCCCAAATTCCACCCAGGTGGCATTAGCAGGTTTGGTGAGCCAGCAGTGTTGGTGGGGGTGATTCCTTCACATGGGGTGGTGCAGGACGATGGTTTTGGGAGTGCCACTAGAGTCAAGTCCTCGGCGTGGATTCCACAAGAGATGGGTGCACAGCTGCTTCTTCAGCTTTTTTGCATATCTTTTTGTGCTGAATGCTTGAAAGGAAAAATTGCTCCAAACCCTTCAGTTACTGCTGCCAGTTCTGCAGCATTGCTTTGTTCCTGTGAGTTCCCAGCTCAGCATGGCCTGGCCTATCAAATTAAAAACTAAGTGTGCAGGAACTTTGCAAGTGTCCCTACAAGCTCAGGATTAGTCCTAAAGCCAGGCTACTTTTGGCTTGAGGGAAGGGCTGCTCTTCTCTCGAGATGCCTTTCCACCCTTGAGAGGTTTCTGCATTTTTGATACAGCTGTTTCAGGGCCTCACGGGAACTGAACAAACAGATGCCAAATAATCTGGTTTTACTTCAGGAAGCACCAAAGTGGATGGATCTCAGAAAAACACTGGAGCTGTGCACACCTTTTCCTCCCTTTCTTGGGGGTTATTTGAATTAGGTTTGAACCTTTAAGTGTATTTTAGAAAGCTGCCTTGTGATAGCCAAACTTCACTCAGGTGTTCCTCCCTTCCTCTCACAGCTATTGTGAGAACATCCCCTCTGAACACCCTCATCCCCTGTATGGCAAAGCTCTTTGATCAGCCTCAGCAGGTGACATGATCAACAGTTGAGTGACGACTTGGCAAAACCAGTTTTTGTGGCTTGACCTCCTTTTGGCACCCGGTGTCTTGCTGTGAGTACAGGGTCCCATTCAGTGTCTGAGTGCTTATAATTGCAGGTTTACCCAGTCTAGACCTGGCTGTGGGAGAAAGCCCCGCACAGGTATCAGTCAGGAAAGGCTTCTGGAGTTAAATGAAGCAATTGAAATATGGAAATGCTGATGTGGCTGGGTCAGATGCTTGATGGTGTACGGCACACAGGGGAAATGAGCTGTGTGCACCCTGCCTGTATCCTCATTTACTCAGCCTTTGGCTCCAGGGCTGCTCGGTGACACTGACCCACTCAGTCCTTTGCAGATGCTTGGCCATATTTAATTTCAAAGGGTGCCAGTCCACCCTCTTCTCCAGGCAGATATTTTCCCTTGTGTCAACATCCTCATAACAACTCCAGCTAGGCAAATATAGCACATGGCTTATGAGTGTCCTGGAAGGACTCAGAGGTGGAGAGTTAGAGCTAAAGAAGGCTCATGGTTAACCCCATGCACCACTGAATAGCTTTGGGATAAGTTGCAGCACATGATGAAGAAGCTGGGAGGAAAGTTTTAATGATCTTGCAGAGAACACCTCCTTAGACAGCCACCCTCCAAGGTGTTCCCAAGGATTCCCATGGAAAAAAATCCTATGCTCCTTCTATGTTCTGGTAATCACACACATATTATGCTTCCCTGCCCAGCTCTAAGGGGAAAAGTAATTAGTCACTCCACACAAAAACCTTGGGGGCCTGTGCATATAGTCCAATATGGATGCCAGCTCCTAGCAGGGAATGAAGACCCACAGCTCTGCTCTCTGTGTGGTTTTATTGCTGGATGTCTGTTCTGACCTTAAAAGCTGAAAGTTAAAACAATCCAAGATATGGGGCGTGCTGAAGTGGCAGCTGAAGGGCTTTTTTTGTTGCTCCTGCAGTTAATGCCATCGTGCTAAAATTGCAAGCGGGTAGGAGTGGGGGTTAATTTAAGGTTTAGTATGACCAAGAAGAATTATTTAGAAAACAGCAAATGGACAACATTCTGAAAAATAAGCTTCACTTCCCCAACCAGGAGTACTTGACTTCAGTTGAAGAGACTATGAAGGAAACCTCCATATCCATGGCAGGTAAACATTTGCCTTTGATTCTGTTTTTCTCTTCAAGTCTAGAAACCCCAGAATTTACACTTAAATGGATGTGCTGTAAGCTATGTTTAGGAAGAGAATTTCATCCCCTCCTGCACGTACTTTTACACATGATAATTATTTGACTGCAGCTTTACAAAGTGTGGCTGGAGGGATGGTTTGAAAGGGAGGAGCTACATGGCACTGATGATAACTGCCTGATTCAGCCCCACTGAAGGCAGTGGCAGCAGGATCAGAAGAGATGTTCTATTTAAATAGCCATTATGGACCTTCAGTGACTTATGGTGAATTCCTGCCTCCTGATTTCACGTAGTGGAGGACACAAATGTATGCTGGAACTGTCTTCATGGGTCACGGGTTCAGTGTGGGCATGAGTCTCTGCATTTTGTCACCATTTAAAAAAAACCAAACAAGAGAGAGAGCTCTCTAACAGACAGAGAGCTCATGAAGATGACATTTTGGTGAATGATGGTATTTTTTTAATACCATCAGTTTTGTCTTCATCAAACATATCACAGAGTTTGGGCTGTTCCTTTATTTTTTGCATTCTGTTTCTCTCCCACCTGATCTGTTCCTTCTGTACAACAGGAGCTGTAGTCCAAAACTCATTGAGGGGTGGAAGTGCTCTATAACCACATGGTCTGGAGCCAATTCCTTGCACATAACTGCTTCTCCTTGTGCCAAAGACAGTGCTACACCACCAGTATTTAATTTGTTGCCACACAAAATGCTCTAGATAGCCGTGACATTGAAACACTTCCTACAAATTCGTTGCTGCTCAGCTCTAAAGAGATTTGGGTCTTCTTTGTGATGTTTTTCACTCTAAGAAAGTAACAAACGTGAAAGCTCTCCCTCAAGGCTTGATCAAAGTCTTGTGAGATGGCAGTCTAAATTTTGGCCTCTCTCTGGCTTGCAGGCAAAGTGGGGTAAGTCTTTGTTTTCTTGAAAGAAACAGGGATGGCTGTCTTCTTTAAAATCCTGAGAGGGCAGAAAGGAGAGAAGATTTCCACCTTCCCGTGGCAAGGTGAGTCCTATCCCCTCTGCAGATGGACCTGCCCTAGTAACAGGATGAGCAAGGCACCTTTAGAGAAGGGTCACCAGAGCCTGTTGCCCTGTGCTTTCCAAAGAATGCAAGCAGTGGTAAGGACTTGGTGCCACCACCATTTAGCTGTCACCAAAGTCACAGCCAGAGCTTTCTTTGATCATAAGGTCTCCTGCTGCAGGAAGCTGGGGAAGCTCTGCAGTAACTTTGCTGCACACAACTACCCCAAAAGGGGCTTTGACCTTTTAACAATGGCACTTCATTGTATTTTCTTATATTGATTTTTCAAGTGTTGGGGTGGAGATAATCGCTGAGAAACAAGAGATCTTGAAAAAAAAAATTTAAAACATAATAAATTATATATTGTGATGTTTGATTGAGTTAGAGTATCTGGTACTAGAGTATCTAGTAATTCTAGTAATCTAGAATTGCTCAAAACTTAGAATAATTTTGGAGCAAAGTTAAATGCTTCAAGCTTAAATAGCACACTGCTAATTCTCTTATAGTTTATATCCTCATGGATTAAAATGAAATGCTGCTGTGAAGGTGCCCCATCAAACAGGACATGCTTGTAGTCGTTTGCCTTGTGTGGCCTGAGTAAAAGTGCTCCGGTGTGAATTTCCACCCTAGGAGAATCCTTTATGCCTTGATTTCCAAGTTCAAAAATAACTCCCTGCAGATGAAACACGTTTTTCACCCTTTAAAGTAGTGTTTTCACCTACAAATGCTTGCTGCCTAAACAAGAGCTCTTTCCTTTGCACTTGTGCCAACATGCAACTTGGATAAAGAACTAAACTTAGACTCGTAGTTATAATGCTTCCACTGACTTTTTTGGTTTTGTTTTTTTTAATAATGACCGTAAGACATGTGCCTTCTCTCTTCTGAATTTTAATCTTTCTAATGAAGGTGTGTTTGAAGAAGGCACACCCTTCAGAAGACGTTTTGTGGTATCGTCTTTGTGCCTTTAGTGTTGAGGACCAGCTGCCTTTTCAATTTTAAATGCACTTTTCAGGGTCTTACATCACAGAGGCCTAAATTAAAACACACTTACCATAAAGGGGTGCAGCACATGCATTCAGGCTGGAAATTGCACTGCGACATGAAAGATATTCCAAACACTACGTGTAATTTTGAAGATGAGCAAGCCTTGGCCTTTCAGATGTCCCACGTGAGGGAAGCGCACCCACGTCCCGCAAAATTTTAAGCTTCTGAATCATGGAAGTCGGATCTTAAAGCCTCTAATTCCCACTGAATTAGAGATGGTTGGTGATGTTACTGTGAAAATGAAGCCCAGTGCTGGATCGGGGGTGCCAACTGTGCCAACTGCCTGGTGGAGGTGAGCCTGTGCAGGAACCCCTGTGGTCCAACACCCAGTGCGAGCCAGAGAGATGCAGAACTCAGGGACGGGCAGCTCTCACTTTCTGCCTCCCAGCTCCTCCTCCACATGTTATTCAGGCTCAGGGATCAGGATCTGGTGGCTCCCCATGGCATGAAAAGTTTGCTCAGTGGTTTGCAGGCTGAGAAGGGTCATGCCTTGCATGAAGCATTATTTGATTAGCTCTAGATGTCTTTCTCCTAGTTAAGGTTATTGGAGAAAATTTTTTCCTATCTGGTCTAGTGGTATACACCAGGAGTAAGGCCACTGCAGATTTATTTTGGACGTATATGCCATGGTGAGACCAGCAGCTGGTCTTTAACTTTGCTCCCTGCAGCAATGGAGACCTTGTCTCAGGCTGTGCAGAACCCCTGCAGAACCAGAGACCGCCTTTTGGGGTTCATGGGTTTAATACCAGATTTTTTCTCCACATCCATGGCTCCCAGGAACCAAACAGCAGATTCAAAGAGCCACCAGCTTCATTAGCCTGTGGGTATCCAGAGGGAACCCCAAACTTCACCTGAGTGAGACTTCCCTTCCTGCCTCTATGCTATGTCAGCTTCACTTGTAACTGTTCAGGGGGAAGATTTTTTTGCCATCTCTTTCAAGTATCAGATATTGGCAATCCCTCTCCTGAAGTGCCATTGTTGGAGAGTATCCTGGGCTAACTTGGGAGGCACAAGGCTCTCCCATGTCTAGACATTGCAGTAAATGTTATTCAGCCTCCTGTGGGGTTACTGGGCTCAACACAAATGTCCTAGCCAAGCTCCAAAGGAAGAGGAAATATGGGAATATATGCCACCAGAAGACAGTCTCCCTTGACATTTTTGCCTGTAAAACACTGGTTTTCAGAGAGTTTCTAACTGGAAGGTGTTGTTGGCCTCTTTCTTTTTAATTTTTTGGCTTTTGTTTCCTGTAGGAGGGTCTCTGGAATTCCTTAATGTCATCGAGTCCTAGGACTTTCACTCTTTAGTTGTGCTACATCTCCCAGGTTGCCCAGCAATGCAAAATTGCTGAGGGAAGACATTTCTGTTTAAACTGGAAGCCATGAATACAAGAGCTTCTCCTCCAAAAGAAATGCTGGTTTTACTTCCATGTCCCAAATTTTACATCTTTGCTTTGTACTGAGGTATTTTCACTTGAGACTTCCCAGTTTCCTAGAAATTCTGATTTACTTTCTTGCTGTGTCTGTGGAACAAGATACTAAATACATCTTACTTGGAACAAAAAATGAAAGAAAGAACAATAAAACTCTAATTGAAACATTTTGCTGAAAAATGTCACAGCCTAGTGATTTGTGAAACAAAGGCGAAGAAATACTTTTTGCTTTTCTAAACTAGGAAAAGAAATTCATGTGTATGTCTGTTCACTTGGAGTGGAATTGGAAAATCTTTGTCTCATATGCAGTGCCAGCTTCAGGAAAAGGAGAGCCTGGCTTTGTCTTCCTATGTGTATTTGTGTGTCTTTGTTATCAATATTTAGGAGTCAGTCTTGGGAAGTTTTGCTGTGATATTGAGGAGAAGGCTGCAATTCCAGACACTAATGTGGCTCCTTTGGAAAGGCTGAAATGCGGCTGCCTGCTCTTAGGTGCCCATGAACTCCTCTAAAACCACAGGGACTCTGCACCCCACTTCCTTCTAACTCAGAACAACCAGATGTCCAAGGCCCAGGTCCATTCTGAAGTCCTAACAAGCATCTTTGGGATATTGTTTTATCCCAATTTTCCTTTCTGGATATATTTTTTCTCCCAGCAAGCCCTTCTTCATCTGCAGTGATCTGATCTTCTTCCACATCAAGAAGACAGGAGTCTCCCATGCAGGAGACTTGTGCCTCACCCACCTCACCACCCTGCCCAGCTCGTCCTCCCTTCACTGCTCCTTTCTCTCTTCAGAGTCATCACCCAACTAAGAGCTTTGTAACTTCAGTGCATTTATACCCCTGCTCTCCCGGATCTCAAGGGAGGGCATCAATAAAAATTCCCTGTCAGTCCCAGAGGGATCATTCCTGTGTGTGCAGTGACTTTAGGGTACATCACCCAGAACCTCAGTCCAGCACTCCCTGGCCAAAACCCAGACACCACATTCCCCTCCACCACGTGAAAATGAAAGTAAGCTTGGCCACAGCAAAACCACAGAGCAGTGGTGAAGCCTCCAGTGTTTGTGAAGACAGTGTAAAGCACCAACATCTTTCTTTCAGATTTCCAAGGAGTGCAAAACACATGGATGTGTCTGTCAGCAGGACTTCCAGAAGCACAAAACATCACCGGGATCCCCACTACGAGAAGCGTAAGGTCGGTGACACAGGATTTCCGCAAGCTGCTGCTTTATCTTGTAGACAAATCTCCTGGGGGGTGAAAAGTCAGACACACACAGGTACAGTGAGCACAGCTGTCTGTTGTGGGGCTGGAAGGAACTGCCGGAAACCCACGGAGGAAGATGCAAAAAAAAAAAACAAAACCCAAACCAAAAATGAGAAGGGGAAAGGTGGGGAGGGAAAAAGCTGTTTTTCTCAAAGCTTGGCTGCTCTTGCGAGCAGAGTAACATCACAAAAGAGGCACGTGGTTAGGCAGGTTTAGACCATTAAATGCTTTTGGAGTTCTGTAGATGGTGAAATAGAGGGAAAGAAACTTCGCTGCACACCAGTGCAGTGGTTAGCATGATGTTTTCAGGAGAGTTCACCCATGAGTAGGCACAGCAGCTTGCTGTGCTGATAAAGCTCATTTCTGCTCTGCAGTTAGGTAAACTGAGCCATGGGAGCAAATCAACTTGCCAAAGCCACACAGTAAAGGTGGCAGAGGTAGAAAGATTAAATATGAACAGATTGCCCTTACCCTGCCTGCTTCATACTCTCATGTGAAGACAGAATCTGCATTGAGCATTTTAGAAGCTCTTGAAATTCTGAAGTCAGGCAGCCTGGATAATACTTATGTAGAAGTTAAGGATGGAGTAAAATGGGGTAGTTGAGGGCTCAGTTTGGCCCAAAGGAGCAAAGGTTTGTTGCTTGCTCCATGTCTGCCCATGCACTGTGTGTCAGGAAGCTCCAAAGCAGAGAATATAACCTCTGAAAGACCTGGGGAAATAATAGCTGCCTCAGTTCAGGGGCTGAGCTGGAAAATGGAGAGTAAAAGAACTAGATTGCCTCAAAGCAAAAGAAATGGTAATTTTAAAAAAAATTTTTACTTGTTTTCACTTGGTGGAAATGGGAAAAACCCCAATGTGTTATTTTGGGTCAGCCCAAATTGCATTTTGAATGTAACATTTTGTTTTGAGGTTAGTTACTTCTCTTGTTTCTCACACTTTCTTTTATTTCATGTCTCTTTTGAGTGGAAAATGCCACTTCAAAATAGCAAATCAGAGGGTTGTGTTTAAGAGGCAGTGAAATAGAATGTTGTGGCATTTCCAAAACAATTTCTTTCAAGAAATATAGATACGTATGCATTTCCTCCATAAATTTTTGGGTGCGGTTGAAAATGCTTGCCATGTTTCCTTCATTTTGGAAACTCCAAAATTGCATGGTTTGGGTTTGTCCTTTTCTTCCCTGGATACTTTAGGTGTTTGGGTTTTTTTGGGGGGGTTGTTTTGGGATTTTTGTTTGTTTGGGGTTTTTTTGCCTTATTCAATTCCTGCTGAAGGAATTGCCTGTGCAGAAACAACAAAAGGGAGATGTGTAACCTGAGGAACGGGAGATTTCAGGGAACAGGACAGGGCTCACAACAGCACCTGCAGCAGAGGCCTGTGAAGGCAAAAGCATCAGCAGCACTCTCTGATTTCCCAGCAAAGCTTCTGAAGGAACAGCAGTAAGGAAAGAGCTGAGGCAACAGGGATGGATGTGTGCAGCTTTATGGTGCTCAGTTTTAAGTGAGGGCTGATTTTCCATCAGCCAGATCACCGTCTCAAGCCTTGCATCCCGGGTTGTCTCAGTTTGCTGGCAGGCCCTGGAGAGGCAGGTGTGTCAGGTCATGCCAGGGATGTTAGGGGGGCTGCTTTTATTCCTGTGCACCCGTCCCCTGCAGGGGATCTGCAGGGCTCTCTCCTTTGGTGGGTTTTCCTGTTAGGGCTGTGGAGATAGGGAGGTGCTTTCAGAGCTGCTACCCCTCTGCTCTGGATGTGGGCTTGCTTGCTCTCCAGGCAGGCTTGGAGTGTGTGGAGGAGCAAAATGCCTTGTGCTCTCTCCAGATAAGAGAGGTGATGCTGATAGGCATGAGGGAAACAACCCAAGCAACCGACTGAAGCACAATGTGGTTTGCAGCGCCAGTGTTTGCCTGGCTTGTTGGCACTGTGAGGCAGGGGCAGGTGGGAGCTGCTCCAAGGGTACTGCACTGCCCTGCGATGTCCTAGAGCTTCTCTTTCCAGGCACAGAATCCACTGTGGAGGCAGCAGCCCTTTAAAACCAGAGAGGGTAACTGGCAGCTCAGGTGACAGGCATTTCCTTCCCAACCAAGAAATAATGCTGTGTGCTTTGACTAGCAGGGGACAGACATTCTGAATTCAAGCCATTTTAACTTCGAAATCTCCTTTTCTGATTTTCCCAGAGCTGGCCAGCTGTGGCCTTCTGTGTTTGCTCCATCATGAGATGCCTTGTAATGAAGTGGTGGGGTCTCAGCAGGCCTTATTCTGTCACTGGAACAATGGAGCACAGACTTTCTTTATATCCTGAAGGGCATCAAATAATAAGAACAAGGAAAGTTGTCCAGCTGTGCTTCAGCTGAGCTACTTTTCTCTTTTCATTTTTTAGTCAGTCTTAGTAGACAGCGTGGCTGCCTGACTCACTTGTCTTCGGAGAAGGATACTTTAAATGTAAATAGAAAACTTGTTTTAAGACATGGCGTGTGCCTAGCATGAAGAAGTAAGAATTACCCCTGCTGGAATAACCTTCCTTTCATTGGGATTATATTAGGGAGGAATTTGGTCTGCTCCTTGGCAGCTCCTTGCACAAGCTGGCCGTTGTTATTAAAATCTAGAAACTCATTCCTAACCTTAGTCACCTCAGGTGATTTGCACTTGAAAAGATCACACAGACTGGTAAATTTGGGAAGGATACAGAAAGGACTAGCAACACAGACTGCCTTGTGGCTGGCCAGCGCTGGGGTTACTCACATTTCTTGGCAGTGCTGGGCTATTCCCTAATTCAGTTTAACCCCCTGCGAAGTCCATGCAGAGGTGAAGGATTGCGGGCAAAATCCCCTGGCGGGTCCCGCAGCTCAGCAGAGCGCTCAGAGGTGGCTGTGGTGGATCAAGGTGTCCGGGAGAAGGAAGCCAAAGCATCCGGCTCCTCCCGCCCGTGGGAGACGCGCCTGTGGCGGTGCGGGCGGATGTTTACCTCCTCCCTCCAGTGCCTTGTCACAGCCGGCTGAGAAAGGACACGACAAATGGCTCAAAGAGCAGATTCTGAAGAGAGAGCGGGTCAAGGGACCTGCGGGGCCCGGTGGCGGGAGCGACCCGAGCAGCACCGCTGCAGCTGGAGGAGGATGTGCAGCTCCATCCCTGTCCTCTCGCTGGGAAAGGACTGCTTGGAGAGGCAAAGCCCGGCTCAGCAGGCACTTGGGAAAAACCGGGCTGCAGAACAACTTGCCTGCCTCTATTGAAGCCAAGCAAGCAGGCAGCATGGAGAACGACTCATATGCTAAGCCCATCATACTTGCTGTCGTATTTTTTGTTGGGTTTTTTTGTTGCTGTTGTTGAAACCACTACAGAGAGCAGCACATTTCTAGGAGCCTGGTTCCAGCAAGCAAACTTCCCTGTGGCTTCCTGCCTGCTTGGGGAGGATTCGTGGCTGGGGTGCTTTACCTCTTCCATGCCAACTCCACTGGAGCCATGTCTCAAGATGGTTCTTTGATACCCTGTACAAAGGATTGTTCCTTAATGGTGTTTTTGCCATTAAATAATATGTTCCTGCAAAATTTAATCGGATTAAAATACAAGGAATTAGGATGGGGGGACTGGATATGTGCGAAATAGTATTTATGTATCTGTTTCTTTTGTTAATAGATAGGTCTGCCAGTCCCACAAAAATTTAAGCATGAATTTAGTGTGTGTTCCCAGTGGCTAATCCCATGAAATCTACTCCCAGTGTGTATTCAAGCACATCTGCATCAGGCACGGACTGCACGGCCCTGACACTGCTGTGCTGACTTAGAGCTCTCAGTTGAGAATGTTCCCATGTCTGGAGCATATCCTCAGACTCAGGGATGCCTGAACCCTTCGCTGTCTGGATCTTCAAGGTGTTAAGTAGGACTTGGAAAATGGAAGGCTGGAAAGGATAGGCAAGAAGTTATATTTAATGATGTGAAATAAGGGTGGAAGCCAGGCACGGGATCATTAAACAATGAATTTATTTAATTTGGTTGGATTTGGTTGTTTATTATTTACTTCAGCCTTCCTTGTTCCTCTGTGAAATGCTGACTCCTGTGCTGTCCATCCAAAAATGGCACAATTGCCATCACTTTTTGTGAATAGACATTTTTGTTTAATATTTTGTAAGCAGGTCTGACGAATCCACAAGTACCAGTGTTAGGCAGAGGAAGAGAAAGCTCAGAAATAATGCAGTATGTGCACCTAGTAAGGCATGCACCTTATTGCTCAGTAAAATTGGTGAATTACTATCAGTGCTACAACAGTGTTCTCAATTGCTGCAACAACTTACCATCTTTGATACAAGACCACCAGAATTTTGGTGTGCAATCTGATAAAAAGCCAACTGTACCAAAGCAGCAAAGACCTTCAAAGCAGAACAAACAATTAAAGGAAATGGAGGGGGGGGGAAACTCCAACAAATTAAAAATTACAGACTAGAATTTGAATTGTATAACACATTTTACACTAAAAACCCTCACCATATATTCCAGTATTGTTTTGATGGCAGATCCATTGTTCATGTGAGATTGGAGTTTCACCAGGCCATAGGTACTGCTGTACAATTATGGATCTCTAGAGCACTGGTGATTGTGAGTTGCTCCTTCTTGTAAGGACCCTGTGGCTTTGGATACTTGGGAAGATGTGCTGGGTTTGATTTTCAGTGTAACCTGAAGCAAAAGTCGGCTTGAGGGTGCCAGATTGTGCCTGGTTTCAGATCAAACCTCTGTGAAAGTAGTGAATTGAGTAGGGTTTCCACTCAAAACCATAAATCGGTCTTGATATGCTTGAAACTTTGCCCGGATTTTTTTTTTTTCTTTTTCTTTTTCCCAAACTTGGCCTGTGTTCTAACTTTGTAACAAAACCTAAAACAAACATCTCTGGGTTTCGGGTTTGGTTGTGAAAGTTTAACACAGAAACCATTTTCCTCTAGGGGAAAAGGGGATGCTGGCCTGTGTGCTAAAGCTAAGTTTCATTTTTTAATCTTTTGAGAGTGACAGTATTTTCTACCTTGAAAGCAGCTGGAGAAGAGGCTTTGGCTCAACATCTGATCTGAAGGACAGGGCAGAGAAGGGCGACCATCATGTCAGAAACTGCAGCTTCCAGTCACTGGGAGTGAGGCTTGTTGTGTAAGAAAGCAAGATACCATCCATTAATTGCTGGCAGCATTTTGTCCTTTGGAGAGATAGAAGCTTCTGATTCCTCTTGTGTTTCTCCCAGCAAGCTGTGCCTCACATTTTGTAAAGGAAGACCAAGCTGGCATTGCTCCCCTTGCTCTGGTCTGCATGAGGGACTCCAGCCTTTTCCCATTAGTCTAGTGCATCGTGTGGTGTGAAACAGAGATTTTTAGAATTGTTTTTTAGTCCAGATTACTAATGTCTACAAGGTCAAAGACTGCAGGGGTTACCATTCACCATGCAAAGAAGTTGCTGCTGTCTCTGATGAGCACAGATGCTCTGTGTGGTCCTCACAGCTTTGGATCCAGTGGCGTTAATGCCAACACCAGAGTCCTCTCGGTGTGCCTGGCTATAATCACAGGAAGCTCATTCATTACGCATGTCCTGAAGATATGGAAGCCTTGCTAATCAGTTTGGATGGGAGGGGTAAATTAATCATTTCCTTTTACACTCGTTGATAGAGCAATTCATTCTGTCATGAGAAAATTTGGAAGTGGGGGAAAGTTTCAGTAAACGGTGAGTAAAACCTGAGATTTCAATCAGATGTTGCAGACCAGCTTTGCTGCTGCTTTTGTCTTTAATCTTACTTTCCCTGTCTCCTCACAGCAGGGCCTTTCCCAGTGTTAAGCCACAATTCCCAGAGCTGGCCTTTTGAGTTAACTGGGACAGTAGGTAACTTTTCAGCCAGGGAAGGGAGTGAGGACCTAGGGAAATGCATCTACTGTCCCCATGAAAGGGAGCAGAAGAGATCCTGGAGAAAAATGCCTAAGGCACTACAGCCACTTTTATCTCCAGCCATTAGCAGCAAGAGCAGATTAGGAACCTCCCATGCTTTCCTCAGAAAGTAAGAAAGGAGTGTCCAGAGCAATTGGGACAAATTCTTTCTGCCTTTGCCTGTCTCATTGGGTGCTGCTGAGCTTTCTTTACTTGCTGCTACAGAAGGATCCAAAATAACACTCCTGTGGCTGCTGCCCTGGATCTCTTCATGAAACGGGGGAAGTAGTGTGCATCTTCAGTATTCTGTGTCCTTCTCCTGGCAGTGCCTGACTCCTGCAGCAATATTTTAGCCTCTCCAGAGGCAGCTGCTGAAATATTGTTGAGCATAGCATTGGAAATAAGGAGAACTGAAGCTGGGATGGGGTTTGTTTGTTTGTTTGTTTGTTTATTCTGGTATGTTATGGTTTGGGTTTTTTGCTACATCAGGCTTTAAGCTGTAAGTTCTAACAATAACATTTCAAATCATAGTTCAATAATACCACCATGTGTTTTAGGTGGTTTTAGATGCTTGTCTAGGTCCTACCAATTTTGGTGGGGTATGTACACAGAGGGCCTTCATGCTGCTCCACAGCACCTGAGGTCTGCAGCCAGGGATCATTAACAAAATGTTACGTTGTCAAATCCATTTAAACATCCTACACCATCTAGATACAGCTGCTGTCACATAAAGTGAACAGTACTTTTGCCTGATTGCTTACCTGTGTGCTGCAATCTCCTTGTGCTAAGTACAGACCTCTGTACTTAGAGCTCCTTACACTGGCTCTTTGTTGGGACTGGATGTCATTTAAATTATGGCAAGGGGGAAAAAAGAGCAATTAATGTTTCGTGTGATCACAAAATCACCTTTCAGTTGCACCAGTGAGAGGTAAAACTCGTTAGTTAATTGGAAGGGCTGAAACCCCAAGACAACCAGATGCCATTGGATTTAGAGGCTGCAAAAGAAGATCCAACTGTGTGCTACAAGAGTTTTTAGTTTGCCAGGCTTGCTTGAGTGTGGCTGCACTCTCCATTTACACAACACAGCTATTTTTGGTTTTATTGTTAGCACAGATGTGCAGTGATCTCTTTTAGACCTTTTCTCCTCACAGAAGCAGTGCTGCTTTATCTATGTTGAGGCAGTGAAAATGTCATATGCTACCAACCCAGCTGTGCACCGTGTTAGTTTATGGAGCTGACAAAGGGGTTTTAAGTTAATCCAACTGATTTTGGAGTGCTCTGATACAGAGCTGACCTCTAGCCTCATGTTGACGACAGGCAACAGACACTGGCACACTGAAAGGAACTTGGTGCTTTGGTGTTTTTAAGCTGATAAGTGCTCCTTCTCACTCAGGCTATACTGGTGTGGTGCCTTGGGTATTTATGGTCAAAGCTGTCATTGGGCAAAACATCACCCTGGGCTTGCAAAGACCTTGCCAAATCAGGTAGTACCAGCTGGACCAAGCTTGAAGTGAAATGATGAAATGCTGGCTACATGCAAATACCTGTGGGTTGGGTGTCAGTAGCTCTGCTGCTGGAAGCCATTGCTGGAAGACAGTAGCCACAGCTGCTCCTTTGACACTCAGTGGCCCAAACTTGTATTGATTGTGACAAATTTGTGGGTTTCTGCTCTTGCTCTGGTTCCTCAATGCTTCTGCTTCTGCTCTTCAGCTCCTGCTCTCTTCCCAAGAAGCTCATGTCATAAAGACAGGCCCTGCTCTGGCTTTTTAGCTATGCAATTTTTGCCCCACAGTGGAGTGATTCTTTGCTGCTGTAGTTGAACCTATGCAATATTATTACTGACAAAATGTTGAAGTTCAGCCTTCCCTACCTCCTCATAGCACTGCCACCCCAATCACTGTGTTAGTAAAACAAATGGCAAAGTTATGGAAGAGAGCTGGAGCTGATCTAATGGCAGATTGCTGCTGGAAAGGGGAGCATATCCCCTCTTGCTCTGTGCACCCCCTTTGTGCCCCTAAACTGTGACTATTCTGCTCCCCTTTTTGTGCCAGTCTTCAGCCTGTTTGGGATCCCTCAGCTGAAAGCACCGAACCAAGGGCTTGATAAAAATGAAACCCAAAGTGAAAAAGAAAAAAACTAAATCCACACACTCACAAAAAGGAGATTTTTGGACCACATTGGTCAGAAGAGAGTGGAGTCTAGTACAAGGTATGGGACAGAATGCAGAGTGAAAATGGGATGTTCAGTGAGAATGGAAATGGCATAAGGAAAAGAAACAAGAGGAAGGAGGAAGAGGAGAGCAATGAACTGTTTACTTAAGCCCATCCATTGCATAACCTCACTTTCTTCCTGTAGCCCAAGTCTCAAGGCAGGAGACCTGTCCTCTGCCTTGTATCCTTGGCAGAAACCTTTGCCAGTTTTTTGCAAATGGGTTTGGTAGCAGCAGCAACAGCAACGTACAGACCATGGGATGCACGTGGCAATTCAGGAGCCCCTGCTCTGGATACTGGCATGAAGCTGTTGGCCTCAGCTCACTAAGCCCTGCTGCTGGACACAGGCATGTACAGTGACCTGGGAAGAAGCAAGGAGTAAGCTCTGAGGCAGGGAGGAAGTGAGCTGAAATGAATGTAAGAAGCACTGTTTTGAGGCTGCAAGGCATGTAATGACTAACCTGAACAAAAGCTCTCTATCCAAGCAAAGTGTTAATTATGTCTTGTCTTTCTGCATATGTGTGAGCAGGGTCTCTTTGCCCACTGGGAACAATGGGTGTAGTTAGTATTTAGTGGGAAACAGAGGAAGCCCAGCTGCCCTTAATGCACAGGATCAAATGAAGGCCAATAAAGTGTATGTACACGTGGCCTGCACTCTGTGGCTTAGTGTAACCTACAGAGTTTGCCAGTGTAATTCCAGGGTGTGGAAAGAAATGAACTCCCCCACTGCTGGCAAGGTGCTGGTGTAGACAGAGCTGTGCTGACAGATGAGTGTTTCTGACAGTTTAGCATGTCTGGGTATGTTGGTGGCGTTGCCGTAGGCTGAAATTCCCTTTGGTGGCACAGGCCGTGTCTCTGTTAGGGGATT
The DNA here is from genome assembly GCF_021018805.1 of Prinia subflava. NCBI lineage: Eukaryota > Metazoa > Chordata > Aves > Passeriformes > Cisticolidae > Prinia > Prinia subflava. Next base: position 110,856,445 of record NC_086248.1, on the reverse strand, counting down.
CAGCCCACGCCCCTCCACAGCAGGAGTGCAGGCAAGGACAGTTTCATTTGTTTTCTTGTTGTTCTGAATGCAAGATACCTCCTAGCCCAGGACAATGTTTTTCGTGTGTTGGTTTGCTGATGTTCTGGATGTGTTATGGGGTACAGCACGTGTTTTTAACAGTAGGGCTCTGTGTTTCAGGCTCTGGCTAGGGAATGAAGTCTCTGAGGCTGAAGCAGGAAAGGATTTATGCCAGAAAGTGATGCAGAACTGCTCAGGAGGGGGGCAGGGGGCTGCATCATGAGGCTCTTGTAGAGACGGAGACAGCTCACTTGAGCTTTTCTATAAGACGCCCTCTGTCCTATCACTCCAGAGCCAAATTAGAAGATAAGTCTCAGAAGTCACCATAAGATTGTCCACGTAGAGCCTGATACTACTCTGTTTCAAGCAGTATCTGTTCAACTCCCCAGTACAGGACATCCCCTCTGCAGAAGAATCCTGTGCACAAAGCTGCCCGGCTCTGCTCCCTGCCACAAACCCTGGATGCTGCTCACCACCTCTTCAGTGGGCTCTTGCTATAGGGAATTCCTCTGGCTTGCTCATTTGCTCCTTCACTTTGCGAAACAGAGGATTTTCCCCCTCCTGGCTGAGCACACAAAGTGTGGGCCATTTTGTCAACATCCAGGCTGGCTCTGATTTCAAGAGTTGACTGTCATCGAGCATCAGTGTCACCAGAGAGCTTTCTGCTAGGTATGGCCCAGAAAACTGCTTGGACCGATCTTGCCAATGACTTATGTGCAGCTGTGGAAGAACATGGAAACCTTCTCTGCCAGAATGCTAGAGGAATTTCTAGGTTTAACCCTCCATGGAGTATCCTGAGTTTTGAATGTGAATAAAAAAGCGTCTTTTGGTAAATGTGATGAATTTTATTAGGAGGGAAAAGGTGAGAAAGTTAGAATTAAATTTATTCAAAAGTACAGTAAGTGTTGATTGGAAAAAAGCATAGAGACCTCCTCATGGATAACTTGAACAGTCACAGATAACCAAAATGTGAGAGTGCAAAGATAAAGCACACATCTTTCTGCTACCTCCTCAAAGAGTAAGGAAGGACTGGGAAAAAAGGTGCTTTAACAAAACTTTCTTTCCCTCTGCTAAAAGCATGCTTTTCCTGAAGAGGTGCCATGCATAAAGAAGAAAGCATGCTGAAGGCATAATTTTGTTTTCCAAGTAAATGTTTCATTTGCCTCCTCTTAGAATATACTTTGCTTATGATCTTGGCATGGCTGTACATATTTTCTATTCTCTTCAGGGGTGGTTTGCTTTGTTGTCATAGCAATGCCTTCTAACTCCTGCACTCACCAGCTTCTTTTCAGGTTCCTGCAGGCTGCAACCAGTCCCTCATTGTGATGATCACATCTCCTAACAGCTTTAACGCCTCTTTTTTTTTATCTCCTAACTATAGGTGCAATCAGAAGCACGATTCCAAAGAATTCTGGCCCAAACAGGTTTTCAGCTTGAAGTTAAAAAAAAAAAAAAAGAAAAAAAAAAGGCAATAACATTGTTTGTTTCTGTTTGGGGTTTTCATTGTTCTGCTGATGATCTAATATTTCAAGATTTTTATTCACTCGTCTTCATAGTTTTTCTTGGATGTGAGCTGTAATTGCCTTGGTGGTCTGGCTATTGGAGATGAGATGCACCAGGCTGGAGAGGTCCTGGTTGACTGGAAGCTGCCTAATGTTGTCCCAGTTTTCAAAAGGTGCAATTAAGATGACCCTGGAAACTGCAGGCCTGTCAGACTCACCTCAGTGACTGTAAATTATGGAGAAGATTATTGAGGGAGGTACTGAAAAGCACCTGAAGGACAAGACAGCCACTGGTCAAGGCCAGCACAGCTTCAAGTCCTGCTTATCAAACCCGATTTCCACCCAGCTGATCAAGGGAAGCCAGTGCATGTCACCTTTCTGGATTTCAGTAAAGCTTTGACACTGTCTCTCACGGGATCCTTCTGGACAAAATGTCCATTCCCCAGCTGGATAAACACATCCTGTGGTGGGTGAGCTCACGGCTGGGACACAGAGGGGTTCAGTGAATGGGCTGACATCGGACTGGGGACCTGTCACTGCAGGGCTCTGTCCTCGGCCCTGTGCTCTTCAACACCTCCATAAAGGGCCTGGATGCAGGACTGGGAGGGACACTGAGCCAGCTCACAGACAATTCACAACTGGCAGGAGCTGCTGACTCCCTCCAAGGCAGGGAGATGCTGCAGAGAGACCTTGATGAATTAGAGAGCTGGGCAATCACCAACCACAGAATTTTAACAAGGGCAAGTGCCAAATTCTGCACCTGGGATGGCGCAGCCCTGGATGTACAGACTGGGGAATGAGGGGCTGGAGAGCAGGGCCAGGGAAAGGGACCTGGGGATCCTGGTTGGTGGCAAGTTGGACATGAGTCAGCAGTACCCTGGCAGCAGGAGGGACATCCCTGTCCTGGGGGGCATCAGGCACAGCACGGCCGGCCAGGCAAGGGAGGGGATTGTCCTGCTCTGCTCTGCACTGGGGTGGCCTCACCGAGTGCTGGGGGCAGTTTTGGGCACTCATACTCACAGTATGAGAAAGAGTGTCCAAAGGAGTGCTACCAAAAGAGTGAAGGGTCTGGAGGGGAAGCCATATGAGGAGTGGCTGAGGTCACTCAGTCTGTTCAGCCTAGAGAAGAGGAGACTGACAGGAGATTTAATTACAATCAACAGATTCCTTGTGAGAGGCAGCAGAGGGACAGTGCCAATGATAGGACCCCAGGGAACAGCAGGAAACTGAGTTGGGCAAAGTTTAGGCTGGATATTAGAGAAAGGTTCTTCACCCAAAGGCTCGAGCACTGGAACTTCCTGGGGAAGTGGTCACAGCACTGTCCCTGTCTGAGTTGAAGAAGCATTTGAAGGATTCTCTCAGGCATGTGTTGTGATTCTTGGGACTGTCCTGTGCAGGGCAAGGAGTTGACATTTGATGATCCTTGTGGGTCCCTTCCAACTCAGGATATTCTGTGATTCTGTGATTGTGTGATTTTGTGATCAATGTGGCTTTAGGACTGTTTTTCCCTAGACTGTAATCACAGTGACAAATGTGAAGATGGAACCAGGCCAGCTCAAACAAAATTGTCCCCTTTTCTTGTGCAGTCTCGCCCAACATCTTTCCTTATGCAGAGCTCCACTTTTAAAGGCTCCTCCCCTTGTGTCCAGCTCCACCCTGAGCAGCTAGTGAGGCAAAGCTCTGCAGTCAGTTACTGCTGAGCCAGGTAAGAAAGAGTTAAAGCTACAGGAGTGAAGGAGGCTGGATGAATTCCTTAAACTCCCTCCTGTCATCCAGAACACTCATTTACTATGAAGCAGGCACTGGAGTATTGCTGGATATGGCAAAGTGAGTATGAGGTAAGAAGACAAGTCTGCACTCAGTCTTTGTGCCCAGCTTTGCTGTGGGCTCCTCTGTCCTTGAACAAGTCAGCCCCTCCATCCTGCACATCAGCACACCCTGGGAAAAGGAGGAAACATTTTCTACACGTCCAGGTGGGAGGGAAAAAAAGCCTTTCCAAGCCCATCTAGGCTTAGGTGCCAAATGGAAGGGATGGTAACAGACACTATCTATAGAGAGCACAGATTTTCCTTGTCATTTCTGCCCAGGGAGGTCTGTGGGTTTGAAGGTGCTGCTCAGCAGCTGCCCTGGGCCAAGGCAGGGGTGCTACTGTGAGCAGTGTACCTAGAGTCAGGCTGAAGTCTGACCTCCTTGTGTCCAGTGTGTCATGCAGCTGCAGGTTTTACATTTACATGGGAAAGACTTTCAACGGGATGGGGGTGATGCCCCTGTCTTCCACTGCACAGCCCTCCCTCACTTTCTTGCTGTGCATCTATCTGTGAGGATGCACGAGGGTTCCAAAGGAGCCACGGCACGTATGCTCACCCCCAAATATTTTCTTGAGACAGATTATTACAGGCTTGCATTTCCACCCTCGCCACACAAAATACAAATCACAGAACAGAGATGGCTCCTGCTCCAAAGAGCTTTGTTCGTTGCACAGTGGCTGTGTGAGGTTGCTGGCTAATACTTTGTTGCTGTTGGAATTAGTTTCAATATGAATCAATACCTTTTTTTTTAGCGCAGTAGGCGCATATGCTATACAATTGAAAGCAATTTTAAAGGAGCTTGTGCTTTAATGAAACTCCTCTAGGGTTTCAGTTCCAGAGACTATCAGGAAGGATCATTGGTTTTTTGCTGTCTTTGTAAACATTACATTGAGTTTGGATTGTTGTTGTTGTTGTTTTTAAATCAAGAATGATGGGTTTTTTATTTTTTAATTTTTTCCCAAAGTAGGAATATTTATCTTTGAATCCTCCAACAGCTTTGGAATGCAGCCTCCACACAGACTTTAATAGCAAAACCCACTTCTTCTGACTCAGGGACCATTTGATGAAATGTCTAGAGAAGCAAAAAGCAGCAACAAAAAAAGCTTTACACAGATGCTTCCCTGTGACTAACAGAACGTCCACCCAAAGCAGAGAGAGTATAAGTACGTTTGTCATACGTGGGTGTATTTTTCCCATACATTCATTTTTAAAGTTATGCAGTAGAGCACTATAAAATTATAGTTTTACAAATAAGCATTATTTGACCGTCACTGGGCTGAGCTGATGACTCACTCTGTGACCTCCATGCAAGTCATTTGATTTTCTTGTTCCTCAGTAAAACTATGTGGGAAACAGGCTGAAAAAAGAAAAAAAAAACAAAAGACAAACCCAGAAGGCATTCCTGACGATATGTTCCCTACCTAAGCTTTGTGTGTTGACTGGAAACACAACATTTGAAAGAAGAACTTTACAGCTGCTGGCTTGGTGTCTGTGCCCAGCCCTGTAGGAATTGTGGGTGGCCCATGTCTCTGAAAAGCATGCTCTAAATATGGGTTATGGTGTCTGGCCTATTCTAAAACGTTAGCAGCAGAAGACTTGCAGGCAGCTGCCAATATCATTATTGTGTCCCACCAATCTCATTATAGTGTCCCATTGTCACTGTGGTGTGAGCTGGGTCTTTTAGCAGCATAAATGTACTGTCTCCAGAAGTACTGGGAAACACTGGGCTTACAGTACAGAGCTTACAGGCTTTGGTGTGTCTGTCCACATCTCAGTCCTTGTGGTTTACCTTCCAGGACTGGATTTCGGTTTGACCTGAAAGCTACATGTTTGCAAATAAACACCTTCTATAAACACATAAAAAATAGTCTTATTATGTCTAGAAAGCAGCATAATTGTTTAGTGTTTCCAAGGCCCCAACTATTAATCCATTATTCCAACTATTAATCCATTCCTTGCAGTAGTACTAGCATTTTGAACACTTCTTTGCTGTTTAAAAGTTGTGGGGCAAATCTCAAAGAATTACAATATTGATCTGGTTTTAAAGACCTCATACTTGATGGCCAAATCTGGGTGCCTTGTCTGGATTTTTCTTTAAAGCATATCTATGTCAGGTTTTTGAAGTCTTTGTTGGAGAGGACGGCAAAAAGGAGAAAATAACTTTCTTTAATGACAATGGCGACTGCTTGCAATCTCCTGGTTCTAGGACCTGGGGATCAATGGGTGAGGCTTGGAAAGGCCTGTTGGTTTTGCCTGTGTCTTTCTGTTACATATGTTTCTAGTTTCTTTTCCTGTTGCTATTCATTGCGCTTTCATTTTGCTTTTCCCTCAGTTTCCACCTAAGGGGCCTTGGTCTGTTTTAAAGAGGACACAGCAATCATCTTAAAAAGAAATCTCATTAACTTTATTTGGACTCCTTCTTTCTGGTTGCCAGTTATGTGAGCCCCTCCTCCCAACCTGCTGTCTCATGTAATTGCTACCTTGGAACAGCAACGTTAAACTCTCCATACATACAGAGAGACTTAACAAGGTGTCACCTCTGAAGCATCTATACCATACCTTGAAGGCACAAGCTTACTTCAGAGCTGACTCATGACTGACAAACCAAATCTACTGGATTTAAGTGCCACAGCCAAAGAAATAATTTGCCCTAGTTAATTTGGATTGCCTGTGCATCAGGTGCTGGCAGGGTTAGAGAGTTGGTCTTGCTGCTCTCTGTCTTCAGGCCAAGTTCAGGCTCTGTCATTTAGATGATGTATCTGCTGAGGGTAGGACAATGATCCCAAGTGAGCAGAGCCAGCATTTCCCTGTGCAGCTGTCTAATCCTGCAGCTAGCAGGATGCTGGCCCCTGATGCTGTAGCTGTCCTTGTCCTTGCTCATTGTGGTCAGCTGCCTGGGACAAGACAGGGATGTGGGATGTGGGATGTGTGAGATCTGCAAAAGGATCTGTGTGATGGACAAGCCTGCCAAGCAATGGAGCCATGAAGCAGGAGTGAAATCAGCCCCACGAGGGTGACTCCTCTCTCTTCTGAGGATGGAAGTCGCTGAAGCTGAGTCACAGTCCCAGCAGCCCTTTGAAAGGATGTGGGGCTGGAATGAAATATAGCAACAATTAACAAAAGCAAAATCTACTGAATAAGAGCTTCCTCCATTTCATTTTCCTTATGGATGTTACTGATTCATCACTCTAGCAGTCCTGGCTCCCACCCAGGATGCAAAGGGCGTAATATAGGTTGTCTGCAGGCAGTGGCTATGAATGATAAGGAATACTCTGTTCAGTATTTTATAGAGGAAGGCTTCTGGTATGTATCCTACCCAAATTGCTTATGTAGAACAGCAGAATGTATCACGGGGAAAGAATCGTGCCTGTTTGGATTGCTGTGCTATTTGAAGATGGCTGTTATCAAGTGGGTAGCATCAGTCACTGTGAGTAGCTGTTCTGGGAGCAGATGATGCAGTGAGAGCTGCTTCCTATGCATCCTTATCCCATGCCTCTGTGCACACAGCCCTTTAAATACGCACTGACTTGCACAGACCCACAGCACCTTCTGTTCCCTCATCATATGAGTCCCACCTGCTTTCCTGTGCCACAGTGCCAGCTGGCCAGGCAGCAGACACTGGCACTGGGAGAGCTCCAGTAACCAGTGTGGAGGCTGGCTGGTGTGTGCTCGCTACTGAGTCACCCCATCAGCCACATGGGTGACTCTGGAGTCACAGAGTCTTTCCTAAAACAAGGGCAATCATGTGGGTCTCTCTTCTCAGCTCAGTTCTGATTCTCATTAGGCTTGGTGAGGTTGCAAAGATATTATTTTCCTCCCTCTCTGCCAAATTTAGCTGGAATTGGCCAACAGGTTTGAAAGCATTTGAATGGAGGAGGAGGGTGGGAAAGAAGAAGAAAACAGACAGAAGGATCACATAAGCCTCATTTCAGCAGGCTGAAAATAAGAGAGTTTAGCTTCTAGTTATTACATGTCTTTGATTTGTCTTCAATACTTGAGATGGTTTTTATCCAAACCAGTAAATAAACAGGTGTCATCACTGCTTGAGAGATGGTTTTTCTGGTTACCTGTGAGTGAAAGGAAGAAGGAAAAAACCTTGATGCTTATATATTTGGAAGGGGAAAGTGGAGGAGTGGAAGAGATTATGAGTGAACAGAGGGGGCAATGGTGGTCACATACAGTGAAAAATAATTTTCACCATGGTAACAAAAAATAAGCTCCCCTAAGGATACACTTGGACCTACAGAACCAATGGAAGCACGGATGGCATTGAAGTATGTCTTGTTTAGAACATAATTCATGGCAGCTCCAATGAAATTCTTAATGAAGTATGATATTTTCCCCTTAAAAGTCACCTTTTGAAGATGGAAGCTGTTAAATTCTTTTAATCTTCACTTCCAATGTTTGCCAGCAAAATCTGATCCAGGAAGTCAATTAGAAAGAATTCTCCTGTGTGCCAGGTTTAATTATCTCGTTGTTGTGCATTGAATCACTATGTAACTCCACTCTTTAACTTCCTGCACAGAATTTAGTATTGTTAAACCTTATTTTACAGAGGTATCAAACAAATATTGGAACGTACAAAGCTAGTGTCATTGCATCTGTCTTGTAAAGGGGGATTCATGGATTTAAACAGATCCTTAGAGGAAACTCTCCCCCTCAGCAGTTATGATTTGCTGGTGAATACAGTCATGTCTAAGCACAATCTTTGCTTGTATCTTGTGTGGAAGAAGCTACTTATGAAAAAAGGAGTGAACCTAAACCCTAGAGTCTGTGTCTTCCTATTCTAAGCCAGCTGTCTAAAAGGAAATGGTCAAAGTTTTGTCAGCCATTAAGAAAGAATTTGTTTACCAGATGTTCATAATAATCCTGTGAGTATTAAAAAAATAGGGAAATCTGACTCCTTACTGAGGACCAGGGCTTGCCACTCCCGTTTCATTGACATCAGCAGGACTCCTCATGTCACAGAGGGCAAATATTTTCGTGAGAGCAGATTCCTGCTCTGAACCCTCCTATGTCTTTTACATACATGCCATCATTTCAGGATTGCTCAGAGGCTGCTGTGGGCGACCTCTTTCTTCCCATCTCCCGCACACTTATGGTCACACGTGTGTAAGCTCTCAGTCTCAGAACCTGAATACCAATGTGTGTGGTCTGGGCTGGGTCTTGATGTTGTGTGTGGCTGGGACAGGAGACGTCCTCCAGGATCACCAAGACATCTTTAGAGAAAGGTTAGTGGTACATTTGAAAAGGGTCACTCAGTTTGGCAAGCCTAGAAAGACACTCAATTCTTTTCCCCACCCAGGTGGATCTATGGAAAGGTAATACTGCTGTTACTTTAATGGAGTTGTCCACTGAAGGGCTTTGAGGAACATCCACTGACTGAGCTCAGCCCACTAATTCAGACTGCTTGGGCTGGGCTGTGTGATTGTGGAGTAGACAGCTCTTAGATAAGGTGATCCCACCTACAGAGTCGGGAAGCTGACAACCCTCTAGCAGATGGGAGCTGACAAGCAAGTGGGAGGTGGACACATCTCCCAGCAGAGCAGCTGCTGCCTTCCCAGCCAGGTCTTTCAGTCCTGACTTGCAACTCCTTGTCATCCAAGGGTCAACTGAAAAGGAAAGCAGGGGCTGCTGAGCCTTGCAGGAGACCTGTTTTAGGATGAAATGTTCGCATTCTTGGTTGGTTAGAGCATGGTGCCAACAATGCCAAGGTCACAGGTTTGATGTCCATATGGACCCTTCACTTAGGAGTTGGACTTGATGATCCTTCTGGGTCCTTTCCAACTCAAAGTATTTTGTGATTTCTGTGATTTAGTCACTTTCGGAGCATTGCTTGGCCCATATGGGGGATTCAGTAAAGATGGTAACTTTACCTAGAGTCACCATAAGATGCTGCTGCACTCTCCTAGCAACAGGAAATATTAGGAATGCTCTCAGGCTGCTGGATTGGGGAGTTTTTCACTGCACGGAAGACACAGTGCAAAATAAGTTGGGCTAAAGGGACACTGGTGTCACAGGAATAGAGCAGAATGATCTGGCTGTGGAGGTGTTGAGTGTTCTCCACGTCTCAGTTCTGGGGCCAATCCTGTTAATATCTTTATTGACAACCTGAAAGGGGCCTCTAGCAAAGTGGGGGTTGCTCTCTTCTCCCAGGTAACAAGTAACAGAATGAGAGGAGAGGCCTCAAGTTGCGCCAGTGGAGGTTTAGACTGGATAGTAGGAAAAAATTCTTCACGAAAAATGTTGTCAAACATTTGTATAGGCTGCCCAAGGAAGTGGCAGAGTCACCATCCCTGGAAGTGTTATAGATGTGACACTTGGGGACATGCTTTAATGGTGGACTTGACACTACTGATGGCTCGACTTGATGACCTTAGAGGTCTTTCCAACCTAAACGCCTCTGTGATTCCACGAGGTCGTGGCTCAGCGGGGCGGAGGAGCGGCCGCCGCCTCTGCCTCAGCCATGGCCGGCCGCGGCTCTCCAGCAGCTCCGTGACATGGCGGTCGCGGCCCTGCTCCGCCTGCCCGCATCAGCCGCCGGCAGGCGGGACCCAGCAGCTCCCGGGCGCTCTCGGAGAGCCGCCCCGCGCCGCTCTCGACCCTCGCCGCTCCTGACTCTCTGCTCTCGGAGCTCTCGGAGCTCTCGGGCGCGGTGACAGCCCCGGCCCCGCGGGGGTCTCCGGCGGCCCCGGCCCGGCCCTGCCTGAGGGGAGAGCGACATCTTGTGGCGCGCGGCGCGGCCGTCGGGGCGGCCCCGGGTCGGGCTGAGGGCTGAGGGCTGAGGGCATGTAAGAGACCTTCAAGATGGTCGAGTCCAACCATCAACACAGTACCAGCATAATCACCATAAGTCCCTTTGTCACCTCGACCACTGTGTGATTCTGTGACACCTCTGCCAGTCAGAGGATTTGCATGCTTTTTCTACTCTGGGGCTGAGAGTGTTAGTCTGGGAGAACATGGCTATCTTTGTGCTCTCCCCCAGCATGTGACCATCAAGGGAATTTGGGAATACCTGTGACTGACAGGATGTTAGTCACAAGCTTTGCTCCTGTCTTACAATCAAAGAGCCACAGAGGCACACAAGGACCTGACAAAAGTGCTGAGGTCATGTAAGGCATTCATGGACTGTCACATACCAAGGGAGTCACTGCCACAGAACGGATTCATTTGCCTTACGAGGATCAAGGAGATGGCATATGAAAAAGTTGCCCAAAGAAGGAATAGTGTAGGAATGGTCAAAGGAATTTTCTCCTCGTTCCATCATCAGGAATACCTGATGAAGGAATACATCCTTTGCAGCAGCAGCAGGACTCATCTTTGACTCTGTGCACATTCTGCCCTCCTTTCACATCTCTGCCTCACACTCCCCATGACTCAGCCCCCTGTTCACCCCTGTTTTGTGAGAGTGATGATCAGATGGATCTGTAAACCTGCCATCATTCCAGCTGGAAATGTGCGTCCAGTTGGGTCTTTGATCTTTAAGGAGACTTATTCCTTCTGGGTTATTTATTAGTTTGAATCCATAGATTTGCAAGGGGACTATTTTTGTATCATGACTGTCACCCTGTAACAATCCAGGAACACGGTCCAGCCAGGAACATTGCCCATGCCTTCTGAGGTCATACAGAAAAAAGAAAGAAGCAGAGATAACCACAGGGGTGATGCTCACTATAACAAAAAAATTCAAATCTGATTCATATAAAGGATCACAGCTGCCCCATGGGATTGCATTTCCACATACTGTGGAATTAGTCTATGAAACTCATTGCTGCTAGACTGCGTTAGGACTAAAACTTTGCAAGAGACAGAGAGAAGAAACTGTCTTTTTCTGCTTATTTAGGATAACCAGTTTCACAATAGATTATGCACAACAGGTTTTTTTTTGAATAAGATACAAAACCTGATGGAATGAAGATAAGTCCCAAATACAGGGGTGGGAAACAGAGTATTGTTTATTGCTAGCATACTGTACCTTTCTCCAAGATGACCACTATTGTCTGCTTCCCTGGCTGGAATTAGTTAAGATTTGGCAATAAAGTTCTTAGGTGGGACTGGGGCTTGGTTGTTGCAGTGTCTGCATAAAAGGAGCTGGTATTGTCAGTCAATCTGCCTGTTCAATCCTAAACCTCTCAATAATTACTGCTCATCATTAACACTGTAATCAGAGGAACAGTGGGCTTGGGGATGGACTCTTGCCTTTTGAATGGCTTTCTCTAGCAGCATGGTGCAGCTTCTGGTCAGGTAAGGGTTTGAGTGGAGCAAGTGGGCAGTGGAGCATTCTGCTTTGCTCTGTGAAACGTTGCTTAGCCAGGTAATAATGTGTGACTGACCCCTTAAACAAGCAGCCAGCAGCTGCGTGGTTTGCACCGGGATGCAAACCGCTCTAAAAGCAGTGCTGCCATCATTAGCATGTTCGATAGGGAGATAATGCCAAGCAAGACTTTCCACTCTCCTCGTGACAGGTTTTACTGGTATCCTCCAAGAGGTTATGGGTGCTGCAGTGCACTGGTCTTTTACTCCCTTCTGCATCCTGTGTTGATGGGAATTTCCAGGGACTCCACAGCTTCAGAAAGTTGCTCTGTTCTCTCCTTTACAGAATATGAAATGATTTTCCTTAATTGCTCCCAGTCAGTCTGTCTCATTCTTCTTGGGGGTTCTGGATCTATTCCCTTGACAGCTTCTTGCCAGACTGCTGTTTCTGAGAATGCCCCGCCTTCCTTGGGCTGTAGTGTTTTATTCCAACCACTGCTAATCAGTGCATACATATCTGCAGAACATGAAGTAGCTGCTCAGCACATTAACTCCTTGGTGACTGGGTAAGTGTGGGGCTGGAACTCAACATTCTGCTCCTTAAAGAATATGAAGCTGTGGGACTTCCTGTTCTCTTCTGGGTGGTCTCTCTGGAGAGGAAGCACTTTGCTAAAGACTAAAAGAAAACCCGATTTTAAGGAATTGCCTGAGAAATATAAGTTCCCATAGGAAAGGATGGAACAAAATTTCAGTCTCTAGTCTCAGCTAGTGAGTTATTTTGGGGAAAATTAATTGACTACATGAATAGTCATATATAGCCTAATAGTGCAAAAATAGGAATCTTGCACCTGGCAATTCTTCATTATATATTTTTTTTTTTGGCGTGCTTAACAGGAAATCTTGAGCAAATCTAACAGGAGTGGCAGAGCTTTACCACTGAGCTCATTTTAAGAAATGTGATTCCCTTGATTCCCAGAGAGGTATGTATTCTGCCCTCCATTTTCTGTAGACACTACCTCATTGAAAATCTTTGGGCATTTTCATAGTGCAGGAAGATCTTCAGCTATTTCCCACTGGCGTTGTTACATCAAGATTCTTTTATGGCTGTTGGTGATAAGGGCCACTCTGCTTGGTAATCAGCATCTGACTTGGTTTATTCATTTAATTATTATGATAGCTTTTGGAAGCTGTCCTTAGATCCCTTAGGTATTTCAGTGTGATCATGTTTTTCTCCCCAGTGCAATTGTATATCCTCATGTTTTTTTGTTTTCCTCTTGCCTTTTGGTTTTCTAAGCGATACCGAAGTTCTACTGCCAAGAAGAACAAGAAAAATGAGGCTTATTTTCCCTGTTCTTTGATCTCTAATAAATTTGAGCCAGTAAATAATATCTGCTAGCAATTCTTGTGTGTATCACATCTCTCAGGAAACCACACTCAAACTTCTATAACAATTTAAGGAGAAAAGCATGCTGAAATGAGCCTTTCATTGTCTGAATTTGATCAGAAAATATGACCTAAATTTTTTTTTATATTTTAGCAAAAACAAATCGGTGGCTTTTCAGATCCTAAAGAAAAAAAAAAAAAGAGATAATACAGAGAATAATAGGAAGAAGACACTTGAGCTATTTTTGTGGCTTTGTGTGTGTTTACAGAGAGAACCATCCAGATGATCCATATTGATGTGTGACTCTGTTAAGGTGGAAACAGAAGGTCTTTCAACGGGGAGAAAAACAAGGATTAATTCCACAAACCCTGATACTGTGGGGAGAAGAAATTTTCAGGATCCAGAGACTTTGGTGTGGTAATGCATAGTGATTAAGCAGGGTGAAAATCTCTCAAAAGATACTACAGGAAGTCCATTATGAGGGCATCTCAACATCTCTGTCCAGTTGTTTACAACTGATTTTGTAGCAATGTGTATATAGGGAAAAGAATAAAAAGATCGGGCATTGGGTCCTGGGGAAGGTGCTCTGTTTGTGTATATATATATACAGATATACATACACACACACACACATATATATAAAAACACACAAATGCACACACACACATCCGTACCCTTACTGACATGACACATTTATGAAAGAAAGTTGGTGTTCTCAAACTGCCAGGAAAGAAAGTTGGTCACCATAGTTGATGGAAATGGAGTGTCTTGGGCCAGGATTGGTAAAAGTGCCTAAAGAGCATGTGAGAGTTGGATTTCAGAAGTGCCTCTCTGTGTAATGATTTTATTTGCCTACAAATTTTGATAATTTACAAGAATGCTGGGTACTTTCCTCCTTTGGGCTGTAGAAAATAAGTATATTTTCCCCAGTCCCAAAAAATCTGCCCATGAATCCAGGTGCAAGAGCAGTAGAGGAGTCCTTGCACTCTTAATACCCAGCTGGGATGTTTTGTTCTTCTTTGCCCTTAACAGGGAAAGCTGAGTGACTCTCCCAGGAATGGCAGAGTCGCTGCCATCCTCACAGTCGCTGGCCACCACTGATTGCTGTGGCTGGGCTTGCCAACTCTCAGTGTGAATTCTGGAAAGGGAACTGCCCTGTTGACTCGGGAGCTCAAGGGTGGCATGAAAATGATCCAACAAACCTCTGTGAGCTTTTAGTTCCTTACCACGCTACTCAAGGACCTTGCTGTTTCTGCCTGAGACTTGCAGCTTTAGGAAGAATAATCCTGTCTACCTTGGCAACAGCCCCGGCTTCCCCCGAGGTCTGAGTTATACAAGACCCTGTTGCTTCACACGCAGCATTGTCTGTGCTCGTGGAACAGCGTCAGGGCTGCGGTCACTAGATGGCAACATGATCCCACACAGAGGCACGCTCCTTGTTCCCTTCCTTGGAAGACACACTCTCTTGTGGAAGGAGCGGGCACCGGAAGACTGTGTTCAACTTCCTTGACGCCTCAAAGCTTGCTAAGATGGCAGGCAGTGCGTACAGCCTTCCTGCTGTGTCAGACACAGCATCTGCGAGTTGCTTCAGATTGCTGAATTCCCAGTGTCTGCAAAGGGTCTCATCAGCTGCCTCTAGAGAGTTGTGAAAAACCCATCAATTTTATTTTTCTTGGTGATTCTTAACACAGTATCGTTAAAACGCAATTTTCAACTTTCTGTTTAAGTGTATGCACGTCTGATTGCACAGGAGTGCATTTATAAAACCATTTTTACCTTGTGCCCAGATATTTAGAAGGTCAGCCCCTCTGGGCATCAAGGGTTCAAATTTTCTTGTAGGCTGTTGATAGTGCATTGCCAAAGTCTAGCTTAGCTCGGTGGAAAGGGGTACACCAGCACTGGCACATCTCATTTTCACTTGCAGGTCTGCTTTCCTCCCACAGCTGGAGCTTCCTGTTTGCTGGGAGAGCTGCAGTCTCAAATCTTGCTAAGGGAGTATTATGACTTAGCAATGGCCATTGCTGGTGGTGGAAGTACAAAATCCACAGGCTGACACAAAACTGCCATCACAATTATGCAAAGGTTTCCACAACAGCTAACAATTTTCATCTGCATTAATCTTCTTCCTGTCCTTTTCCAAGCTATGGGGTCAGCATATTTCAGAACTGCAATATTCAGAGGTAATGAAATTAATACATTGAGGCTACTGAGATAACTCATGTCTTTGTACATGATTAGCATTATTTCTTTGGCTGCAGGCATTGGTGCCTCTGTTGTAAGATGTGTCAGAATATTTATCAATTTTTTGGAGTATTGCGTACCTTGTAAGTACTCATAGACATGTCTCCACTTTCCAAAATAGTCATCAAGGGAATGAACATTCATTAGCTATGTGTTTACAGTAAGTGGATCACAACATATTGGCAGGGCCTACACACTTGTGTGCCAGCTGACTTGGAAACTTTTGGTGGCTGAACCTTTCAGAGTGATTGAAATTAATGGGAAATGATTTCAGGGGCAGGACTCCTGTCTGATCTGTTTTCAGCTGTGGAAGCAGTATCTTGCAAAGGTGAATTAGTCACCAAGTACAGATAACTTCTCTGTGCCAATACACTGCCATCAATCTGAAGTGTTTTCTAAAGAAAAATGTCATCTTTATTGTGCAATGAACTCAGTGTTTTCTCTCTGCTAAGCTGTTTACCTGCGACTTTTCTGCACCTTCTGTGTCCACTAAAGACAAACTTGTCTGCCTGGCCTTCAGTGGGTACAGTAGGTAAGAAAGAGCTGCTGCTTTCAAACTTAAGCAGATGCATTATTCCAGGCATGTGAGAAGTCTTGCAAGCCATCATTTCCTGGTGCACTGGCCTCAGCTAAAGGCATCATCTTCAAGTGCAGCCTTACAGAAAAGCTCTTGGCTGGGGACAGACCCCTGAGACCCCCGGCCATCCCACTCGCTCTCTTCCAGTCATGCATCCTCAGCTGAGACTTCTGGCACAGCTACTGAGAAACACAAGGGAGCAGGAGGAAAGATAAGGGCATGGGAAATGCCAAGTCTACCTTCCTCCTTCCAGAAGGATTTCTTACTTCGGTGTTGCTGCAGTGGTGGATTCATTCAAAGACTGTAGTTCTCTTGCTCTGCTGACCAGCGTCCTGTTTCACCTTAGAAATTGTTTCCTATGCCAGCCATTCTTTGGGAGGAAAAGCTACCACCTGAAATCCAGCTGCTGTAGCTAGTCAATATACTATTACTGCCTGTTCAAGTTATTTGATCTTTTTTTCTTCTGACATCTTCACTCTGATCCACCTTATTTTTCACTCCAGTTAACAATAATAGGAATTAGTAATGGAGAAATGAGCTCTTTACCCCTTATACTTTCTTGTGCCTCCCAGGCACAGGATGAACTTGGTAATTCAGTTGGAACCTTGTGCAGGAGGGCAGAATTAAAACCTGATTCAGAAGTCCCCAATTTTATTTTACTTTATTTTTAAACATTTCATTATAGTCCCATAAGAGTATGGGACTATAATGCCTGATAGAAAGCGTAAATGCACAGAGCCAGATTTTCCTTGGAGGGCTCTATTCTGCATGAGGTGTTAAACAGCTGCACAACCACAATATCTGCCTGGAGAAGTCCCACTGCAATAAATGGAATTACCTGGATGGTGTAAATAAGAGCAGATTCTAGCCCCAAGGCTGCTTGCAGTTATTTTGATTTTTATTGCTGGCCAACAGATGAGTACTCTTTCCCACAACAGCCTGCCAATAAAATAGCACTGTTGTTATGATTCTGGTGTTTTCCTGTCTTAATTAATTGAAATTGTTATTAAAATTCAGTGGTCATCCAGACAATGCCAAAGTATTTGGGAAGCTTTTTTTTACATCATTTTAATTGTTGTCAGCGCTGTCCAAGGTATGTGCTGTAAATGGAAAAAAGTGTGATACCTTTTGTTCAAGTCTCAAACTGAGAAAGCTTGCCTGATGCTCCAAATAATAATTTTTAAAAATTCATGGCTATTTATTCATATAATGTATGGATCTCAGAATTCATCATGTGTGCTGGTGAGGCCTTCCCTTAAAGGAA
The DNA here is from genome assembly GCF_021018805.1 of Prinia subflava. Classification (NCBI taxonomy): domain Eukaryota; kingdom Metazoa; phylum Chordata; class Aves; order Passeriformes; family Cisticolidae; genus Prinia; species Prinia subflava. Next base: position 110,839,356 of record NC_086248.1, on the reverse strand, counting down.
ATGGTAACATGTCATCTGTATTTGCTAATTCATCACTTTTTAGCTGGATTCAAAGCCTGATGATTCTCAGCTGTAAGGAAGTGTCTCTGTGACGCAAACTCAATATTTCTGCGTGTTGCATTTATTAGAGGAAATGTTCACTAGACACAAAAAATACTGCATGAGCTTTTCCAAAGTATCTTAGGGGAAAATCTTCAGTATTTTGTGTATTTATTCTGAAGAACTCAATTAAGCACAAAAACCCACTGATTTTTGTTCTTCTCTTTTGGTATCAGTGTACAGTGTGAAGGAGGGATACCTGTATTTTAAAGCTGAATGTCCAGGGATAGTTTAGATTTTTGATGATACGAAAGCAGAGGAACATCCTGGCCCAAAATGGGCTTGTTTCAATACTGTGAGCAGGAAGAAAATTGGGCCAGAGGTTTCAGCTGGCTTTTTGTAACCTGTACTTCAGTGTTTGCATGCTTAGATGTCTTTCCATTAAAATAGCCGGGATGCTCCAAGGTAAGCTAATTTCCAAATGCCGGAGGCTTTGTATTTTTTGGCAAGTCTGCATTTCATGGATAATAAGCTTTCCTCAGGCTTTCATTTTTTTTGGCTGTGAAGGTGATTCATCCAAGAGGGAGCCCTGCTAGTACTGTGTGGAAATCGGCTTCCGAGCTCCTTGGCGCTGGGCACTTCAGACAAGCTTTTCGTGTGTGAGGAGCTGATCTGCTTATGGCCTGCACAGCTGCTCCGACTCCCTGTGCTGATGTAGGAAAGGACAGGTGTGGTGCTGACAGGCAGCAGGGGATAGTGCTGAAGCTGCTGCCTTGCTTTCCCTGACTGGGGACACGACAGTTTCTCTGTGTTTGCAGAGGCGATGTGAAGTTGTTCCGTATCTGGAAGGCCATGTGGGGGGCCACATTCCCACCCTCTGCCGGGCAGAGGAGCGTTAAGAGGCTCTCAGTCAGCCTAGGAGTCCTAAGCAGTGTGAGGAGGCTGGGCTATAAAAAGATGCTCAGTTGGAGTGGAGTGGGAGAGCAGTGAGGGTTTTGGAGATTGGGCCCTGTGTTTGAGATGCAGTCCTGAGACTACCAGGCAGCAGAAGCTGTTCTCTGAAGGGTGAGCAAACTGTTGTTAATTCCACTGGATGTGTGGGAGCTGATGGGGATGTGCTTGGTGGTGGGCAGTGGTGGGGCTGAGGAGGATATGGTGGGTTTTATACCCTCAGGTACTCAGGTGAAGCTGTGGTGCTTCTTGGGCAGATGAAACTATTTGCAGCATGTTGTCAGAGTTCTGTGAGAGGCTGTGCGGACATGGGGCAAACTGAGCAGAGAAATGAAGTGTGTTGGCTCAGAGTGAGAATAGTTACAGATCTTTCAATAGTAGGTCGATGCCAGAAGTGGTGGCACTGCTGTTAAATAGCTCTTGAGTTTAAGAGCTGGTGCTTCTAGAAGTGGGACCACAGAGACAGCCTGGTCCTGTGTCACTGTGGCTGAAAAGTCTGATTCTGACTGTACTGGACTGATCTGTGTCTCTGTACTGTTGCTTTACTTGAGCTATCAATGATTGCTGGCTTGGCATGGGTGTTGTTGCAAGGGTTAGGAGGTTGGGAGGCCTGATGGATCTGAGCTGAATCTGAGCAGTCAGTTTGCTTGCTGTGTGCTCCTTGGCACATCCCTTATTTTTCATCTTATCTGGAGTTTGCCGTTGCAAGGTGTTTTGTTCGGGGAGATATCCCTGTCCTTTGTTACTCTTGCTATAAATTATACTTCTTATTGCAATATGTAACTGAAGATACACAATTATACAGTCTGTCTTCCTGCTTTAAAATAGTAACCCTCCGCCATGAAGGTGCTTACAGAAAAACGAACTTTGCATGGCAGATCTTTTCCTAAAGGAAAGCTCAGTTATTTCTAAGATGTGTGTTCTTCTAAAGCTGTCAAGAGCTAGGGTAATATTAAATACATACAAACAAACATGTACTCAATTTGATACTTGGGTGGCTGGTTGTGTGCTGAAGTAAGGCTATGAAATATACACGTGGAAAGGCAAATTGACTTTGACATGTTAAACATGTTGGATAAAAGCTGATGGAGGCTGTAGAGAGTAGTATTATGAATAATCAGTCTTGTTTCTAGATAGCAGCTTCATTGTTAGGCAGAATAAATGATTTTGCTCTCAAATGTACTGTTGCTGCACTTTTCTTCATCTCTTTCTCTCACATACTGATTGAAAGCTCTGGTGAATTTTATTTGATTCCCCCACATGGTAAAAATTTGCAATGGTATGAAAGTTATGAGAGAGCACTTCTACTTAAAGGAAAGGTTGAAATGATAAATGAATTAATTGACAGGCATTAATTGACAGGCACAATTAATTGACAATGATTAGATGAAAATAAGTCTTCTGGTCATCTGCAAAAATGATCTTCTACAAATACGGCTGTAGTGGCTTTTAGCAAATGCCAGACTAAGGTGAAAAAATGTGTTTGGACTAACTTCTTGCAGCTCTAGAAACACGCAATGCAGGCTCTAGCTCTTGGCTTCCTCTTAGCTGAAAGGCAGAGTGTATTATATTCGAAGGAGTTTGCCAGTTTGAGGTCCTTTTAGTTTTTATTGCAAGTTTAGGGTCTTGTCCTTCAATCCCATAGGATCTTCCGTGTTCTTGTGAACACCTTCAAAGTCAGACATGCTTTCAGGAGACTCTAAAACCCAGGGATGCTTTTGTGTCATCCACTTCTTCCACTGCCTGTTGGTGGCAGTCACGTCCTGGGGTCCCAGCCTCTGATTGCTTGAGCAAGGAGGGAATTTCCCAGATGTCATGACCAAGCCAAGAAAATAAGTTAATCTTGCTTCTGTAACAAGTCCCAACCTGTAACAGGAGCTGGGACTGTAGTCCATAGAGCTGGAGATGGCAAATCTGGAAGAGCCTCAGGGAAGAATGTTGGCAGACAGAGGGGAGGCAGGAAGGGGCTTTATACTGGTGCCATTCCTGCTGCTGGAGTTGTTTTAGAAGATGTGGTAGTTTTACAGAACCTTTCTGCTTTTGCCTTTCTCCCTGGAGAGAGTAACCCAGTGTTACTGATCTGTATGATATTGGGATGCTGTCTCTACAACAGTTCTGTGTATACTTTGGATAATCCTTTTTTTTTAATTCTGTGGACAGAAGGTGTTGAAATATTGTCTCTGTTCCAGCTGAGAAGAATAAGATAGAAATTTCTTACTTCCTTTCCATTACAACACTTTCTCTCTTTTTTTCTGTCCACCAAATTTCAGGCATTTCTGGGTCTGTTTTTCTGGCTGTTTTCATGTCTGTTTTCTACCATCTATAAAGTCTGGCTTGTTTATAATTCTACTTTCCTTATTGTTTGAGAACAAGACTGGACACAACCAAAAGTCCCTGTGGCATCCCCTGAGACACATCCTCCCTGCTCTGTGCTTGTAATCCTTTGTTTATGGTATTTCAGCCAATTCTCGATTAAGGATCATGTGACAGTGTTTATATTCAAACTGAATGCAATTAATAAGTGTCAAGACATCATGAAATGCTGTGTGAGTTGTGTGCTAAAAGACAAATGTTCTATATCTAGGCCTTTCCCTTCAGGCACTAATTAGATAATATATGTTTGAAAGGGCTGAGTCTGTCAGTCAAGCCATAGATCTGTAAATCCATGTTGAAATTCATATGGCAACACTCATCAAAACACTTAAACGTGTGCTTAAGTTCTTTCTGTGTTCAATCAAGTTCACATAAGCATGTGCTTAAAATTTGGGTCTCCAGGCAGACCTGTAGAGATTAATGAGGGAAATGTTTCTCATCTCTATGTACCAGATCTCCATCTTGCTACCAGGAAAACTGAAGCCTTCATTTACCAAGAGCAGAGTCATTCTGAATTTGAAACTTCAACAGATATTTAGTGTTCTTACTTCAAACATTGGAGTTTTTAAAAATAGTGTGTAGGAATGCAGTTGCTTTCCTGTATTCTAGATGTAGTTAAGGTCCTTTATGGCAAGTAATAGAACTCATAAATGAAATCTTATCAGTGGCTCTGTTTCATGTCTGGGGCTACTTGTGGCAGTCTTTTGCATTGGCCCCTTAATAATTCATCTTGAAGTCAGTGTGTTCTTTACTAAATTTTGGTACATGGCCTTTTCAATCCCTGAGCTGGAAAATAAGAAGCCCTAAGACATAGCATGGCCTGTGTCACTCAAACTTCTGACACTGCGAATTTGCAGGGGACTTCTCAGTTCCCAGAAGAATTTGGGCATTTTCCTGGGAGCTACCACTTACTACTTTACCAAAGTATCGAAGGACCTTTGAATATTGCCTGCATGGCAAGGAAAGGACAGCCTTGAGGCACTTAAGAGCAAACCTGTCACTTCTAGGGGTAGTTAGGCCTGCTGGTGCTCCTGGCTGGTTTAGATAGGCAGTCCCTGACACGGCTGTGTAGATGGTGGGCAGTTTGGTAGGGGTGCCCAAAATATCCTGCTCTTTTGCAGAGGCTGCCTTTTCATTGTTCACAGAACAATGTCTCCCTGGCTGTAACTGCCACCTTCTCACTTATTTGCTCTTCTCTTTTGGCCTGAAACCTCTTTTTCTCCAAAAAACTGTAGGCTATAAACAACATTTTTCAGCAAGGAAAGAGTAAGAAATAAGAAGTGAAATAGGTTCAAGCAGGTTAAGATAAATTTAGCTGTTCTAGTGGACCAAAATGGAAATGAGAACTTGACTGGGACAGAAACGAAGGTTTCCACTGGAGCCAACCAACCACAACTCTTGAAGAAAATTAAGCTCCAAGTCCTGAGCGGTTCTGGGAACTGGTAGTAGAAATACCAGTTTGAACGTGGAGATCCACATCTGGAACAGCTGTAATTCTGTAAGCTAAGCTTATAGAATTACAACACAACTGCTCTGAAATCTTACTGTCTGCTCTGCCAGGACTCACGTGTTTGTCTAAAAAGCAGAATTAATACATTTAAAGGCCACTCCTTGGCCTGCCAACACAGCCCAGGCTACTGTTAGAATGAAGCTGTTGGAATTAGCTTCTGCTGTCCAGTGGTTTGTGTTTCTCCCAAAGGGTATTGGGGGCCAAAAATGTGTAATGGGTAGAACTGAAAGCACATTTCAGATCTTCTTGCTAGTCCTTTCCAGGGATTGTTCATACTGCCCCAGGGTGCTGAAAGAATGGATGGTTTAAAGCCTGGGGGAGAGCAGGCTTGCATTCTCCAGAAATCTTTTACTAGGAACTCCAAGAGGAAAATGTACTCATGTGACACAGTACTATGTTGAGACCAAGTGAGAGTCAAAGTTCTGCATGGGAGTTCAAGAAGCCATCAAGTGAGTCCAGAATGTGGTTATGAAACAAGAAGGCCAAGTCCATAGCCAGCATTTCAGAACGAGATGACAGGGGCTTAGATTTGAGTGACCTCCAACACAAATGTAGGATAAGTCAGTGGTGTAAAATCTAATGGGTGATTCAGTTTCTCGGTTCCTCACCTGGCTGTTGCATCCTGACATGAGGCAGTGTAGTTTGACCCAAGGTGTATTTTAGTCAAGGTAAGCCTTTTTGAGAGCTCTGAGCAAGTCCTCAGGGGCATACTTGGCTTTGTGGTGTCTGCTAGTGCCCCAGCATGCTCAAAAGAGATGTTGTTTTGTTCATTTGAGTGCTGTTAGCAACAGGGCTGGAGGCCAAACTACCAAAACCCTTATGGCTGGGAATTAGGCAGTCAACTGGCAAAGGCCTAGGGATACGTGCAATTTTTAGCATTGGTTGAATCTGCTCTGTTTGGAGGCAGGCCTGGCTCATGTGATGGTGAGTAACCCAGTATGATTTTCCTGGCAAGTGATGACTCGATGCCAGCATTATGAATAATCCAGGGCAAAGCAAGGTCAAGTGTTCGGGTAACACAGGTGTTCCTAAACAATCCGTGGACCATGAGTAGTTTTTGTGATTTCTCACCTTCTTCCACTCCCCCTGTTTTTCTGTTGTGTTCACACAAGATCTCCCAGTTTCCAGGCCTAAATCCTGGAAATTGAAAGCAGCCTTCTTGATCGTGCTCTAGTGGACTGTCAAAATGGATTGGAGGCCACCATTCTGTCAAAAACACACTGGGAAAGATCATGGGTTCAGGGCCTACCACTTGATCTGAAAAGGCAGACTGATTGCTGAGGTGATACATGCAAGGAAGAAACCCTTATTCTGTATCCCCTACGCTGAATTTCAAGATCAGTTTTTAGAAGGATTTATGTTTTCCTACTGCAAAACCCCTGGTGTGTGGTGGTGTGCCTTGGTCTCCTGAGCCTTCCTGTGTCTGCACATTCTTCTCTCAACATGTGTTTGGACTAATTGCATCATTAAGCAAAAATCAGGATTTGGGCGAAGTGAGAGACTGTAAACTCATCTTTGGGAACGTGAGCCAGAGAGATGTTTCTGCTTGCTTCTTGTTTGTTTTTAATGTGCTCAGCCTTTATGGAGTCTATCAGACCCAAAAGAAGTTACTGAATTCTGAGAAGGAAGTGTTGATTTGGGCTGAATTGCTTTGGGAAAGGGAGCTGCACATATATAGCAGAGGAGCTGGGACAGAAAAAAGAGAAGTTGGTTCTTGATTTGAACAAATTCTTGGCATCTAAAATTTGCAGAACTATTCTATTCCATAGGGAGGAGTGGAAAGTGTGAAACTTCCAGTTGTTCCTTAGGTGAGTTAAGGGCTTACTGTGCTTACTCTTCCTTTTTCTCTTAATCTTCTTCCCCTTTCTCCATCCCTTTTCCTTCTGTGCTATCTCATGAGTCAGAGTGGGTGTATCACGTGTAATTAGTCTCCATTGCTGTTCATGTTGGGACAGCTACCTTACACAACTGTCTTTCATCAAGGAAAATCTGCCAACTGAACGACCTGCAGCACATTGCCAGGTGACCTATTCCACTTCAGAGGCTGCTGTGCAGTTTGATGCTTGTTGGATTAGGAAGTGTGACCACAGTAATTAGCAGGAAGTCTCTGGATCTGGATGCAGCACATTAAATGCAGTCTGACCCTTGGAAAAATCTGACCTTGCTAAATGAGAGTAGGCAGGCTGGGTTGGGGTGCAGAGATGAGATGGGCAGGAGAGGATGTGAGAGAGATGAATTTAATGTCACAGAGCTTGTCACGGGCTAAGGCTGGACATGCTTTTTTCAGAGGCTGCAAAAAGAATTGCTTGCAGCTATGTGACAAAGAGAAAGGGTTAGAATGAGTTAAAACAGATTGACTTTCCTCCTCCAGCACACACGTGGTCCTTAAATACCAGGGGAGTACAAAGGGAGCAAGTCTTTAAAAAAAGATTTGTTCTATAGGCTGCAAAGATGCGTGATTACTAGCAGTCGTACAATTTATGGCAGGCAAATGTGCACGTGGGGCTTTTATGATGTGCAAATAAAGCAAAAAGATAGAGGGGAGGAAAAGGCATACTCTCCAAATGCCCATCTTTTCCATCAACAAATGTTGCCTTAGAGGCAAAAGCTTGGGTGTTTCTTTTTCCCTTGGTGTTCTGTGTGCTTGTATTAGTCACACCCATTTATTTTTGGCATAATTCATGCACTATTTGAAACTTGGCAAGAGTAGGGATGTTATGGCCAACAGTCAGTCTTGCTTCAGGAGTTTCTATGAATATGAATGCCTGAAGTTCACATAAGCTTACTCTGTTGCTATAGCAACAGATTTGTTGTGAAATCCTTGTATTTTAAAGGCTAGATCCTGTAAATTAACTTCATCTTCACTAGGATGTGTGATGCTAGTGGTTTGTACACGCATTGTTTTCAGTGAAGTTGCAAACATTAGCGGAATGGGCAAATTCGAGAATTTAATGAAATTAGATTTAAACACAAACAATTCCAGCACTTAAGATCAAAGTAAACTAGTTTTGTGTGCCATCCAGAGAGGGGCTGGGTGCCCCCAGCTCAGCAGAGTTCAGAAAGAGTTGAAGGTGCTGAATAACACAGCTCAAGGTGCTGCAGAACGGTGCCTTACATATAAATAGTGCAGTCCCTGCTGAGCATCCGACACCTACAGGGATGTGTTCAGTTGTAAAACAACATGATGGGAAGTGTCTCTTAGATGCCGAAGAGTAAAAACTGGCTGGACTTTTTTTTTTTTTAAGGGGAATATTAAAATATGCTTTAGCTTTTCTGCTTGCTCAGGGATGTTCGAATCTCAGTTGACAATGAGCCCTGTCCAGGCAAAGCCCTGCACTGAAGTCCATATGTTCTGTGTGGAAACAGGGGTCATTGCAGGTTCAGGGTCTTACTGCTTCTTCATGAAGGGCCATCAAATACTCATAACAAACTAACTTGGGATGGGAGAGGAAGTAGGAGCTTTTTTTTTTAAATTCCTGCTGTTTTCTTTCAGTGGACTAATCATGGTGTAATGTAACTGTAATAAGTTACCAATCCCAACACCCTCCTTCTCTCATGCCCCTCTCCCCCACAAATGGGCTTTCCAGATAGGCAGGATCCTTTTTGAAGAGATGGTGGAGCCCAGTTTTCAGTTTGTGAGTCCCTAAGCCTCCCAGTGTCTGCAATTGTTGGAGTAAATTAAACCCCACGAGGTGTGGAAGGTTAAACCTGTGTTCGAGCCTCTTCAGGATGCAGGTCCAGGAACTACTTACACCTAAAAGCTCCTAAAAAGGGAAAGGAATGCCAAATTGATGGCTTTTCTTACTCTTTGACTTGGGTGCCTTTGGTATTTCAGGGGCTTAGAGGTTTGTGGGGTGCTGGGTCATTCCCATTCTGCTAACAGGAGTGTGCTAGGGAAGGGGGGAAGGCTCTTCAGGCCAAATGACCTTACAGCAGCAGTTTAAGGGGACAGTTCTCATTATGGAAGCAAGCTGGCTGCAGAACTGTATTTTTATACAAAGCTGGTTTTGGTTAGACCAGTACATAGAAGCATCTGAAACACAAAACTTTGATTTTGTGGTTGCAGTCTTTAAATATTTAAAAATGACCAAAATACTTTAAAGATTTGTTTCATCTTTACTTAAAAACTGCTCCCCCAATTCATGTCAAGTTTCACGCTGATTTTGCAGTTAAGGATAAAATAAAGCTGTGAGATTTTGGAGTAGGAAAAAGAGAGGTGCTGGTGGCAAGACGATAGGTATAAGAGTCTCTGAAAACATATTTTTTTTAAATATATTTTTGCTGAAGGTTGTGCAATAACCATTTGCAATAAGCAATGTGCACTCTTGCCAAAGCAATTATCTGATTTCCCTTTTGGAGTACAAAATAAACCTATTGGCAAATTCAACAGCAGTCCAAGTTACCAGTGACATTTTTTCAATGACAGGATGGTGGGTTGGAATAATTTGTCTTTTGTAAAGATTACAGCTTTTCTTATAATAAAGGATGGATATGAGCTACATTTTAAGGACAATTAGAAGCTTTCTAAGAAGAAGATGGGCACCTGATAATTAAGGAAATATATGAATGAAGCAAAGTATGTGCAATTCTTAATTCATACAAAGAAAGACTTCTGAGCAGTTTCTCAGGGCACATTTGGAGCTAGAGAGGGAAATTACAGCTGAATCACAGTCACTGATAGTTTTTCTTGTCATCTCTGAGATCAGTGAATGTGTGTGTCTGTACTGCAGAGCTGCAGTGTGCTGCAGAGCTCAGGGGCACACACATCTTGCTGGAGTCACCCTGGGACTCTCCTCCCTTCTGCCCATCTCCAGTCTGGGCCACACCACTCAGCTTGGTGTCACCTGCTGAGGGTGCACTTGATCCCCTCCTCTATGTCATTAATGAAGGTATTTGTCTTATTAATAATTAATCATGAATGAAGATTATTGAGGAACACGGACCCCTGAGAGACACCACTTGTCACTGATGTCCGTCAGGACTCCGAGGCATTGACCCTCTGTATGCAAACCTCCAACCACTTTCTTATCCATCCAACAGGCCACTCATCAAATCCACCTCTCTCTGATTTAGAGAGAAGGGTGCTGTGGGAGACCGTGTCAGGGCTTTACAGAAGTCCTGATAAATGACACCTGTAATTCTTCCCCTGTCATTGATGCAGTCACTTCATCATAGAAGGCCACTGGCTTGGTCAGGCAAGACTTGCCCTTGGTGAAGCTGTTGTGGCTGTTCTGAATCACCTCCCTGTTCTCCACGTGCCTCAGCAGGGTTTCTCAGAGGATCTGTTCATGATCTTCCCAGGCACAGAGGTGAGGCTGACAGGTTGGTGTTTCCCAGGGACCCCCAGTCTACCCTTTTTAAAGACAGGTACAATTTTCCCCTTTTCCAGTCACCAGGGATTTAATCTATCTGCCATGGCTTTTCAAATACCACGGAGAGTGGCTTGGCAATTACACCAGTCAATTCCTTCAGGAATTCTGGAACACATCTCATCAGGTTCCATAGACCCAATGATGTTTTATCTCCTTTTCTGTTTATGTGCTATGACTCTGTGCAGGAGACATTTCTCAGCCAGAAACATCCTAGGGAGTGCCAGAAAGATGGATAAAATGAGAGGATTTCAGCATTGCTCTTTTGTAGGTGGTTTCCAATTGCTGTGTTCTCGGTGCACAAATGAAACTGGAGCTCCAGAGGAGTGTAATATAGGAGGTCTTACTCAAGCCTGTCTTTATTCTGCCTGGTGTGTAGCTACCTGCCTCTGGGTGCAGGAGGAAGGCAGATCCTGAATCTAGGAGAGGCATCCCAAGGCATCCTTTGCAGTGTTTACTGCTTGTGAGAGCTGGCTGAGAGCTGTTCCTCACTGTGCTTCCAGGGCAGGAGCATTTGCTGCTTTTTCCAGGGAGGATGAGCAGTTGAGCCCTTTGCTGGGGCAGACTATTCCACATTATGAGGTGTGGGTTAGATTTTTGCACACACAGAGAAGCTGTGGGCTTTCCAAGGTGGGGATAGAGGCCTCCTCTTGGAATGTCTTGCTGGGCAGCCCCACCACACTCCTTCAAAGATGGCATACGAGACTTCTGTCTCCCTTAAAGGGAGCAAACACAATGAGGCTTCAGTACAATGGCAAATTACTATGGGGATCAGGAGGCAGGCAGTGCTCTGCATGTTATAATGTGGTGTAAGTAGCTCTACTGGCTCCTATCTCCAGCTTATTTTGACATTTGCTGGCAAAGCAACAGGGTGTTGCCCCTCCTTCCTCCCCTTTTGCATTATTTGTTTTGTATGTTTAATTGGCAAATTGGAGCAAGTGTGGAAGTTTGGATGGTTGTTTTGCCCAGAGCTTGGCTTTTTAACAAACATCTGGCCCCAGCTCCAGACCCAGATAGTTTGTTCTGGACACTTGAAGGAAATGCATACTTTGCAAGTGGTCCATTGAATGTCACTATGATGCTCTGCAGAAATTCATCTCTAATGAGGTTTGTCTGGCTGTAAACAACATGAACAGAAAGCAATTTGGAATTGTCTTTTTTTTTTTTTTTTTTTTGTCTTTCCAGTTTGGGATGCTGAGCTCGTCTCTTATTCTAACTTAATTTCTTAAGCACAGAGGTATCTTGTCTTCACTCCTTTGGATGACCAGGGAAGTGATATCTGTTTGAGGTGCTTGTTAGATTTAACTTATTCAGTTCTTTTTATTTTGGGACAGAGAAAAATCCATGGGAAGTGGAGTGGACTGCAGTACTAGAAAAAGTACTGCTGGCTCACCTGTTTATAATGCTATTTCTGAAAAGAATATTTTTATACAGGACTTGCTTTTACTGGACTTCTGGTATTAACCCTCACTGTACCTAATTATCCTCTGAGAGAAAGATGAAAAGGCCTCCCTAAGGTTTGCAAAAATGAAGAAGCTGAGCAGTATGAGGTACTATATTCCCCTTGTGCTGCTGTCTTACCAAGCAAGATGAAGCAGAGTATGAGGAGTAACTGAAAAGAAGTGATCAAGAGCAAATGGCCTGCGAACACAATGCCCATAATTAGGGAGACAAGTTGTTTTTTCTTTTCACAGGACTGTTATTGCTAATGAGAAGAGTTATTTTCTCCACTTCTTGAATGGCAAGTTTTAGGGGGAATAGAAGCAGCTAAAAAGTACTAATCAGTGAGCAAAGGGAGAGAGATGTTCTGTCTCTTAGGTGGTATAGGCTTGTTTTCTTTCTGAATTCAGACTTCCTGGATTGAATTCTGGGCTTATACTGCTGGGACAGAAGAGGTGTGCAAAGAAACAGTCAGCAGCTGAAGTAGCATAGCCAGGAGTCAGCTCCCTGTACCTGGCCTCTAAACACTGGGAGGACGTGGCTGCAGGAGCCATGGGATGAGGTGTGTGAGCTGTGCTGATTCCAGGAATAGCCAGTTCCAGGTTCCCAGTTAAGCAATGGGCTATCCCAGGTGACCCTTTGCAAGGTACATAATTGTGCTGCCTGAAGGAGTCTTCCCTCTCAGCTTCCCATCAGTTTGATACCTGTGGGCACAGTGATAGGGGTCAAACCCCTTCCCTTCCCTTCCCTTCCCTTCCCTTCCCTTCCCTTCCCTTCCCTTCCCTTCCCTTCCCTTCCCTTCCCTTCCCTTCCCTTCCCTTCCCTTCCCTTCCCTTCCCTTCCCTTCCCTTCCCTTCCCTTCCCTTCCCTTCCCTTCCCTTCCCTTCCCTTCCCTTCCCTTCCCTTCCCTTCCCTTCCCTTCCCTTCCCTTCCCTTCCCTTCCCTTCCCTTCCCTTCCCTTCCCTTCCCTTCCCTTCCCTTCCCTTCCCTTCCCTTCCCTTCCCTTCCCTTCCCTTCCCTTCCCTTCCCTTCCCTTCCCTTCCCTTCCCTTCCCTTCCCTTCCCTTCCCTTCCCTTCCCTTCCCTTCCCTTCCCTTCCCTTCCCTTCCCTTCCCTTCCCTTCCCTTCCCTTCCCTTCCCTTCCCTTCCCTTCCCTTCCCTTCCCTTCCCTTCCCTTCCCTTCCCTTCCCTTCCCTTCCCTTCCCTTCCCTTCCCTTCCCTTCCCTTCCCTTCCCTTCCCTTCCCTTCCCTTCCCTTCCCTTCCCTTCCCTTCTGCCTGAAGTGTTTGTGTGGTCATTGCCTGAACTGGTGTAAGCCCAAGCAAGCCCACTTAGATTTAGTCTTCACTGTTCAGTTTAAGTGATTGTTAACAAGGCTCATCCCTCTAACTTGGGTCATTTTACACCAGGGTTTGCTTTTGGGTTATTTAGCCTCACTTGTTGAGAACAGAACTTTTATGTGGCATGGCTCTTACTGTCTTCTGTCAGAGGTAGAAGGGCAGGCAGTACCTGAGGTCACCCTTCTGGAAATATGGTGCTGGAGAAATCCACCTTGACCAGGTAAGGAGTGGCCTGTGCTGTCATGTTCTGCACACAACTTTACAAAATAGCACTTAAAATTCTTTACAACTTCAAGAGCACTTTGCAAGCATCGACTAAACCTGGAAGTGCTCCCTCCTGCTGTGAGATACTGAAGTAGGTGGCATAATTCCACACGTAAAACTAGGAAGATGACCTTCATGTAGTGAAGTCCAGGCCACACAATGCAGACACAAACCTTGGTTCTTGCTTCTGTGTTTAACCACACCCTTTAAACTGGTATTTCAGCCTGCAGCTTGAAGCATGTCAGGACTGCAGGTGAGAGACCACGGCTGCAGGGAAAGTCAAAATTCTGCAGGGGCCAGTTTGTAACAAGAAAACAGTCACAGTCCCATTAAATACCATAATGTCCTGGTTAGATCACAGGAAGCCAAGTTCTTCAGCTAAGCTGTATCCATGACTGATTTGAAGCAGAAGCCTACTGTATCCTGCTATATAATAAGCCTCCAGCTGGACTCTAATTAGGCAAATGCTATTACATATCAGCCCAGAAATTTGGGCTCAGTGTGGATTCACTTCTTTTCCCACAGAAGCCGGATGAAGTGACATCTCTGGTTGCAGGTTGGCTCAACGTCTGTGTCTTTTGGGCCTGAATCACCATTTCAGTCATTAGAAAACCCCTTTTTGACAGAATTTTTTCGGTGGCACCATTTCTTTCCATAATCAGTGTAAAATATAGGAGAAAACAAAGCAACTTGGGCTCCTGATTCATTTTTTCCCCCCAGAGAGTGGAGGAATCTGGGCACATCAGCTGTCTGGCCTGGAAGCAGCTGGCGGGTTTTCAAACACACGGACGTCTTTCCAGTTTTCGAAGAAGCTGTGTGTGGGTTGGAAGGAGAGCAGACTGCCTCCGACTGATAGATGAGCTTCGGAAATTCTGCACTTGTTTTTGGATATTTTCAAATATTTGGAGAACAGTATTGAAATAAATGACTGACAAAATGATGATTACTCTTTTCAGTATTTCCACGGTTGCACAATAAGGACAGCGCATGAAGAAAGAGCTGAAAGTTACATTATCATTGTAGGAGCAGCAAAAGTGTCAACATTGATTTAAGAACAAAGTCACACAGATGATTTTATTTTTTCCTGATCCTCCTCTGCGATACTTCAGTCTGTTTACACAGTGTTACCCAGACTGACATTTCCTCTGTGTGTCCAAATTAGTTTAATTTAAAATTGCAATGCATATTGAAGACAGAGAATTACAGCTCATGTGCAGTAATCTTCCAGAAATTCACCATTGCTACTGATTAGCTTTTATTAACACCACTAACTACTGAATTCAGACAGAATGTTATTTCAGATCACATTAAACTGATGATGAGTGCAACATTTCTATTGTTTGGAGCTGACACAGATCCAGTGGAAAAATTATTCCCTGAGAGGTACAGATGGATTTTTCAGCAAATCAGAACGCAAAATGCATTTGTTTTAGACTCAATATTCTAGACCAAGAAAATACTCTGAACTGTGTCACATTGTCTTTTAAAAAGGTATGTTTCCAAAATCAGGGGAGAAAAGTATTCTGGATGATAAATAAATCCTTTCAGCTTCAAAGAGTCCACTGTGGTAAGGATGAATGAAAACACAGAGTTTAGGAATATGAGGAAAGTGGTTTAAGTAACAAGATTGAATAGCAAAGCCCATCAAAGCCATTAAGGCATAAACCAACAGATTTTAAAAAGTGAGAGTTGAAGATTATTTAGCATGGTGTGGAGGCTTTGCAGAACCCATTTCAAATGAGGATGGAACAAAAGAATGAGCAATTGCAGCTTTAGGGGAGATTTATTTCAGTGGAAGGGAAAACACTTGCTCTCTGATACCAATTAACCAACAAGAGGACAGCGTCACGAGCCCCTGATATTAAAAATGTAAATCCCAAGCCCAAGGGTGCCTGAAATGCAGGTCATACAATTTGAGGAGAGAATGCATAAAGAGATAACGAGACTCATATTCAGACCACATCGGCTGCCTGATTATCTCCTTGCCTCTGCCCATCCTGCTGCTTTCCAACAGGAGAGTGTCAGCAGAGAGGCTCCACGGATCAACACCATCACCTTGGGAAGTGGGTTGAAGTTGATCAACTGTGGGTCACAAAGGTTAGGAAAGCAGAAGATTAAAACCTGATGTGGCACTGGGAGGCAAACAGGGGACGGAGAAGCAACATAAAGGAACAGTGGCACAGTTTTTGCACCCTGCAACCCTGGGGTTTTGTGTGGGGCTTTAAATCAGGGGTTCCCAAGAGAGGGCATGGCAGGAATCTTTTGGATGCATTTATTTACTTTCACAAGGGGTCACGAACTCAGCTGAGACCATGACATCCAGAAGCAAGGTTTTAGGGTGCAGTGAGCAGCATGGGAATCCTGCTGCAGATGTGCAGTTTGCAACTCAAAGGAGAGCATGAGCTGGATGAAGCACAAGGATGCTGGCTGGGAAACTTTGGGCCAGCTGCTTGCCAGGTTCAAGGGGACTGTGGACTCGTGTGGGACAGCTAAAAATTAAGTCTCTTTATTAGTATTGATGCAATAAAGGGCTCAAGTTGTCCCCTGAGGATCTGCCTGAACTGAAAACCTGGATCTGGAATCTTACAGGCCTTAGGCTTGATCCCAAGAGTCAGAACAGGCTATTTTGATAATACCAACTCATTTCCATGCTGAGGTAAGAGGTGGGTGCTGATAGGTAGATCAGCTGAGGTTCTAGCACTAGGAGAATCATACCCTTATTATTCCATCTCAGTATTAGAGGTGAAAGGCTTTAAATGGAGCCTCTGTGGTTGATAGTCACAATCTGATGGTAGAAGAGACAATATTGCAAACTCCAGAATATGGCCTCAAACACAAGACTTCACTGCTATAAAAGAACCTTGGATCATGGAAATGCTATTTTTAATGACTGTAGGTGTTTCTTCATTATATTAAATAGACATGTTGCCACAAGACTGCGCTGCCTTTGATTTATGGAAAAGAGATTGTGATAGGAATTAAATGAAAACTCACAGGAAAATGAATCTAAATAAGAATAATTGAAGAGATTCATGGTTCATTTGCACTTATATTCATCATACCTATTGTATGAAGAAATACACTTATTTAAAGCCAAGTGACAGATTATAATTTACTAACTTTGTATTCATGACATCACTGTATTGTCTATTCCATAGTCAGAAATGTTAAGCCTGAGAAGTTATTTTTGCAAAATACTATTACAGAGTTATAAATGTCATTAATCAATAGACTGAGGTAGTGCCTTGTAACTTCAATCTCCGGATTAAGAAAATTACATGGAATGAAAGTATTCTATTTAAAACCAAAGCCTTGCCACTGTCTTTCCCATAACTGTTACAAAGTAATTTAATTGGCATCTATTTTCTACTTGTTTTAAATTCTAATCTATAAATTCTATATTTTTTTACATTTAAAATACTTTCTCTCCAGTTTTGGAGGAATATAATCCAAAGGCCAACACAGCCCTTCCTTGGGAAATGGTAGAAGTGGATTTACAGTGCTGCTGGGAAATATGAAATTTGTAAGAGCAGAAGCTGCAGTGGAAGAGGGAGATACTTTGTATCAGAAAGCCTGGCTGAAAAGACTGTGTTGGGTTATTTAAAAAAAAGGAGAAAAAAAAAAAGAGGAAAAAAAAAAGGAAAAAAGGACGTTTACATTTTTGCAGAGCCTATAGCAATTTAATTTATAGGAGCAGCATTTTTGCAGCTCTTGGACTTGGAGTAGATTCCATTCCATATTCCAAGAACCTGTGTAAAAGCTCAGCAGGGCTGGGATCTCCCCTGTGTGGATCACACCTCTCTCCCATCGAGAGTCATCCTTTGCCACGTGCATCAGCAGTGCATCTCAAGGACACCTTGACCACGTCAGAAACTGTTCAGGGAGCTTTGTAAGAAGAAAACCAGCCCTGTTTCCTACATCCTTCCCAGCGTGGTGGTGAGATGGCAAAGGTTTGAGTGGCAGATCTAGTGGTGAACGCTCTCCGTTTAAAGCCAGGAGTTTCCCTTTCTTTTCTGGAAGTGCTTCTCCTTCAGGAACATTTGAAGCGTTGCTCCTGCTGCAGGTTGTTCTCCACAGTGGCCACTAGAGAGAGCGAGCGGCCAAGGCAATGCTTTGCTTAAGTACTGCTAAATTCTGAGTTGAAAAGAACTCAGCCGTGGCCCGGAGCAGCCCATCAAGCACCGTTAGGTGGCCTGTCCATTTCTTACATCTTTTTCTTCATACAGAGGAGTGGCTTGGAGCCTTCATCCCAAATAACGAAATCTTCCCGTTTCACTGGCCAGAGTTAAGCAACAGATATCAATACATACTTCTCCCACTGCTGGAGCCATAAATTCGAATTGCTGCAATGCTCTTAGTACAGCCCATTGTTCCTGTGGGCAGAGATCACAGTAGCTCTTAGCAGCCTTGCTGGAGAGATGTGAAGATTTTGCTGCAATTGTAGTCTGCAATTTTTCCCAAAATGTGCTGGAAGGAATGTCTGTATTTCTGCCAGTGCTGAGGTAACATACCTAAGGTTTTTCTGAGATTCCTGTAGTAGTTGCATTTGCTGGTGTTATTACACATGTGATAAGCTGTTTTTGTTCACACTCAACACTGGACAAGGGCTGAAGGGGACTCCTTTCAGGAGGGTTGATATGGTCCAGGGGTGGATGTTCTTGTTCTTACTGACAGGCCCCTACCTGAGAAGCTGAAGAAATGGGGTGAGAAGTTTAAGGGGAACCATCACTCATTGATATCTTAACCCACACTTTAATACCCAGCTGGGAGCTCTTCTTGTCACAGAAACCACATTTTACAAATTATTTACCCTAGCAAATCGCCAGGCAGGCGTGTTAAGAATGACTGAAGCATCACTCAGGAGTGGGCTGTGAAACAAAGGAACTTGCCAGTGCCTGAGATCCTGTCTCAAAATTGTAATTGCTTAGGGAAAGTGATTCTCTACTTCATAAAACGTTATGTACTGCAAAATGAGTGACTCATCAATATGGGGATATTACCACTAACTCTTAATGCAACTCTCCCCTCTGAAGGGCAGAAAAGCTGGGGCCTGATTCTGTTTCCATCAGAAATGATGAGAGTTTTGTAGATGATTTCAATGAAGACTGAATCAGACCTTCGTTATTTTTATGGGCTAAATGTCCTATGCATTCAGTGCTTATGCCATTACAAAGACTTATGTTTGTAATAAGAGACATATTGCTTTGGATTGAAATACAGCCATGAGTATCAAATACAAAAAAATATTTAAGTACACTGAGCCAAATTTGTCCCTGTTGCCACTCCGAAAGCTTAATAGAATTACACCAGGGATAGCATAGGAGAACAACAGCAATAGAAGTAATTGGTAACAAAATAGGCTTTTAATTGCCCTAATGTAACCCCTTGAACCTCACTCCCAAATTTACTGATAGCAAACAGGAGTGTTCAGAAAACCAGCCAGCCCTGTTGCTGTGAAGGGGATACACTGTTATGTCTAATATGATGTGACATGACAGAAGATTCCTTGTGGATCTGGATGCACAGGGAACCCAAAAATCAGTTGTGTATGTGCATATGTTTTAGAAGATTTTCCTGTCGTATGTTCTGTGGTGTCCCACTTCCATTCCTACAGACTCTGCGCAGCCCTGTTTTCCCTCCCAAATAACCCCAAGTCCTGGCAAGTGAGAAATTTAGGCATAATGAAACATGAAGATGAGGTTCACACTTTAATTTTGAATAGACCTCTCCATTGTCTGTGTGGAGGAATTGTTTTTAAAGCAAATTGCTTATGTCTTTTACTGATCTCTGAAAGAACTGTGTGCCAGGAATTTAGCGCTATATATGCAGAAAAGGTAAATCCTCACATGGGTCATGAAAGTTAAGGTGCACAGGGCAGTTCTGAAATTTAAAGAACCCAGTCTATCTTATTTTGAGGCTCAGTGGAGTTTGGGTATAGCATCAATTTGGTTAAACTGCTGTCTGCACTGCTTGGAGGAGAATGTTATGTCTCCATCCAGATACTGGCACATCCCTATTTTTATGCCAGCTATGCCAGAGTTACAAAGTTTTAGTCAAGCATGATGAGACATGACAGGGCACACTTTATTGAATAATAATGCCTGCCTAAGTGCATTTTCCATCTTCATTTAAATTCAATGCATTTGAAGTAAAGCAGCAATTCCAAAACAGGGGTTTGTGTGTCTACAGCAATGGATACCTCATTACTGTTTACAGTATGCAAATGAAGGAACAAAAAGCAGAAGTATTAATATTACAAAAATACCTAACTGCCGTGGAAATTAGTCCCCAGCAGAAACGATGATAACTTTTTATTTGGATGGAATTTTTTTCTTAGTGTTTTCCCTCCCTACTGTATTTTTAAAGCATTTATATTACTTAAAATGGATCTTTATACACTAGAGGTCTTTAGGAACCTGCAGGAGACGAAAGCCTGTAGCAGCCCTTCCGATGCTGACAGTTTAAACCTAAGAAGCTCTGACATTACTGGGAATCCTTTTGAAGTGCCTGCAGCTTGAGGAAAATCCATCTGTTCCAGAAAAGGAGACTTTTCAATTAAACAACATCTTCTTTTCGATCAAAGATAGATTTTTAAAGACTTTTAAATTGGCTTTACACTGTTGGTATTAAGCAAGGACTGGATTTCACCTCTTGCCTTTCAGGGCTGGAGAGCCGAGCCCCACTTTGGGCTTTATGCCAGCTGGTTAGCAGACTGGAACCAGAGGGATGGGTTATTTCTTTTAATGGAGGAAAAGGAATTGGCAGCAGGAGTGAGCTTATTAAATTGTCTTGGTCTGCTTTTATTAATACGTTTGTGGAGTCGGCAGATAGACTCACAATGGAGAGAATTTCACCGGCAAAGCAGCCTCCTCCTAGCGTGGGATCTCGTGGTGACTCCAGGCTCTCACCCGAGTTCAGTGTGCCCTTCTTCCTCCCAGGTACAGGGGCCCTTCGGTTTTCTGACCCCAAATTTCATTTCTGTCTTCCAATTCACTTTCATCTCTGTGTTTTACTGTGTTCCAAAACCATTAATGTCTCTAGTGTAGGCAGCCAACTCCTATCTTACACATCCACTGTCTATCAAGGCACTGTTTGAAAATACCTCTGAGCTACCTTTTTGCTGATATTTCCATATCTGCCTCGAAGGTGTCTATGTACATATTACTGTAGAGGAGCATTGAAATTGAGCTTCTTCTTCCTTATATCTGGAGAAAAGAAAGATTCTTCTGTGCATTTTCTCCCCAGTCCTTACCCCTATTTTGCTCATGCCTGTTTCTCTCCCCTCTTCTCTGCTGTTATACTTGATATTTTATTTCCCACCAAGCCTCTTACAGAGATTGTTCCATAAGACATTTTCTTCAGTCTCTGTTCTGAAAGACTGACTCCATGCATCATATGCAGCCAGATGGAGGGAAGAGGAGAAAGACAGGTTCCCCATGAGCTTAGGACACTAGGATTAAAAGAATATCTTTTTTCTTTGCTGTTGTCCCTCTCTGTGGTAGTTTGAGGGTATTTGACGTGGGATGTGCCATGTGTTGTTTTGGTGGTTGTTGAATTGGGTGTAGTGAGATTTAGTGGTGACTGAGTGATCATTGAGCCTGAGTACTGATGTAGGTTACCCACAAGGTCAGCTTGTTGTCTTCAGCCTCTGCTAACAACATCACATAGCAGGATTTTCTGGGAAGATCAGATTCTGTTGCTCCTGTTCTTTGTGCTTGGCTTTGGATCTCAGTGTCCTCATCCACAAATGCTCTACATCTAAAGAATTGCTCCTGAACTGAACGTGGAAGTCTGTCTCCTGCCATGTTTCCTGCTGTGATCCAAGATGGTGTAAGCAGGATTTGGGATAGCTTTGTAGTCTTATGGATAGTAGTGTGAACCTTGTATCAGACATCAATAATCGCCTTGGGGATCTTTCATTACCCAATGAATATTTTCTCAATTATCTTTATGTTTTGTCTTCCTTCCCATTGAATGGCTGTTTTCCTAGCCCTTGGCTATGAGCACCTCACCCTCCCAAGCTTTTGTTCACACACAGGAGCAAGCAGAGAAGAAAAAGGTCTTGGGGAAATTCTAGCAAATTGTCATCTGTCCAGAACTGAATCAGGATATTCTTGATTTCAGAAAGACTTTTCCCCTCCTGTTAGAGGGAGATTAGGAATCAGTTTTACACCAGATCTCCGACTGCACAGATGGAAGGATCTGGTAGCACTGATGTATGCCCAAAGTACATCAGCAGGACAGAACAGGACAGGAACAGGACAGTCCACAGTACTCTTTCAGGAATGAAGAATATGCTGAATTATGGACATTATTCCTGGTTTCATCTTAGCTGCAGACCTTGGTAGGATGGTTTGTCAATGCATAGTTGCTGATATTTATTGCATCTGACTGCACTTCAATGAGCAGAGAACTTCCTGCTGTCCCCCTACCCCCACACTTCTCCTTATCCCCTGCCTTGATGATCCCATGGGTGTGAAGCTCATCTGTGGAAGTAATTTTTTCTAGTGGGATGCTTGTCAGATCCTGTCAGCTACAAATTGCTCTACTGAAGGTGCAGAAATAGAAATCCTTACCTGTTACTTGTGGTGGTGGTTTTTTCCCTTTCTGAATCTCAGGGCAATAATCTGCAGCAATTCTCCCAACAACTCCCAGTGCAATTTAACACACTGGGTGTTTTTTAGGTCTTTTATCTGCACCATCAGCTGGCATCAGCTGATTTGGAAGGTGTGTTACTGCCTAGTGCACTGATAGCAATGGAATGTGCTCTTTAAAGTGGAAGGCATCGGAGTGAAGTGAGGAGAAAGACACAGAAGCTTCATCATCATCCTGAGGAGGTTATTATTTAAAACAGGTTTTCACTCATAATCTTTTTTTGGTGCATATTCTGTGTCCTGGGTGTATCTGCTCTAAGGATAAAAGAACAGACAGAACTAGGATATCAGCTTATTTATTTTTCTCTGGCGTGACTTTCAGCAGAGATATAACCTGATGCAGCATGTGCATAAAGCAAATTTTGTCAGCCTGCACAGGGACATGAGTGACACAAGGCCCCTGTGAGCAGAGGAGTCCACCACGTGTTTGCTTATGGCCAATACACACAAATTCAAAGCTCACACTGAGGGTTTCCAGAACTCCATGCAGTGTTTGACACACCAAATGCATGTGCTAGAAAACCCCAGCCTTTTGTTCTTGCACACAATCCTGGCAGGATAGCTGTCAATGCTGCTGGTATTCGCCTTACACTTGTAGGTCCACAGCTTTGGAAAAATAGTTACAATTATCTTTGAGACAGATATTAAAAAAGGCAAAAAATATCTTAAATTACACTCACAAGGGCATATTAATTTTTGTAGGCTTTTATGATAAGTGAAAAATATAAAGAAAATGATGTAAAAACCATTCTAAACACTTGCATTTCTTTCAGGGACTTCTGTTGATCTTCCTCCAAACAAGTTTACTCTGGATTTGGCTTTGCTTCTCTCCAGTTCTCAGGTGACAGAGCCACATCTGATTCAGATTTGAAGGCCTGGAAACCCATTCAGAGGTAAAAATGCATCCCTATTGACAAGGGACCAACTCCAGCCCTTGCAGTGACTGCTGCTTGCTTAATACTGCTGTTGCTGCATCCAAAGCTTTGCAAGCAGCTGGAGGAGCTGAAAACAATCCAGATGGTTTTTCCCTGTGTTAGAACTCTGCCCTGCAAAAGGATCATATACATTGTCCCTAAACTGCTAAAGGTAAAGCCAGATGGGTTTGTCAACCAATGACCAGTTTATTAGGTTAGCAAATAATAGCTGAAAATCAACCAGACATCTCAGAAATGCTCCTAGAGGAACAAATAATAAAGTTTCAATTTACTTTGGCAGCAGTAGCTTTGTTGTTTTGGTGTGGAGGTTTTGAAGGTACCTACTGGAAGTTATAAAGCCCAAACCAGCAGAGCCTGTTGTTCTTGTGCAACAGTTACTGTGAGGAGCCTGAAAAGTACAAAGAAATCTTCTGGCTTGCTAATGTAAGAACAGAATTGTTTCTGTTGCACCTTGAGAAATAAGAAATTGGCCACTTAAATAAAGGATGACAAATTGGGCTTTAGATGGGCTTGTTTGCAGAAGGAAGGAGTGCAGATCAGTGCATCTGTTAATCAAAGGACTGGACACCTCTCCATTGAGGACAGGAGGAGAGATGTGGGGCTGTTCACCCTGGGAAGAAAAGGCTGTGGGGACACCTGACTGTGGCCTTTCAATACTTACAGGGGAGCTTCAGAGAAAGATGGAGACAAAATTCACAGTAGGGCCTGTTATGATAGCACAAGTGGAACTGGTTTTAAAAAGGGTAGATTTAGACTAGATATAAGGAAGAAATTTTTTGTGGTGAGGGTAGTGAAACACTGCAGCAGGGTGTCAAGGGAGGTCATAGATGCCCCAGCCCTGGAAACATTCAAACAAGCACAAGAACGTTTACAGCAGAGTCAGTAGAAATCTGAAGAATTAGGCTCTTTAAAAGTCATTGCACTCGAACTAAATTGCACTCCAACACACATTTCAGATCACCTACAAACCTGAGAAATCCAAAAATCCTCCCTCAAGAGTATGAAGAGGAAAGTCTAAGCTCTCAAATCCTGTTGTTTCTTGGTACAGGTGATCACATCAACCAGTGTATTTTTGCTGTTCCTGCAGCTGCCACTTACTGAAGCTGGGGACCAGCTCTGCTTTGATAGGGCTGTTTTCAAATAGAAACCTATTTTAAGGTTTCTTTCTAATCGATCTTTCAGGTCTCCCCTCTGCCAAGCCAGCTGAGGTAAACTGTGCCAGACCCCTACCACCTCTGCCCTTCACTTTTTGCATCTGTAAAACCACATCAGAAGACACTTTGGAGCATCATCCTGTAATTGTTAAATCAGCTAGAGAGAAGTTAATGGTGGAGGTGGAGCCTGGGGATTTTTGTGCACACAACTTTGTCACTCTTTTCAGATGCGTGTTCACAGAGGATAGCCCTACAGTAGGGAACCCAAACTCTGGAAACAGGGATAGATCTTCCTTCCAGGCACGCAGCTCCAGAATGCCACAGTTTTCAGCTCCTTGGAGGAATCAGTCTCCCTGCACTGGCTGTAGAAGCTGGCCAGAGAACTTGGTCTTGCTGAACGTGAAGCAGAGGCTCCAGCACACCTCCTCTCTCCCCTGTTTCTGGAAACAGTGTAGGTAGCTAGACTGCCAGGTAGACAGACTGCAAGCTAAGCAGGGATTTACAGGGCAAACCCAGCTCTATTACACCTCCCCCTCGTGGAAACCTACTGGCAGTCAGTGCAAACTGAGGAGAGGAGGATTTTTCTTGTGAATTTGCACAGAGTGATGCGTGTTGCATCCCTCTCCCAATTTCCAAGCAAGCTGAAGTGTAGCCTGGGGTTAGTGCATGCTCAAGACACATAAAGCAGGCTTAAAGTGATGTGGTGGGAATAATGGCAGCCAGGCTCATGGCTGGTGAAACTGTCACCAATTTTCAGCTATACATAATGAAGGAGAATAAAAGAATCCTTCTTATGGGTCTTGGAATAGCTGAGAGGTCATCAGGGCCCCGAGCTGCAGAATATGAAGAACAGGAAAGATGAAGGTACAGCTCTTGCTGTATTTTCTTAGGTTGCTTTGCTTCAGCTAACCCCGTGAGCTGTGTGCTGGGAGAGTTATTTCTCTTGGATGAAATTCACCCTGAATAAGTGGGAGGAAGGAGAGGATTGTTTTTGAGAAATGAGAGCTAAGGATGAGGAGGAAGCATTTGCTCTCCACACCCCAGTCAGCCTGAGGGGCTGACCTAGGGCTCAGTCCTAGAGCAGGAATTGTGGAAGCACCCACAGAGGGTTGCACAGGTTTCTGGGAAGATGGTCCTTTCCCCTTGATTTCTTATTATATTTTTATTATATTATGTTATTATATATATTTTTTTTGTTATATTATTTCTTCTGCTTGTGGAGAAGCTGAAAATGTTTCCCTGTCCATGAACTTGATCTACAAACTGTATATTCTTAAAAATACACATCAGGTGGGTCAGGTGTCCAAGGCCCACCTGTGAACTGAATTCCTTTGGACTTTATCTGTTTTACTCAGGTAAATATGGAAAGATTAAGAACAGTGAAACACAATACTCTTAAATGCACTAGTAATGGATGGAAATAATGTGTGTGTATAAAATATTTTTAGAAGGTGCAGTGCTGCGGCTTTTATCTTTTCCCTCATTGTATAATGGTGTTTGTGGTTACTTATTCAGCCACTGCTGCAGTTTTTGCTTTGGGAATATAATCGCCTACTAATGCAATTTATTGCCTTGTATATTTCTCTGCCAAGAACATTATCCCTTAAATAGAGGCTTTGTAATAATAACCTCTAATTTTCACAACTTCATTGTTAATTTCCACGATTTCTACTTCACAAGCATTAAAACTCCAAGCTCTCCACAAGTCCCTAGATTGTTGCAGCTTAATGCCAGTAAATCCAGTATTTTCTTCCTGATGGGAACACTGGAACCCTCTGTGGAGCCTTGATGGTTATTCTGCACACATATCAGCACCCTGGGATGAAATCCTTCCCACAATACCCAGTCACTGGCATCTCTGTGAGGTCCTTAAATGTTTCAGGGCAGAACAGGAGGAGGACACCTCAGCAAGTGTTCATGTAGAGACCAGAGGGCTGAAGGTCCACTGGATAGTGTCCCACCTGCCATACTGCTTGGGTAAATGGACAGGAACAGCTGGCCTGGTTTACATTCTGACATGGGCAGAATGTGGGACTAACAAGCTTTCTTTTTTCTGCTTAATTATCTTATTTACTTTTACAGATGCCATTTGGCAGCCTCATTCTCTCCTGAGCTGGCCTGGTTTCAGTGGGAGGGCTTCTGACCTCTCTATACGGTGCAGAGCTTAGAAACCATTTGGAGATCCTTCCCTGTGAAAGGCACTTTGTGATACAAGCCAGGGTTTTCTCAGATGTGGAGTGCACAAAGTCATTTGTGCAGAGTAGCAGCTGCCATTACTGAATTTGTTACTTGCCACCACTGACAGTCATGGTAGGCAGCAACCCCTGAAAAGAGCTCCCTAAAAAGGACAAAAAAATCCCACATCAGAGTCATTTTGCAAGCCATGGATGTTTTCTTTGGAGTATAGGTAAATACTGTAAAAAATTGAAAACCATAGTGCAATGATTTGCTTTTTAGTGCATCTCTTCAGGATCTGTGTTCTCTGCAACTGCTCAAAAAACTTGCTCTTGTCCCAGTTTTATAGATTGGTTATAACAATTAAAGTTCTGTCTTTCTTTTAAAGCAGTATAATCTACTTGTTCAGGGCAACTGCATGGATAGAGATGAGGTTAGTTCAGCTCATTTTTCCCCAGTAAAATTATAATTTGTTTCTCCACGCCATGACTTATTAATCTTTCTAAAAAATATTCCTTCTACTGTTCAAAAGGAAAAATAAAATGGAGCCAAAACATGCTGGATCAGAGCAAAATTAATTGGAAATAATTTTCTTTTAAATAAGTTGCATATGTGTTTCCCTGTTTAGTATTCACAATGTACAGCAGAGACGCTTTCAGAAATGAACTCATTTTAAAAAGAGATAGATTTACACACCCCACAATGAAAGCAGTCACTGGCAGCATTGTATACCGTATCAAATCAGTGACTGTTGGTACATATTTGAAGTTAATTTGACACTGAAGTAAACAAATCAAAGTGTGTTTATAGAATAATTAGACCATATTCTCAGTATTGTGGCTACAAAATTTTGTCACTGCTATTGAAGTACTCTGTGGTTTTATTTGGTTTGTTTACAGAATTCCTTAGCAACACAAAGAAAACTGTCAGAATTACCTAAGTATAATTGTCATGGTAAAACCTGTCTTTGCATAATAGTCACAGACCAGCTATATAAATCATAACCAGTGGTGTTGCTTGGTTTCATATTTATGATTCTGGAAGCATAAGCAGACCTATTTGTGAGTTAAAAAGTCTTTGAAGAGAAATTGCAAATATTTATTTTACCCAACTGAAAATAATAAAAAAAATCCAAACCCAGAAATGGGCTCAAACTTTTTGCCAGTATTCTACGTAGTTTTCTACAAGATAGAAACATAATACTTTTATATAAATAGCATGTTACCACATGCATTTTCTTTCATCTGGTGTTTTCCAGTCGTATTATTGTGTGGTTTTGCATCCTTCAGGATCGTGTGAGTGGAGAGACAGACTAAGCTGATAGCAATATAAAGTTTTGTTTACATCCAACCTCTTCCTGCAAATGTGCATTTGACTGTGCTTGAAGAAATGGTAGAGAGTCTAGACTACCCCAAAGCTGAGAATACACGTTTTTTAGGTTTCTAAGTCAGGCAAAGAGACCATCTGTTATTTTCATTCTTCACTTTTATGGTTCATGTTATCATTTGTCACTTTTGCCACATCTCTTGAGTGCAAGGCAGCTGCTATTGGTTAATTTGGGCCTATTCCTGCCAAGTGGATGGGTTAGTTTGGTTCAGCTTGGGGGTGCTTGGCTCTTCTCAGAAACAGTTCTCAGAACTATAACATTACCTCTTCTCATGCATGCCCAATAAAATAACAGTGCATGCAAATCTGGCTCTGAAAGTAGGTGTTCCTTACATGTATGGAAGGAGAAGCTGCTAAGAGAAACAGAAGCAACAACAAAGAGACAGAAGAGTGAAGAATTAGAGGTGATTTCTGATCCTTTTTGAGACCAATGGGAAGTTTGTCACACACTTCAGTAGTACCCTGCTCTGGGAATGGCTGCCTGCCTTTACTGTATCCCTTTGATCAGGGTGTGTTTCTGCCCTTTACTTTAGTGCAAGTATTCTCACAGTAAAGATTCTGATGAGAAATTCCCCTAAAGTTACATAATTCTCTGGTAAATTACTTCAGAATCACATTCTTGAGTGCCTCAAGTGAAAAAACCATTCAGATATTGTTTTGTGGACACAAGCAGGGAAGCTTTATTTGGAATGCAGATTTTCTACCCCTGAATTTTCCCTCCTTCTGAGACTGCCTTCTGCAGATCTGGCATCCCCATGTCCTGAGAGTCTATCTTGTCCAACACTGGCCTTTCCACTCCAGAAAACGATGTGCCCAGCTGCTTGCTCAGGCTGCAGGGCTCCATACATTGATAGTTCATGCTGCAATCTGGTGTCACAGTGGGACTGGACTTTCTGCAAGCAGCCACAGTCATTCCTATCCCTTCATACATTATCCTCTCCCCATGAGGCTGAACCCCAGGAAGCATGGCAGAGCACAGCAGTGGATGTAATACTGTTCATGCAATACAGGTCAGATTCTTGCTTACCCCAAAGCTCTTTCCCAGTTGCAGTCAGATGAGGATCCTGGTGTCCCAGTGGCTGGTTTTGTGCTAGAGTTTCTCCCCTCTGGATTCTTGGTAATGTAGCATCTGGAGCATAGCTTTGAGCTTTGCTTCACTTCCTCTTGCTAGGAGTTTTGGAAAGCACACACCAGGCAGTCTTCCTCTAGAGATCTAGGGTAACACAGTGATAGATAAAGACAGTAATTAACAAATTACTCTAGTGTATTCTAACCCTTCCTCCTTTTGGAGAACACATGCTATAAAACCAGAACTGGAATCTCCTGTGTTGTTTACTTTGTTTATCAAGATTATATTAAAAAATCAATATCTAATTTTTCTATTATACTTTAGCACTGCATCTTCCTAGCCCTTCAGAATCATATCCTATTGATTCTACCTTTAATGACTTTGAAATTTTCAGTGATTTGTTTGTGGAGAATACTGTGCTTGATATAGATTTCCCCGTGTTGGTTTAAATGCTGGTAGTATACTTGGTGAATTAATGAAATAAAAATAGCTTTGTCAATAAGCAAAAGTGAAGCCACTTCCAACGTTTGTTCTGTAACCATTGCTTTCTGCAACTGCTGCCTACACAAAATTAGTTGGTGGGATTAAAGAATATATTCCTCTTTTATCCCATGTTTGAGTACTTGATCACAGAGGCATAGTTTAATCCAAACATCAATAGCATCTCATCAATTCAGTCAGATGCAGCTGTCAAAGTGGACTTTTGGTTTGTTTAGAGCTTTGAGATTTATCCTTTTTTAAGGTCATAGAATATTTTCTTTGATTTTTGATGCTGAAATCTTTCTTAATCTTCTAAACTTGAGAAACATCTGTTAAGATTTAATGGGGTGACTTCTGTCTTAAAATTGGAGTTTGTGTTGCAAATCTTTGGTTTTGAAAAACAGGAGAAAAGTACAAGCACATATTCCTTAGCATTTATAAGCCCTGCTTGGTCATCAAGCGATTAAACTAGTTAAAATGGAGCAGCAGGCAGTGCAGTTACATTTAAGCAATGTTTCAGTGGACTGTGATTTAAAATTTGTTTTGTTTCACATTGGCATTAGCCATTTCCCTTTACCATGGCCCTTAGCTGAGGATCTGAGAAGCAGCTTTGTGAGAGCTTTTAAATAATGAGACAGTGATGTAACCAAGTGATACAGAAGCAGAAGGAAATTTAACCTGCATTCTTAAGCTGTGGAGATTTGGGAAGCACTTGGGAAGAATGTAGTAGTTAATATGTTTGGAGATAATGGCATCTAAAAATACACGCCCCTAAACATACAGACAGCTGTCACGTCTAGTGCCTGAATATATTAGTCATTATCCTCATTAACAGATGCAAAATCATCCCTGTTTTCATAATGCGAGCATTTCATATCAGGTAATTTGTAGTAATTTTTTATGGGGCTGAATTCTTCAGCTCCCATGTGAGTTAGTGTTTTGAAGCAAGATTCAACTGAGAATTGGAAGATCAGGTCCAGACATCTTTCCTGTGCTTTCTTGCACTTTCTTACCTGCTCCACAATAAGATCATCTTTGCCAGGAATTTAGCACATGTATTTTTTTTTTTTTTTAATTCAAAGCATAATATTGCCTCATCAGCTTTTTCTGTAGCTGGTAGCCACGCATGTTTAATAAATTTAATGTGAAATCTTGCCTGCTGTCCTCTTCACTTCCATTTCAACAGCAGTATTACCTGGATGAAAACCACAGGATGTGGCTTTCTGAATCTAAATGCTCTTTTCTCTTTTTCAGCTCATAGAGAAGAACGTGTTGTTCTGTAATTGCAGAGACAGCACTGGCACAACTTGTAAACCTCTGCAAAGCACTGCAGAGCTGCCATTCATAAGTACCAAGAGCTAAGTACAGCATGAAAAGCAGGAGGGCCTGCCAAGTTTCTTGCCACTTCCTCCTACTTCTGACAAGGTTTTCAATTAGCAGCTTGTAGGGGCCCAGCCTGTGGTCCTATTTTCATGCAGTATGCATAACTTAATTCCCCAGAAGAGGCCGGAACTGCAGAGGAAAGGAAAATACACACAGATCTGTAATGTTATATATTGGAAGAAAACCGTTTACTAACAGTGTGATTCTGGGAGGAGGAAAGAAAGAGGGGCACTGGCAAGAGGGAAGAAAAGATTAGAGTGGGTCTTGAAAGTGATGAAATCTCCCTCAATCAATTTTGTTAAAAAGCATAGGAGCCCAACACATTTGCTCCCTGCAGCCCTTGTGCAGTCCTCGTGTAAGGCTAACCTTAAACAGCAGCACGTTGAAGAGGATAGCTGCACATTCCAAATGAAGCTCCGTGTCTGCCTAAGTGCCCCACAGGGCAGAAATGTCAAATCATCACTGCTTTGTTACATTGGGCTGTGTTTCTGAGTGTCTCCACTCAATGCCATCACTGCAAAAGGAGGAAACCTCACCTATTGGGCCAAAAAAATGAATTGGTGTGAGCCTTTGTACAGCCCTGGCTCCAGGCAGTAACCTGGGTCTCATAAACAGGGGAGGTGAAAGCAGTTGTGTCAGTACAAATACACCCCTTGAAAATTGGTGCAAAGAAGTGGGGCTGCTGCACTCCTGCTTGGGTCCCTTCCAACTCAGCTTATTCTGTGATTCAGTGACTCAGATTTTGCTTTCAGCAATCCGTGATGTGTCTGTGCATGGAGTACACTGTGGCAACACACCAGCAACCTGGTGAAAGCACAGGTGATGTTAGGGAGGACCCCTGAGGACAGCAGAGGTCTTATGGCCAGGCAGGGAGGAAAAAATGAATCCCCGTGGTCACAAGGATGCCTTAAAACAGATGTCTATCTGTGAGCTCTCATAAAAACAGAATGAGGGAATGTGGCCATGGCAGGCTGTCCTTTGGGAGCTGCTACTCAGCGTGACAAGTGTGGATTGTTTCTTCAAAGCCCAGGATGGAAGCACAAGAGGGTTCCTCTGTGTTTTGTCAGGATGATCTGGTCCTTTACTAGCCAGTGTACATAGAAATACAAAGGCTTATGGCAGACACATTTACCTTTCCCTTCTTGTCCCTTTTCCTCTGCAAAGAGCTTCAGTGGGAGCAGATAAGCCGATTTATGGCAAGTGTATACACAGCTGCAGTGGAAGCCTTGGAGCAAAACTGGAATAACACAGCCACAGTGCTGGAAGTGCCAAGGAAGGTATGAGCTGTGTGGACAGGGAACTCACATCTGTGACGTGTAGGTATGGCTGCTGTTGTGAAAATTGGCTCAATCCCCTGTGGTGCTGCAACCAAAGCTGAGTCTTCACCCATTGCACTGGCAGGAGACCCATCAGGCAACTTCATTTGAGCTGAACCATCTGCAACCTGGTTCAGTGAAAAATGGCAGGGAGTTTGGACTGGGTGACCTCTAAAGGTCCCCTCCAGCTCAAGGCATTCCATTCTGGATATTCAATTACGAAAAAAAAATTTTAAAAATCAGCCCTGAAGGCTATGAGTAGGATTTCTGATTTTAAGGATTTTAAGGATATTACTGGTTTTAAGGAGCCAGCCATATCTGGTTTCCATGTGTCCTGTATAAAGGAGAGGCAGAATGGCTCCTCCACAGGGCAATTCAGAGCATCTCTCCTTGTCTCCTGCCTGAAGCTGGGCTCTGGAGGAGAATGCTTCCCACAGTGGCTCAGCAGGTGTCACAGGGTGTGGAAATGGGGCCTGGGACACTGTGCTCTCCAGGGACACACGGCCACCCTGCCTGCAGAGGGCAGGTTTGGGAGAGTGCTGCCACAGGGAGCAGTATGGCTCGGCCATAAGTTTGAGAGTGCTTTCCCTGAAGTCCCCCAGTAAAAGGAAGAGATGTGAATTTCGTACATAAAAGGAGAAGTATCACATTTTCCCCAAATTCTTCAGGAAATTAGTCTCATATACAACCCCAGAATTTGGCTGCCTTACAGAGACAGAGTGTCATTTGCATGCCATTACCAGGCTGTAAAAGTCTCGTGGTGACTGCCTACTATACATTTGCAATCTTTTGGGATCCTATGAAGGTCACCCCTGAGGTCAGGTTTGTTTAGTCTATTCCATAATGGTGTAAAGTGGACTTGAACGTGTACTCCGCTCAAATAATACACAATCTGATTGATACCTAAACATCAGTAAGTGTTGTATATATGTTGCAGTTTCTAATGTTCCAGGCAGAGGCAAACCATGTATTTGCTAACAAATTGTTTCTACAAACAACCTGATGTGGCTTTGAAAAGTGAGTCAAAATAGGGAATGTAATGTACCCTCAAAATTATAATAAGAAAATCTTTTTTTTTCTTTCCTTGAGAAAAGTTGTGGGTTTTTTTTCCCTTAAATCTTCTCTGACCCTTCCCTGTGTTAGGAATTCTTCCTCCTGTTTACTTTTAATTCACTCACCATCCATTCACTGATTGCCTTGCAATTCAAAAGCCAGGTTCTTTATGTTGCATTGTTCAAAGATGGCTTAATTAAAAATAGATCACATCTTCTCTTTTGTGCCTAATAAGCATTGTGCTGATTGGCTTCATAGAGACCTGGATGATATTTCAGCCCTGTACAGATCTTTCAAAAGGAATAATAAAAAGAAAGGGAGGGAAGAAAACCAATGTGAAATCTTTTTTCATCCTTAATATGTCATGATTTAGTAGGCAAGAATTATTACTCAACATTGGCTTAGGAGAATAAAGAAGGAATAGCGAAAATCTGATATATGAGTGACTTTGCCCTATCTCTCAATTTTTAAAATACTGTAAAAGTATTATCTGTTGTGAAGACTAGGCTCACCCAGATTTTCTAGTGCTTCTCTTTCAACAAGATTTTCATGATGAAAATATAAATAAAAAGTGACATAAAATGATACAGCTCAGCACAAGACTGGTTGAGACAAAACGTTCTTATTGCCATTTTCATGTGGCTTTTTACACCATAAAGTTATAACCAGTTAGTTATTAAGTTTTCTCCGTTTTTAATCCTTTGTCATGCACACTTGCTCAGAGAGGTATTCCCTCTGAGGGAATATATACTTTGTTAATTTATGGTGCAATAATACGTCTGTGATGCTATATTTTATTTGATTCTTTCTTGCATTAAGAAGTTTAATTGTTTTGCTCTATTTAGTGAAGAAGTCGTAATAAAGAACAAATACAAGAGCATGACCCTTCGCAAGTAAATTGTAACTGTGGGTTAAACCTAGTCAGCATCCACCAATACTTCTGGCTTTATTTATTTTGTTTGTTTGTTTCTGTGAAAAATATGGGATGTTAATTCATGTTCTTATAGGTTATGACATATTAAAACTATGAAAATCACTGTATATATGTGGAATATGAGAATATAAGTTTCAGTGTGCCTTGAAATTTGTTAAGACAAAAGCAGGCACCACCCTGGAATTAAACATTCAGAAAAGAGACAAAGGGATTTACGGGGAAACCCGGTCGTCTCCTCAGCACCAGGAGAAGACACATTAAGATAAACCATCAGTCTTCTCCTCCTTGGATGGCAGAGTCGTCAGATCATTATCATCAGCCAACACCCTCGTCTGAGCATGAACATCACCATTAGAGGGACATCACCCACATCTCCGGAGATGAACTTTTACCATTCATCAGCCAGGGCGCCTATACACTCAATAGAAACCAGAAATCGACACCTCACAGGAGAGAAAGAACTCTTTTCTTCTAAGCCGGAAACAACTATGAATGTGAATAACTAGCTTGGACACAAAGGGACTATGAGGAAATTTTTGCCAGAGGCGGAATAAAGTGTATAAAAACGAAGCCCCAAACAAGGCAAATTTGTGTCGGCCAGGTACTGCGTCCCGGTTCACCCTTGACATTTTCCCGGGTAAAAATAGTCAAGTATCTCCACTGTGTGCTGTAGTCCAGCAAAACTGTGTGCTGTGCCTTCGGAAGGGCTGTTTGCAGGTGTACCAGTCTGCTGAGAGCAGGATGACCAGCACTGCCAGCTCAGGATCCAGCTGAGGGGCTCCCATTCTCATGCAAATAGGAGCCCAAAGCTTTGCTCTTCATGGGCTGCACCTGGCCAGACCCAGCTGGCTGTCCCCACCCTGCAGGGCATAACAACCCTCAGGAGGAGGGTTATTAGGAACCTTATTTGTGGAGGAAAGTGTGAGGTCCTCCCCTTGCTGTGCAGGTTTGTGCCTCTGACCCAGGCTCGCTGTGGTGCTGATGGACTGGGTGAGCCCTTGCTGGGATTACTGCTGCAGTGTTCTGGGCTGTACCCAACGATGCATCTCCATTTTTTTTTCTTTTTTTAAAGCAGGGTAAGCTCAGCTGCCTCTGATCTCTGGGTTGTCCTGCAGTGCAGACACATTCCTCGGGAGAGGCTCTGATGGATCAGGAGGTGAGCAGAATTATGGTCAATGGCCTGCTTTGAGACAATCTCAGGTAATGTGACAATTTTGCCCTCTTGCATCCCCTTGTTGATCTCTTCTCCACCTAAAAGCTTTGTCATCTGAAGAGGCAGAGCCCCTTTTTACCAGCCGTAGCTAGGTTTAGCTCTGGTTAGCTCCACACCTGATTTTTGCCTTTCTGTTTCTGGACACAGCCTTTTATAGCCTTTATTCTTTTTAGGACCTAGTTCAGGAGGAGAAGGTTTGATTTGACTCAGTGCTGGCGAATTCTGACTTTTCAGTAACTTTCAAAGCATTCCTGCAGAGAGCGATGACATGGGGAGTCCCCTTGCCAAAATGTAATCATGCAGAAAATGCAAAATTGAGATCACCATATAGATTATTTTATAATGTGGTCACATGAGAGCACATGGCTTAGAAGCCAGAAACTGAACAGCCAGTGCAACAAACTCTAGATTGTTGTAATTTGATTCACATAAGGGAATTGTGTTAGCTTTTTGGCTGTGGTCTTCATGTTCTGTTTGGAAATGTATGATGTCATTGTACCAAGCAAATCACAGGGAAAGGCTGCTTGTATTTATGTTGGCTGAAGGTTTAACCAAGTGTACATGGCAAGCTTAATTTATTGCTACTTTAACTTTGTTTAGTCACTGAAGGGCTTTATTTATGCTGGTAAATTCAAATAGTGGCTAACAGTGACCACACAGCTAAAGAAATAGCAAGAGTCATTATCACTAAATCACTTTGTTGCTGAGTTCCCTTAATTAGGCAGTGGGGGGAAAAAAATTGAATCCCTGGACATTCAATAGTGACTATGGTGGTAAAAGAGAGTGATTAATTGAGATATCAGTTGCTTTCCTTAGGAAACTAAATTTCTGTAACCTACTATGGCAAAGGAAGAATGAAAATAAAACTCAAGCATCATCTAAACTGCTGAATTAATTGAAGGCATATTAAAAAGTTTTATGGGTTCTCTATAAAGTAAAATAAATAGCAAGAAAGCTATATTCTTTATGCAAACATTTTTCATTACAGTACGTGTAGGTCCCTTGGTGAGAGCTCATTAACTTTTTAAAAATTACCTTTAATGGGCTACTCATTATCATCACCATCAAATGCTTCACTTGTCCAACATTCTAGCATTTAGAGAAGATTAAAGCCAAAATTACCTTCGAGATACAGGGCATATTCAACTACACAGGAAAAAAAATAAAATCATTCTGTAAAGTCATGGCTTATAAGCAGTGAAAATTAGGAATGTTGAAAGCAGCCTTTTTTTAAAGCTCAAAAATGTGTCTCAGTGTGGTAGCTGTGGTTTTCAGCAATATAAAAAAAAATGAAAAGCTTCCTCATTTTCAAGTCCCTGACTGAAAAGCTATTTGGTTCAACATAATTGTGAAGCAGGCACCTTGAAGCCTGGTCTCCAGCGCTTGGGCATATCCTTGTTTGGCTGTTTTTTTGCTAGGAGACTTGAGCAAATCACTTCTTCCTTTGCCCAAATTAAACCTTGTAGGTATTGAGCTTTCCTTTGCCAAGGACTGCAAACCTCTGCATGAAAGCTGCTTTAGGAGGTCACTGCTTCATTGTTACTCATCCTGCAAAAACTCTGCTTGATCTCAAAACCACTCTGAGCCAGAGCAGAAAAGGCACAAGATCCGAATTTTTAGCTTGTTTAAATTGGCTCAAGCGTCTCGATTTCAGTGGAAATTCACTCGTTTGCACCAGTAGGGAAATTGGCGTCCACTCTCTTGTTTTTCTAAGGGTGTTTGAGGAGAGTGTGAATTCAAGAGTGCTGATTAAGAATTACAGGCATGCTGGCATGTTTTGATTTACTAGGAGCTGTGTAATTTACCTGATATTCAGAGGGGCTCTTGGGCTGTGGTACCAAGCAGGCTGAGGAAATGGCACCACCCTTATGAAGATGAGGTGAGGTTCTATAGCCTGAGCGTGCTGTGGTGCCTTGCTGTAGTCTTCTTGGTTTTGGGGAGATGTCCCAAGAATCCTTTCTCTGTCAGTAAAAAAGATCCTGTTACTGTAAAAATCATCCACTTCCTCCAAGAATCTTAGTTTATTTTTCAAAGCTATTGAACTTCAAGTTAGGGTGCAGCAATATACAGCCAGCCTTTTTAGTTTAACTTTTTTCCTCGTTGAGTTTTGGTTAGAGTCCTGTATCAACAGTCCTTTGTTTAAAATAAAGGCATTCTGAAATTTTCTGGTCTACTCACAATGCTCTTTTCAGCCCTTCAGCTGATAAGATTCTCCAGACATCTCTCTTCTGGCACTTAATGTCTGATGAAGGAAGTATCTGAAGACTGGTGAAAAGCTGCAGACACCCTGGTGCAAAATAAAACAAGCTTTGGAACATCTCAATCGGTGAAGCTGGAGCGTTCTCTGGATATTCTGGACATAGTGCTGGTAAGGTTCATAAACTGAGATTATCCAAAGCTTCCCCAAAGAATATAACATATATGCATGCCCCTGTTGTTTCTCATCTATTTAGGCCTGTAAGTTGTAGCATTGCACATACATTGTTAGGTCCTCGTGGCAGATTCAGATGTTCTTCAGAGCTTTGAAGCATTCTCCTGCCTTTTAAGTGCTTTTAAGTGCTTCTTTTAAGGCTGCTACTTATTTGGTGATATACAGGGCAGCTGGATACTTTTTGAAAAGCTGACAAACATGCAGTTTTTATCATGCTAGTCCATTCTCTTGCTGCTGCATCTTTGCTGCACTTGGAAATGAAGACAGTGTAATTACCTAACAATTATCTTGTCAGCTTGTAGCAGAATGTGAAATTTGGATCGAGGTAGGGAATGAGAGTGCATCTCAACGCCAGGCTCGTGTGATATGGTGCTCGTTTACTTTCCACGCTGATTTGGGGACTGGCTAATGAGCTAAGGGTGTGGGGTTAAGCCAAATGGCCCAGAGTGATTACCCAGAGCACAGGAGTCTCATGGGCCATGTAGATACACATTGCTGCAGGCTGGGGACACTGGTAGCATTTTCAGGTCCTCTGACAGCCCCTGGAGGTGGGGTGGCATCATGTTTTTTGCCTGGTGGAAGAAGGGGCAGTCTCTTCTTCTCCATGGGGCCACTGATGTAGCTTGCCTCTAAGTCTGTGCCCAGACTGTCCATCCCTCTTCTCTGTCACTCCTGGTGATGTTGCAAGGTGAAGAGGATGCAATAGTACACGAGGAATAGTTCCCATTTTTCAGCTGTTCGTTTTTGGTTCTTGCCTGTAGGTATCTTCTGGAGCCTCCCTTAAACACAGGGATGCCAGGTGAGATAAATTATGATTATTTGTCATTGTAGGCAGCCATGTTAACCTGATTGTGCATATTTGGACAAGAAATGGTGCTTACAGGGTTTAAATCTCAACAGTGTGAAGTGTTGTTCCTTTCTGATGCAGAAGATGCTTTGACTGGTAGATATTCTCCTGTCTATCAGGAAATAGTCATCCCTTTCCCGATTGAAAGGGCTCTGGGAGTGTGACAGTCCTAAGCTCGCACAGTGGTACTTTTTACAACCACCATGGACACAAATTCCAGCTGTTCTGTGCTGCTAAGACCTAGCCACAAAGCAGGCTTAGTTTTCCCTCTGATCAGCTTACAGCTTTTGCCCTCCTGACTTTGCATAGCTTGAGAGACATCTTAGCAAGTGTACCAGTCAACACAGAGGGGAACATGAGAAGTGACTTTCAGCTGACAGAGTCTGTGGGCTCTGATCTGGTATCAATTCTCTTGAAGACTTTTCAAAACAAATGCTGTTTCTGTCTGTGCAACTCTTTAACACTTTGGCATTTCAAGGCCTAAGCCTCCTGCCTTTAGTTGGTAGTGTGGGATTTTAGAGATTAGAAATCATATTATGGGTTGCTAAGTGGTTTGCATTTCAAAGTCAGCTGCAAGTCAAGATATATCTTGGCAGAAGCATGCAGCAAATGGGCCAGGCTTTCAAATACAAGCCAGGCTGCCTGTTGCAAAGGACTTATTCTCTTATAGGCAGTCAGGTGCACTGGTGAATGCTTTGTGTGGCAAGAGTGGTATAAGAGTAGTCTTGGAGGTACTGAGCTGTGCTTGGCAATCTCAGCATTTCTTTTTGTTTGTTTGTTTGTTTGGGTTTTATTGGTTTTTTGTTTTGGTTGTTTTTTTTTCATGCAGTGTGGTGAATATTGCAGCAAACCAGTTTTGGTTTTGCACTATTTCTTAAGAACAGAACATTATTCTTTAGTATTATACATGTTCTTGAGGCCTTGACCTTTTATATTGCTGTGAATACTGTGAACATTTGCAAGGCTTTCTGTATAATTGCTACAAAGAGTTAAGGATATTAAATGTAGTTTTCACTCGTTGAGGAAAAAAAATCACTTAGTTGTGTCCTTAGAACAGGAATGGTATATTTCTCTTCATCCAGTCCATGCTAGGGCTGGAAGTCTGGGATTCACGAGGTGTGGAAGAAACCCAGTGAAAGATAGAGAGCAATGGCAAAATATTATGCACATAACACAACCCTCCTGCACTGCCCATCACCAGAGAGGGTTGGGATGGGCTGTGTGTAAACTGTGGTGAAAGCTAAGGAAGCTTAAACTGGGAAGTGTGCAGGAAAGGTTTAGGTTATTTAAGGGCTTAATAGCCTTCTTCCTTCTTTCTCATTACTTAAGTCAGTGATTAGAAATTTGAATTAATTTGCAGTAACTTAAGTAAAGATCCCCTTAGTGAAGGCTAGCTAGCAACAGGAAGTGTGCTTTTAGACATTTGGGCTATAAATGTTTCAGCTGGTTTATCTTGGAGGGGTAGCAGGTATGAACCATGAGTGTGTTGGAAATAGAGTTTGAAGGTACCTGCACAAGATCCTTAGGGTTGGGAAGATAAGTAGGAAAGGATGTCTGTCAGCTTTATCACTGTCTGAATATATCTACACTTCAAATTTCAACCCTCATCCTAGCAGGCTAGACTGTATGGTTTAATTTTATAACAATCTGAATTCACGCTTTTAAAGACTTTATTCCCTACTCCTGCAACAAATGTCACCAAGCCACAGCATTTTGAATATATATGTACTAAATATGCCACCCCTTGCCCCTGTGGACTGCAGTTATTTGGGTTAACATATGCTGAGCACTTGCTACAAATTTAATACCTTTTTCTTGCAAAACACAAAGCTAAGAATGCAATTGCTTTTTTCATTTGTTTACTATACTCTAACATACAGAGCAGGTGATGACAACAATAGAAGATCACCACTACTGCTGGAGGTATGAATAGGTTCATGACTCAAATAGCTGCAGGGCTTTTTTCCAGATGTGAAATGTGTGGTGAAGAGTATTTTCTTGATGCAGCACAAGTATTTCTCAACCTGGGCTATAAAATGCTATACCAAATGGCTCAACTATTCTGGACATTGCTCCACATGCTGAAAACATTAACTGAGCCTTCTGTTCTCCCTGTGTCTGCAAGTCCTTACCTTTCAGTTTTGATGGGCTTTCTGCCTAACTTCATCCTTGTCTGTTGTTTCCCTCTGTGTGACTCCTCTGGCACCTTTCCCTCCACGTCTCTTTCTCTTGTGTGTGTTGCTTGTCTGTAAATAACTTTGTGATAGGACACTGTATGCCCTTTTTGGGATGCCATGGACAATTACATCAGCTTTTAGAGCAGTTGATGGCCCTGCTGAGGTCTGCCACGTGTGTCCGGTGTGTCACTCATGAGATCATTGGGCATTCATGCAAGTGCCAGCTGAGTGCTCATGCAGGAGGGAATCGGGTGCTTGTGAGCTGTGCCATCATGCATGAAATGGTCAGGTTCTCATGCATGAACTCAGTCATCACGTGTGACCTGAATGTGCAGCCTTGTGTGAGCAAATGGGGCGTCTTGAACCAATTGGATGCCCATGTGTGAGCTCGTTGGGTGCTCAGGCAAGAATTAATTGTGCCTCCATGCAGGGGTTAATTGGATAATCAAGCGTCAGTTCGCAGGACACTCATGCATGAACTGAATGGGCACTCATGCACGAGCTGCTTCTGTGGTCTGGCATAAATTAATCTGGCACTTGGACTTGGATTAATTGTGCACCCACATTTGAGTTCAGTGGGCACTTGAGGATGAGCCAACAGATTGCTTGGGTGTGAATTATTTGAGTGCCCATGCATGAACTGGATGAGCACTCATGCATGTGCTGATTGGGTGCTCATGCACGAGCTTGTTGAACTCGAGCAGGAACTCGCTGGGCATCCCAGTGTGACTTCATGGGGTGCTCATGCATGAATGCAGTGCCTGCTGCAATGTATGCCCTGAGGGGAATGATAATACTTCTTCAGGCTGAGTATAATCCCCCACAGGGGTGGGGTTTGAAGTTTGTGAAGAGGAGGTGCAGTCAGACTGTGGTATGGTTGACCCAAATAATCTATCCCACCAGCTGAAGGGGTAGAGTTTGGAATAGCTTTTGAGTGAAAACTCAGACTGTGATGGTGATGATAACCCCTGTAGTTTGGCTTCCTGCGATGGGGCTAGAATTTTACTAAGTGCACGTGCACTTGGTTAGGATATTAATCCCTTAAAGCCTGGTCCATCAGCATAAAGGGTGGAGTTTGTGATGCATAAGGTGTTCTGACTATGTAGGAATGGCACTGAAGGACGTGGTTTAGTGGTGGACTTGGCAGTGTTAGGTAAATGGTTGGACTCAATGATTTTAAGCATCTTTTTCAACCTAAATGTTTCTATGATATGATTTGTGGGGCAAGGAACAAGATTTTAAAGAGTGTTGCTGCAGTGCTAATCCCAACTGTCTGTTCTGCAGGGAGGAAGGATCAAGTTCTTAATTGCTGTATATTAAGACTGTGAAAATGTTGAAAGTAGAGATAGCAATGTTTGTGTGCTGAAACACCTCTTAAATATGTGTGTTGGGGAGGCAAGGAGTGAAAAGTATTGAGATTAAACTGTAGGGTTTGCTTTGTTTGTGCATGGGCCCCTAACGAGCTCCTGCATGAGTGCCAGTTTAGCCCATGCATGGTACGGGTGCCTAATTAACTCATGCATGATCACCCTATTAGTCCACGCCTGATCACACAATTACTTCACGCATGGGTGCCCAATTAGCGCACGATTTATTGCTCAAATAGTTCACGCATGAGCGCCCAATTAGTTCATGCCTTGAGAGCCCAATCAAGTCACACTTGAGAGTCCAATTAGATCTGGATGAGCACCCAATTTGCTCATGCATGAATGCTCAATTAGTACATGCATGAGCACCCAGGAGTTCATCCCCTCAGGTGAGTTTTCCCCAGTGCCGCACTGGCTGCACCCGGCGGGGTTTGGTGTCCGGAGGTTCCAGCACAGAGGTGGCCATGACCTGTCCTGTGCAGGTGGCAGCTGGCTCTGAAGCTGAAATGCTGTCCCAAAATGCCAGACCCTCAGAGGACCCCACAGTGCAGACAGCGTGTGGAGCTGCTGGAGGAGGCATATGATGGGGAAGATGGCAGAGAAGACGTGTGTGAAAGAGGATGCTCCATACCCAAGGGATGCACGCCTGGATCACTGCAACCCAAAGATGACATTCAGCAGGGCAAGGAGGCTTTGAATGTGGCCGTGGGTGACCTGTGCCAGCAGAGTGACTCTGAGAAGCCAGAGGGGTGGAAGACACCTAGCAAGACACATGATGGAATGGCAAACAGAAGAAACTTTTGTGTGCACAACCCCAGCTTCCTGCACTGCCCGCTGGATCAATGAGATGGCTGGTGCAAACCAAGTGTCACTTGTAGTGCAAGTAAGAGGAGCTGAGCTTAGGAAGGTGTGTTTAGCTTAAGTGGAGTCTAGGAAAGGGGGAGGAAGGTGCTTTCTTAAGTGTTTGATTTCTTGTAGTTTATTCTCTCTCAGTGCTTGAGCCTCATTAGAAAGTGATTTGTGTTAACTTCCTAAAAACCTGTTCCCCAAGTAGAGGTGGTTTCGTGCACTGCAGTGATTAGTGGAGAATACAGGCAGCACCCAAGTCTGGGACTGCAATAACTTAAGTGACTTTGAGACCTAGGAAAGAGTCTTGATTGTGATATTGGAAATTTAGGGTACTCTGGTTATGTCCTTCATGTCTGGAGGGGTAAGTGCAAACAGTGTGTAAGCAACTTGGAAATGGGGAGTTCAAGGCTAATGGAACAAGGTCCTGAGGGATGGGAAGGTGACTGGGACA
Source organism: Prinia subflava (assembly GCF_021018805.1). NCBI lineage: Eukaryota > Metazoa > Chordata > Aves > Passeriformes > Cisticolidae > Prinia > Prinia subflava. The sequence goes on along the minus strand of NC_086248.1, from coordinate 110,796,198 downwards.
GGATGGGGTCAGCTTTGAGCCCCTGCCCCAGTGGCTTACAGCCAGGGATTCAGGAGTGCCCTCCACAGAGAGTCCGTGTGCTTAGGAAACTCCAGGAAAGCTGCTCTGCTGCAGGGTGTGGAGGGACTGACTGCATCCTCTAAACAGATCTCCGGAGACCCCAGAAGCACACAGCAGATGCAGGGAGTGGAGCTGAAGGTCTCTTATTTGAAAATAAAAGAAGCCTGCTAAAAGAAGTGTTAACAAGCGCTCAGCGCAGAAGGGAGGCTCTTGTTCATTATGAGCAGCGCTTGTAGTGCCGTGCTGGGCAAAGTGTGCACCACACAGGGCTTATCCCCACTGCCTGCTCCACAGGGCTGAGAGCAGAGTTTGTAATTAGTGTGTGTTAGGGCTGTGACGATGTTGAAAGTGCAGTTTATAATGGACAGATGTTGAAGCAGCTCCTGTGCCTTTTCACAGCGCAGAAGGGCAGAACTCGCAGGCTTTTCTGCATTCACATGTGCAAGCCCAGCTTGGTCATGCATGAGTGCCTGATGAGGTCACGCCTGAGTGCCCCATCAGCTCTTGCCTGAGCTCACAGTCAGCTCCTGCCTGCACGCCCAGTTCATTCATGCATCGGTGCCCAATCGATTCATGCATGAGAACCCAATTTCTTCACGCTTGCACGCCCAATTAATTTGTGCATGAGTGCCCAATTAAGTTATGCATGAGTGCCCAATTAATTTGATAAGAGTTCAGGGAAGTGCCACCGCTGGGAACCCTGAAACTGAAGACAGATTGAAATTAAACCACACCCCTTAAAGGACCCCTGGACAAATTAATCTAGGCTGGAAACCAGTCCCGTGGTTTGAATCGAAAAGAAATGAAAACCAGCTCTTGTTCTACACCTGGGTATAATTACTACAACATTAACTTGGATCCTTTTTTAGAACCCGGAAAGCAGCTGTGTGGGATGCTGGCTTTCTCCACTCAGAGTTCTGGCCTTTCTGTTGCCATATGAGGTTGTTGTTTTGTGCACTCATCATTAAAATGTAATTTCCCATCATATAGCTTCCTCAGCCAGCATGAAATATCCATGAAAACAAAGATATTTTAAGTGAAAGAGCAAAGTTAAACCAACAGAAAAATTCAAGAACACAGGGCAGGTCTGTAATGGTTTCAAACTACCACAAGGTCCCAGCCTGTTTCAGTAGGAAGGAGAAGTTATGCATTCTTACCTCCAATGGATACTGCAAAAAGCTGTGTACTAGCAATGCCTGGGCATGGTTTTCAGAAAAATAAATTACTTTTGTTAGTGAAGACCTAGAGGAAGACAATACAAAGGTCTTTTTGTATTATTGCTTAGCGTGTGTCATCCTTTTGCTTTTCATTTTTCATGACTTTTGTGATGGTGACAGTTCCATCACCTAAATTCCATTTCTTGGTGAGCTCTGTTCTCCCATCATTGTCTGCTCTCTGCTGGGTGGTGTGGCTCCTCAGCTAATGTCAGAGCAGTGAAATTACCTGTGGAGGTCAGAGTAGCAGCTGATAACAGCCCTGTCCCCACAGCCAGCAGCTGCTTGCTTTGGGAGTTGGGAGCACTGAAGATTGGGTTTTTTTCTGCTTTTAGACTCAACCTGTAGATGCTTCTAAAATGACCTTTCTTACATTGGCAGTGTCCTTATGGAAGTTTTAACTAATATCTGCAGCTTGCTTGTAGCAGTAGCATAAAAGTGTTTTACCAGCTGACACCTTTTGATTCTATTGTTCCTTAGAAATGGGCCAATTTCAATTTGTTGTGTCCTATATGACCAGACTGCAGCTTGGGACTCTAAAAACTGCAAGCCTGGGACAGAAACCAAGCAGCTTTTGTTCTAATTTGACTGGAAAATGAACAGTAGACCATAAGGTTGTCTGTCTGCCACTTTTTTTACTTGCTCTTTACAATGTAATACATGAAAAGAATTATATATTTGGGCTTCATAATTCAGTGGCTTTGTTACTGATTCTGAATCATTCTTTTTAAAAGTGGAAGCTGCTCTCTGTTCCATCTGTTCTACCTGTTTAAGTAAAACAAACTCCCTGACATGGCTCACTTGTCACTGGTTTCAACATTTGGATCATATGAGATTTTTTTTTTTCCAATCACAGAGAAACTGTTATTGATTTTTGCTTTTATGGTAGGCCAAGGGGAAAAAGAAGGCAAAAATACCTGACAGGCTTGGGCATCTCCTGATGTGACTTAATATTCTGGTTTCTCCACCTCAAATTGAAAGAATGACAAGATAGAGCTGTTTGGGCTTGAAGATGCAAAGGGTAAATCTCCCTTGAGGCCTAGCTCTCCTGTTCCTTTTTAGCTTGAACTCTCTGGGTGGTGTCCCTGATTTTAGAGCTTACTTAGCAGGTGCAACATGACTGGAATGAGGCAACATAACAACAATCTCTGTAGGAGTAGAGAAGAGCCAGTGTTTTAAAAAGGAGGCACAAAATGGGTTACTGCACACAGATCGAAGTAGAGGCGTTTGCAGGCTCCACAAGTCTTTTGGGAAGTGTTTCTAGTATCACTTCTATTTAATTTTAATCTGGAAGCAAAAAGATACATATCTAAGCATTCGTGTTCCTTCCCAAATGGAAGGTGCCTACTTAAACTGCCTCAGAGTCTCTTTTGAGGCATTTAGTCCCAGCATGACCCAAATGCAGCTCTGGTGATGCAGGCTTAGGGACAGCATTGAATTTAAAATCTCACCAGCATCAGCTCAGTGAACAGGGAGGAAAAACTCTTCTGCAGGGCCATGAGGGCTCTGTGTGGTGTTCATGCTGTGTCTGGCAGGTAACCAAGAAGCTTCCCATCAGACTGCCAGAGCTGCACTGCCCTCTTGGGCATGGAGTTAGTGCCAGCATAAATAAATGGAAGGAAAATATATTATGAAATGTGATATGAAAATAAATATGAAGGATTCCAAGGCATCTTTTTGTCTTGGGCTGATATGCTTTTGCTGCCTAATGTTGACTTGCAGGGTGGTGACTGGGTGGCAAAATGCTCTGCTGCCCACACATTGAACTGTGAGGTCTAAGGAGAGAGTGTGGGAAGGAAAAGCCAAGAGGGAAAAGTCTATTACAGTTTCAGATAGTAAAAATTTTATTGCACCTTTTACACATTCCAGGGGATGCAAGTAATTTTAAACTTGACTGTGCAAACTGCTGCCTCCTGAAGACAGGTGTGGTATTGGTCTGATATTTGGATGTACCTTCTCTATGAAGGCTGAAAGAACAAACTGATGTTCACTGGCTCCATAGTTAGTTCTCTACCTGCCCCATAATGTTAAACAAGAATGGGGGATATGTAGGTCTTAGAAGCCTTCTCTCTGCCTTTTGCTCTAGCTCCTCTTCCTGCTGTGACTTGTGATGTAGATGAGCTGGCTTCTGAACACTAAAGAAAATCAGAATGTATTTACAACCTGTGGTCGCAGAGAAGAGACTGCATTTCAGAGGTTTGAGAACTTTCCTCAGCTGACAAGTGACCTTTAAACTTAGCTGTAACAGACATTGGTTTTGTCTTCAGCATTTTTTTCTTTTCTTTTGCCTCAGTCTTGCTGGAGTTTACACTGAATAGTAGTGGAGCAGGCAGGCTGGTCCATAACACCCTCCTTTCCATCTCGTGTTCTTTCCTGTGGATAGCAATGAGAGAACTGATGCAGGGCCTGAGCTATCGAAGCTGTCACAGACCTGGTCACAGACCTCTTGTAGGAGTTCATCTGGCTGGGTTAGAGTTTAGCTGGCACAGCCCAAGGTCAGCTCCTTCCCTGATAAGAGCTCTTGTGAAGAGCCTGCCCCTCCTTTCCTTTGGGAGCTGCTGGAAAGCTGAGGCTTCACTGCTGGCCCTACCTGTGCTCCATCACAGCCCTGCAGCAGCTGCATCTGTGATGGTCTGGTACTGACACAGCTCTGCCCCAGCCCTGGGGTCAGTGCTGGAATCTTCTTTATTAACCCTCTTTGTTCCCAGCCTCCTGTGCCTTGCAGAGCCCCCTGCTCTCGCTGCTCCCTGGTAGCCAGCAGAGGTGAGGACCTGTGGTAAAACTTCAGCTTAAAAATGGTTCCCAAGGGAAAGGAGAGGCAGGTCCTTGCTTCTGGCTTTCTTCACAGCAGCTCTTATCAGTGACAGAGGTGATCTTGAACTCAGCCAGCTAAATGGTTTGATGAGCCAGCTAAATCCTAGGAGGGGGATGTGTTCTGGGCCATGAGAAGATGCTCATACCTGGCTGAGCACTAGTGCTCCCCTCTGTCTTCTGCAGCACGTTGTGGCTGGATGGCTCAGATGCACTTGCAAGACTGCATGCTCAATAATGCTGCTCCCCTGCTCTTTCACAGCTGCATGTTCCTTGCTCCCTGTCCAGCATTGTATACAGTTCTTCCTGTTACTAGGGTTTTTGTGGTCCCAGAGCCCCTCTTGCTCTTGTTTCAGCCCTTATTGAAAAGTTTAACGAGCAATATAACACACTTTTAACTTTATTAACCCAGAGTCGTCACGTGCTGCCAGAGAGGTGAATTCCAAACCCTCAGGCCTGTGAAATGCCTCGCAGGCCGTGTCCCACTTGTGTGTAATTTGGTGAGCGTGACCCTGCTGAGGTGGGAAGTGCTGTGCCCTGTATCTCCCTAGGGCACAGAGCACCATCTCTTGCAGGAGGCTCATGGCTGAAATGTTTATCTCCTGCTTCACTGCTGAAGCTGTGCTGAAGATAGTTTATGCTCACTGTTTTTTGGGAGGGGAGGGATAAAAGCTGGATAACCAGCAGCTTTTTTGATGTAATCTGTGTCTGGATTAGGTGCAGCAGTGTCTGTGGATGGGGAGTTCCTCTAAGAAGTAAGGAGATCACCTCAGCCTGTTTTTAACTTGATGTTGCAAAGCTGACACTGTTCTCTTGAGACCTCCCATCAGCCCAGAAAAACAGCAACTGTCCCTATTTTTTAGTGGATACCCCATCAAATGTGGGTTACACAGGCTGATAGAATTACTTGGTTCAAGTATCAATGATATCTTATTATTCCTTTCTTGCTTTGCTGATGTATGTACCTGACAGTCAACTCAAACTTTTTATCTTTTGTGGGGAAGAGCATGCGTCCAAACAGGGAAAGGGAGTAAGTCTAAACCATATACGTGAGGAAAGTAGATTTATTCTCACTTATGTGGATTGGAAATTGACAGAACATGAATAGGATGCTTTCATCTCTCTCCTTTCTTCTCTTTCCAACACATCTCCTTAATGCTGCTCCTGCTCTAGGTTATATTCCTTAATGCCTCATTTTTCTGAATTGCAACAGTTGTTTTATCGTATCCTAATGTATTTTCTGATGCTCTGCAAGACAAGGAGATGACATTTGTCTTCCAAGACTTTTTTAATGTGCATTTGTAGGCATTCAGGACTGGCTGAAAAGGAAATTTGTCAGCCCTGTTAGGGCACCGTTTGAGATAAACCTCAAATTGCAAATGGATTGTTGAATTTGTACCAACAATTCTTTTAGGTTTTGAATCTTAATTTAGAAGTAGACAAGCCCAATGAAAAGACTGGTGGTGAAATATTGAGTATTTGGAAGTGAAGAGGTGAGAACAGGGACATGATGGGGTGTGAGTCTGTCAGGTAGGCCTTGTTAAAGTAACTTTAAATGAATTAGAGACAGTGCGGGTAAATTACTCTGAGCTCCACACAGCCACATCTACAGCAGCACCTGAGCTGGGGAGTTCTGTAGCTAACTCAGGTACCTCTGCACTACAGACATACCCTGAGGTAAAGAGAATATAAATAGGGTTGGCAGGCGAGGGACAGAGCGAGCAGCCGATCTGCGGAGGGCGGAGGAGCTGGGATCAAACCTGCTGCCAGGGCTTTGAAAGTCATGAAAAGCCAGAGCCTTGGTTTGCTCACACAGGCACAACTCCTCTGGGCTTCGGGGAGAAAGTGCCTGAGAGGCTCTCAAAGTACATGTGCAGAGCCAGCCTTGTTGTGCTAAAAAACAAGCTCTGATTAACCGCGCACGTGGCAGGAATTTTGCATCGCCGCTAAAGCAATGAAAAGTCCTGAAAGATTTCCGTGACATTAATTTTAGTTCATTTGAGATAATCCATGTAGGGCTTAAATAATACATGAGATTTATGCCATCGAAGATATGCAGTGTGTCTCAGCCTCAGTGAAAAGAAATTTGCCTTGCTGACACCAACCAGGCAAACCAGCAGACAGGACAAAACTAGTTTTTCATCGGAGTATCGCTGCCTGTTTCTTCTCCTGGCTTTCATCTCTCACTCCCTTTCTTTCCCACCTCCCATTTTTTTTGTTGATTGGTGTCACCTCACATGCTTAGGATGTCTGCCTGTCTGCTCAGAGTGTGAACACATTCCTCAGAATGCTGATTTGTTCGTTTCACGCCAGTGTCAAAATGACTTATTAAATTCGGCACCTCCTGATCCTCGGTGCCTGATGTGTTGCTATCCAAACATTAAATGACAATAAGCATATGCAGCCGCTGGGCCTAGCAAACTCATTTACTTTGATAAAAATGTCATGGCAATATGCTTTAAATCACTGTCCTTTTCATCATTGTTAATTGCTAGCTGTAGACCTCTTTCCTATGCCTAGTGCAAGTGTTAGGATGCTGCTCCTCCTAGCCTGATTAAACATTATCTTTTCTAACTGCAGAAATCTCTTTCAGTGGCAGCGTTATTTCATCAAGAGATGGATTTTGCTCTTAATTAGCCAACACGCCACCAGGGATGCTTCAGTCATGGGTGTGAAAAAGCCTCCAGCAAAAGATTGTTCCCTGGGATTACAAAAAAACAACGTAGCAGTGACTTGGGGATAATTGGCAGCTTCAGTGACGGTAGGTTGGCTCTAGCAGTGACAATATTTTCTGGTGTAATATCAGTACCTGCTTCTGTCTGCTTTCCAGTTGGCTCACTGCAGGCTCAACAAGAGCAGCTCTGTATAACAATGGATGCCATTGAATGCTGGGGGTGGGCAACTGTTCCCCACCTTTTCTGCTGTCACAGCTTTCTCAAAGGCACAGGTTTTGTGCTCTCCTCAGCAAAAATGCACCTTCTTTACCCATCCATGATGGCTGGAACTTGATGCTGAGTTTGGACTTGAATATATCTGTTAGTTTCTTGCTACTAGTAATGTGCCTAGTTGTTTTTTTTTTTTTTTTCTTTTGTCTCTAGGAGCTATTTGCTTCTATGGTCAGAAAGTCTTGACCAACTGAATTCCTGGTGATATTTTTCCCAAAATAGTAGGAAAAATATCTTTAAAAACAACACACAAAAAATCATCGAATCCTTATGTTTCTAGGGAATATAAGGTTATTTGCAATGAGAGAATAGAACTTCAGACAACTCTGTGAAGATACCCATTTCACAATCCAGGGATGACTTTCAAATAAACTGTCTCAGAGCTTGATCAGAAATAGTATCTGAAAGATTGAGTCAGTCCAGTGGTGTTAAAAAAAAATCTATCCTGCATGGAAATGAGAATTTTATTAAGAAAATATTATTGTATTTTGTAAACAAGTTCTAAAAAGGGGGGCAATTATCTGTGTGTGGGGAAGGAAATCCATGCTGCTTAAGGTGTGGAAGCATGAGAGCATGTCAGTCACATTGCACTGCTGCCTGAACCTATTTTAACATTTACATACTCAACCTAAATTCCTTCAAGAAACCAAACCCAAACAATCTCATTTGGTACATATGTGCTTGATCCAAAGCTTGCTGAAATCCATGACAAGTTTCGGGATGCGATTCTAATTGTCACGAAGAGCTTCCAATTACTTAATACAATTTCTGAGGAGAGAGAGAGAGAGAGATACAATTTCATCGGTCAAAGATGTTCTTCTCCAAGTGGAATGAGCTCTATCTAACACATCCTTCACACTGCAAGCCTGTCAAGCAGTAGCAGAAAGAGATGTGATCAGGCATTTGGAGGTGCCTGCCTTGTAGCAGCAAAGCAGAGGTTGTTGCTTTGGTGTCAAATGAAATGAAGAGATGCTTGGGCTTTGCAGGGTCTATCTTCTCCAGATAAAAGGCCAGTGACCTTTTCACATCAAGCCTGGGGAGAAGGGTCTGGTTAAGGGTGATATGCAAAAGTGTTGGCAAGAGGGCTGGTTCATTAGGGCTGAACCTCCTTTCTCTCACCTTAGGGAAGTAATTTAAGATGTGTCTGTCACATTGCTGTGTCCTCACGGGGTGGTGGATCATTCTTTAAAAGCAGAAAAACAAAGAGAAGCACTCTGAAATGTTGAAGTAATATCTTCCTTTTAGAGAACTGCAGAGTATTTTTCTTTTGAGCGTTTGGATATTTTGAAGTGTTTTAATTTCGAAATTATCTGCCCATAAGAAGGAGTTATTCAAAAAATGAAACGGAATAGTTTCAGAGTACTACAAAATCTTCTTGTGCTGAGCAGAAATACTGGAAGTTTTATTTTGATCTTTGTTTTCGTGTGGTTGGATGCCAAAGAATTAAAAAGGTATTGTCATTTTCCTTCCCATCCTCAATCCAGTCACAAAATAAAAGAGCTTTGTTATTGCTAGGAGGAAGCCAGTTTTCTATAAACATTTTTGAATGATGCTCCAGATTGGCTGTAGGCCAATCTTGTAGACCTTTCTGAATGCCTTAGAACAGCTTGAATTACTTCCTTACAAAGAGAAGAGGTTGCATTTGTGTACCTGATACAGGAATTACTCCTGAAGTGGCAGAGAAGAACCACACATGCTTGTCAACCACTTCAACCACCTTTAACTATTTAAACACCTATTTTTCTACAGGTGGTTTGTCCACGCCAACAGATACATCAGTAAATCTTCCCACTTGTGTGTGCAAAATTTGGGTTGTAATATGAATAAAGCATTGAGTGCTATAATGCAAAGTAATTTTGTTGGAGTTTTTACCAGTCAGTTTTAGCCTTGATTACTTCACTAGGATTGCGTGGTGTGTGGGCAGGAGGTTAGAATTTGCTAAGAGGGTGCCTCTCTGTACCTGGTATAGTTGCATTATTTACACCTGAAGTGGCAGAACTGAGGCACTCAGCATCAGTTTCTCTCCTGCTCTAGTAATCCATTGTGGATTATTATCGAGATCAGCTTGGGAAGGTAATACAATTTTAACACTCCAGCAAAGGGTAGGAAAGGAGAAAGAAAGAAATTTCAGGCAGCAGTTGGCATCTATCCTGTGATGTGAGCAGTGAGTATTTTTCAGGCTCATGAAAGATCTTGTAAAAGGGTAGAACAAGCATGGCAAAGGTCTGAAAGACAATAACAAAATAGGATTTTGCAGAAGAGAAATTAATGTTTCTGGACATAAATATATTTATATTTAATATGTCATTCAGGTAGAGTATTAATATAAACAGTGCTTTGTTTTCAGCATTTTGCAGGCCATCCAGGGAAGTAACTGAATATATTTTCTTGGAGACAGAATAGAAGGCTCAGAGAAGATGCCCAGGTCTGGTAGGATACTGGGATGTTGGTGCTTCTGGAAAGGCTGCAGTTATCAGACTGCTTGATTTAAACCACTGCTTACTGCTGATTTAAAGGCCCTGCTTTGTTTGTGGAAAAAAATTAAAATAATCTTGATTTTGTTTCTTCTCTGGTGTGCAATGGTAGAGCAAAGTTGAATGTATTTTATGGTGATACAGAAATACACAAGGGGCTAATGATCACTTTTAACTTTCCCTACTACTTCCACAGTTTTTGATTTAATTCTTCTCATTCATCAAACTGTTTGGATGGGGTATTTGAGTTGATGGAGGCAAATAGTATAGTGGAATGAAAATACTCATATCAAAGAAGACACTGAAAAGATGTGGAAATTGGGCCGAGTCGGGTTTCCATAGTTAAAATAAGAATCCCTCAAATAAACAAGCAGAAAATTGTTCTCATCTCCGGTGCCTTTGAGTCTGTTAAAGTCAAGTAGAACCGACAGAGCTGCTCAGTGTCCCTGTGTTTAACAGTGGTGCCTTCAGACAACAGGCAGAAACTCTTCAAACTCTTCTGCATACTCATATGCATGTTTTTGGAAAGGATTCCTCATTATTAGAGCCATTATTGGAAAAATACCCCTAACAATTCGTTAATGGTGTTGGAAATAACGACACTCCTTTGCACTGTATATTATTTTAGCTGAGAATGGTTTTGAGAAGAAAAAGATCTCGGGAAGGCTTTCCCAATCAAAGAAAGCAGAGACAGAGTTGGTGGGCACCAGTAGGAACTATTTGCAGGTTTGGTTTTGATGAGTGGTGAAGAGTTAAATGAAGCTGGAAAACGGTAAGTTTGTGGCCTTGCTGCTGTGCTGTGTATTCTGGTTAAAATCTGTTGTCACAGCTTTATCATCCATGTAATCAGGTGTGATATTGGCTCTGTGTAGCCCCTCCTGCCTGCTTTCTCCCAGTTCACTCTGGGAAGAAGCAGAGTAGCAGGAGAAAGAAAGAGAACAGAAGCATTTTCTTGGTCTGAAGTGCTGTTAAAAGGACATCTATGGGGCACTTATTTCATAAGGTTTCATTCTGTAAATGCCACTTGAACTAAAATATTCCCTTTCATCTTTCTGACAGAAATATGACACAGTAATTCTTTGTGAAAATGTAGATGATATGCTGCAGTAGTTACAGTGAGTTAGGATTAAGTGGCAAATGCCTACTCTTAAAGGCTTAATTAAAGACACAATAGCTCTGGGAGGTCATTATTGTAATTACAGTGCTGCCTATATTGTTGTAACCGAGGACATGGTTGTAGTGTCATGTTATCTCTACACAGCATCCTGGTTTGATGAGGCAGCTACTGCATACATTCCATGGGCTGTGATTTGCATGAGCTTTTTGCTAGTCTGTTTAAGCTTGAAAATCTGATTCAGGGCTCAGTTTATTTTTACCAGTTTTATGTGGGTACAATGCCATTAACTGAAGTGGGACCACCTTAGATTTAATTTTTTCTTTTTTACCCCCATGTGCTGGAGGAAAATTAGTCTCTCTGGCTTTGGTTACAATCTGTAGAAATTAAGGAAAGGGCTGAAACAAGACATTTGTCTTAATGTTCTCTGTGAATACAGAGATTAAGAAGAAATAATGGTTTTCATGCTGACTTTATCAACAGGTAGTTTGAAGAGTAGATCCCCAACAGAGGAAACCAGCAGGCCTGCGTGAAATTAAATCTTAATGTTATAGAATGCAGCAATCATTTTCAGCAGTGGATTTGAGGGCTGGCTGACATACTTACCTTTTCCAGGGATGAGATTTTTCCCTGTTTTTTCTTTCCAGTCTTGTATTAAAGCCCTGAAGCAGTATGACTGTTGTTGCTTACCATGAGAGAGAACTCCACAGCTGATTAATCCCATGCCTGGAAGTATTTTAATCTGATTATTTGGGAAGGGAATTGCAGTGGTAGAAAACAAAGCAAGGTTAAAGACAGTGTGGGTACTAGTCTGAGTAGAGTTAGGGCAAGATAGATCTCAGGGAGCTCTATCTTGCAAGATTAGGCTTGTGTGGACTACTGAAATGATAGTTTAGTTTCCCATGTCTGTGGGTTGAAATCCAAGGCAGTTTAGATCGCAGTGGAAAAGGGGCTGGAATTCTTTTACTGAGATGCCTTTTCAGAGAGGACTGAAAAAAAGGTGAAACCAGGATGGAAAGGATGATACCCAACCATTCCATTGTCTTCTCTAAATGCTGATCATTAATTATTTTTTAAAAAAAAATCTCTGAGTATTCAAGCAGAGATTGCAAAATGGAACATAGTCAGCGCAAGAAATGGAATTACCGCAGAGGAGAGATGCCTTTGCTTTGGGGGGTGGGAGGCTGAACTTCAGATCACCTCATGTAAAAGTAGCTGTTGGAATGCTTCCAGCATGTCTTTGAAGTTATTGTCTGAGAGTTGGTCACAATTCTTACTTTTCTTGACTTACATTGCAAGCACTCAACAACAAAAACAAAAGCTCTTTCTACATTTTATCTTAGCTGAAATGAGGCAAACCCTACCCTATCTTTAAAGTGTAGTTTGTTGTTGAGGAATAATCAGGCATAGATTAATTTTTAGCCATTTGCAGGTTCTAGTCTCACTATTTTAACTCCTTTGTTCTGTGACCACTTCTCTGTTCCTCTTAATTAATAACTACCCTTGTAACATCACACCCACAAATGAATGTAATGATCCTGGAGCTGAGCTGAGTTCTCATCTCCCCAAACTCGTGGGGATTATGAGTTTTGTGCTCTCTGCTGGGATATTGTCTGCTGCAAGATACTGGCATGACTTGTGTGCATGCACTGACATTGCCTTTCCAACTCTCTGCTTTCTATAGCTTCTGCTGAAATGCTCTTATTAGTCCTTCTTGGGTTTCTTCTTTCCAGGATGCAGGTCATTTTTTAGATTATGTTCCCTCCAAAGTCTTCAGCCTTACCTTGACAAGGGGTAACAAGGTTTCTGACAAAGATCCACAGCAAGGTAGACATAAAATAAACATTTGCTTTTTCAAGATATTTTTGAATTCATTGAACTGTGTTCCTCTACCGAAAATAACTCTTTTGATAATGTCTTTTTTTTTTCCTGTGCTGCTTTATTTCAGGGATAAATCCGTTCCTCTGTAAGAGTGGGAAGGTACTAAATTCTTGTGAAAGACAGGTTTGTTAAGCTTGAAATAATAGTATCTATCAAAAGAGGGGTGCTGAAAGAATTATAAATTCCTCTGATCAGCCCAGCTGAATCTGGTGCTGAGCTCTGTATATCTGAATTCATGAGTAAAATTCTAGCTGTGGTGTCCATTCAGGACATATCCATTTTAATGAGATTGCTCTGCAAGGAATTAAAGTTTTGTGCCTCTGCTGGGAGGAAAGCTGCCTGTATGTGCTGTGGTAGGAGGTTGTCAGAGAAAATTTGGATGTTTCTTCCCAGCTCTTTTTTTCTTCCTCTCTCCTTATCTTTTCTCATGCCTTCTGTGTGAGAAGTGATTGAACAGACAGGAACTCTGAGCTTAAACAGAAACTGATGAGGTCGTTCTCATACCATTAGTTTATTATTACCCCTGCCAGTAACACTATTGATATTGTTGGGCTGTACTAAAATCAAGGGATGTGCTTAAGAGTACAGTTTGTTCAATCAGAGAACAGAGGGATGCAGCTCCTTCCCTCTACCAAGCCTCTACTTTTATAGGGAGTGATGGTTTTTAAAGAAATGTTCAAGCTCCATGGGCTTTCAGCTCCCAGCATCTCCTGCCAGTGCTGTCAGGATCTCTCAGGCTGAGCTGGCTGCACCCTGGCAAGCAGAGCAGTGGGAGAGGAGGTCACCACTGGCAGTGGTGCTTCATTGGAAGTATTTCTCACTCTGGCAGTGCCTGGAGCTTGGGAACTTGGGAAAAAGATCAGTTCTGCAAGTTATTTCGATTTTAATTCTCTACCCCTTCCCCCCACCCCTGATTTTTCTTTTTTTTAATGAAACTCTTTCAAGGCTTTTCAGTTTCTAAAAATTGGGGAGGGTGGGACTCAAGTACTTTTATTAGTTGTTGTAGGCAAGAGATAAAGGAGGAGAAAAAAAGAGGAACACAAGCTAGAAGATGAAAATAATATTTTTTAATAAGGGAAATGCTGTCCCAAATCCCCATTAAGCATATGTTTTCCATGGGTAGGTATTTTTTCAAGAATAGAAAAAATTATTTGTTGAAAAGTCGGGAGAGCAGTGAATAGCTCTAATTGAGTGCTCCACTTGATTGCTGACATATGTTTGGGAGAATGAAATAGATGCTCCTTGCTGGCCAGGACAGCCTCTCTGATGTTAGCCAAAACCTAACGGGGCTACTGTTGTCCCTTGCTATTCTCATAATCAGAGAACAGGGACAGGCCAAAGCAGCACACTTGAGTTCCAAACATGATATCTGTATTTGCTGAGCATATGCAAACATATGAATCCCCATGACATAGATATGACTGTCAGGATTGGCTCCTGGCAGCTTTTCAAAATGTGGGGGGAGCAGTGGTAGATGATCTAAAAGCTGTAGCAAGGGATCCTTCATTTCTGTTCTTTATAGTGTTTTATACTTGTTAAGTATCTGGTAGGTATTTCTGATATGTGCCAGGAGTGATTCTGTTGGATATAATGCTTTTATACTCTTACTAAACTCTTAAAAACCCCTCTCTGTTCTTATGCTGGCACTGTATGAAAGCCAGGGCAGACCTTATCACTTTCTGTTCTCTGTGATGCTTTGTAGGTCACATTGTATTGCTCTGCCTGGCAGAAAAGACAAGTTCAGTGGGAAGCAAGGATGCATATTTAGCTGGTAGTATACCCATGCTGCCATTTTTTTATTGTTCAGATATTGCCTTGAAATGTAGTTTTTGCAGACTGCCTGAGTCTAAATTCTTCTTGTGACTTTTCCACCTGTTTGAATTCAGACTTTGCTGTTTTATAGACTGGTTTATGGGTTGCACGACACATAAATCACAGGTTGCATTGAGGAAACATATTTTGGTCTTTGATATTTGTAAGGCAAAAAATATGTCTGGGTGTTAGCCTTGGAAATATTTCTTTTCCCTTGTTAGAAATATGCCCCTCTTTCAGAATTCTGAGTAAACAGACTGGGAACTCACAGTAGCTTGAGCACATCCAAGACCCAGCTTTGTTTGAACCCATAAATGAGCCTGATTAAAAGACTTTTTTGGTGCTAAAAATGTTGCTTGAATTCACTGAACAAAGCCAATAGATAAGTCAACTTCAGCCTCATATGTGTGTCAGATGCTAGAGGAGAGCAAAGTTGACATTCCCACAGAATAGAGCTCCAGGGAGATTTCAAGGAAGTGTTGCCAAATACCAGGCTCCTTCACTGAATGCTTCCACCCTGCCTCATGAATCCAGAGCAAAATATTTGGATACAGAAACACTTGTCTCATGACAAAAATCCCAAGTTTTTTCTGGAGTATTTACTCAAGTCAATGGCCTTTGAATTCCAAGTACCAGGGTGTGTTTGTATTTGTGCAGTGTCCTGCAGATCTCCTTCTGCTTGTAAAGTCTTCCAGAGACAGTGAGAATCTGAATTTCTGGAGAAATGACTTTGAGTGGAAGTAAATCCTGTCCTCCCAGTACTTCACCAGTGCTTGCTCCCATTTAGTGCATCTCTGTTGATCCAATTGCTCAAATCTAAGTACAAATTTAAAAATAAAAAGAAGAGGTGAAAACAGCTAATATATAATCTAAGGTTAATATTATAAATCACTGTTGCTAATTCCAGTAGTGTGCATTAAAGAACTATCAAATTCCAGATATGCAAAATGAGGAGCTTCCTATGCAAATGAAAGGCAATTGGAGCTGGACCATATGTTATCAAAGATGCAAAATTAGGTAGATCTGCACTTGCTTCCTCTCTCGGGTCACTTTTTTTTTGTTGTCTGCCTCATCACAGAACTTTCCTAAGCGTGTTTACCCAGCCAAACCATTCCCCCACCCTGATGGGGCTGTGTCAGCTGCTTTACTCCCTCTTTCCACCTCCTCCTTCCATGCTGCTATTGCTCCTGCCCTTTCTGTGGCCCAGTGTTACAGGTCCTCAGTGCTCTGGCTACACCACCAGTTGTTCTCCGTGTCTGTAGAAGCACTAGCAGGGCCAGTTTATCCCTTCTTGCCTCTGGCTCCGTACTGTTTTGAGACTTGGTACAAATAATTTGGCTTTTAAGCAGTTTCACTGTTTGTCCTCATATCATCTCCTTGTCTAATTATTTCTCCAGTGCCTGCCATGCTGTTTTCATCAGAAAGATGTTTCTTCCAGCAAGACTAGGCTTTGGACTCCTCACTTTCTAAGTCTGGTATCTATGAGCACTCAATCCCTTCATATTCACTGTGATTTCTCTACAAGTTTTCTTTTTTTCCTTTCCCTCTCAGTTATTCCTATGCAAACACACTTTGCTTTGTTACACATTCCATGTGATGGCATCATAAGCTTCCTAAATTAAGCTGCTATTTCCAAGTAGCAAACTCCATAGTACTGCCCTCACCCAGACACTCAGACTGCCAGAGATCTGTCCTGCACTCTTTCTAAAACTTATTGTAGATTTATTCTCTGGTAAAGCGTGACAAGAGACTGGTGGTGGCAAGTTGGGGTGAGCTCACCCCTCATTAGTGCCAGCTGTGTTAATTACCCATACAGCCTCACCCTGACAGTCTCAGCCGTATCCAATAAAGATAATTGTGATGAAGGGAGTGGATCAGCCGTGAGGGGAATCGTGAGGGAGGAGGAAGGCTGAGGAAGAGGAGTGAGAGGATCATGAAGAAGGATCCTGAGGGCAGAGAATCTCTGCTGTGAGGTCAGTGTGGATCTGATGGGGTTAGAAGCTGTTGTTGGAACCTGCAGTCACGGTCTGGCTGGGTAAAAGCTGCAGTCAGAGCCTGCAAATTGATCCCTGCAGTCACAGTCTGATCCCTGCTGTCAGGGCTGCAAGGGAAGCCTCCAGCAGGAACTGCTGCACCAGAGTCAGGGAATGGTTGGAGTCAGGATGGCTGAACTGTAAAGAGGAATAAACCAGGCCCCTTTTCATGCTGTGATAAACAAGAAATCTGTGTCTTGGGTCATTTCTACCCTCTAGCAAGAGGGCTGCTGCAACAGTGTGCAGTTGTGGGAAAATGTTACGTGCCTATGCAGGGCTCTGACCCAGTTATATAATTTTTAGTGCTGTCTTCTTATGGAAACATAGAATTTTAACTGTACTTTGGAGAAAAGCTACTTTGTGCTTGATATGTCTTCTTGCCCCTTTGTTACTTGCTGTCAAAATAAGTACAAGGACTATTGGGCAGTCAATTTTCAGAGGATGCTACATAAAATTGTTTTATGCGGCAAAAGAAAAGCTGACCCCCAGATTTTGCTTATCCCATCTTTCTGCCCAAATGCTCATTATCAGACTTTTTCAACTATGCCAAAAACCATCCTGTGTGTGAAGAGTCATTTCTGAAAAATCAGGATATCACAATTTACCCGTCAGGGCTAAATGAGGGGGTTTAATGAATTCCAACACAAAAATTCCTAGGGTGGTTTTACTAACAGCAAGTTGCTTTAAAAGGACTATTTTCCTCTACAGGGATTTCAGTGAAGAGACAATGTTTATTTTTTCAGTGGAAAATTGATTGTAACTAAGAGGATACTTGGCTTGAAAGTGGGGAATTATCATATCATATGATTAAATGAAAGCTTACCTTGTTATAAGGTAACTAGACATATCCCAATAGAATTGAGACAATGTTTGATTAAGCCAGATTTTCCTACTTTAAATTCAAGGAACAAATTAAAGAATAATTGAGATCCTTTTCAGATCTTTTATAAGCTGAATATATAAAGCTGCAGCTCCAGGTGGCAAAGCAATTAGCTGATGAATAAAATCAACCACACTGTCATTCGTCAGATGTTTGAATTCTATAAGCCAGATAAATTAATGTGTTCCTTAAGCCAAATAAACGGTCATGCTCTTCATGTTACCACTGAGTTCCCCTGGGAATGGGCCTGGGAACATGTTGATAGAAAATCTAGGAACTGTCTCATCAGAAGGGTCATAATTAAATTGTCTGCTTTTGCATGTCTGAAATAAATGTTCCCTTTCATTGAAAAGATGACTGTGATGATGTTCTGTGCCTTATCAAATGGGAGGATAAGAGTGGAAGGATAAGAATGGGAATCTGAAGATTCGTGCCTCTCTTGCTGGAGAATGGGATTTTGGCCTCTGAGCTTCTGGTTAAGGACTGGGAATGGCAGAATCTGTAGCACGGTTTCCTTTGCTTGTGCCAGTGCTCAGTTTGGCTTTAGAAGTAACACTGGGGCAAATGAGTGAGACCAGTTAATCTGAGAGGACCTATTTGTGTACCAGCAGCTGAACTGGAAATGTGTTTTAGCTTTAGCCTTTTTGTGGTCGAGTTCAGAACGTGGGATTGTACTCTAAAAATCTTTCCCCATGTGCTGAGGGGTCTATCTGAAATGTTTATGTGGCTGTGGTTTGGTAGTCGGTGTCCAGCCAACAGAGGCGTAGCCTGAGCCCACTTTAAATCTTTAAATTAAAAAGCTGGCAGGCAGAAATCACCTCTTTCTACATAGACTTGCTGTGGTGGATGATTATGAAAGCACTTGAATCTCCAGCTTTGGTAATAGGAAGGGGGTAGACTACACTATGTATGACGGAGAAAATGCAAACTCTTCACTATTTTGATGCTTTTCTCCTTCATTACAAACCTTGGGTGGGTTCTTGAGGTGACTGGTAACACAAGTACCACTGAGTGAGTGATGGTTGGGTAAAGGCAGCCTTGCACTGCAGAGTTATTCACCTTGAGTGCAATACTGCTCCTCAGAGTGATCACTCAGTGTCGGTGTGTCTGTCTGTAACACTGGATACCCGGTCTGAGACATGAGCTGCTGTTAGGGGTGTATGTCTGCTTTTCCTGCCTATTTTATAACCTGCCATCTGGTTAATAACTAACAGTGAATGCTCCTGTTCTTTGAAACTCTTCCTTATTCTCTTCTTAAGAAAAAATAATCAGAAACTGTAAAAAAAAAAAAAAGGCTTTCAAATTGAATATATATTTTATTCTGCTTGAATTTTGCTCAAGCTGTGCTTTTATGTAACCTGAGTTGGTTTTCTGATTTTCAGACCTTTACAAACAAGAAATAATGGAAGAGTTATTTTCTGCCTAGGATTTAAGAAAACCTGGAGATGCACTACTGAGTGCATAACTGCATGAGAAAGCAGCTGTCATAAATAACTCGAGGCAGAATGGGTGGCTGTTTGAAGGCCATTGAGGCCCAGCAGTGGAAACAGATAGAAACTCACTTTGATTTGATCTTTCCTACCTGTTTCATGGGTTTTGGTTCTTTAAGAGTGAGTAAAGATCATCAATCCATATTTAAAATTGTGGGTTTTTAAACTTCTATTTAAACATCTAGTACTCCAGGCAACTAAAAGTATCTGTAGGAGGTGTTTATTTTGAGACTAGTGAGATGTTGGCAATCAGTGTAGAACAGCAAGTGTTGACAGACTTTATTTATGGGTGCATTTCACAGAAATTTGGTAGAAATTTCACTGAACTTGTCAGTTCAGCATCTGTTTTGTGCAGCTCAGAGTGACACTCAAGTCTCAGAACTTGCAGTGGAAACATTTATGTCCTGTGACAGGGAGAAAAGGGAGATTAAAACCACTTGGGCTGGTTGGCAAAAGGAGTGATAAGCAGAAAATCCTGCAGAAAATCTCTTGATGCAAAGATTACTTGAGTACTCAACTTTTGGGGGGCTTTTTATAAAGAAACATTTATTCTGAGGCCTTATGCACAAAATGATTTATACCAAATGGGGTTTGCTGTGTGGACTTTGGTATGTACCAGAGGATGTCTATTGAAATAATTTTCTGGAGAGAGGGTTAAATTTCTGCTTTTTTGTTTACTTTTTTGTTTACTTTTTTGTTTACTTTTTTGTTTACTTTTTTGTTTACTTTTTTGTTTACTTTTTTGTTTACTTTTTTGTTTACTTTTTTGTTTACTTTTTTGTTTACTTTTTTGTTTACTTTTTTGTTTACTTTTTTGTTTACTTTTTAACTTTTTTGTTTACTTTTTTGTTTACTTTTTTCTTTTTGAATTTTTGTTTATTTTGGGGGTCTTGGGGGTTTTGGTGGGTTTTTGTTTATTTTGGTGGGGGTTTTGGTGTATTTGTTTATTTTTGATTTTTGTTTTTGTTTGTTTTTGATTTTTGTGTGTGTGCATGTTTTTTGGTTTTGTTTATTTTTCAGTTTTTGTTTATTTTTATTTATAATTTTTGATTATTTTTGTTTATTTTGGGGTTGTTTATTTTGTTTATTTCTGTTTATTTTTATTTTCTTTTTGTTTATTTTTGTTTATTAATTGCTGTTGAATTGTTTGGTTACTTTGGGGTTACTTTGGGGTTACTTTGGGGTTACTTTGGGGTTACTTTGGGGTTACTTTGGGGTTACTTTGGGGTTACTTTGGGGTTACTTTGGGGTTACTTTGGGGTTACTTTGGGGTTACTTTGGGGTTACTTTGGGGTTACTTTGGGGTTACTTTGGGGTTACTTTGGGGTTACTTTGGGGTTACTTTGGGGTTACTTTGGGGTTACTTTGCTTTTTTGTTGTAGTTTTTGTTTATTTTTCCTCTTGCTTTTTTCCTCTTGCTTTTTTTCCTCTTTATATATATATATATGAATATGTATATAAAAATATATAATTTTTTCTCCCATTTCTTTTTTTCTTGGGACTTCTGTAGTCTGAAGTCTAAAAGGAGAGATGAGGTAGGTTATTGGAGCATTGCTTTGAATTTGTGATCAATGCAGGAAGCAGGAAAAGCTCTCAAATCAAGCCATTTCTGGTGCTCAGACCAGAGAAGTGAATGTCCTGGGGAAACAATTTTAGCAGCCTGCTCATAACATCTGACAAAACCAAAGGAGAGACTTCTTGTGTTATAGAAGCTCTGAAGAGTGGGGTCTTCCAGCTGCTCAGTCCTTGTGGCAGGAGTTTAATGTGTCCTGTGGTGTATGATGCTAATGATGATGGTAATGTCTGAAAATAGAACTTACAGACCAGCATTTTTTCAGAATAAACACCCAACAGGTTATTTCAGTGACCAACAGCATTAAAGTAGCTCTGTCATAATAAAGGTACCTCTGTTTATTTCCAAGTTTGGATTGTATGTGAAAGGTGTTGTCTTAACCTGCAGATTTTAAAGGAAATTTTTTGGTAGAAACCTTAGCTGTACTTGTAAGTAGATGAGAATAACACAAAACGTGGCCGTCATCTCAGCACAGATAATCACTGCAAAGAACAAATCTGTGGTTTTAAAATTGGCACAAATATGAAAACATTTGGCCAAATGTAAACAATCCCCTCTCACAGGACTTACTTAATTCAAGATACAGCATAAAAGAGTTTTCCTCCCATCACAGGAGAGCAGTTGCATAAAAAAGAGATTGCTTTGGATTTCTTGTTGATAACAAGTGAGTAGAAAATCTTTGTTTGCCCGGTGTGGCTGGGTACAGTTATGGATTTGTGGGTTTGTGGGGAAAATGGATGATAGCCCCCATACTAGTATTTATTCATTTTTCACATCTGTTCTCAGTCAGTTGAGTGATATTTATTAAAAAAATATTTTCAAGGCATGCCTAACTCAAATCTTCTGACTTCTTGCATTCATATTAGCTGAGATAATGCTCTTGTTTAATACTTAAGTAGTTTAAGTAGTTTGCTGAATCTGAGCTTCACTGTCTGTACAAAGAGAGCTGAAATGGAGAATCCAGTTTGTCCACTTACACTATTAAGGAGCTGTGAAATGTTTTGGTGCCGCTATAAAATTTGACTTTACAGGTTGATAGCCTACTTAGAGGTTTGCAGTACTCACTTGATTTGCCCTTTAAGATACACAAAACTAACTAAGTGTAAAATTTTGTTTGGTGTACCCCCAAAAATATTGTCTTCTTGTGGTTTTCTCTTCATTTGTCTCCCATCTCCATCCCAGTCCCTGTAATATTGAGTTATCCATGAAGGAAATGATAAATGTTTGGCTTGCATACAATTTGAGGTTGCACATAGCCAAAATCTGTTTTTGTTCCCCCAAATGAATAACCCAGAGACTGAAGTGTTTTCTCACACTTTGCAAAAATGCATATTTTAAGCAATATTATGATGATCTTTTTGAGGCCAATTTAAGCCCCAAACGAAGACACTATTTTTTCTTTATCCTGCTCCTTGGAAGCATTCTGCTCCTGGAAAACAATTTAACAGGAGCTGCAGTGCAGCTGTTACCAACTGAGTATTTAGAAATTGCAAGAAAATGAGGCCTTGTGTTATCATATTAATAATATATTAGCATAGATATGTATGTCCTACAGGACACAGAAATGTACAACATGAGTGGAGGTAACAAATGGCATTGCTGTGGAGTGAGGAATTGCAGCTTACAAGCAGCCAAGCAAAGCAGAAACCTCAGGGTATTCTTCTGTACTTCTTTACTGTGTCTTCTGAGGGATGAGGCAGTAAATGGTTTATATTCATCTTTGTGCTGTGTGCTATTTTTGTATGTATCCTCTTTGCTTATCCCATGATTAAAGGGTATCTGTATGCCACAGGAATTGTCCAGAAGGCTGCAGCCGTGATGGATTGGGTTATGGGGGTGTTCTGAGCATGTTGTTACAGTGTTAAGGGGACCCTTTTCTTTAGTGCCTCCAATTTTTTGCATGTTCCATCCAAGGGCAGGGTTCCACAGCTGGTGGAGTGTGGGGTTAGGCACAGTTCCCATTTATCTCCACTGAGGTACCTCCACTGCTGCACAGCCCACTTTGTGTCCTTGCTTTCAGGAAGAGTGCCATGGCAAGTTCAGTACAAAATCATCAGCCCAATGAAGCCTAAATTTGTCTAGCATAGCTTTTCAGGAGATTGATAATCATGGGTAAATTTGAGAGACCTAAACAACGGTTTGAAACTGTTTCTAGGCATTTCAAGCAGTTCCTACCTTGACTGTCCTTGCTCTTGGTTTGTGTTTTGATTTTTAAGAAAAGCCAAAGAGCTCCAATAGGGAGATTTAATAAGTCTGAAATAGCTAGTTATGACAATTTTGGCACAGGGAAGAAAGGAGTCGCTTCAGAAATACTGAGTTTTGTGATCTGTGTCACAGCTACTACACATCAGCATTTTTCTGTCAGAGGCTGATGAAGACCTGATTTCTTTCCTGTGGGTTTTGCTCCTGGAGTTGGAATGACCTGCTTCCTTAAGGTGCTGCCCACAAAGGAGGGTGCAAGTGTGTCTCTTGATGGAAAATGTGCACAAACCATTTCGGAATAGGCAGCTGAGAGATTTGTGTGCTCATCCAAGAGGTCTGAAAGGCACATGGAAATGTCCTGCAGTTCAACGCTGGCTTTTGTGGATTTGGCTGTTTGGCAGTGCTGTACCAAGGGCTGCTGATTATTCCAGGTGACTCCTTCCCTCAGCTAGTACAGCTCTGGGTTTGTCCCTGCTTAAGCCTCTGCTTGCCACTGGCTTTTGCAGATGTAAAATGATACAAAAAACATTTCCTTGCAATCTGGTGCAAGGTTTGGTGACAGCAATTCCCTGTCCCAGAGGGAATGAAGGGCTGCAGCTGCTTCCATGTGCTTTGTGGGCATATTACACTTGAAAGGAAAGAGTCTCTCCTCCAGCTCTGTGCCAGTGAGCACACAGCTGAACCTGGGCAGGAGAGCAGCTGGGGAGTCCCAACAGGACTTGGTGGTGGCTTTGTACCTCTCCCTGCTGCCCTGATTCCCTGTTGCACTCCTTGCAGTGTCTTGTCAGTAATGCAAGGCCCTGGGTATCAGGACTGACGAGAGGTAGTTCCAAATGATGGGTGCATGCAGTTCCCATATCACCTCCTCCTTACCCCACTCACTAAAATGTGTAACAAATAATCTGTGCTGGCAGTGGGATTAACACATTTGACCCTTAATGGCTCTGAAGGAATAATTGTGATGTCTCGGGTCAATAACTGTGTGAACTAAGGAGGATTTGCTTGATGCACCATAACATCTTCTTCAGAGCTGTTCATCCCTTTTGAGGGTCTATGAACCATTGGAACTTTTAAGTCTGTGTTCATTGTGCCCTGCTCTCTGTGTGCATGTGGTTAAGGCCTGGTAAGCGTTAAAAGCAAACTCTGCAGAATGCTGACAGATCCTCTGATTCCCTTCTAAGATACCACATTTCTGTCTCATTCACAAATCTCTTTTTTAATTGAAATGAGGCCTGCAAGCAATCTGAGATGATACAGTGACAGTCTCTGGGATAGCTGTTGCCTCCAGAATCCAATAGGAATTTCTGTTCCTTCATGCTGAACTCGTCTGCTCTATTTATATGAGCTGTCAGTCTGCTGGTTTTCCACAGAAAGGGAAAAGGGGAGTTGAGGAGAATTAGCTTTTGGGGTTTCTTTGAGGTTCCTTCTGTAAGGCTTGTTTCTATATGGAATTATTTCTTTTAGGTCTCTTTCACTCCTCACCTCCCACCTCTTCTGTCCACATTGTCCCCCAGATGAGGGTAAATGGCTTTTGAGTTTGGCTTTGAGGGAGGCAAGCCTTTCTGATGAAACAGGTCAAAAAAACCACTTTTATTCTGAAAAGTAACAGCTGTTTTCACTGTCTATTTGCAGATATAGTTTTGGGTATGGAGGAACAACTCAGATCAATGGGAAAAGAATCCACTGAATTAATGTAAAATTAGCTGTGTAATAATCAAAAGAAAATGTCTTTTTTTACAAGAAATGTTACTGGTCTTAACACATAATTGAGGAACAAGTCTAGCCAGCATACAATTATTTTTCAGGTCATTTTTCTTTTGTGGTTGGTGTTAAAGGCTCAGACTCCAGAATACCTGTTTCTGTCACCTCATTTGATGTAACTGTGCATTATGGATTAAATACCTTGCACATGAAGAGCCTGATCCTGGCAATGCTTTCTGCTGGGTGGTATTTAATCATCAGTAGCCTTTGACTTCTTAGACATCTCAGGAGAGGAATATTTGCACTCTTACTAAAAATATTTGCTGCATTTGGGATTGAATCCTTGCAGGAATCCTTCCCACTTGTCTGATGTGCAAGGATAGCAGCCAAATGGTGAGCAGTGCCTGACAGAGACCGATGTCACCACCGTTCCTGGGGTGTTCCTGTGCAGAGCCAGGAGCTGGACTTTGCTGATCCTTGTGGGTCCTTTCCAACTCAGGATTTTCCATGGTTCTAAGTCTCTGGGTGCCCATGTGCAGTATTTCTCTCAGAAACTGGTGTTTCCCCACATCAACCCCTGGGACATGGGTCTCTGCCCTGTGTGTGAAGCAGCCCAGACCTCTGATTTTAGTGTCTGAGGAGGCCTTCTCAGCAGGGACAGTGTTCTTCCTTTGCTTTTGGTGTGAAACATTTAGCCACATGCTAATAACCAAGAGTTGAGCTACTCAAAGGAGCTATGTACTGGTGTCAATATTACAATGGACTTAAAAAATCCAGAAACACTCTGCTTGAAATTTGCCGCTGTCATTTTAATTTTGTCAGGTGTCAAGAGAATGCATAGTGCCATCTAAGAAACAAATGCAGGGCCTGATTTATAGAAGCAGGGGATGAGGAGTTTGTCAGTCGAGCAGAGAAATTTCAGTCTATTCTGTTTTCCTCAGAAACCACACGGGAGCAGTGTGGTCCAGCCTTTGAGAAAGGAACTGCTGCTAGTCTTTCCTCTGGTGACTGAACCTATCTGTCAGAGGATGTCTCAGTCTGAGATGTAAGAACACAGAGCTGATGACAAGTAAAATATTTCACAGAATATCCATCTTTCACTTTGCAAATACTCCTTTGTGAGAAATCAGATTGTCAGTAAGGGCTACTCAGAATACTTACTATATTGAATGAAATACAGAATAAAGGCTGTATTTTGTGCTATTGCAGCCTGTGATTGGATAATATGAGGTAAAAAAAGAAGAAAAAAAAATCCTACTATTTTGATGAATCCATTAGCCATAATGATCTCATAAATGGAAGTTACCAATATTCTATTTCATATTTCTGACAAGAGGTAGTTACCAAAAAAGAAAAATAAATACCTTAGGAAAATACTTCAGGAGCATTTGGGGTGAAGGCATAGGTGCAAATATTTAAATGTTACAGGTTTTGTGTATATGTACAATTTTGAAATTATTTGAGAATCCCTGTGCAGATTCTGCATTAAGATTAATAACTTTGCGTGTTAAAGGTGTGCACTGGATCCTTTCTGAAAGATCAGGCAGGTGTAAGTACAGCACAGAGGAAAAGGTCTTTGTAGTATCTGGTACTCCCAGGAAAAGAGAAGCAAAAGGTTGCTGTTGCTTTTAGTCCTGTCATATGGGGTCATAGGATGGGAGCACCATAATGTGCTTTAGGGAAAGACTCCACTGCTCCATCCAGAAGCAGTGATTGTTTGCCTGAGGCTTGTTACAGAGAATGAAAGATCTCTCCTGTCCAGCCAGCCCCGGGGCTAATCCTTTTCTGTCTCTGTAGGTGTTGGTCTAGAGAGACTCAATGCTCAAACTCCTGGCAACACCTATGAAGACCTTTCAGAGGAAACCAGCCTACAAACCAGAAATAAAGTGTAGAGAAGACTGATTGTTGCTGCTGTTCTCTCCCCAGGTGGGGGAAGGCAGGTGAGAGCAGTGGTCAAGATGGCTTTCAATGGAAGAGCTTGGCCCCAAATGTCAGGTTTGGGATGGTGTGCAGGCATTCGCTGGTTTAGAGTCTTGGGGAACATTATGGAGAGAGTTGTGTAGGCATCAAATTTGATTTCTGACGAGATGGAATTCAGAGGCTGAGAATATGTTTGTTTTTACACTCAGACCCTTTTATCTTGTTACTTGTTCCTCAAAGCCTGAAAGAGCAGCACAGAGTGCCTGGGGAGCATCAGGTACTGCATTGTTAGCTGCTCAGGAGAGGGGATTGTCCTGCTCTGCACTGGGGCAGCCTCACCTCCAGTGCTGGGGGCAGTTTTGGGCACCACAATATAAGGAAGATGTAAAGCTGTTAGAGACAACCCGAAGGAGAGATATGAGGATGGTGAAGGGTCTGGAGGGGAAGCTGTGTGAGGAGTGGCTGAGGTCACTCACTCTGTTCAGCCTGGAGAAAAGGAGACGGAGGGGAAACCTCATTGCAGTCACAATTTCCTTGGGAGGGGAAGAGGAGGGGCAGGCACTGATCTCCTCTGTGGTGGCCATTAATAGGACCCCAGGGAACAGCATGAAACAGAGTTAGAAGAGGTTTTGATTGGAATTACAAAAAGTTTCTTCATCCAGAGTTCATTTGGGCACTGAACAGGCTCCCCAAGGAGGTGGTCACAGCACTTGAGCCTGCCTGAGTTCAAGAAGTGTTTGGACAATGCTCTTGTGCACTGGGTGTGACTCTTGGGACTGTCCTGTGTAGTGCCAGGAGGGATGATCCTGGTGGGTCCTTTCTAACTGGGGATATCCTATGATCATATGAGTGAAATTCATGTTTAGCCACTCTAATCTGTGCCTCATCTGATTGACCTGATCCCAAGAGCTTGGCAATACCAGAACTGACATAACTGAACACTTTATTCTTGCTGTATTTGCCTCCTCCCAAAAGCAGTGAACAAGGTCAATGATTCTTTACTGACGTGAGTGATTTTATTTCAGTGGTCCTTAGTCCCTCTTTGTTTATGTGTAGAAAAGACCTCCTATTGTCTAGATATGACTGCTAAGGTCAGTTTTTAGGTTGGTTGTGTTTAGCTAATGATAAAAAGGGCTGAGAAATCTGATCTTTGGTCTTTTACATAAAGCCCCAGCTCCTGGAGTCAAGTACTGAGCTGTTTTGTTTTTGATATCCCCTTTATTCCAAAAAAGGGAGAAGAGTTTGGCTTCCACTGATTTAGGGGTGAGGTGCAGAAAGCTTGAAGAAAAGTAATGGTTCACCAGTGAGCATTAAAAAATGGGAATCAAATCAAGAACTGCCAGTCCTCCTAGAACCTGACTCCCTCCAGGATAATATTGCAAACATCACGTCCTCTGACCAAGCATTAACTAACACTTGTCAAAGCCCAATTCAGCAGTTTCACAGGGGGCTGGTTAAATTCTGACATGCAAAGCACATTAGGGAGTTTGCAGTATCTCTTCCCATTTCCAAAACTTGGAAGAAATACCAGTATATTTCTGAAACAAGCAACCAAATACAATCATTGTGTTTGCAAAAGTAGAAATGGTGGCATACAGAGGAGTTGCAATGTTGGCAATTCTAGATCAGGAGATCCTGAAGAGATTTCTGAATCAGAAGATGAAGAATTCAGCATTCTCCTGATGTAGGAGAGTCTTTGAAGAAGGTGGCTCTGGGATATCCTGGCGCTGCCCCTGTTCAGAAAAAGCCTTGAGGAAAAGCCTGTCTTGAATGGGGATCCTGTGATCCCTATTTGGAATATCTGCTTGCAATAACTATATTTGTGTTACTCAGTAGTGCTGCCTGAAAAAGGGGTTCAGCTTGCCTGTAATTTTGGCCGTTTTTTGTCAGTTCTCACAAAGTTTTACCAGCACCTCCCCCTTCCTTTTTTTTTTTTTTTGTTGTTACTATTTTCAAAATCCACCTCTGGCAAAACAACAGTCCCAGCAGTCTGAAACTTAGAGAAAGCACTGCAATTAGTATTATGTTGACTAGATTTTGCCGCTGGAAAGGTGATTTGTGGTTCAAAACCACCCTGATAGTTTGACTGTAATTACAAACAGAGCAGACTCTCAAAGCATATAACAAGATCACTGGCAGGCAGCAAGAGTTTCTTCAAGGAAAGGAGCCTCTGTCATTTCAAAAGCCCAATATTCTCTTAAGAATGATAAAAAAAAAGATGATCAATGAGAATACATAGGAGATATGATCTTTCATTAAATGTAGATTACAGTGATCTTTGTCACCTTACGTTTAAAAAGCAATGCAGAGAATCAGCACATAGTAATTTAATGGAGTGAAATTCTTAGTGTGCGACCTTGTCTGCTCATTTTTGGGGTAAAGCTCAAGTTAGTGGGGCAGGTACTCGAGTGGGACCATGCTATTCTTCCACTCTAATTTCCAAGTATTGCAACAGTGTCAAATGCAAAGCAACTTGTCCAGGATTAGCAAGATCTCCATTAATATCCTTCCATACAAAAATATCTCTGTCAAGTTTTAATTAAATGAAAATACCTGTTAGATAATTTATTAAGAATATGGAAGATTTGTAAAACCTGTGACTTGTTATTTTAAGGATTGAATCTTCACTTTGAGGCTGGCATAAATCCACCAAAAGTCGATGGAAGTATCTAGAGTTACACCAGCTGAAAGGATCTGTTCTCAGTTTTACTCACAGTGTTTACAGCTTTTTTTCCAGAATGGAAGCAAACGCTGAAAAATACTATACTGCAGTGTTATTAGGCTGCTTATATCTCAGTCAGCATCAAGAAAACAGCTGCATAAGCACACATGATGCAGGTGGGACAATCAAAGGTGTGGAGGGAGAAGGTGTTCCTGTGCGCTTTATTAACTCTGACTGTGACTCCAAAGTCTTGGTGCGTGGCTGAATATCATGCTTTGAGCGTGATGCACAGGCTGAGCAGCATAGGGCCCACGCAGCTCCCTGAGCAGGGGTCTGGCATGCATTCCAGCAGGATCCCCTGTGGACACTGGGAGAGCTGGAAGGGAGATCAATCCAGCTGGATCTGCTGGCGGAAAAGGTGTTTGGAGCTGAGAAACTCCCCCAGAGGCAGAGGCAAAGTCATTGAGGGCTAGTGGTGGATTTTGAGCTTCAGAGGTTGTGGAGAAGGGGAAGGCATCTCGGAGGAACATGCAGAGATGAAGAGATTGTGGGCAAGAAGGAGGAATGGAGGGGAGGGCTTTGGTGACATCTTTGGTGTCACTCAGACTGGCTGAGCAAGAAGGGAGCTGGCTGGAGAGGGAGACAGAGAAGAGAACATGTTTAAGGGAGGAGGTTCTTGAAGTGGGATGACTTTGAGCTGTGTCTGAGCAGTTAGAGGCACAGGAAGATGTATAGATGTGAATTGTCTTGCCAGAGTCTCCAGGTGAACTGGAGAGACACGTGGCTCTTGCACCCATTACAAATGAGTGTGTCTAACTCGCTTGGGCTGCACGTTCCTTGGGAGGACAGCTGATCAGCAGGAGCATCCCCGAGGCTGGAAAAGTGTTCCTAACGGGACACCAGGGCTGTCAGCGTTGGTGTGAGGAGCAGAAAGGAGCTGCACTTCTCAGGGCCCCGTGTCTCTGACAGGATAACAGATGCTGTCCACAAAGTGCTTCAGATTTTGTTGCAGCCAGCTCAGATGAAGGGAAGTGAAAAGCACGCTGGGCTGTGTGGGATGGGGCCAAAGTGCAGCAGCCTCAAAGGAGCTTAGAAGTGAAAGTCTTCCACAGCTGTGTGGGAAATGATCAGCCATGGTGCAGGGAAGGGACAAAGATGCGAGAAATCTGTGTTTAGTTTAAACCAGTTCCTGGTTTAGTTCTTGTCAACAAGTCACTCCTTTCTGGCTGTGGCATGCTTCTCAATCTGCAGCCTGAAGGTAAATCCTTTTCTCTTGGTCCGTTACTTAGGCTGCAAACTTTATCCCCTTCACAATGGATGTAAAGTCCCATGGTTCCTCAGCTGATCCCTCAGTTTTACTGTCATACAAATCATTAGTAGCAATTACTGAGGGTCAGCTGTAATGTCATCTGCAGGGAATAAGCCTTTAGAACAGGTAGCTCTGTGCTGGACCTGCATTGCAATCTTTCTAATCCTGAGCTGTTTTATGGCACCCTCAATGCTGGACCACCAAACTGGGAAAGGAAAAGGATCCGTTGTGTTTGCTGTTCTTGCGTGAGAGTAGACTCTTTACAGGAAAGGATTTGAAAATGAATTGACAGAGTGATAAAGACCTTTGAAATGCTTGACTTCTTGTGTTTGTTTCACCTCAACAGCAGGTGTCTTCCTAAATATAAATTCCAGCTGAAACTTGGTCTCCTTCTCTCTTTTTGAATCTGTCTGTTTAGATCTAGAAACACTGTTTCAAGAAACAGCAAACAAGGCTTTGCTGTGAACACAATGGTAAGACATGTCTTGTTGTGGTGAAACTCTTCATATAATTTCCTTTTAGAGATAAAATGGGACTCATGAGGATGCTGAGGATAACACCACTGACTCCCCACATTTTAATTAAAGCTTATTTCCAGAAGCAGGAAGCCTATTTGGAAAAATCTGGACCAACTTCTTGCAGTTGTGTTACTGCCCTTAGTGAAGTCTGCTGAGACAAATAGGATTTCAGGTAGTGTGTCACTTATTCAGACTTTTTATTCTTCTTACACCCTTCTCTAGCACATCAGAGTCTATTTCAGAAGATATTTTCTTCTGTTAGATGCCTATATTAAGCTGCTTCTAAAATAATCCTCTTGGTATAGGAATTAGTAGAATTCCTTGGTGTGAGTAAGTGAAATCTGGTAGTACAAGGTTTAATGACTAAATGGATCTCTTTACATAGATTTTCCTGTGTGTGCAAGTGCATACGTGTAAATCACACTTTTGCATGGCTGAAATCTTCAGTGTGGTTAATAAACAGGGAAAAATATTTAATCCTTTATTTTAATCAGTGGCTTCATCTGAAACATATCACCATTAATTTTTTGATTTTACTTGTACTGAGATTCCCATTACAACCTGTTGTTTTATCACATTAGTCATTAACCTGTGGAGCAGGAGTGGAAAGCCTGTTCTTCCTTCTATCCCAAATAATTTAAATGTAGTGCTCACTGAAGGTCTCAGGTTTTTCAAACCACTGGAGTCCAGTGTGGTGCTTTTTACTCGGAAACTTCAGAGGCTGTGAAAACATGACTCCCAAACCTGCTGTTAGCCTGAAATCCTTTTTGGTTTGAAACTTTCCAAGTGGCAAAAGAGCCTCAGGAACCACATTTGGTGCTGAGTACCCATGGCCACGTGGCTTTGATCTGGGTAGAATGCTTATGAGGGGCTGTGTCTTTTTGCTTAGGATTTGTAGCATGTTACTGTTAATCAAACTTTCTGACAGGGCTCTATGACAGGGCTGATACACACTCTGCTTTTTAAAATGTGCATCTGGCACGCTCCTGTCACGGCCCAAGATGTGGAGATGTTCAGCAGTGGCTTCTCTGGCAGATCTACGTGCAAAGCCTTTGGACATCACCAGCAGCAAAGGCAATCTAAGTGACAAAACAAGTGATGGGCCAGCTAAACAGAAGTTTTTGTCAGCTTCCTGGAAATGTTGCAGCACTTGCAGCAGGAATTAGGGATTTGTGACGCTTATTTTTCACTGTAGTTTAGGTACTCCAGCTTCCTATTGGGGTTGTAGGGAGGTAGGATCTTAAAATGGAGAGGAGCAGACAGGGGACAGGCTTTCATACTTGAATTCTATCTGCATGTTGAGAGTGCCTTAATTTTCTGAAGCTCCAAAGTAGCCTTTTGCTCAATCAGCTGCTGATAGTAGCTACTTGCAGTTAGAACTGATGAAGCACAGGAAATTTGGCAGGACTCTGGCGTTTCAAATGCTTTGATTGTTTCCCCTTCTCAGTCGGGCACCTCTTGGATGTTGAGTAAATAGAAATGCCTGCCCTGCCGGGAATACCTGGAGGCCACAAGGGCTGGCCATCGGTCTGTGGTGGGTGTTTGAAGGGGGAAATACAGCCCGGGGCGTTGTCACATCTGGTCCTGCAGGAGCATCTCCCGCCTTTGGGATGGGCTGTGAAAAGCTTGAGCGGGCTTTGAGGAGGGCAGAGCCATTGATAGCACAGCTCCTGCAAACCAGGCTGTGTAGCTGGGGGGAAAAAGCACTCCCCAACAGCTGGGAAGCTGCTGGAATCTTATAACCAGGGGATGGTTTGCTGCGAGTGCTGCGGAGAGTGCTCGGGGTTAGGCATGCGGTGTTAAAGGTCTTGAGGGAGGAAGGGGGCAAATGTAGTTGTGATTTGTCACTGCCCTGTTTCATCCCTGACAGCTGCCTGGGGATCGTGTCAGCCCCCTACAACAAGGTGGAGCAGCTTGAACAATTCTAGCCTGTTCTTTCCTTCACAATTGTCCTTTTCCTTGAAAGAGAGCTTTTGACCCTTTCATAACCCAGAGTTGTACAAAAGGATATCCCCAGTTTTGCCCTGCTGGTTCAACACTTCAAAATCCTTCCAAAAGTTTAAATTTCTTTGTCTTCTACTAGAATATTTGATAGCAAAAATTTCCTCTAAAAATATTTTAGAGGCTTCACCTTGATTATGACATGAATCTAAATGTTGCCCCCTGACCCTTTCTTAGTGTCTTTACTTTGTTTTTGCAGATACTCAAGAATGCTATAACTGAATAAGCTTAAAGCAAACTAAGGCTTTCCAAAGCAGAGGTACTACAATAAGGCTGTATTTATACTGAGGTTTGTTTGGACCTGATGAGTTAACACCCATCAAACTTGACTGCCATTCTAATCAGGATGAAGCCAGAAATGGCTATAATCATAGTGTCTGACCATCCTCCTTGAAATTTTCTAAAGCCCTGCTCTAAAGTTGTAGGGAAGGGAATATTGAGAGGCTGCCTAAGAGGATTTATAAACCCTCCTGAGCCTATTCTTTCTTTTTGCTCTTTTATTTCAAAGCCATGGCATTTGCCTTTCTTTTTCTTTTTTATTCTCCAGGTCAGAATAAGTATTTTTTTCTTTATAGCAGACATCTTAGCACAGCTTCAGCATTTAGAGGCCAGTCCTGTGTTTGCTGAAGCCACTGATTTCTAGGTATGTAGAAGGGAGCCCTTCATGCCTGTCTTTGCCTTCTGAACTTAACTCTTTAAACACAGTGCTCAAACTTTGGTCTGAGTTATCCAGCCACTATTTGCTCAAGGCACTTACCTCATCATCAAGGGATTTTACACCTCTCAGTCTAGGAATTTTTATGCCTGCAGCACTTTGTTTGAAGGGAGGAAGCAGTGTTATCTCTGCATGGCACAGGGGTAGCCAGTGTGGGGAGAGTGACTTGTCCAAGGCTCCTCACATGCTCAGTGACCAGGAAGATTGGAGCCTCTGTGACTGTCCCCATGTTCACTCCATGCCCTGCCCTTGTGGGAATACATACTGTGAGGAGGGGCCTTTGTGTCTCGATAGAAGGGAGCCTTTTTTCCCAGCAATATGAGAAACTGGCTTTCAAACGTACCCTTGTGAAGTTCCATCATTCTAGCATATTGGATAATTTGGGTAATTTGCATTGAATGCCACTGTTGAGGAAAGAAAGTTAATCTGTTGTCATTAAGGATATTACAGTGTTGCACACATGGTGAGGGGAAAAAAGACTAGTGGTAAATAATGAAGCCACCTGGTAGGAAAAGTATGAAACAGAATATTCATTTTTGTTCAATGGGAATAACAGATGACAAAAGTGAGGCTTTCTTCAGATTGTTTGTTTACAGAAAATTCATATCCACTGAGACTGTATGTTAAATTCGCTCTCTGATGTTACTGTTTGCAGGATGCATGTGGCCACTAGAGTATGTTCTTATGATCTTACCATTTATTTACCTTGATACAGAACTCCAATTACTGTCAGAGATGCTTCTTGTTAAATATGGTAAGATCTCCAGCTTCTAAGAGAGTGAATATGTATTCTTTACTCTGGGGCCACACTGAGCATGATGCAAAGGAATGAAAATACTGGGGACTTGGGTGCAAATTAATTAAGTATCTAAAGATAACAGTGTAATGAAAATAGTTTGAAGGAGTTTGGGCTTTGGAGACAGATGAAATTTGGAAGAGCGAATAATACAGGAGCATGTTTGTCTTTCTGTTTAGGAAGCTTTTTCAAAGCATTGGTTTTTCTTTGACATAGATGATGTAAAGCCTAGTGCTTCCAGAAGCTGAGGACCTATCACTTTTATTAGTATTAATTCTTAATAATTTAACAAATGCCCAGAGTAGTTTTAGCTATGGTCCCTGTAGACACACAGAGTACTTGGAAACTTTGTGTCGACAAAGTCCCCAGTTTCTAGTTGTCACTGTGATTTGAGGAAAAAATAAGGCAACTGTAATGTTAGAGGTGAAGAAATATGGATAGAAGTTTTTAGGGCAAAAGCCATGTAAGCCCATTTGTGACCACTTTTTGTCACTGTCCACAGGTGAGCCATTAAATCACATTCCTTAATGGCAGTCCAGGCTGAAAACTTGCTGGCAGCCCAGAATGTTTGCCTTTAAATCCTGCGTAGTAATGGCAAATTATTTCTGGGAGGACTGTTGGCTGTTGAAGCAAGTTCTAGCCTCCAGGAATTTCAGTGTCTTACTGTCTCAAAACCAGTCAGCTGGCTTAAGAGTAGTGACTGAAGATGAGCAACTCACGATCAAACACTGAGGTGAGCAGGAGTTGGAGAGAGAACAATATCTCCATAGTTGGTTTGGTTTTGTTTTAAATTTGGTTACTCAGAGAAGGTTCTGAAAATCCCAAATTCCAGACTCAGTTATTGTCATGGTTTTAAGAAATCAGGACAGCAATAGACAAAGAATATTTAGAAGGAAGGATTAGTAAAAGAGAAATATAACTTTGCTAAAAGTGTTTTATCTAAGTGCCTTTAGATCAGTTCCTCTTTATAACTAATTTCTTAAACAAAAGAAGCTTGATCTGCTGTATAGCATCTTTAGAGTCTCTATGGTGTTATAGAGGCAATTCTTAATTTAAAATGTTAAGGAGGCAGCTCCTAGAACTGTAATGTGGAGTGGAACTGGTTAGGAGACAAAGCAGTTATACCGTAAGAAATATTGCTGTGCTGAAAGGAAGGTCTCCTGGGTGAGTTTTGGCACAGGATTTGGTTGAAGATTTTTCTTTAATGATGCTGGCATGAAAATTGGAGCATGCTTGAACTGATAGGGAGAAATGAGATGCACTGGCAATAGAGAGGAGGCCTGAAATCTCCCATGGGAAAACTAAGATAACCCTGAGAAAGCAAGTGAAAGAGAAGGCATTAAATGCACTAGTGAAAAATGTAAACCACACTCATAAATATCCTATTTCCATTGAAAACTCATAATTTAGAAGTATGTAAGTAGGAGGGAGACTGGAATGCAGTTCTTGCTTTGAGATGATTGAAATATGTGAAGTATCTCCATAAACGGTGTTCTCGGATGAGAAAAAGATCTATCCTCTGTAAATATTCCCATGTGCTAACACGAGCAAACCAAGAAGAGGAATTTGGAGAGGAGTTCCTAGGATACTCTGGGTTTATCTCCTGTGGGAGGGTAATTTGTTTAACCTAGAGAAAACAAGGCTGAAAGGGAATAATAAACTTCTAGAATCACAAATGAGAGGTAGGAAAGTGCTATGTATGAAGTGAGAGTTAAAAAAAAAAACCACCACCTGGAAGAACTTAAAAATATGGGTTTAAATACCCCATGGAAGGTGAGCAGATCTAGAATGCATTTAGTGTGAAAAGTAGAAGGTTACTAGGCATGGAAAAGGCTGTTTCCCTGAAGCAGCTTTAGAAGAACAGAATGTTCTTCTTTGGATTTGTGCCTGCTTCCAGGCCTCCAATATCATCTTAAAGGCTGTAATTCCTATGTCCATGCATCCCAAGCTCTGAAAACAGTGTAGTGCTTTCATCTTTTTTAGCTGAAAAGCTAATAAATGGCAAAGTCTGACTCCGTCTGGTTATTGCAGGTGTCTTGAATCCTTCTCCTGCTATGATGTAATCCAAAATGATGACATTTGTGTTCATGAGTGGTCTAGTCTTTTTTTGGCTATTGGCTGATGTTTTATGGTCATTTAGGGTCCTGTGGCTGCATCAACTGTTCCTGTTACTACTACTGGTTTTAAAGCTGCCTTTTTTGCTATAAAGTTGTATGAAGATTTTTGAGACGGTGCTTTTTATTCCTTTCAAAAAGCTCCAAGGAAGCTGGAAGATTTGTTATGGGCAATTTAATTTCATTCATCTTTCCAACAGCACTCTTATTTATTTATTTTTGTTTTGTTTTGTTTCACATCATCTTACTCAGCATCTTTCTTAAATATGTGGTGGAGTTTGTGTGACAACTGGACCTCCAGAAACATGCTGCTGCACATCACCTTTATACCAGAGGCAACTGACTCCCTCTGCAGCTTTCTGCCTTGCCTGGGAAAGATCAGTACCTGGATGAAGGCCAGTCGGCTGTAACTGAACCCCTTCCACAGGAGATAAAAATGCCCGGGAATTCATCCATCCACAGGGCAAAAAAAAGCGGGATTTGCTGGCTTTCCCACAATCAGCCAAGCTGCCATTAGTGGGTGGACAGAGAGGATCTCTTATGCTTAGTGCAAGAGTGATAGTTTCCTGGATAATGTGGTATAAACACAGCGTTGATACCTAGAGCTGGAATTTTTGTGGAGCACGTCATTCTGGCTTCTACCTGTGCAGGCAATGGGGGAAGCTGTGCAGATTTCAGTGGAAGCAGAGATTGAGTAACTTCTGGGCTATTTTGAAGAATTTCAGCCAAGGTTGAAACAAACACTGAGATTTTGTTCAGAATTTTTTTTCTTAGGTATTCAAAGAGTAGAAAAAGCTTTTCTTTAAATGGTGAGTAAAATACTTCTGTAAGATGACAGCTAAGAAAAATATCAAATTGTTTCTAATAATAATTAAAGCAGTTGCTAAGCCTTGCTGATTTATTTCCTTAGCCCAAGCTGTATTTGTGCATTTGTTTTATTTATCCCAGAATATTGTAATAACAATATCAAAAGAATTTACAGTGGGGTATACTAGTTTACTTTCATCAAAAAAAGTTACAGCAGATGCTTTGAATTTACTGCAGATGGTGGCAAATATTTGCTTTATTATGAGGCTACACTAGTAGAGTGTCATGGCTGTTATTTAGTAAATCAGCTCATGATTCAGGTGGTAATATCTATTAGCTGTGGCTGGCAAGGCTCAAGTGAAAGAGAAAATAAACCAAATACTCAGCCAGTTCTTGCTCTTGGAGCAAACCTTTTTTTCTTTGGATAAACATGATTTTTTTGGTTTTTTTTTATTTGGTTAACTCTCTCATTTCCCTCTTTCCTACTTGACTGTGAGCATTCCTGCAGCCCTGCAGGACTCCCACCTGCCCAGAAGCAAGGTCTCTGCGTGAGCAGGACTGCTGGTGTGGCCTCCCTGGGGTCCCCCATCACAGGGGGGTGATGTTTAACAAGGCCCTTGCTGGATCCAGCATTGCCTTCTGCTCCTGACTGACATCTGCGTGGCTTTGTCCAGGGCAGGAGCACCCAGCCTGCTCGAGAGGCTGGGCAGCACAACTCTTTGTCCTTCCTCAGGAGCTCAACAGAGCTGAACTTCACTCTTGAGCAGTAGAGTGAGGTGGTGGATGAGAGCTTGATGTAAATGGATTTGACACGGAGGTGCAGGGATGTGACCTTGTGCCCTGGGATCAAGAAGGTGACGGGTTTGTGGGAGACCTATCGCTACAGTCTCAGAAGAAATTGTATTTTGTATCCCAATGACACCATCAGGCCTTAATGGTCAACATCACCAGGAGCATCCACCACACTCTCTTCCTATGTATGTGACTTAAGCTCTGTCCCTGCCCGAGCTGAGCTTTGTTAAAGGAGCTTTAGTCTCTCTGCCTGTCAATACCCGTGAGCTGGGGGCTCTCTGTGGCTTGTCTCGTCACCATGGATGTCCCTTGGTGCTGTGTCTGACTTGGTTGCCATCAGCACGTCCAATCCTGGCTCTGACTTGTGCTCCCAGCCTGATCTTGGTCCTGCCTCCTCTCCCCGAGCTCTGGGATGACCCTGGGTGCCATCCTGGGACTGCCTCACCCACCGTGCCGGCTGTGGTGGGGCTGGGGTTTTGCTGGGAAGATCTCAGCCGTGAGATTCCCCTCAGATCCTGGCTCCCTGTCCCTTGGGGAGAAGCTGGTCCACGTGGTGCTCCTGCTCGTTAAAAATGTCAGATATATCTGAGCCCTTCTGTGTCTGTGGAGTGAGCACGAAACAGGAAATATTAACGGGGTAGGTTCGCATGTTTTCCTCCATCTCTTTCTTTTTTTCCCCTCCTAAGAAATGTGGGAGCGAGCCAAACACGAAGAAAGTTGCCTTTATTCTGTCTTATCAGCAGTGCTGCTGCACCTGGTGCCGAGCTGAGCCACATGAAAGGACAGGGCTGCGTCCTGTGTGCAGTGACGCCAGTGCCAGCTCATGAGGTAATTCTGAGAGCATTGGGAGCAGGAAGCACAGCCCCTCTCCCCAGATATCTCACTCCCCGGGCAGACTCCAGAGGTTTGAACAGCTCGGATAAGGAACCAAAGTTTTTGATGCTTTTATCACGGCTGGTTGGAACATATAAATGTCTTGAGAGTACAGAAGGCATAAAAGATGTACTTGAGGTCCTTGAGTTTGTTCCCCCAAAAGATGTGATGGTTTTCCTAGGTGAAGGGTGCATCCACACAGCCCAAGGATGAACAGATATTTGTTCCTTATAGAGCTTGATGTCATAACTGTTGAAAATCACAAAATCTTTTCATTCAGACCCTTTGAGAGGGTAAGAATTGTCTTATTTTGCCAGTTTGATCTTATGTGTGAGATAATGAATAATTTTTGCTGTGCCAGAATAGGTGTTAGAAAACAGGAGGTATAAGAAGGGATTAAAATGTTTGGGATAAGATCAGAGAAAATACTCCTACTTTAAATTAATAACTGCATAATTTGAAATATTGGAGCACTTGCAGCCATTTGCTGAGCTCCTTTTGGGAGTAAGGAAGTGTGTAAAAGTTAATCCAGTTCCACGAAAGGTAATCTTGTTATGAGTTAATAACTAGTAATTTCTAGGTTAATGGATATCCATGAGGAATTGTCCAATGTTTTTGCTATCTAATTCATGTCTACGTTATGAGGGGAGTGGGATTCACTACTCTTGCATATTTTTTAACAAAACAATTGCCATTAAAAAAATGTAT
This sequence comes from Prinia subflava, assembly GCF_021018805.1. Classification (NCBI taxonomy): domain Eukaryota; kingdom Metazoa; phylum Chordata; class Aves; order Passeriformes; family Cisticolidae; genus Prinia; species Prinia subflava. The sequence continues at coordinate 110,756,793 of NC_086248.1, read as the reverse complement.
ACTTTGGAGAGTTTTAATTATGTTAATTATCACATATTTTGTTAATAACATTTTCTTTTGAAGATGCCCATTAGAGGTTTTAAAGTGTTAATTTACTGGAAAAGCAAATGAGAACGCTGTTTGAAATTTCCTTTTAAATTAACTTTACTTACTTTTATGTCCTAATTAAGTGGAGATAATAGTATTGATGGAAATATTACAGAACCAGGAATTAGTGCTCAGATATTTTACTTAATACCAAGACTTTAATCTTAGTGTAATGTATCTTTTGTTCTAATCAACATATATAGCCTTTGCATTTAATTTACTGATGTGTTTTGATCAAAACTATCTAAATAGGAACACTGATGCAAAGTGAAACTATCCTAACAGATAGCATTCCTGATACTGTTGCACTCCTTCTGAGTAATAGGTTCCCCCCACAGCAGCTGTAATCTCCACTGGAAAAACCCTGTTGAGGGTTTTTTAGTATTTGGAGCATTACCTCATCACGTATTAAGTAGTACACAGTGATCCCACTTAAAACAAACTTTCCGTAGTGTTTGCAAATCAGTCTAGGATGTGAAATTCCCTTCAAGTTTGGCTGCTCCACTGCCTGGTCCCACAGAAGCCATGGAATTTGCCTATTGCATAGATCTTTTTAGATTGTTGTACTGATGTGGCTGTTTCTATGTATCATGGGTTTTATCTCAATAAAACTGCATTGAGACTAGGAGATACACTGGAAAAATAAGTAAAAATCCCTTACTATCTAAGCAGTTGTATTCCTGCAGTATTGGTGTGGGGATCAGACCTCAGGGGAAGCTCTAATCCAGCTGAATGAAATATCAGTTTTGCCCTGGTACAAGGGAAGTCAGACTTTCCTGCGTGTCCTAACCCAGCCTGAAGGGACTGGGCAGGGTTTTGTGAGGTTTTTCACATGCTGCAGTACAAAATGGGAGAGAGGCAGCAGTGGTGGATACCTGCTTAGCACATACACACTCACTCTTGGGGGATGCCCTGCAGGAGAATTCCAGAGGGTTTTGTGAATTTTGTGCTTCCTTCATGAATGGCCCATGGCATCTGCTCATCAAACTTCTACCTCTGTGTTCACTCCCAGAAGAGCCATTCTACAGTGCTTGGTCTTCTCTGGTAATTTTTCCTCTGAAGTCCATGCCTGGCAGTCCTCTAGAGGGTCAGAATTGATCTGAAGCCCTGGAAAACCCATTCCCCATTCTCTGTTTTGCATGCATCGCTGCATTTTTGCCACTGCAGGAGAACCTGTGCACTGCTGGGCCTGTGGCTGGCAAAGCTGTTGCAGCGTGTGGTGTCTGTGACAGGCTGCAGAAGATCCAAGCAGAGCAGTATGATGGGTTGGTGACTGAAGGGGGGCACTTGTAAAAGCAGTGCAAGCTATGTAAACCAAATATCCAATTTGCTCAGAAGGGGTAATTTGAGTTACTTTTAAATAGTTAGCTTTTATGGTCAATTGGGTACTGCCACATTACTAGTAATAAGCCATAAATCTATTTGGTGTAATATGAAATCATTTTTTAAGGCTCTCAGACTAAATTTTTCAGGTAAAGGGGAGAAATTGAAATTTATAATCCATACCCCTTTTTTGTGTAAGTGTTATTAATAAATTAGCAAGAAAGAGGCAGCAGATGGAATGAATTGTTGTAGTTCATTAATTTTATGATGGCTTTCTTTGCATGAGCCAATTATGTCTGTCATTGTATCTCTAAACTGCAGTGGTGCCCAAAGGAAAGGGCACACAGACAGGGACAAATCATTGAGGGGATTTCCTGCTTTCTGAGGTTGCCAGAGAAAATTCAGTCTCTGGTTCTTACTAATAGCTTTAGTCAAGATATCAGGCCCCAAAAGCTGTGGCAGATGTGGTTCTTAATGCTACTTCCAGAATCTTGGTAAAGGGATGATTAGTCTTGTTCAGTGTGCACAAAACTGGACTCTTCTGTCTGAAATAATTATCAATTCCTGATGATGATTAGAGTTTGAGTTTGATCTCGGTGCGCCGTCACGTTCTCAGGATGTGTTCAGGAATGCTTTCCAGTGATGCCATGCTGCAATTTGCAGAAACAAGCACCTATGTGGTTAAGGACAATAAGAAGGAAAATTATGTTTGTGGTGCCTTTGTCTCAGGAAAGCTTCCTTTATATATGTCATTGTGACCTTTTTAATTAGAAAAGGCTCTGTTATCTCCTGAGACCCTGTGTGGTAATACACTGATAGTTTCATGTGGGACATGGGTTGATTTGCTTTACTTTCAGACCTTGCATTCTCAACTTGGAGATGGTGGTTGTTTTTCTGTCAGATGTATGCTTCTCTTAATGACTGTAGTTTATTACCCAGTAGGTCATATCCTGTATATATTTTAAGAACAAACACCTCTGAGATTGTGACTTGGTGGAAGGAGATGACATGTGTCATTGCTGTTGTTTTCACTACAGCCTTGTGGAAAAACTAATTACCTTTTCATCTTGGTAAATTCAGAGGTCAGTTTACCACTACTATATCACAACATGACAGGGAACATGGGTAATTAGGTAGGCTGTGTAACCTGGATATTCCATGGATCTCATTACATCTTATTTAGAAAGGCTATAATTTGATTGGTGGAAAATTAAGGCATCTCCTCATGGGTCATTTTATCTTTCTGCAATAATAATTCTTGGCTTGATTAAAAATTGATCCAGTGTCTTAAAGTGAATTTATTATTGCTGCAATCTATCACCCACAGACAGATAATCTGGTTCCCATCTTTATCTGATTTGAAAAATCTGTCACTTATTATGTGTTGTTTTTTTCCCAATCATTTAAATTGATGGTTTGCTGAGGCAAGGCGTGCTGCCATAGGCTTCTTGGAGAAAGCATGTACGAGACTTTCAGCCAGTATTTTTTACTGCAAGGAATCTGATACTGTGTCAAATATCGATTGGAACTGTGTTGTGGCATCATTTTCTCTCGGGGGAAAAAAAATCAAGCAGAAATTTTGGATGCAGAGCAATAAGAAGGACAAGACAAGTCATACTGCTAGGGAAGATGGTCTGTGTGTTCCAAGTGTCTGGGTAAATTCCTTGGGTGCTGCAGCTCCTGCTGAAAGCAGATCTTAAATTGTAAGAGGCTGGTCCCAACCTGTTGAGAGTCCTGAAACCACCTTAGCCATGGAGCTGTGTGCCCAAAACCTGACCTGTTAGGTTAAAAAAACCAGAAAAAACAAAGGTTAGATCCATGAGCAGTCTCACTGGAATCAGAGCTTTAGGAAATATTTTTTCCTCTATTGTATTCTTGAGATTTGATAGGATGTTCAGGCTTCGGTTTTCCTCTAATTTGTTCATGTAAAAGCAGAGTGGGAAATTCTGATCAGGGAAGAGTGATCTCCAAATTAAAAAACATCCTAGTTGAAGAAATGTTGCAGTAAGCATTGCACTAAGAATACTAAAAGGATTTGACTCATCTCTAAAAACAACATTTATAAACCAGATGTAATTGTTGGAAAAACACTATTTATAGTACAAGCATGAGAGAATCTCCTTGATTCCTAGGAATTTTAACACACGTTCTTTCCAGTTTTTCAAGATATTTTAAAAAACAGGATCACATTTATTCTTGTCCAGAACCCTGGCAGATCCAGTGCACCTATACCTATGCTTATAAGGGAACACTGGCAACTATTAAATATGGTCTGATTCCTGCAACTAGGCTGGAGAACAAGGATGAAAGGAGATTGTGCAGCTGGTGAAGGGGTGGGTGTGTGAGAGAAGGAATGATTATCAACAGTCCTGCTGTATGGCTTTGGACTGAGGCAAAAACGTGAAGAAATAGAGGCACACAATTTTTGGTTGGATTTCTTGAAGCAGAGTCGAGTCTAGGGCAGGCATTTCTCTCAGCAAACTTCTTATTATTTAAAATAAGGTGGCTCTAATCAGATAAATAGATGGAATTTAGCTCTGGAAATTTGTGTAGTTTGGAGATAGTCTATAAATTTGGACTGAAAACAAATAGTAGAAAATAATCGATGTAATAAACCTTTAGTCATGGAAGAGAAGCTGGCTGACATTCTATCCTTTGGGTAGTCAATGGGAATTTTGTTGCTGAGTTTTGTATGTCTGAAATTTCACCTTGTGCACACTGTAAAATGTGTCCTTTCTAGCCTAGAATTAGGCCCAACTACAGGATTGGAGTGCAGATAAAAGCAATAAGGTGTCACTTTCTCTGTGACACGTTGCCAGCAATATGTGAAAAGCCATCCAGATGGGTGAAGCTGCATGTCATCTTCAAACAGGAGAGATCAAGCTGGTAGATGTGGGGTGGATTTCCCCTCTTGTGTTTCACTGAGGGTAGCAATAATAGCTGCTGCTTGGGCTCCTTAAACCCAAATTTCAGTCTAAGCTAGGCTTAAATTTCATGATTAAACAAGATCTTTCTAGAAGCAGAGGGTTGTTACGTATACTAAGAGATTTGTATTTGGGCTAAATATCCCTAGTGCCTAAAAAGACCTGATATTATTTTTACAGGGATTTAGCATCTCCACCCAGGAAGTAACACCAGCAGAAAATAGGGTCAACAGCATGGTAGCAGTAAGGATAAATAAGTAGAACAGAACTGGATGAAAAAAATACCCTCCATTAGGTTTTAGTGTCCAAATCAGCATTACAATCTGTAATCGGTGTTGCAAGATCAGGCCATAGTTCTGTGCGTCCTATTTAATTATTAATGATTTTTTTCTGCTGCCAACTTATTATAGAAGAAGTTTTTGCACTTCATACTATTTGGGCTGAATTTGGATTTTTCTGACACTTAATGCAAGTGTGTGTCTGTAGCTAAGGAGCCTTGTGCCAATGCCTGAAATTTCCAAGGCAGAGCTGACATGCATAAAGGCTCTTCTCAGTCACCTCTTGCCCTGCAGGCTGCTCAGGGCCTTGTTCCCATGGATTAGGAACCTGGGCTTGGGGTGATGCAGTAGAGGGAGTTCTGCTTGTGGTGTTTTGAAACATGTTTTACATTAGAAATCATGAAATCACATTTTGCTCAATACAGATTATCATCGGAGGTGGTCTTGGAATTTTTTCCTCGGTAAGGTCATGCTGGTCTTTAATCTTCCTGTAGTGTAAAAATGCTTGTGCTCATTCTTAAGCAGATGTACAGTGTTGTTCTCAGGAGAGTGTAGGCTTGCCTTGTGGGCGTGGGCACTCAGAACAAGTCAAAGGCTTTGGAGGAAGATTGCTGTGCCTACACTCTCCTGAACATGGCATCACTTACTCAGCTTCCTCAACTCACAAGCTCTTGGGCAATTGCTTTAGAAGGTGTTGGTCTGTATTTTCACTGTCCTTCTCCCTATCTTGTGATTTCCTCACTCAAGAAATCCCCAAGAACATCCATCTTGTCTAATCAGATGAGCCTTTGCAGTCGTGGTTGGGTCACTTGTCCTGTCCATTGCTTCTCACAAGTGACAAACAGGGCGAGGTTCCTGCTGTGTTCACCACCAGCAGTGATACCAGTGAAGAAGGGAGAGAGGAAAATGGTTTGCAGGGTGATGACACAAATGACAGCACCGAACACTGTGCTGCATCTGAAACCAAATGGCTCTTCCCCCTACCCTTCCCTTTATTTATAAGTTCTCTTCTTGCCTTTATTTATAACTCTGTTTTCCAAGCGCGAGAACTAATTACCACATTGTGTGGTTTCATTTACTCATCCTGCACATAAAAAGTATTTCCTGTGCTCTGAAAGTAACAAACTGCAGTGAAATCCAATAATCTTTTATACAAATGATCCAAGCACAGATAGACTGTGTGTCAGAGGCTGTGTGTGTTACCAGCTCTCCTGACAGAGCAGAGGCAATTCCACTGGGGAACTGGCAATGTTAACAGTTTTTCCACGCAATATTGAGTACAGAGAGGTACCAACTAATCTGAAGTAAAATGAAGTTAGTGCTGGTGATCTCAAATTATTTAGTGTATCATATATAAGGCTGGTTTGTTTTTTTGTTTGTTTTGGAGGGAGGCAGGGAGGAAAGAAAAGGAAGACTTCATTAATTAGAAAATGAATCGTGGGAATTTGTATCCTGTACTCATGAACAAATAGAGATTTATTTGAGGAACAGCTATTATAACCCCCATAAACCCAACCTGAAATACCAAAATAATACCTGCTGGATCAGCAGATGTCATGAGGAGTCTGATACACAAAAGTAAAAGCCCTGCATTTTCAGCCCCTCAGAAGTTTCTCTTCAACACTGTATACCACCTGATGTGTGCTGCTGTGATCCTTTGAAGCTTTTGTAGGTCTTTTCTGGGATCCTTCTGGGATGCATATAAACTAGTAAACAGTGATTTTGGGTAAATACACCTTCTTTCCAAGTCTTATATGGGACAGAAGATATTCTTGTTGGAGAGATGTTCAATGCATGCATATTTGTTGTGGGTTTTTTCCTTTCCCAGACGGTTCTTCAGAAATAATTTTGTTATGGAAACATAAGCAGGAGTGCAGGGTGTTAGGATGTAGGAGGCAGCTGGGCAGTGCAGGAGCCATGAATGAGGCCTCAGGTCTCTCTCCCTGTCAGTTTAAGCCCTGCCTCTTCTGTGATATTTCAGTGGGTGCCTCAGAAAGTGTACCTCAACCCTGTAGCAGAAGTAGAAAACTGGATGAAAAAGATGTTGGAAGGGAATTCTGTTGATCACCTGGTCTGACCTCCTGCTGAAAACCTTTTTCAGGACCCTGTTGAACTGAGTCTTGGATGTTTCCAGCAAGGCAGATTCCACCACCTCTCAGGGCAACCATATTTCAGTGTGTAGTTGTTCTCATGGTGAACAATACTTATGTATTAGTAGAGAATTTGCCTTGGAGCAACTTTATTTTCTGCATAGAATTTGGTGTGTTCTTTGTCACTGTGACAGAAGGGCCATTTTACAAACTTAAAAGGTCTATTTGAGTATGTGTGTTATGAATTAACACATGCATTGGAAATGCACATTTTTAATGAACTTTCAGTAAATCTTTGAGAATGAAAATAGCCTTGACCACGATTTGAAATTATATCTAGGCCAGCAAAAAAGTTTAATTCCTAAAGCATCCAAGTTCAGTTCCATTATGGGTATAAGCTTTATTTACTAACCATGGCAATGATAGAATGATATTGCCTTCTATGTTACAAAGCTTTGATTCACCTGTTGATCCCAATAGAAATATCAACACTCTTTTGTGGCTCTTCCTTCCTTAGCACAATGCAGACTCGTTTTGTGACTGTGCTCTCCTATCAAAGGCATCCTGACAGTTGTTAAATCTGTTCTTCTTTATTGCTTTGATTCAAGAGACAGAGGGAAAGATGAAAAGAATGGAAGGGAAAGTTGAGCATTCAGGGAGGGAAATAAAAACCATTCTGGGGAACAGAGGCTACAGAATGGGAGACTCATGGCAGCAGGGGAGAGATTTGTCTGAGGGGGCAGGCAATAAAACCACGTAAGAAAAGTGTGGGGAGTGGGGCAGAAGAAGAAATGGACAAAGGCGACTGTAAATTGATTTCTTGGCTTCCTGGAGATGGGCAATCCAAATGATTAACTACAAAATCTGTGATTTGATACATCTGGTGCAATAGAAGAAAGATCACATCCTGCTAATGAAGAAATGCATCGTTTGATGAATCTTTTTTTTCCCCTTTGTAAGTTTTGATTTTTGTCTAAATACATCACTGCCAAACCCGGTGTTTGCAGCACTAGGTCATTTTGGCTGTGTAGCCCTTGCCATTGCAAGGTGCTGGAAGGCACAGCCTCTTTCTAGTCAGAATGTTTCCTTCTGCCAGTACATTTCTGAAATAATGTGATTGCATCCACTGGATGGGAACCATGAAACCTGATTTTTAAATACATCAGGAAGAAGTATTTCTCTAGAATTAGATGGCATTTGAGCAAAATACTGTAGGAATAGCATGGTCGAACTGTTTATGTTCTAGGCCTTTACAAAGAGGATATGCTCCATCATATTGCAGAAGGGGGGCACACTGGGGTATTTTTGAACCTTGCAACAGCTGTCAGGATTTCTACTTTCCCTGGGAAGTGAAGAAGAAAATGTACTTCTGTTCTCCCTGGGGAGAAACTGATGACTACTCCACTGGAGATGTGCTATTACTCTCCCCCTGATTTTCCCAAGGAAACTAGGTATTTAATAATTGCCTTCATGCAAATACTGACTCTGACTGACAGGAAACAGTTGCTTGGCATGAGCCCTGCCTCAGAGTGCTGCTTGAGCCCATGGCTGAATTTCTGTGCTGGGTTTCACTCAAGCTTCCATTTGATGCTGCTCACCAGCACAACTGAGCACCTCTCAGCAGTGTATTAAGGTATTTGTTCAGTATTTCTTCCTCAAGTAGAGAAGAGATGGTACAAAATATAGATACAGAGCCATTGGAATCTTGTTCATTTTCTGTTTGGGTTTTTTTGTTTGTTTGTGGAAAGCAGAGGACTTTCTCTTGCTTTTTGAGACTGCTTATTTCCTGAGGAACACCTGAGAATGAGGGCTTTGTATTGATTGTTGGAAACCTTGCACCAGAGGCATTCTAAACAAAAGAAGTCATCTTGATATTTTGTCCCACATAAATATTTTGTCACGTTCTATGCTTTTGGTGCCCTGTACTCATGGCAGTGAGTGCCCTGGTGATAAAGCACCATGACCCAGTTGTCCATGAGAACAGTGAGGAGCAAGGCTGCTTGGATGGGCTCTCCAGATCAGCATTTCTGACTCACAGCTGGAGTTTGGTGCACTGGTCTTTCCAGTGTGTTTAAGGCATCATGTCTTTGCATTGCTATCAAATTTATTTTTAAAAGCTTCACATTTTCCGTTTTGCAGAAGAGGATTTCACAGGAATAAACTTACCTGAATTGCTGGAGTCACACAGAAGCTTCTATCCATAATGGCAATACAAAACAGTTTTGGGCAATCTGATGGCCAGCTTCCTGACCCTTGGCTTCAGATTTATTTGGATTCAGCTTGTCACACTGTTGTAGTTTCCTGTTCAATCTATGATTTGAGTGGTTCCCCTCCCCCAGCCTTAATGAAGATGTTTACCAGAGTCGCATCTGTCTGGTGTGACTTGCAGACTTTGTTTAGTGGAGGAAGGCCCAAGGCTGGCCTGCCAGAGGTGAGATAAATTGGGACTGAAATCCCCAGGGAGAGCCTGAGGTGTGAAAGCTGTTCTGCTATGACTAGCTCTCATCAGTAATGATAACCCCTCAATTTTGTGCCACCTAAATTCACCCAAAATTATATGCTAAATATAAATATTCATTTTATAAATATGCATGTTAATTAAATATACATTTATTTTAAATGCATGTGTTAATTATACATGTTACATCAGATCACAATTAAGTCAATAGAAATTGGAGATTTGCATATAATCATCCTTGTATACTAATCAGTTGTCAGTCTAGAAAGCCATTTTCTGCATCTAGATAGAATATAGACCTTGGTCCAGAGATCAGTTCAAAGATTGTGTAGTAACATCAGTTCTTTTGTTTTTATGGATTTTCTTGGGAAGAAATATGACTCCTTTTAAAGGCATAAAGAATACTCAATAATTTCTTCATGTTTTATACTGCTGCTTCCAGAAGCACTGTGGAGTTCAGATTTTGGCTGAATGATGTTGCTCCTATGATGTGTCAAAACTGTGGTAAACCTGCCTCAGTAATTTCTTTTGATGTGGGATGCAAATTCTCTTTGAGCAACTCATATTCTTTTTCTGGTGTGCTCCCTAAATGTAACTTTGCCTGACTCTTGATCTTCTGGGAAAAATACAAGCAATTCCCCAGTGTGTACTTGGACAGTAGTTATGGTCACATTGCTTTCTCTTGTTTCTTGATTTCTGCAGGGTGAGAGTTTTGGATGCATGTTGCCTTTATTATTCTAAAAGCTGTACCAAATCTCCAGGAATTTGGTTTCACGTCAATGTAGATAAAACTGGACATTTGTCCTGTTCCAATACAAATATATATAAACGTCCCTGAGAAAACTCTTGGGGGCTGAACTGCTCAGAAAGCAGAGTCACTTTGAGGGTTTGGTTTCTCTAATGGAAGCAGGTGGATTTAGAGCTCAGTTTGGCCTGACTGTGTTCACTGGTACCAAAATTCACTGTGGCTGTTGGTGCCTCCAGGGCCATCCTCGCTGGGCCAGGAGCCCCAGTCAGCACACTGACTGTGAAGTGCCATCCTCTCAGGGTTGTAGTTTTCCTGAGATTCTCCTTGGGGTTGGTGTTCCCCAAGGTAATAAGGGTCTCCCAAGGTTGCTGTTCCCTAGGAGTTTCCCCTGGGTTGCTGTTCCCAGAGGTAATAAGGTTTTCAGTCTTCTCTTTGCCCTAAGTGTTTCACACCAGAGGCAGAGACGACAAACTGAGTCCGCCGGTGCACATTTCCAAGGTTGTTTATTCTTCATTATCTCAGTCCTTTTTCAGCTCTTCCAGGGCTCCCTGGCAGGGTACCTTATCTTAGTTTTTTCTCAGCTCTGCAAGGTGTCTCCGCAGAGCAGGACATGCAGCAGGACTGGGCGGATCAGAGAGCCCCGCACCTTATGTACAGTCCCCTTGACCCAACCACTGTCCGAGACGTATTTTTTATTTACAAAATTTTTACCAATACCTATTACCTATACTAACATGTCAGTTCTACTCTAAGCCAATCTCTAAAACCCAACTCAGCACAAGATGGGGGACGAGAACAAGAACAAGGAAGACAGGGGCCACTCCCCAATTCCTCCATCTTGTCTCTTCAGCCCCATATGCTAAGAATCCTAATTTCTATATTTATATTCTATAATAAACTATCCACTACTTATTTCAAATTCTTAGGATTTGTGATTCTTCCTGCATGTGAGTGTTCACTCCCATGGACAGGAATCAGAGTCAGTGTCCTCCTGGGACCTGTGTGGGTCTGACTGACCCCCCTGTACAGATCCCAGACCCCCCTGTCCGGTCTCCAAACCCTCCAGGGTGGCCAGAGGGATGTTCTAGACTCCGACACCATCCCACCCAAAGGAACTGGGCAAGTGCTCTGGGGAGGGGATTTCTTCCTGAACTGGGATTTGGGGATCAAAGAGGAGACGAACACTGAGCTCCCGATAGCTTTGGCAGTGGGATGCTATGCTGTCTGGGAATAAGAGTAATAAACCCCATCCAGAGAAGCAGTTAAAGACTTGTTTTGAGGACTGCCAAGGCATGTGGTTCGTGGAAATGAGTATATCCTTAAGTCAAGGCTTTGCATCAGAACAATCTTGTGGGGGGAATATGAGAAAGTGTTGTGGTGCTTTCTCCACCCCCCAGCATTCTCCCCACATTCCCAAATGCTTGGTTCAGTGTCTCAAACAGGACTGTGGACAGTGCTGTGTCTCTCACTGTGTGTTCCACTAAGCCTTGTTGACTTGTCCTTCAGAGCTTTAAATTCAGTTTTCCTTGGAAACATTACCATGATGGAGCATTATTCACCCCGAATAATCTTCAGGTTCAAACCCAACAAGGTATTAAAACAAACCCTGTGAAAAGTAGCTGTTTCATCAGTCATGTTAATCTCTAAAATATTTACTTCATGTATCCAGGACACCGTTGATTGCTTGCTGTATTATGTAAATCTAGAGGATAAAATAGGTCACTCTTCAAATTGTCTTCTTGTAAGGATGTAATTAAGCTGCATTAAGACAATTACTGTATTGTAAGCATCTACTGATTTTTAAAAAACAATGTAGTTTTAGTTTTGACAGTGATATAATTTCCTATTTATTATGTTTTAATTAGAAACAGTGGTAAGTAGGATTAAAGCCAATTGTATGGTAATTTGACATAACTATTGAAATTCTGAAGTAATATAGTTAGTCTACAGTACAGTAGTAGTGGAAGGGGGATAGGGAAAGAAAAACTACTGATTATTCAAATCAAGAATTCTGGTAAATAGGAATCCTGAACCAGACACCTCTGGACTCTGCTCATGTTTGGGTCCTACTCTCTTCCCCACTAAAGGAAGGGTGAACTTGGTCTTAACTTCAAGAATCCTAGAATTTTTGTAGGTGCTGGGAAGGTTGATTGTAATTTTGATGCCAGTGGTGTAATTTTTGTCTCAGTGTGTCCTTGAAGTCTGTATTTTGGCTTTCTGCAAATGTAAGAATTAAGATGAACTAAAAAACTCAGGAAGTGGAAGATAGATCCACTTTTCAGAGTGATGGGTAGAAAATGGCTACATTGCTGTGGCCAAAGGATTAGGAAGAATAAGAGAAAACAGAGGAAAGCACACACGTGGTAGAAACTCTGTTCAGCACAGACTTCAGTGATGTGGCAATAGAAGGTTAGGGAACAAAGAGAGAATTTGCAAGAAATCAAATCAATTTTGGCCTTCCAAGGGTCTGTCAAATCCGTGGTCTTCAGCTGTGTGACAGCATGAAAATGAGCTTCCCAATCTCTCTGTTCCACTCCAATTCCCACTACCATTCCAAGTTTCTATGTCTTATATAAGACCATTCTCTCTGTGTCCTGAGACCTGCAGCTATGGAGAATAGATGATTCCTTCAGAATCAGCTCTTCAGCTGGAGGCATTGCTTGTGAAACCTCAGATTATCCTCCCTCTGGACAATTAGATTACATCCATAAATATTGCTCTTGTTTGCACAAGACTAACAGGATATCTCGGGTTGGTAACTTGGATTTTAAAGAAGGAGAAGCAGTTGGCAGATTTCCGAGTTCCATCCATCATGGTGTTAGGGCTGCCAAGGATTTTACTCCAGTGAAGTGAAAGGGGATTAAAACAACAGTGACCTGGCCAAACAGAAGGCTGAAAATGCAGAGTTCAAAGGGAGCTGCTTGAGTGGAGGAAGCCTGTGAGAGGTCATCCTCACAAATGGAATTTTAAACCTGGTCTATTTAATGTTTTCTTCAGAAGTCATAGGGCCCAATCTGTTAAAACTTATTCTTGAAATTTGCATATGATGCAATGATAGGATATAAACGTTTCGTCATAAAGAGCTGGACAACCAGTTGTCATTGAGGAGGGAGAGAAATGGGATAATATTGTTACATTAAACTTTAACTCACAAGTGTAAGAAGTAGAAATAATTTCTGCCACAAGCGGGGAAATGCTGCATTTGGGTCTAATGGTGGAACCAGACCTGTGTAAGTCGTTAACCTGATCACAAATTTCTGGCCATTATTAATTACTGTGGGTAACACAAGCCTCACATATGTCATGCGGAATTTTTGCAGTGGGAAAACACAGGTGAAAATTTGGGTAAATACTGTTCACCATTTTGGCCATCCATGTTTAAGGAGGAAGAATTCAGTCAGGAACATGTTCAGAGAGGTGAAGCAGAAGTTTCCTTTTACAATGGAAGGTGACAATGGCCTACATAATTAGTCCATTTAAATCAAGTGTATCTGACCTTTTCATAAAAAATTAGGAAAAGATTCAGCATACTAAGGAACTATTTATGATAAAGGATAGTAAGTATTAAGAATAAACAGCTACAATAGCCTGGGAATACAGTTTTAACCTCTGTGATCCTTCATGAAGTCTTCATGAAACCTTGGCTTACCGTGGGGTTCTGGCAGGTGAAATATCTTCTGAAATTTCCTGTTTTCCCAAGGCTGCTGTGAGGAGCCAGCAGTCTTCTCTACCCACTTCTAGGGGCTAAGCTTATGCCCTTGGAGCCCATGACCCTCTCTACAAACACCCATAAAGGGATTAAATCACACATAAAACTGAAAGCAGCGCCTGGAAGTGAATTTGGCATTCCAGCAGGGAAGTGTTGTTCCCCCAGCCTGATCTGCCAGCTGGCAGGAGGACAGCAGGGTCTGACCTGGTCACTGGGTGACCTCTGGAACAGCAGAAGGAATTCTCTTCCCAGAGAGCCATTACCTGAAGCATTTTCAGGGTGAGCAGTAAAGATGGGATTTAAGGGAAGCAAAGCCTCTCTACTGCCAGTCTGTCAATTTTACCCAATTTGCACTCATGAATACAGATTTTTTTTCTTCTTGCTTCACAGGTGCACCCCTGCTGCACCAGGCATATTATTTTAGGCTGCTGTGAAAGTGTGGCTGCCAGAGTAAGCTGTTACAGTTAAATTGTGTATCTATATTTTACAAGATCCATAATGCTCATATCTGTGGATATTCACTTACAATAATCATATACAGAATTATACACATGTATTTACATTAAAAAATGAGGCAAACCAACTGTCCTTTAAATGTTTTGCCATTCTTGTCCTCTCTTTTCTTTTCTTTCATTCTAAACATCTCTAGGACTCCAAGATAACATTCTTAAAATAAAATCTGAGCCTTTAAGTAAAACTTATTTTCTGTGTAAGGAAAGGTATTGTGGCTCTTACAGCCTTAACACCAATTGCTCACTGCTCCTTCCTGGAATATAAACTAACTCTGTTTATTAATCTGAAATAAACAGCAGTAACATCGCTGGCACCATTGAAAAAATGAGTGCTGTACACTTTATTTTAAATGTAGTGAGTGGAAATTTTACTGTTGGTGCTTACTGAACCAGTTCAGGTGAATAATTTAGGCATGAAGACGTGAATTAATTGGTGAGGTTTTTTTTTTTCTCCATCTTGATTTAACTTAATGGATATGGCTTATAAATTTGTATCCAGATATGGAGTGAAATATATTTTGTTTAAACTTGTATTCCAGGCATGTCTGTGGTGGTACCAAGTACCCCCAAATCATCTGGCATCTGTGGGAGTTGCAAGAGTTCAGTGCTGAGCAGAAAATCAGGCTCTTTGTGTTTTGAGAATGCTAATCCATTGTTAGGGTTTCCTTTTAAGCTGAAAATAAACACAATGTGTGTTCTGTTAACTTAGACAGGTGCTAGAGCCGACAGCTCGAGGTTTAAGGGCAAGGGTCAAGCAATCAAAAGTGGTCCTCTCTTGCACAGATCATCAAACAGGGAGTGCATCAATGGGCTCAGTGGCCAGGGCTGGAAATTAATCAGCTCAGCCCTCAGTGTTTAGCCATGCTGATTATAGACTGGCAAAGTGAGCAGGAGCTGACAGGCCAGGGGAGCTAACGTAATAGGAGTGAGTTCCCAACAAAGGCAGGGAAGAAAGATCAATTTGCAATATTCTTTTCTGTACCCATGCAACAAAGCAGAAACATGAAAGCAGAACACTAAGGGATGCTCCCTATGAACTGGACAAATCAATAAACATCAGTGGTGAGGGGAGGAAAAAAAGTTTCTCGTTCTGTTGTGTACCCTGAGGCCGCTTCTGTCTTTGTGAAGTGCTGAGCAGCAGTGGCCTCTGTCATGTTTCTTTTCACCTACATGGTGTCATCTGCTTCAGTCTCAAGGTGAAGGCTGGTTGGCACAATCAGAGCAAGTGTTTAAGGAAATTATCCCTTCTCTTTGGGTGGAAGAGATGGTAGGGAACAACTCTCTGCAGAAGCTGCAGTGGCCACTCGATACACAGAGCTCCATTCCTGCACTGGAGCTCAGGGTAGAAACTGGGATTTGGTGCTTGCACCTGGTGAAAGATTTCAATAGTTTCAAAGGTTTCAGAACCCTTGAATAAGTGCCAGTTGCTTTCACAGGCACTGCCAGATGCAAAATCTGGTTTGATGTATAGGAGTTCACCTTTTCTTGGAATTTGAATTCCTACAATCAATGGTTGGAATAACGTAGGAAATCCAGGGGAAAAATAGAGAGAGATGGATCCAGTTTGGGGACATAAATAATGACTTCTAGCAGCATTTGGGAAAGGGAGCTACAACTGAAAAAGAAAAGAACTGAAAAGAAAAATGTTTATTGCAAATCCAGTGTTTGGCCAGTTATTTTATCTTCTTAAATATTTGGCTGTGAGAGCCAAGCCTGTTAATGAAAGTGTTTCCAGCAGCGTTACAGCTTTGCACTGTCCACTTTCACCTGTATGTGGGATATCTATTAGGTGTGCATTCAGTACTGTTGGTGGAAGAATAGCTTTCTTTTGGCTTCCTGCTGGAAGGAGGACTCCTCACTCTCTCAACACTTTATTTCCAGAAGCAGATTGTGCAGAATGCTAAAGCTCCTCCTTTTGCAGGGAAGCCTGTGCTTTGCAGGGCACACGGTGTGAATGGGCTGTTGGCTGCTGGCAGGGAGCTGGTGAGGACTGGGGGACAGGTGGGGACCTCTCAACCTGGGCACAGTCCCCCTCCAGCCAAGCAGGACAGCAGATCTGGTCTGAGGAGAGCACCTTGGTGGGATCTAGCATGGGCTCTGGTGAGGGGCGTGGCAGTGAATGACAGCAAACTGTGAAGCACTTTGGGCTCAGGAAGGTATTGGTGTATGTCAGCACTTTTACGAAGTTAGCCTGTGATTTAAGAACAGTTTTCCACCATTTGCAAATGGAATAAGTCAGCCTGGCAGTCCAGCCAGCAGGAATTCAGCCCTTGTATTCAGCACAATTCAGGAGTTGTGCCCTTGGAGCACAAACCCCCAAACTCTGGGTGCTAAAAAGCACTGACACCCCCTGCAAACAGGCTTTTTGCTTGCAGACCCAAAGCAGGTCATCATCATCCTATGATAGGAGATGTTTTATGTCATGGCTAAGGCATGGGTGAGGAGGAGACCTTTTTTGGCTGCTTATTTTCTGGCAGATTTACAGGGTGAATAAATTCAAAAAAGGTTACGATAAGCTACTAGTTTCTGTCTCTTAGCCATAATCAAGGAGTCCAGCAAAGGGGATGTGGAAGGAGGGAGGAGAGGGAACAGTTGCAGAAGCCAAACTTGTGCCTTGGATTAGTGTCTGGTGAAGTGTTAGAGAGTCAGAGATGCCTGGTGCTTGTGAAAATCAAATTGATCCAATTTTTGTAGAACAGATCATCTTTATGTAAGCAGTGAGCCATGAGCCAAACTGGAGCCTCTGGCATCCTGATAAACAAGATGAAATTTGTGTGCTTGCAGTGTCCCCTGAGTGTTCCTGGGGACACTGAGAAGAAACGATGACCTAGGAAATGGAGTGAGTCTTGAAAGTGACAATTAAGTCAATAAATGTTGGGAAAGGGGTTCCTGAGAGAGGTGCGAGGGTTGGTGGTGTCCTTTTGTCATGCTGCTGATCTGTTTATCATCAGCAATGCTTAATCACAGTGCTCCAGGCCTTGTTAGTGTTCTAAAAGATTTGATCTAAACAAGTTGCTTTTGCAAGTTGCTTTTGCTTGAAGTTCATGTGGGCTTCATACACAGAAAAATCCTTGTTTTGTAACCTATTTTGTTTCCCTGCAATAACATTGCACAAAACTGAGGGCTTTGAAGTAATCAGAGGACAACTGATTACTTAAAATGTTTTAAGTTTTTCTAATGACAAAGTTTGTTTAAAGAACATTATATTCAGATGTAAGAAATCATTCAAAATGAGCACTTTCCAGGAAACAAATCAGCCTAGGGCATTGATTCTGGTTAGAAAACTGAAGTGTGGAATTTGTAATTTGTTTCTCTTGAGCATTACATTTTGTGCCACCTGACTTGGTGTGTGTGTGCTGATTATTTTTCTCTGGACAGCACACAGCCAGAGTTTTTTGACATTTGTTGAGGGAGAATGTGAAGTGTTCAGAGGTTAGATGGTTCAGCTGATATCCCACCTTTGTGAGCAGAAGGCATGCAAGAGACTTAGAATGGAACAGTTAAAATTAAGATTTTTTTAAAGCATTTTATCATCTTCAAGGTTCTGAGTGTCTGGAATGGAAAGCCAGAGCCATATATGCTCTTCTTTAGTGACCTCTTCACAATGAGAGTGGTAGACATTTTCTGTATTTAAATAAAATAAGCTTTCATGTTATAGTAGATTCAGGAGTTCTGTTTATCTATCCAACTTGATGAAAGCTGGACAGAAGAAAATAAAAATGACAAAAATTTCACAGTTTTAGTTTGGCTAAGCTAAAAAGTTCTATGTCACTTACGAAGATAGGTGTTGAAAATCTAATGTCACCTGGGTGGACTTGAAAACGTTGCCTTGTCTTTTCAAATAATATTGACAAGAAGATCTTGTCTATTGACAAGAACATTTTAGATGTGCATGTTGTTAAGAATGGAACAGGAGTAATAGCTGATCTCTTTGACCTCGCAAAAGTGCTCAGAATTTTTAAATAGATGAATGTTATCAACTGTTTCCACTGTGGCACTGTCACAGCCTAATGAGCAATCTATTTTTGACCATTGGGAATGCGATCCTTTTGTTATTTAATATCAATTAAACATTTCTGGCTTAGACTTTGGAAGTGCTATCCCAGTGTTGGCAAATGTCCAGAGGTTTGGAGATATTTTGGCTGTTGGAATGGTGATGGAACAGAGATGAAATTTGAGGAAAGGATGTTAGTGACTACAGAGGAAGGAGAGGTTCTGGAAAGGGACTAAAATTAAGGGTCTCTTCTGCCTAAGTTCATCCTGCTCAATCCTTCCTTTCTTTCCTGGATTAGCATCCTGCTTAATTTCTGCTCTATTAAGATATGGGAAAAGAAATGGTTGCAGGAGAAAATGCCTCAGAGGGTATGGATGGTCACCTGCCTCCTCCAAAGGTCAGAGCTGCTGTTGGGCATTCTGTCACCTCTGTGTGTGGATGCAGCTCCTCCCTAATTTGTGGTGGTCACACTGACAGACTCTGAGTTTAAAATTGCTTAAAAAATAAAATTGATTTACAATTGCTGCTGGGCTTTTTCTGCTCTTTGTTCTCTGGTGTAGACTTCAAGCATCCCATGTGTTTTGAAAATTCTGTGGAACACAAACTTCCTTCTGAACACACCTAATTCTCCTAAGTTGCTGTGCCTGTTAGGGGTTTTTTTGTTGTTGAGTTTTTTTTTGTTTCAGAGTTAAAGTTGCATAAACGTTGGTCATTGCATTCTGAGAATGCCATAATGTTGGCATTTGGCCATCAAGAAATGATTTGTGAGTGTTTTTGTTGTCTCTTCATTCCAGGTCTTCTGAATAAACTAGTGCTGAAAGCTAAAATACCAACAAAACTTGGAAAGTAAACCTGATCTAGCTGAGGTTAAATGACAGGCTCTTTCTTTCCCAGATAGTCTTAATTGCTTGTAGTTGATTTTCCTGTATCCTGTCTTTTAATTCCTGGTTTTGAGAATTATTACAACTGCATGTCAGCAGGGACCATCAAATCTTGATGCTGTTCCAGGCTCTGTCTCTGATACGTTCAGAACAGACTTTATCTTCACTTGAGCATTCCCTAGAAGTTCTAGTTCTCATAATCCCTTATTTCCTAACGTTTTAGGATGTGCTTTGGGTTATATGTGAGATGTGTCTGCATCCTTTTCCTCTGTTCTAGTGGTTGGTTTTTAAGGATAGCTGGTTTGTGGTATGATGGGCAAACTTTGCATATGATTATACTGGCTCTCCTGACTTCAGGAATGTGAGGAGTCTGGGCAAGATCTGGGTGATTTTTCTCTTTCGTTTGTGGTAAGTGAAATGACAATTTAGAGCTCTCTAAAAAAAGTCAAATTCTTAGAAACAATCATTTTCATTTTGCATGTGAATGAAAACACAGACGGAAAGGGAAAGGAGACTTATAGGAAAAACCTTATTTTGTTTTGAGTTATTTCTTAAAATGAAAATTTGAATCCAAACTTTTCAGATTAGCAAACTTCAGCATTTCGATACCACAGAAAAACTAAAAAAAAAAAAATACAAAACAAACCCCCCCAAACCAACCATTGATTTTTTTTCCCACTGAAAACAAAGTCAACAGGTTTGCACAATAATGCTTTAAAAGTTGCATTTTGTCAGTGGGCTCTGGAATCTGGGATTTGGTGTTCTTGGGGCTGCTCTGTGGTGTGGCTCCTTCTGCCCTGGTTATTCTGATCTCTGCCTTTGGAAATTGCTCAGAAGTAATAGTTATTTTTCCTGTTACTATTGCCAGACCTTATCAGGCCTGCTAGCTAGCTGCTTATCACTGAAATAAGCACGAGTCTGCTCTGTCATCCACTAGCTGCCAAATATCACTCACAGGCAATTTTTTTTTCTACTGCAAGATGGACATGAAACACCTGCTAATTTCAGGCTGGTTGGTAAATCCCTTTTGAGCCTTTACAGGGAGCTACACACAGGCTGTTCCTTTGGTCACCATTCAAAATGTGTGAGCCTTTTCAAAAGCTGATGTTGAATTCTCTGTGACCTGCACCCACCCTTAGTGGCCCAACTTGTGGGACTGCAAAGGGAACCTCTCATTTTCCAGGATCTGTGTGGATCCCTCTCTGAAGCTCATCCCTGTTGTCATGTCGTGTCCTACACCGTGTTTAAAAATAATTTTGTGTTAAGCAATGAAGATGCTAGTTTGGCATGGTCTTAGAAAATAAAAGCAGTTTTTAAAGTGGTGTGGCAATTACTATGCCAGTTGTTGCTGATGGTTCAAAATCTCTCCCTCCAAGTTTCAGGGAGCCTTGTCTGTTGTTAGTGCTCCTGCTGAGGCTACAGTGGTTATCTGCTCTGATTCACTGGTACAGCCAATATCTGTGAACTCTCTGAGGACGTTCTTGGCAGCTGCAGGACATAATTACCACATTTGAGACTATTTTTTAGGCATTTGGATCTATGACTGGCCCCTCAGATTGGTCCCCAGCTAACGAGCCCGTGACTGGTTTGACACAGTTGACAGCTGGCTGTGCTGGTGGCTGCAGAACTGCCCCTGGGGCTGTGTGAGAATGAGCTTAATGATGGGCTGGAGGAGTTCCCTGCACCTCCTAGACATCATTTACCTGCAGCTGGGCTCTTCACTAGGCTTTTCCACGATGACAAGGGACCTCACCACACTGCCATATTTACTGAGTGGTGCAGCTGCTCTGCTGGGCCAAATTTGGGCTTGTTACCGGGTCGGTTTGTTTGTTGTTTGTTTGAAGTAGTGACAACAGGAGCAAAGAAGTCTCTGCTGTGAAAATGCACTGTTTTAATAAAGGGAAGGGCTGTCAAACATCCATTTTGGGCCGGACTCATACTTGTGAACTGTCTGGGCATCCCTTTCCTCTCTCAGGTTATTATGATCCACAAAGGAGTGTTTGTACTTCAGTGAGCTTTTGGCTTTCTTGCTTCCTCCCTACAGGGCTTCTGGAGACCATGACTAATGATGGATTTGGGAAGCTTCTGTGTAGATCCCGTGTCTGTAAGTGCCTCAGACATGGAAGTTCAATAGCTATTTCTCTTGTGATACCTCATTTGTGGTCGGCTGTGCAAGGTGAAGAGCAAACGTTGATATGTGGTGCTGATATTTTAAACAGAGTCACAGGAAAATAATTATTATATTTGGGGAGTACAGCACTAAAGAGAGTTTTTTTTCCTCTTAAAGCTTTTCCTTCTCTCTGGGATGGTTGAAATAGTTAAGTCATTTTAAAAACAAATTCCCATCCTCCCTGATTTAAGATCTATTCCTGCAGTATGTATTGAGTGGGGGAGATACTGTAGCATTTTTATGAGGAGATAAAATATTGGCTTAATGATAATTTGGCAAAGTTTCAAGATATCTGAGAAGACTTCCTGGAAATTAAAAACAACTCAGATGTAAGAGAAAATTAAGCTACTGACCCCAAGTACAAAAGGGGAAGAGCTTAGACATCCATTCTTCCCTGCTCCTTGATTTATTATTTTTTCTTTTCTTGTCTGTCTTTCTTTCTTTCTTTCTTTTTTAATCCCCTTTTGTTAATTATCCCCCTTGACCCTGGCTGCTGTCATTACAGGGTGGAGGGATAGTTTGGTGTAAATCTGCTCTTGCCATAGCTGCACATTTTTAATTTTCCAGGGGTTTTGTTTTTTGATATTTTTGATGATGTAGCTTTTTCCGAAGGTTTCCAAACTAAGCAAATGTGTCTGAGACCAAACCCCCTTTCTGCTTGTAGTGTGAGCGCTGAGGAGTGAGACACTTTCTCTGAGAAAATTAAATTCTTCTCTGTACTTCAGCCATTTGCACCATTTTTCTACAGGAAAACGTGTGGATATCTGAAAGTGTGCAGGATGTCACAGAGACTGTTTTGGTCTTCCTGTTGCTCCTGCCTGTATATGGTTCATCTGAGAAGATGCTTTTACCTCTTAGGGACCTGAGCTGATTCTCCTTGACATCCTTAAGATGAAAACCTTCTTTTTGGGATTGTATTAGTTTTTGCTCAATTGGAAAATACAGGACCAGACTCACTAGACCTCTTGTAGCATGAGGAATAATTCCTTCTTATCTGTGGAGCTCCTGGTCTCACTGCTGGGGAAAGTGGAAGGTGTGGTAATTGGGGACAAGTTTCTTGGTTTGGTTTTTCAGGAGGGTGGGAAGAGATTTTGAAATTTGAACACGCAGAACCAGACACGCCATTGACGTGTTTCATTTAATCACATCAGCCAGATAGCAACAACCTTTGCTTCCTGCACAGCAGACATTCCATGAGAACTGGCTGTGCAGAGCCTGAACATCTGATTTTAATCCATTGGATGATTTAGCCTTTTAGAAATTTGCTACTTTTTGACACCTCAATCCTTTCCTCCTCCCCATAGTTCTGGGGAAGGCCGGGCTGGGATGGAGCACATGACACAAGAAGCTTGGGAAAGCTGAGAAAGCAAGGGAAGGGGATAGCAAGAAATAGGAATGAGAGTAACATTTGGTGGTGATATTGCAATGTATGTTTGGGAAAAGTTTCCAGCCTTTATAGCTACAAGACACTGTGGATGTCACCCAAACTGAATGGACACTGGACTCTGCAGTCAGCCTCAAGCAGCAGCTGTTGAGGATGTGCCCCACTGCATGGGATTGAGCTCTGAAACCCACTGTTGCTCATCCAAGAGATTTGCTGTGGTATGGAGCACAGAGAAGAGGGTTCATGGGCTGTGCTTGGAGCCTAGACTGGCTTTTGTCTTGGGGAAGGCAGCTGGTGCTGTGAAGAGCCCTGGAAGTGCTGGTCCATCCCTGCAGGTCAGAGCCACGCTGTGCAGTGCATCAGCCCGAGGTCTGCTGCCTTCATCTGTAAATCTCACAGATGTCAGCAGTTCCAGGGCTGATGGAGTCTAGCCTTTTGGAGCAGTCACTCACAGCACTGACCCTGGTCCCTGATAAAAGTCAGCACCCACTTTCAGGTTTCTTTCATTTATTTATTTATCTCCATGCTAACCCCTTAAAAGCAGAGGTTCAAGCCTTGCACCCTGACCTGTTGTTACTTGCCATTCCCATTCTTAGTCTCTTAGCTCATGTTCTGCCTGTCATCTGTGTGCTCCAGAACCTCTTTTGGAAACTGCTGTAATTACCTCACAGAGCCTCTGGAGTCGGTTTCTTGTCAAAGCTCAAGTTGTGAAACTCTTTTCTTTGGTGGTTTTTTTTTTTTTTTTGTTTGTTTGTTTTTTTTTTTTTAGATTAAAATTACAGAAATTTATTAGAGAGACTCTTATTCCTCCCTTCTTCATTTCTCTGACTTTGTACTGCGTATTTTATTTTCTTTCATGGCCTGCCTTTTAAAACAATTTGATGCCTGCTTAGGATATGTCTGTCTGCTACTCTGGCTTGAAGAACAGAGGTCACTGAGATGAAGAGAGTGTTGCCCACTGCTCTGACAGCAAAATGCTTCAGGACAGGATGCTCTGGATAGGCCAGCTGTGTCTGCTCCAAGACTTGAGCACTTTGGAGGGAGGCAGTGATAGAATGATAGTGGAAATCTTTAGGAATAAATAGGCTTTGGTCCAAGCCAGTTGAAATGTAAAGGAAAGTTCAGAAAAACTATGCTAGAACTAGGCAGGAAAGGTAAGATTTCGTGGAGCATCTCCCCTGATATCTGGGCATTAACTTTGTGCCCGCCAGCTGCTTGGAGGGATGCCAAGAACTGGTTGTGTCCAACACCGTGGTTGGCATCTCCAAGATCTCTGCAGAGGCTGTGGAGTGTTTCCTCCAGTAAATGCTCCTTACTGTTCTTGAATTCAGGGATGAACTGAGCTGATGGTTCCGCTGTCAAGAGAAGCCACCCAGCCTGGATTTTGTGTCTGTTTTCTTGCCACCAGTCCATCTCCAGGATCATAAGATCCCTAAAGTTTTGGGAACTTTTCCTCCCTTTCAGACAAGGATACCAGCATGCCCAGCCTCAAAAAGATAAGTTAGTCTACATTCTGTCTTTGTATTCTTATGTTTGCATTGAACTGACAAAAGAGTTGAGCTGAGGAAGAGGAGGAAATTCTAAAGACATTAATGCCATTTCAAGGTCTGGTTGGCTGTCTTTGGTTCTTTTTGGTTTTTGTTTTACTCAAGGAACATCTTCAGAGAACTAACTCGCTGTTGGTGAATTGGCAAGGTCTGTGAAATTTTGGATAATCTCTAAAAATGTGTCAGCTGCATAAAAAAAATCTTGCTTGTGGGATTCAAGTAATCAGGATCTAAGTAATTAGTAATTAAGGAATTAAATAACACTGAGATTTCAGAAACTCTTTGAGAAGGCTAAATGATGTTTCTTCATGTGTTTTGTTTGTTGGAGCCCTGTTTTATAGAGTGCAGGTCAAATATTAGTTGTGCCTGTTTACGGATTGAACTTTGGGGGGCAGAGGGCTTGTCCTTGGTGTGCTGAACATGTTCAGTGCTGGCTGAAGGTCTGTGTGCCTGTGTTTCACATGTTGTGCTTCCCCTTGCAGCTCTCAATCCTTTTAAGGCTCTTCTCTTGTTTAGCACCAAGGGTAAAGCACTCAAACATTCTTTTCCTGCCCTTCTATTGCAAAAGGACAATTTCTTTCAAAAGCAGAAAGACTCAACTTCCTAGACCTGAGGAATCCAGCTGATGTGCCAGGGAACCCCAAATGCCTGGCAGCTACCAGAAATTCAGCTTTTTGTTTGCATTGTTGGCTCTGAGCTGTGGGTCTTCTGAGAGCTGCTGGGGATGCAAGCAGGCCATTCATTCCCAAAAGATGAACAGGACTTCCTCTCACCTTGGAGAGGGGTGGGGTGGTGTGGCCATATAGAGACCATATTACAGACCTGGGCATCACCAGCTGACACTATTTAATTAGAAGGGAAAAGAACACAACTGGGTTGTTAGTTTCTTTTTTTTTTTTTTTTTTTTAAATTTCAGCATTGTAGAAACTCAAGACAACTGTCAGGGATTCCATCAGAGGGCAAATGACAGTGGGGAAAAAATCTAGAAGAATGGGGTAGGTTGTTTCTCACTAGACTCCCTATGAATTATATTCTTGACAGGAATGTGCATTACACATACATGCAGTACAGATTTGTATCCAGAAATTCACACCAGGGACTTGGGATTTCAAAGACTTTGGACATTTATCTGTTGTAAACATAATTGTATCTAGAAGTAAATAAGGCTCTGCAATTTATAGGCACTTTAATCTTGCACTATTTATGGACACGGGATTGCTTAGAATAATGCTGCCTTATTTTATACTGATGGTGTTGTATTTTCACCACTGTAGTAAGGGTTATTTCAGCTGTGAACCTTTATCTGAGCCTGTGAGTTTCTAGAGGGTTATAAACTGGCTTGTGTTGTCTCTGAAGAAACATGAACTCTCAAGCTTGGAAGAACATAGTTAAAAATTTAAGATCCATCAGTGTACCAAATATTTATGCTTATGGATAAATGTAGAGGATTCTTTCCAAACATGGGTGGGTGTGCTTGTGTGAATGTTCTGAAGAGGGAGTTAAAATTAACAGCAGTTTATTTGATTCTGCTGTTTGTTATGTAAGGAGAGAGAGAGGGTGCACTCAGAACTAAACAGAAATACTTCTAAATTCAGAGAAATAGACACAAACCCCTTCCTTCTTCTGGGAACTGGTCCAGAAGCAGTGCTGTCCTCTCTCTCCAGGGCAAGGTGCATGTATTATTGCCCAGCTGGACTAATTCCTGGCAGGCTGTTAGACCGCAGGAGATCACCTGCAGGTGTAATATTTTAGTAAGAAAAAGAGTTTGGATTTCTAGCACAGAAATGGGCTGGAAGCAGCGATGTTAACACAAGACAGAGTGTACCTCCTTTCTAATTCTAATATGCTGGCTTTTAATCAGCAGTGGCTTGACTTCTGCTGCTGAATAACAGTGAAAGAAGAGAGTTGCAGAATCAGGGCCTGAGTTTCTTAGCTATTGTATCTGGGGACAAAAGAGACACATCAGGTCAGTTCAGAGCAAACAGTGGGGTTGGAAAGTGAGCTGAAATGCAGAAAATGTTTTGGATCCTCATCAACCCACAGAAAAATCTCAGCTGTTGAGTCAGCAGTAGAAATGTTTGTACCTAAGGTTAGCCCCTTTATCCTTCCTGCCGTGCTGGCTCAGCTGAATTTGGATGTACCACGGAGGCTTTTCTCAAATGTGAGCTTTGTGCAAGTCTCTCAGATTGTTCAACTTGTTTTCTGCTATTGCTGCCTCTTATTCCCTTAAACAATAACCTCCCCTACCCCACAGTGCACATATATGTGTGTGCATATACCCATCTACACCAGCTTCCTACGTGCAAAGACAGCGTTCACACTCTGCTGTGCTGCTGTCTAGGCAGGTCAATTTATAATTGTCTCTAAGTGCTTACTCCTGCAAATGGGAACGTTGTTTATCTGCTGCTTGGTGACAGTCAGAGATTCTTCTGAAGCATCATAGAAAATCAAATAAATTACCTCACATTTTATCCTTACTGGAAGAATGTACATTGATCAGTGTAAGTGAGGAGACAACACATCCCCATCAGCAAGTTGTTGCCTCTGGGAAGTAATTTTTTGAGCTAAATAGGTGAACAAACCCAGTAAATGGTCATCAGTAAACACCAAAATTCCCCTGTACTTCGATATCCACAAGGATACCATCAATCCTCCTGCTGTTCATTTTTACCATCTCTATTATTCTGTGGTGTGCTGTCCTTGCCTGAGATGGTGGTAGTTCATTGTGTCACATATTCTTGCTTTTCAGTAAAAGTAAATAGATTTTTGATTTAGAATAATTTATGTTTTGCAATAGAAGGGAGTGTTTTATTTTCTCCTCCTCATTAGTTACAGTTTGTAAAGGCATTTGCATTTGAAGAAGAACTTTTTCCTCTCTTGACATCTTCCTGCCTGTTCAGGCACTTGAGTGCTTTCTCATTTGAAATAGCTTCCTTTTTTTTTTTTTTTTCTTAAAAAAAAAAAGGTCTTAAAGGCTAATAATCCCCCAAATTACAATTATCAGTATTTATCAAAGTAAAACATGGTGTCATGCTGCATTTGATACAAAAGCATCCAGCTGAATATTCTATTAGACAGGTCCTGTGAAGTTAAAAAGAGGACCGGGTTGAGTTATCTCACCATGGGAGGAAAAAGGCATGCACAATCAGATATTTAACACTCCTTTGCAATTATGGGAATTTTTATTCTCTCCCTGGTAGGGAACATAGCATTTTACTGCAGTGTTTCAAGTTTGCCTCCAATGGTATCTGATAGAAGTGCTTTTATCCCCTGAAGATACAGTACAAAATACAAATCATCATTGGTTTTATCTCAGCTGGAGCTGCCTATTTTCTAAATGAGTTTACTCTGTGCTACTGCCCATCAGGCACATTTTTCATCCTTCATCCCCACTCTTTTACTATAGCTGGGTTTAAGTCCTTTCTTCTGTCCTTTGTTCCTTCAGCTCAGCGAAGTAAACAGCAGGATTGATCTTACACTGCATTTTGGTATTGTTCCAACTGCTCATCAATAGACATGGGCTGGGAATGCACTGACTGGAAAAGAAGGGCAAGATTGAAATTCACTTTTTGTTCTTTGTGCCTTTTAGTGTGCAGCGGAATGTCCCTAATCTGAAAGCTGCTACACTGACTGCCCATCAACATGCAAATTAATCATCAAGTGACGAGCCCCACATTCGCTCCAAGTAAAAGTCTTTAAAGGTGTCTGTGCAAAAAAAAAAAAAAAAAAAAAAAAAGAAACGGCAGGGGAAGTAAAACAAGCCTCTCTCTCTTTTTTTTTTTTTTTATTTTTTTTTTATTTTTTTATTTTTTATTTTTGTTTATTTGTTTTTCTAATGCAGTTGATGGGTTTTGAATCTACTCCCTTGTTCAGTCACAAGCCCAGTGCTTTGGAAAGCATCTAGGTAGGGAGGGGAATCTTCTGGCTATCTTCATAAGCAAGACAACTTAAACTAAAGATTACCTGAGGTTAGCAGCAAAGCAAAGGAGGGGTTCCAAACAAAAGCAATATCATCACTGCAAATTGTTTGTACCTGCTTTCCTGAGGAAAGGCAGTAGAAATAAACTTACAAATGCTGAATGCCATCGTTTCTCATTTTTTTTAGCACACAGTGTTTCCACGTGTAACTTTTCCCTGGGGTCTTGAGGGATTATAATTGAATTCGGGGCTGTAGCAAAAATATACACTACTACTGTGTTTTAATATCCATTGACTTTTATATGGCAGTTTGATAAAATGTTTGAATGCAAGAAAAATGTGGGTATTCTTTATGGAAGACTAAACAGCTGGCAGAGAATAACAAGGCTGGAGAAGAGCTGGCTTTGCATGTATGAGAGCAGTTCTAGTGTGCTTATCTGGCTGTTGAAGAGCAGTATTTCAGACAAGGTTTCACTTTCCATCATTGTTGGACTGATATGCCTATAAATACGTTGCACAAGAAATGGCACCAACCTGTGTCCCTAACTGGAGTAGTTTAATTAATTATCACAGCACTGAGTGTATTTCATCTTCCTGTTCTTACTAGTTCTGCAGGACTTATTCTTCATCCTTGCCTGTGTGATTAGAGTCCCAACCACGGAGCTGTATGTATTCTGCAATCTTGAAAACTTTATTTATTTATCTGTCTTGCCCACTATAGGTTCTGAATATCTATCTGCATCTTAGAAACAGAAAGGAGGAAGAAATAAGAAAGGATTGCACGCTGGTCTCACACCAGAGACCTACCCACATCCAAAGTTGCTCATAATTTTTGTGTTAGCTTACGTTTCTTTCAGCCTTCTTGTTCTGCACCCAGGGGTAAAGTATCCTTTGCTATGTAGATAGGGTTGTAATTTTCATTCTTTCTTGGAGGCGAAAATGCTTCCTCCTTGTCTATCTCTGGAGGAATCTTTCAGAAAAGGGGAAAGGAAAAAAGAGAGTCATAACCAGAATGTTTTATGCTGAGTTGTGACAAACCTCCCTCAGTCTGGGGGTGCACACCCTGCTTTGTGCAAGGATTCCTGGTTTCTGGACTCGTGGAGAGCCCCAGCAGGGGAGGGGGCACTGTGGTCTGCCTAACCCAGGGAGAGGAATTGAAGTCCCAGCCTGGACGTGGGTGTGAAGGGAAGGGGTGTGTGTGTCCCTAGAATAATCTGTTCATAGCTGGGGCTCTGCCTGCAGGCTCTGAGCTCACCTTTGGCCTCCCAGTGTTGTCTGGGCTTGCTGTGTCACCCTGCTGCACGGAAGCAGGGCTGGCTGCACAGGTGGATTTACAGCTGGGCAGCAGGAAGAGAGTTTTCATAACTAACCTACCAGTCAGTGGGACTGACTCCCAAGCCAGCTGAGAGCCTGGCTGCAGGGGCTGGGGGAGAGAAAATCTGAACACACCGAGCAGAATCTCTCTCTGGCTTTGGGTCCAAAAGAATCAGTGCCTTTTAAAAATAGAAAATAAAATTCTTCTTACTCAGGAAAAGAATAAAGGCTCCTGATGATTTCCATGGGAACAAATTCTAGTATTTTTAGTTTGTAAGGCAGTGGCATGCTATGCCTTTGTTCAATTTTAGGGGTCTTTGGGGTTTTTTGTTTGTCAGTGTTCTTAGGTAAAGGCGAGTGCCCAGCTTTCTCTGACCTGCCACCAGCTCAAGCCAGCAAAGTGAACCAAGTTTGCAAAGTGTCTCTTTTAAGCTGGAAGTGGCTCTCTTCATCCTCCCTATCTATCCCACTGTTGTCCTTTGGCTGGGATGTAGCTGAGCTAGGATCCCAGCCTCCTTCCCACGTGTCAGCTGGTGCAGTAAGGTCCCTGTGTAACAAGACAGCTCCTGCCTGTGTGTGGATTTTTGGGCACGATGTCACAATGAAGCTGCATCCCAGTTCCACCTGATCCAGTGCCCCACTGCCAGAGGGCACCTGGCTGCTGCCCAGGGGAGCTGAAGCTCTTCTCAGCTGGAGGTCACCTTCTATGCAAGACACCTTGACTCTCAGCACGAGAGGGGACAGAGTTTGCTAGCAAGCAGCCAAGCCAGGTAACATCTGTACAGACACAAACACAGGCACGTGCTGATTTTCCTCTCAGGAGGGTTTCAGGCAAAGCTCTGGCTGCAGTAGCATGTCTGCAAACTGCTGATGTGCAGCAACATAACCAAGACCTGCATCTAGACTTGTTGGAGTCCAACAGTGCCTATAGCCAGTCTTGAGGCTTGAAATGGGCCTTGGTCAAGGCTCTGACCAGTGCTTCCCAGCAAGGATGTGCTCTCTGCTGAGAGCAGGCTTATTCAACAAGGCTGGCAGGACAACGGGGTGCTGACATGTCCATTAAAATTAGTGGGGTGTCCTTCCCTCTGCTTCTGCAGCTGGCCTGATGCTCGTGAGCTGTCCTTGTCAGGAGCACCACAGTGGTAGGGGAATCAGTGCTGCATGTTAAGAAGGATGTCACATAAAGAAAGAAACCTCATGAGGTCATTGCCTGTCCACCCTTTTGCTTATCTTAAAGCAGACAGGTCATGGTCTAGGAATGGTACTCCCCAGTTTAGTGCTGAGAATCTCCAAACCATGAGCCTCTTGCTCCCTCCCACTTTCCTTCCCTCTGCAGTGGGATGGAAAGGAGAATTAGAGGCACAAAAAGTAAGGCTCGCGTATTGAGACAAGAACAATTTACTGGAAACAGCAGTGAGATAAGAAAATACACAGCAGCAGTAATAATGGCAGAGGGTACAAGAAGGAGGTGAACAATTCCCAAGGAAACCCTCTGGCAACAGATAACACCCAACTGCTCCCTCTCCATGCTGTGCCAGCTGGAAGAGGCTCCCTTTCCCCCAGCTCTGGCAATGACATGAGGTGGTGCAGAATAACCTCTGGGTCCTGGCCATACCTGGCCTACCCTCTCCTAGCTACTGCAAAAAATAACCCTGTCCTGTCTGGAACCAGGACAATGTGTTGGACCAGGAGAGAGGCAGGCATTGCTAAACCCATACCCAGATAATGGTTGGAGTAATGAGCAGTGATTTTACTGTCTGCCCCTCTTTCCTGGACCTTGAAGTGAAACAATGATGTTAGATGGCCTCAGTGCTCTGTCTCTCAGCCTGCCTGGATATACACCTTCTTAAACAACTGCAGGCATTTCTCACTTACTTGTGCAGGGTTCCTGTTCCTGTAACCTCTGAATTTTGTGCGTGCCAGTGGCGTGGAGCTCCCTGGCCCCTCTCTGAGCTGCATTAGCCCAGGAGTGCTCTCAGCCTTGCAGCTCAGCGTGTGGGTATTGATCGCTGCCGCCTGTCCCGGAGCCAGCGTGGATGAAAGCAGGATGAGGAGGGCAGTGCTGGCTTGTGAAGGAGCCTGGGTGACATTCTGGCTCTGTGACACCAAGCTTGTCCTGTGTGAAGGGGTCTTGTGCTCTTGTACATTATTCTGTAGCAGGTTGCCATGCTGCTTTTATGCAGAAAAGTCTGACTACAGGTGTCCCTACCCGCGTTCCCTTCTCCCTGTGGTTGATTGTGGGCTGGGGTACTGCAGATATGTGTGTGTGTATAGGTGTACATGCATCCTTACAGGGTGAGTGTCATCCTGGCTGGATTTGTGCAGGCTTCTGTACTGGTCCTGTGATCTTCCTTTTTTGCCACATTGCAGGTGGGTGGGACCTTTTTCTCCTCGTGTCTGCACATCCCTTTTCCTGGGGAATTGGGCAGTGATGGTGATGGTTCACCATCTTTGGGAATAAGGCCAGAGGGGGAATCCTCCTCAGTTGCTGGCTTGTTGAAGCTGGTCATGTGCTGAGCCAGTAAGTTTTGCTCTTTGCCTTGATTGACTCCAGAGGTCAGGAACTTGGGGCCTGGGATGTCACATGCTGTTCCTGTAGCTCGTGGAAAACTTAATTTTACAGTTGAAGCATTTCACTGATAGCAGCACAACTCCTCCTTTTTTTTTTTTTTTTTTTTTTTTTTTTTTCCTTAGTTAAACAGGATGCTTTTACAAGAGCAGGGCTTTTTAAAGCAATGTAGTGCTTTTTCTTTGACTTTTAGGAAGTGCCCACTGTGCAGGCTCAGTGTCTGTAGGGTAGGTTGGCCTGTACGTGAATGCAGGAGGTCAGCTGGAGCTGCATGCAGGTTCCCTGTGGCACTTGGCTTAGCTGAGGAGGGATGTTTTGGAAGGCTCTCACCTTCCAAAGATGTTTAGGGGATGTTTTGGAAGACCTTGCAGCAGGGGAGAATGATAACTGTGCTTAGCACAGGGCGGTAAGCCCAGTCTCTACAGCTGAGGTGTAGGTGGGACTTGGGCAGCAGAACAATGTGTTGGGCCAGCCAGTCTGCTGACATCAAAATGTTTCTGCAGAAATTGGGCTTTTTATCACAACCTTCCAGAACTGTGAGGACTGGGAGGACCTTCTTTTTGTCTGACTGGTCTTGTGTCGGTGCCAGGCTGCATTGGTAGAGTTCAGAGCAGGAGCTGAGATATTCTGGGAGATGGGATATTAGGCATACAGCCTCTGCTTTTAACTGATGTTTTTAAAAATGTGAGGGTTTTCCTTTCGTGTGTATGTGAGGTTTTAGGTTTTTTTTTTTTTTTTTGGGGGGGGGGTTGTTTTGATTATAAATAATCCATTTTTCAGATCATTAGAGGTAAAGAGGGGGAATCTTACAGCTCAACACAAAGCTGAAGGAATCTAGACAGATCCTGTGACTCCTTTCTTCCATATTAGTATTGAAGGTTTGGTTATATTTGACTTCTCATAGAAGTTATCCCTGGAGATGGCAAGAATAGCCTTAAATGTCACCAGATCAGCCATGTAAAGGTCCCTGTCTTCTACAGCCTGCCACCTTTCCTGGGCCTCTAAGGCTCTCCTTTGTGCTGGAGCTTTCCAGTGTGTCTGGGAGGAGGTGGTCACCAGCCCAACCCACAGCCTCACAGGGGAGGGCCAAGGATTCAGCTGTGGTGAATTTTAAAACCAGACAAAAACCTTTTGGCAAAACTCACTCTCTTCTAAAAGTGTTCTCCGTTACACTTGCCCCCCTCATTTTTATAATGGAATGCGCACAACAGTGCGCATATTGACTTATGTTTTCAGTCAATATCAAGATTTATTGTCCCCTGAGTTAAATGAATCACAATATTGACCTCATTGTAAGCCAATACCAGCTTAATGTATTTTTTTAGAGTATTTTGTATTCATTTTTAGTAATAGGGCCCATACAGTAGTCTATAATATTCATTTGTATTCCTCTTCTTGCTCTTTCCCCTTTTTTTTTTTATTTCCTTGTCTGTGTCTGTTGATGGCTATCACAGCAGTAGACACTGGATTCATCTAATGAATGAGAAATAAAGATGTCCAATAGCTGGTGTATCTCCATTATAGAGACGGAATGAGTCATTTCCATAATCAGCTTGCCTTTAGCTTGGGCCAGGAAAAACAAGTGCAGTGCCTCTAGCTCTTAGAGACAATAGCCAAGTGTTACGTGTATCTTACCACTTCTTCCTTTCCTTCTTTTTCTTTCTCTCTTTTTTATTTTTCTTTTTTGTTTCCTTTTCTTTTTGCATCTAAATTTTCCACAGGAGGGGAAAAACCCAGTATTTCTTTAATATTGAATTCCATTTATCTCCATAAACTGGTTATGGTATACGATCTAAAGGACTCAGCTGTTTTTAAAATAGGTTTATTCCTTTTCCTTTAAGATTATTTCAGATTATTTCCACACAGTATAGGCGAGTTATAAGAAGACTCATTTTGCAGACTTCAGTGAGAGCTGCACATTTGCAGTGCATCGTTTCAGATGTGGAATGTTGAACAAAGAAATTAAATTTATATGTATCACCTAAATTATTTCAGATTCATGGTTCAGCAAAGAGTTGAGATCCTAATCAAATATGTAGTTTGCATGGGCAGTACACCTTTTCTCAATAATAATATGGCAGTTCTATTTACAATGCTTGAGTAGATTTTGTAATAATGCTTTTACTGAAATTTACCTTTTGTTTTTCTGCTGCAGTCTTGGCTGCCCATTAGACATGTGCACTCTTAGGGCAAAGATAATGATTGCAAGTAACTTTTCTTGAGAGAAGGGGGTGAGAGAGACTGAAATCAGGGCTGCTGTTAAATATTCCTGCCTCTCAGACTTTTCCAGTGACTAGTAAAATACATGCTGATACACGGACAAGTAGATCTGTGTTCTGTGTTAAAAGGAACGGTTTGAATATCAAGGTTGTGGGAAATTATCTGAAAAGCTGCCCCAGCTGTCACCTCCTCAACATCCACTGCCTCTCCTGCAGCATGAAGGAGAAAAACACCAGTAGAAGATGTAGAGGAGGAGAAAGGGGTGGAAGAAGAGGAATAATACATGATTGGAGCTGAGCCCAGGCTGGGAAAAGGTGAAGGAGCATCCTTCTTTCATGTGCCAAGAAAGGAGGAAGCCCTGAAGTTCCTTTTTTTGCTCTGGCCTGTGCAGCAGTCCACCAATGAACTTTAGTGTTTTCTACAATTCAGTGCCCTGTAAATGAAGAATGTAGAGCCAAGTAATGAACAATCTTTCCCCATTTTGTTTTTGCAGTGGACTGCAGCTCCCCTACTTGTCCCCACTTGATCTGTGAGAATTTGGGTGACTGTCCAGTGGAATATCAGCAACCCCACTGAATGAGCGCTGAGCTAGAGCTGGGCTAAAAGGCTGCACTTCAGCCTTGCCTGAGCTTCACTGACACACAGTGTGTGTTCTAGAGCTGAGATTTTTAGACAGCAAGGGAACACCACCAGCTTCCTTATTGCTACTGGTGGATGCAGGCATGGGCTTTTCCCTGTGTCCCAACATAAAACCCCTGCAGAGCTGGGCATGCAAAGACTTCAACCTGAGCAAGCAAATCAGTCACGTGTGTTCCCCTGAGCAGCATTTCTCTGGTGGGCAGTGTGGATTTGCAGATGTGCCCCAACTGGAGTCCCTCCAGGGCCTTTGAACGAGGCCCAGGTCTGGGCTTAGCCCACACTCACAGGAGCCAAGGCTGCCAGGGTCCCTTAGGACAGGGATTATTGGTGGGATGTGCGTGTATGCTCCTGGGAGAGGGGATCTGGGGTGCTGGAGAAACACCAGGCAACATGAGATTTACTTGGGGCTTTGTTTTTCTGCACTGAGGGTTACCATCTTGTGCTGAATGGTTCAAATCCTGTAACTGATGTTTTGTTGGGCTCTTTTTTTTTTTTTTTTGGTTGGTTGGTTGTTTCTTTACTGACAAAGGAAAAATTCCTGCTTTGAAAAGAGCATTGTGCCTTATCTTGGTGTGTTACTCAGAATAGGTTTAGGCTGTCCTGTTGGGTGATTTCCACTGGTGTTACTACACACCTCCATGCCCTGATGGTGGTGGTTGTATTGTTTTTTTAAGAGCTGTGATTTCATTTCTTATTTGGAACATGCTGTCTGTGTGCATCCGAAGATCTGAAAAAAAAGACAAAGCTGATGATGTTTTACCCTCTAAATCCTTCCTCTCTTCTGGAAATACAGCTTCCTTTCTCCTTGGTTGAGTGAGTGGAGACTGAGGGAGGAGGTAGACACAAATGAGAGTTCCTCTTTTCTAGTGTTTTATTTTTTTCAGGACAGAAACCACAAACTCAAAGTCCCCAGAAATAAGAAAAGGGAACAGAGGGATTACCTAGGAAAGGAAAAAGAATTGTTTGGAGATGACTGCCCCACC
Organism: Prinia subflava; assembly: GCF_021018805.1. Lineage (NCBI taxonomy): Eukaryota > Metazoa > Chordata > Aves > Passeriformes > Cisticolidae > Prinia > Prinia subflava. Next base: position 110,721,045 of record NC_086248.1, on the reverse strand, counting down.
TTAAGTGTTGGGAGTGAGATGCCAGCTGTGTAAATCTTTCTGGCAGAACTTCCTGATTTCAGAGGTAGAAAGGAATTCTTCCTCTCCCTCATGGCTTGAAATCTGCAAGGTGAAAATATAAATACAGGGTTATAATTAGATTTAAAAAATTTCCTTCAGAGTCCTGACATTCCTGAGGCTGCATGAGCAGTGAAGGGTTTCTGGGAAGGAAAGAAAAATCCAAAATGAGTAAGAAACTCGAATACTCAAGCAGACAGTGAGCTGTGATGATGCTAACAGAGAGAAGCTGTGAAGGAGCACACGAGAGAGGGCACAGAGAATTTGGACTGTGTATCCTACAGGAAAGAGAGTAGATCTCTGTTAGCTATACATTAATTGGTAAGGAAAGCAATTAGCTGCCAAAAAAGGCAAAATGCTGGCCTTGTAAATGCAGATTTCTGTCCAGAAGTGCATCTTTAAAAAACCCCTGGCTTGTTCAAACTTTGATGTCATTGATCAGATGTTAGCACCAGGTAATTAAATGATAAAATAGAAAGAGAAAGTCCAATAAAAGCCTTTTTTTTTCTTAATGATGATGAACTTAACATTCTCAGTAGCAGTTTTCAGGCAGAAGAATTACATCTGATGTCTGGTCAATAGTGCATTTGCTTATTAATAGAGTGAATGATTTAAAATTAAACAAATGACCGTTCAGATATTTATTAGTAGGCATCATAATGCCTGTAATTCTAATACAGTGCTTAATTTATTTTAAAAAGTAACTTTCTTGTACTTTGTAATGCTTCCTGGTAGATCTTGCTTCTCTGGAAGAAGAGTGGCAAAAGAAGTAAAGTGGTTACAGCCCTATCCTTTTTATACATTGCCTGCTTGGCCTGGCACAAAATGCCTTTTTAATTTTTTTTTTTTTTGTTCTATACCAGCATCCATATAGTGGGGGGAAAAAAAGCCTGATTTTTAATCTCAAGAAGGGATTTGTAGAGAGGAAACTACCAGGAGGCAAAACCAGCCAAAACCATCAGTTCTTCAAGGTGTGGGATTCCTCAGAATAAAAACACTGGGGCTTTTGAGATTGCTGAAGTGAGTTCAGAAAGGCAAATAGCAGCCTCCCACGGACTGAGCTGAGCTTTAGCTGGGGGTTAATGTGCAGAGCAGAGGGGGTGGGCAGGTGCTGGGCAGTGGGGCAAGGGCATACAAAGCTTTTGTAATTCTGAGATCCTTGGACGGGGCTGGCTCATCCCTGTTCCACTGGCGTTGGAAACAAACGCTCAGGGAGCGTCCTGTGCAGCGGAGGTGGGGAGTGCAAGGCAGCAGAAGTAACACGCAGGAGTTAAGTGGTGGAAAGCTTTTCCAGGGGAGATGCCAGGCTGAACAGAACCTGTGACTCGAGATGTGAGTCTGTTAGAGGAGATGATGCCACGGGAGCTCGGTCATACCGAAAAGCACCGTTCTCTCTTTTGCCCTGACCGCGTTGAGTCCTGGCTCCCCTCGGTGTCTCTGCTGTGATGTTCAGAAGCCCCAGGATGGGCTTTCCCCTCCTGCAGACCCTTTCAGCAAGCGCCGTGGAAGGAGTTAAGGATGCGAGTTCAGCCTGGAGCTCGGTTTCCTGGCTTACGTTGGTTGTTGCCAAAATCTTAATGTTGTTTTAATGCATTTTTGTGTTCATGAATCCATTTTCCAGAGCTGCCGATTGCACACACTAACCCTTTTTATGTGACTAAAAGCCAGCTGTAGTATCCTTGAAGAATCAAATGCTCTCACAGCTCTGGAAATTGCTCTGGGTGTGCATGCGTGTTTATTTGTGCGTCAGCTCTTTTAATCTTTCTCCCGAAAACCTAATATACTGTAACTGGGACATTTTCAAAAAAGAGAACACTTCAAAACAATTCTAAATATAAATTAAATCCATTTCCAAATGGCTTGTTAAAAAATGCAGATGGTTTATATTTATTATATCATTTTTTTGTTTTATCACCTTGCAAAATTTTACAGCATAGAATCTTATTTAACGCGGAGGCATTTTAAGCAGCAATATTAGACAGCTGTATGTGCGTCATACTAAGAGATTTTTACAGGATATTAAAGTTGGTTCTGATGTAACCTGGTGTTTTGAGCAGCATAGATTAGGCATTTTCCAATTTTGTAATTTCTGTTTAAAGTAGGTAAGTAGGTGCCATTTTTTTAAAATTTTTTTTTAATTTTTTTTTTTTTTTTTAATTCTTTTTTTCCCCTCCCAAAATAGCCTTTTAGTCCTTGATTCGAATTGTTCTCAAGGTGTAGGGAAATTCGGGCCAGACTGATTGAGAAACTGCTCTCTGAGCTTATATGAATAACAAAGAATGGCCTAGATATTATCTCAGCTGAAATTAGGGGTAATTATGCTCTATAGCAAATTATATACATAGTTAAAATAAATAACAAAGCACCGTGTTCATATTCTGGTGATTAACTTTTTTCCCCCCAAGTTCTGTTTGCCTTTACAGTTTTTCCATTGCAATCAACATGAGAATATTGCTGGGTAGCAGCAGCACCTGAATAAGTGCCAGCCTGATTTGTTGTTTTTTTTCCTTCTCAGCCTCCAACAGGCACAAGCAGGTTTAATGTTAACTCGACTCAACTCCAGCTCCTCTGCTGGTTCTCACACCCTCCAGGTCAGAGCTAAATCCCCTATTAATTAAACAGAAATTATATCCGAAATAAATCACTTGGCGCAAGAAACCCACGGTGGAATTTTTTGAAAGATGTTTGCAATAATTAAACATTCTGTGACTGGTGACATTTTAAATAACTCTTAAAATACCAACCTGTGTTGATATTTAAAATAGGCTCTTCAGTGGAAAGGCAGTGATCCCACTGAGCAAATAAGATAAACCACGTCATCGTATAAGAAGGGGGGGAAAAAAAATCATCCCATAGCAGGAAAAAAACCTCCCAAATGTTTTCATATGGCAAGAGCCTTAAAAATGCTTGGAAGATAGAGGTTAGGGGTGATCCTGTCGATGCTTGTGAAGGAAGAGCTGATAAACCTCCAGTAGCTGTGCACTGCATCTCTGATTGTTGAAGGGTGTGAGGCGGGTTTCCTGGCTTGTGGGCACCTGTGTAGGGACAGAAGGGGGGTCATGGATCCTGGCTGGCCTTTTAGGGTTTTGCTATCTGCTTTTCACCTCCTGCACTGCACCTTTCCCCCTGACCTGGCAATTTCAGGGCCGTTTTGTGCAACCAAGTGGAAGCCCAAGCATTTCGTCAGTGTCCCCGGGCAATGTGCCACTCGGGCTGACGGGAGCTCACAGTGCTGCACACTTGCACGGGCTTGCCTCGCCCTGTGCCCACTGGCTTTGGAAAACACACAAACAAAACAATACCTCGCCACCACCAAAAAAAAAAAAATCCCATAATGGTTCCCTCCTCCCAGAGCATGTGGGGGAAATAAATAGTGAGTCTTGCCTGAATGCAGGAAGAGAGGAAGTGGGGGAGAGGTGGTGTAGGAGGAGAGGACGCTGTGTGCCTTGGTGGTGGTTGGCTGGTCTTTGTGGCCAGCTGGAACACCTCTGTGCAATGCCTCTTGCAGGCTGCAGAGGTTTGGGTGCCTTGCTGGCCTGGGGAACAGTGTAGGCAGATTGGCTTTTGCACTTCCCTCCTGTGCTCATGGCCTGAGTGACTGCGAGCAGGCAGAGGAGAGCAGCCACGCCTTCTGCCCTGAGAAGGCAGGAGTTTGTCTAGAGCTGGGCAGACCTAGGGACCCCTCCAGGCACACCCTTCCCCTGCCCTGGTCTCTGTGAGGTCCTGGAGGCTTAGAGCAGGCAGGGGGTGCCTTGAGGTTCAGTGCAAAACCAGGATGGGGATAAGAACAGCCTTCCTTTGGGAAGTGCAGGCGTCTCACATGGGTCTGCTGCTACATTTTCATTAAAGGTGCAATGGGTTATGTGGAAGTGGATTGTATCTATACAGTGACTGAAACTGTCACACAGTATAGCTGTACTCTAATTTCTTCACGGTGTCCGGCCTCTTTTTCCAATCAAGCTGTCACGGCTGCATGTTCTCTTAGCTGCCAGTTGCTCCATCTAGGTGTGCCATGCCCTTCACCTGTAATCTCTGCCTAGAAAAGGACCCTGTGTGCAGCCTAACCTATTTTCTCAAGGAAAAGTCAGGAAATCCTGTTTGTCTTGGTTTAGTCTTTTTTTTTTCAACTGCATTTTACATTCCACCTGGATTTTATAGCAGGCAATTTCGGTGAGAGGCACAGGAACCAAGAGACTTGGCATGTCTTTACTTGAGGAAAAATTGTCTTTCCCACTGCTGCAGCAGTCTGGCTCCATGTCTGGAGCTTCCTTGTGTTTTGCTGGAGCTTCTCCCCTGCCTGCTCATAGGGAAGGTGGCCGAGGAGGGTGCACGGCCAAGGAACCCAGGCACCATGGAGCTCATTTGGAATGGCTGGGTGACAGTTCAGACCAATGGATTTATGACCGTTTGGGAAAACACAGCAATTCCACTACCAAAACCACGGCTTTGCCAGTCTAATCCCGTTTTCTCCTTGGAGGATTAGTTTCTAAGATTGGGACAAATCTTTCTGGGGGAAGAAGAGGAGGAGTAAGCAAACACAACTGTCACTCGGAACGAGAATTAAGAAGATAAAATATGAAGAAATGCTGACTTAGACTGATTTAATCGCCAAACTGTAGTTCAGGGATGTGAGCTATGGAGCCGAGGCTTGGACTGCAGAAAACACCTGGACAGGTAAAATGCAATAGTTCCTTTCTGTGCTGGTCAATGCATGTCCTCCTCCTGGTTTAAGGCCTGAAGGTCCTTAAAGTCGATGTCTTGTGACTGATGTCAAAATAGTGTTGGACAGCTGTGGCACCACTGCTCCAAGCCTCTGATGAAAACCTGGGAGGGTTTTCAGGGTCTTCAGGGTCCAGCTCTGCCACCCAGTCGTGCTGCTCCTCCTGCCAGGGTGGGCGGCTTGGGCACAGTCGGTCGCCTGCACCTACCAAAGCGGTTTCTTACTGTTTCAATAATTGGCAGATATAAATTATCGCTTGCCTCAGTTGCTGGATGCTTTTAGGCCGGGGTTGAGAGCTGTACCCTGCGTGACGGCGCGGCGGCTCATTAATTATTCGGGAAGCACTGCTCAGGCTCGCCCTGTGGCGGCGGAGAGCCGCGGGGCGTGGGCGCGGCGGAGCCGGGACTCGAACCCGCGGCCCCGGCTGCGGGCCGCAGCGGCGGGCGGCCGGCAGAGGGCGCCGGGCCCCCAGGCACGGGGGGAGCGCACCGGGGCAGCCCCGGGACATCGCCCAGAGCCCCCACTCCGCACGGGCACCGAGCAGGAAAAGGAGCGGGGCGGAGGGGCTGTGTGTGGGAAGAGTAAAAGGAAATTTAAAAAATCTAGAGGGGGAAAAAAAAAAACCCAACAAAACCCAAACCAATTTTAGCCATACCAAATTTTTGTCCCCCGCGAGGAGCGCTCCAGCACGGGGCCGTGGGATGGCAGGGCTGCCTGCGTGGGCTGGGGGTGCACAAAGCCGTGCTCGCTACGAGCCCACGCAGGGAGTGCTCACCATCACACGTGTTCCTTGGAGCAGGTTTCTGGCACGTTGGGGCGCTTTAAACTTGAGCGGGTTCATGTACAAATCAGTTCGGAATTGGGAAACCATCACTTCCCTTATGTATACATCTCTCCCGCGTTACCAGTTTTCCAGCTGGGAAGGCTGGCAGGCAGACGGCTTCGGAGGTGGCTGCCAATGCTGATTCATGACCCAACCCACAAAGGATATTAATATGGTACCATAAGAACATTTTCCCCTCAAAGACAATGAATGTGTAATTTCTGTGATGCAAGTGGAGGTCAGTCTGATGCTGCTCTCTTGCCAGTAAGTTATACAATAAGTTTGTAAGTGTACTGGTTGGACAGAGCCAAAACCTCAGAACTGCTTTCAGAGCCAGTTTTTACCCCATTTGGTTTACTGTGAGCCCCTGGTTTTTGGCCAGCTATAGTCATACTATAAATTAATTTTATTCTGCAACTTTAGAAGGCACTGTGTAAGGTTTAAGAATATTTTTTCCAGTTGTCACGTTTCTAAATATGCTGTCTTTTATTTTTGCCATGTTCAGTGCCAAAAAGCACAGCTTAGGAATGTAGTAGGAACATAGGAATTGCCACAACAGTCCAGCTTGTCGGTCTCCTGTCTCTGTCGGCTGCTGGTGCCAGATGCAAATTCTTGAAGCAACTACGTAAAAGAAGTTCTCCTAAAATAAAAAAATACTGAGGTGTGGCAGGAGGGTAGGAAAATAAGAGTTGCAGGAGAGACTGGGCAGAAAGCCTTTTTCTTTATTTTATTTATTTATTCATTCCATCTACTTACGGATTTGTTTTACAGAACTTCAAGCTGATTTTCATTTTTCCTTCTTTTGCTTACTAGCCCTCAACCGTGCCACATATGAGAAGTAGCAAAAACAGAGCAGGATGCTTCTTACTTTCTGTTTCAGAAGAAAGGAGCTCACTTTCTGTGTTGGGAGGGGATGTAAAAGGCTTCAAAAGATGCCAATGATTTGTCAAAGATCATGGGAGGACGCAGCAAATCGCGTAGCAGAGGCAACAGCGAGGAAGCAGAATATGCTGAATAAATTCACAGCAAGTTCATCCAGCCTGCCTAATGGCCAGTTGTTGTTTGAAGTGCTTGCATGAAAGCACAGCACCGTGTGAGTGCTAGAAAATTCAATGGTACGAGGGAGTTCTTTAGTTTATGCCCTTGAGATTAATCACAGGCTCCGTAACTTAACTCCAGAGCAATCTCCTCTGCTCTGACGTGACTTACCCCGCAGCTGAGCAGCCAAGGGCCGGGCACTTTGCAAAAATCATAATGTCGGATATTTTTGATGTGGAGCTTGGAATCCCCGGTTTCCAAAGTGCAGCTTTGCAGCCAGCAGAGCAGGACCTGCTCCCCGCCTCCGTTCATCCTCTGGAAAACTCTGGTGTTCCTCTGGTGTTCCTTATCCCCCTCGGGAGCCTGCCGGGGTCAGTGGTGACCAGGGGCAGGAGGGGAAGGCTGGAGCAGGTACCAATCTCGGGGACACTGCTGGGAGGTGTGAACGCCCCCGCTGCCGTCCGTGGAATCATTTTCCGTGCTGCAAATGAGAGTGAAACACCCTGCGGGTGTTGGGTGTGGAGGACTGCGATCCCATCTTTTAGCGGGTTCATTAGCTGGAGGAAGGGCACTCTGATTTCCTGATGCTCTCGTGTGCAGGAAGCTTGCTGGAGACTTCAGACGAGCATTCAGTGTGAAAGAGCACAGAAAATGCAGTGGATTAGGAGAGGCTTGTGTATAAAAGTTACTAATCCTACGACGAGTCATATTCATAAAGAATTTTAGGGATCGATATATTCCTTGCTCGAGAATCTTTCCAGCCTCACTGAGAAGTGTACTGGATGAAGGACATTATTAATTTAAATTAATATCTTGTGCTTATGTCTGAAGCTTATCCTCATTCACTGGCAAAGAAAATAAATGCTTTTTTCTTCTCTTTATTGTAACTCTGTGTGGCGTGGTCCACCAACACACAAGGAGAGATTTTTTTTTTTTCCATACGCATGTCCCCCCAAAATGTCGGCCTAAATGATCAAGAGGAGAAAAAATAAAAAGGACATTCCACACACATAAAATATGTAATTAAAATGATGAATTATTGTAAGATAGAATATTAGCCTTTTGACATTTTAATCTGAGCAGGAGAGAGTGAGAGAGTGCATTTGGAGCCGCTCAATTAAATTTAGAATTTTTTCCCCTCCATTGTTATGAATAAATAGAAAGATTCTGTAGCAGTCTGCGGAATTATTAATTGCAAGTACTGTAGAAGGTGCATGCACCGTATCATGAAATGGAGTATCATTGTTAGTGACTATATTTCTTGGTAATTAAGGCCCAGACTAATGATGCAAGTTTTCTTCAGCATGATTTTCATCTGATTATGAGGCTGCTTCATTAAGAGCACTCAGACTAACGAGCTGTAGCTGTAATAAAGTAATTTTCTGTCTTGTGCTCTGATTGATAAAGAGTTTCTATAGCTAAAAGGAATTGAAAATATAATTATAATTAGAAATGGTTGAATAAAGTTATTACAGGATTGCTGAAGGGTAGTGCAATTGACACCATAATGTTTTTTGGAAGTGTGCATCTTAAAATTAGACTTTATAAAAGGAAGGGGGGAAAAAAAACAACCCCCAACCCCAAACCCTCTGTGCTAATAAATGGGCAGAATGTTGCTGCTTCCATAAAATGAACTGTTAGATTAAAGTAAAATGAGGTTTTCCCACATTGTTCAGAACAAGAAAAACATATGCAGGAAGAATGCTGTTGCCTTTCTTCCCAGCATTCCTCTTAAGTGAAGTAAAGCTTATGAAAGTGCTTTTTACTCCATTTATAAAAAATTTCATGCTGCCATATGTTGCAAAAAAGATCTTTTTGATTAAGCTGATGTGTTTTGAAGCATACAGTATAATTTTGGTGTTTCCCTTTAAAAATGTGCAAAGGGTTATGCGAGTCTTTTCTATGTATTAGCATACAGTAACTAGTGGTTTTTAATACATGTTTTTGAACAGAGAGGTTTTCCTTGCTTTCTGTCTTTTTTTTTTTTTTAAATTTTGCATTGGCCAATATCAGAATATAGCTGGGTCAAATATAAGGTCTTTCTTTTTTTTTCTCCAGGGGAAGCAAATCAACTTTTTATCCCAGAAACCTTATTCTTTTTTATGATGTTCGTATTATAAACAGCACAAACTGTGTTAGAGCAATCCTTTGTGCGTATGTCATAGGATATATATGCTGTATTGATAGAAAAAAACTATAATAAGGGTATTATTTAGAATTAGCTGATGCACTTTAGTACTCAGAAGTTGTTTGACTTATTTAATTTGGAGACTTTCTGTATTGCTGTATCTCCCTCTTCAGAAGGCATGCATATATTTTAAGGCTACAGTTATGCACATTTGGTTATGTAAATCTGTCCCATGCAGACTCCAAGGAACTTTATTGTATTGGATTGAAACAAACAGTAGATCATCTAGATGTATATTTATGCTAATTAACTTAAAGCCGGCATTTTGCATTGATTGCTCAGCCGTAATGCTTTTTGGAAGATTTTTAGAATTTTTGAAAATCATTCTTAACACATTATATGGTGATAAAAGTGTGTTATTGGAATACCATTAGCAGGAATAAAAAAAGAGCAGAATTTTATTGGTTGTTCATTGAAAATGTTAGCTGTGATTAGTTACATAATCCTACATTAACCTGTAAATTAAAATTCCTTGGTGCAATTTGATGGCTGATTTAATTTTGTCTTTCTTTGTTTGCCGCAGGCTAATTCCATTATGAATTCTTTATACAGCCTTTTCCCTCAATGATTAGCAGCTTCTACTCAAGTTCTGATTACTATTGTACACTTAGCACTACATAAAGCTGGGGATTAATATTCCCCTGAAGAATTGTTGCTATGGATCTGCTCTATTCCTTCTAAGAGATGTTTCTGCAGCTTCAATTGTCCATAAATTATGATCTCTAGTGAATTATCAGTGGGAGTGAACTAAGCTTAACAAGCTGAAGAGAGCACTCTAGTTCTGAAAGAAAAAGGGAGAGAGAGATAAAAAGATCCTCAATTATTAATTGCAAGGTTTCCATAATACAGAAGTGGTGATATTTTCCCTATCTTCATTCCTGTGAGCATGTAAGAAATCAGGGTGAGTCAGAAATACTGAATATATTCTGAAGTCCTAACCCCCTCCAGCACTTAGAGATAAAACCTTCAGGAGGATCTTAATTATGTGGAGGCAGAGGTGGAAAAACCAACCCCGTCATCCCGGGTTTTTAAGTTTGTATTTTGGCTCTTTTCATTTCTGTTTCGCCATCTCTATCCTGGTGCAGTTTGTAGTATTAGTAGCCTGGCTCAACTGCCTTTAAAATATAGTCAGGATTAATCGAGGATTTAATTGCAGATGTCTGAGGAGCTTTCATATTTGGAGAGGTTTTATTAAGAGACAGCTATTCCAGTTCAAGTTTGTGAGCACTTTGCTATGCTCCCATCTGTTCCCCTTTGTTAGGGCTTTAAAGTCATATTTCTCCTACTGATTCATGGCTGTTTTCCTTCTCCTCCCTTGAAAAATCTGTCTTGAAGGCTGCACTGCGGCGTTATTCTTGCCGAGTATGTGGGATTTTCCCAGTTGAGGTGATCACATCCTTCTGCCTTCCAGCCCCAGCCAAGCCCCCTCTTGCTCAGACTTTAGGCTGCAGATTTTTGGGGTTAAAGACTGCAGCAGTGTGCCTCGTTTGCAGGGAAGTGCCTGTGGGGCACAGAGCTGGCTCTGAGCCACCGTGCCTGGCATCACTGCCCAGCAGAAGCAGAGCTGCCTTGCCTTTACTAGATCAGAACATCCTTGGCTATTCTATGCCAAAGGGAACACAAATCTCTGGTTCAGTTCGACTGATGGGGTGTTTTGGGTTGTCTTGAGACCTTTAGGCATTTTAATTTTTTTTTTTAATGTTAAAAGCACTGTTGGATTGCATCTGCTAAGCTACCTCATGCATTGTGGTACGCTGTCTGTAGTGGTAAATCATATTTAGTTACAGACAGTGTTAGAGGGCCTCTGTAATTTTAGGAGTTGCTGTGCTTTCTGGAGGCTTTTCTCATAACCTCCCCTAGCCCAATAGAGTAGATTAGGCACTGGAGCTGACAGTGTTTCAGACCTATTCTAAGAGAAAAACCCCAACTTTTGACACGTGACTAATAGGAGGTGTCTTTTCATCTCCCCTTTCAAAGCTCCACTTGATCATATTCAGCAAAATCTGGATATGTTTTAAATCAAAACCAGCAGCTGAGTCTAACTGGTGTTGTGTGCTTGGAGCTAGTGACAGAAAGAACAAAGGTGAGTTAGGTTAGTGGATCTGAATTCTCTGGTCTGCTTAGTCCACTTTGTGCTGCCTACTGACACTGCTGGAGATGCCCATCAAACAATTCACTGTGGAATCACAGTGCTGCCTCTTGTCTCAGCCTGTAGCACAACCAGCAGGATAAGGTGTAAACTAGAGGAGTTTTGACTGTCCCCAAGTGCTAGAAGTTGGGCTAGGAAAATGGAGGGGTAGTTAGGGTGGTCCCTGCAGGAGGCCAAATTTCTTGATTTTTTAAAAAAATTTGTTTCTTTCTCACCTGTGTGTTCTCTGCAGTGCTCAAAAACTCAGTGTAATGGACAAGTTGACCTTGTAGTTTCCATTCAGTCATGTTGAAACTAACAGACTGTTCTTGAAGAAGCTGTTCTTTTTCTTCCCAAACCACTCTCTTTCTTCACAGCCTCCTTTTTCAGTGCCATCCTCAATTTAGTAGAGAGCTGTTGAAATTTTACTCCCTTTGCTAGGATTTTGACCTGCCTAGTGTCATTTGGAAGTTTGGGAGCTCTGTTATCAAAAATAGCATCTCACATATTTGCCTCCTGTGTCCCCTTCATGATTTTAAACTTGCTATGTCTCCTTTAGATAACTATTTTCCACCCTGAAGATTACTGCCTTCCTGCCCTGAGTGTCTCCTGTGGTCAGGAGCTGGTTTTCCTTCTTTGGACTCTTTTCCAGGTGGGACAGTCAGAACTATCTGCAGTCCTCCAGGCATGGATGCATTGTGAGTTTGTCATAATCACATCTTCTTGAATTTATTGGCATTTTATTGTCCAGTCACTTAGAGCTGAACAAGTCCTCTTGGGTTTTAGGTTGTGTAGTCCTAATATTTGCCCTCATGTGCAGACAGTGGTATTTCTGTTAATCTTTCTATGCTGACAGTGGAGGCAAAAGAATGACTGTAAAAAGTTCCTTCACGTGTTTGTCACTCCTGTTAATTGATGCTAAGGTTGTCCTAGTAAGGGTCTTAGCTTAAGCCTCAGGCACAATCATATCAGTGAGTTACTGACATCAGTGCCATACTAGGCTGTGGTGGCCATTACTTTTTGTCTCTAATTTGGCAATTGAAATCATAATTCTCCTGAGTTTTCTGTTTTCCAGCTGAGATCCTAGTTCTAGGATCACCTCCAGCATTCACCTTACACATCACTGATAAAATATCAAGGAAATGAAACAATAATTTCTCAGTTTTAGGGTTGGGTCTAGCTATGACTGAAGCTGGCTTTGTTTCAGTTTGAATTCAATAAGATTTTTACTCTGATCCAGCTTAGTAGAATAGATTAAATCCTGGTTTGAGCTTGTTTTCAGTTGAAGTTTATTTCTCCAGCAGGGCTAGACCCCTTAAGTTCTCTGCTCAATCCTCTCTAGCTGTATTTGAGTGCCTGATCTCTCTCTGATGTTATTACTGCCTATCTCCTCTCCCCGAAGTGCTGGCTTCTCTCTCTCTGCTCTGCCGTAGTCAGCTGGACTTAAAGTGGTGAAAGAGGGCAGCAGAGATCTTTTTTAATAGTGTGTCTGCCTCAGCTCGGAAAAGGAGAGCTCTGAGAGCAGAGAGATGTTTGTGGCAGGCTGGTGCAGGGCTGGGAATGATGATGGAATTCCAAGGGAGGAAGCACTGGGATGGAGAACAAAGCAGCACAAGGCAGAGATGCCCATGTGTACCTGTGAAGCCAAGCCAGCACAAAGCTAGATCAGTCCTGAATCAAGGAAAGGTCTCAGAACTGTACTGGTGATAGAGCAAATGGGATGCAGCCCCAGAATGCTGTAAGCATCCAGGTCTAAATGTGTGTACCTGTTCTACAGGTGAGCCAAGCCAATCTGAGCGCTGAAAGTGACGTTCAGTGATCTTTTCCAACCCAAAAAGTGCTCTGAATGTGGAGGTAAGGATGACCTAAAAGAGGGAGAAGTATGAGTAATGTTGGAAAGAAAGCAGTGAATCCCCTTGACTCATTTCCAGGGGCCTCTGCTCCAGTTCCATGGAATACAGAATCCATTAAAAACTGGGCTGGAAGTGTCCCTCCAGCGTGTGTGGAATTACAGCAGTCTGGGTGGAATGGTTGGATGCTTTCCCGTGGCATGTTTGCCCAACCCATTCTGAGGGGCAGTCTGTGATGGAGGTGATGTAGCTGCTCCTTCTTTTGTGGCAGCTCTTTGTGGTGCTCTGTGGTGTTTGTTGTAGTCCTCACCTTTCACAGATGTGTCTTGGGCCTCCCAGAAATTTCATCTCACTGCTGCTCAGCTCCATCCGCTCCTGAAGAGGATGCAGAGTTCCTGTGAAGCCCTACTGGCACTGCAGAGAGCAGAGGGGGGTTGTTCTGTGTGTTTTTGGAGGCTGCAGACCTTGTTTATCTCTCCTAGCATTATGTTTTCTCTTTTCTCACCAGCAGAGCCATGTTGACTCTGATCCAGTAACCCCTGAACATGTTTCTGGAGAACTGCTGTTTAGCCACATGCTTCCTGTGTTTGAGCAGTTAAAACTCCAGTGTCACTTTTTACTGCTCCTGGTTTAATTTTGCCCTATTTTGTTTTTCCTTTCTCTTTCTGTGATTTATCCAAAGCATGTGAACCCTCTCTGTTCAGCTCTCTGCTACTGTGAAATGTGCTAAACTTTGTACAAATGAATTTTTGCTCTTCCTTGACTTTAAATGGGGCTGTCAAATCATAATTATTCTTCTTCTTCCATGAGCAGCTGACATACATTGTTCTGTAGGTCCCGTTGTCCACGTAACCTTAAAGGAAAAGTTTTGCTCCTTTGTTGGTGGCTTTATCTCTTCCTGCTGGAAATAAACCTGGAATTTCAGGGCCAGAGGTCAATTTTTCACGTTTAAGCTGTCTTGCCTAATTTGCTGTTTTATTTGTTTCTAAGTCAGGTCATAATGACACTGTGGCATTTTTTTGTTAAGGGTGTATCTTCCTGTCAGAAAATTCACAGTGACAGTGAAAAGTGACTTCATCTACACCCTTGATTGTCTTTCTCAGACATGTTGGAGTTTAGAGATTTGCTTCACCTCCACTCCCCTCCTGTCCTTCCTAGCCATGCCAAGTACTTCCTGAGAGATCTACATGGCAGAGGTTCTCCTTGCAAGTTTCTGGTTGAGCACTGAAAAATATTTAAGTAATATTGACAAAAGAGCCAGTGCATTTTGGAGGAGTCATTGCACATCTCAATTATAAGTTAAGGGCAGCAGACCTCAAACATCTCAGTTCCCAAGAAGGGAGCAGACTTGCTGTGCTGAAGAACAGTAATAGAGACAAGAAAACGAGAGGATACAGGCAGCCCAGCAAGATTTACAGAGTGTTGTAGAAATAAATACACTGCCAACAGCTTGTCACATGCTCCATTCACGCATTTACTGAACTCTGCAGAAATAGATGTGTTTAATCAAAGAACTGGAACTTTTTAAGATCTGTTGGCAAGTGCACCTCTGCCAGATTTGTTTTCTGGACGTAAAGCAGGGTGGAAAATATTCCTTGATTCAAAGATTTACAGCAAGGATGAATTTACCAGTCAGGTAGATATTACACTACATTTTCACATGCATAATCTTAAAGATTATCTGTCTGAAAATGAAACTTCTGAACTTTGTTTCTGAAATTTTGTGAGCCTTACAAATTACCTATTTTGGCATAGAGATGTTTAGTCCTACTGCATCTCTTTCCCCATAGATGGTTTAACCCAAAGATGAGGAACTATTTTGGTAGAATAGTGCTTTTAAATGAGAGTGGATGATTTGGAGTGCATGAAAATATGATAATTCTCATTATTGCCTTTCCTTTTTTTTTATACTCAGTATCTCCCACACCTCCCTGCAGCAGCTTTGATGACCAAAGACCTAAATTCTGATTGCTGTGGACTTGGTGCTAACTTTCAGTAATGAAAATAGGCTCAGGTCCAAAAGTCCTGTGCGAATATTTGCAATTCCTGTTAACCTCAGCAGTGTCTAGCACACATTAATGTTACTTCTGGGACCTTCACCATATTTCCTATTAAACTGCTTACCTATAATCTGATCACCAGAGGTGTTCCCCAGGGCTCAGTATTGTATTTAATATTTTTTTAGTAATTACAATTACCTTTAATTAATAAAAATAAAATAAATAAAAATATTCATTTATACTTAGTATTATAAATTAGGGTGGGGGTGCTGGGTGACAACAGACTGAACGTGAGCCAGGTGTGAGCCACACCTCGAGTGCTGTGTCCAGTTCTGGGACCCCCCAGTTCAGGTGGGAAGGGCTGGAGTGAGTCCAGAGAAGGGCAACAAGGAGGAAGGAATGGCTGAGGGAGCTGGGGGTGTTTAGTCTGGGGAAAAGGTGGCCCAGGGGTGACATTATCCCTCCCTACAGCTCCCTGACAGGAGGCTGTGGCCAGGCAGAGGTCGGGCTCTTCTCCCAGGCAACCAGTGACAGGACGAGAGGACACAGTCTCAAGCTGCTTCAAGGTGGGCTTCAAGCTGGACATCAGGAGACGTTTCTTCACAAAAAAAAAGGTTTTTAAACATCAGAATGGCCTGCCTAGAGAATTCATGGAATCAGTGTCCCTGGAAGTGTTCAAGAAATGACTCTGTGACAGTGCCATGGTCTAGTTGACAAGGTGGTGATCAGAGGTTGGACTTGATGAGCTCAGAGGTCTTTTCCAACCTAAATGACTCTGTGGTTCTGTGTAATGGCTCCTTATTAAATGTTGATATTCTCTGCTCCTTTTTATTGGGTATTGTTCACCATCTATTATCTTTTTCCAGTTTTCAGCTTTCTGTCCCTGTATTTTCATATTTATAGATAAACAAAGTATTGATAAGAATCCCCACGGCCATACCAACAAAATAAAAACCACTGTACTTCTTCAGACCAAAGATGCAGCAAATCCAGCATCCTGTTCTTGTTGATAGCTGTAAATGGGTTCTGGAGAAGATTAAGTGTGTAAGTGTTAAGATTGATGTGTTCTTACCAATATTCTCCTAATCCTCTAGTACTTTCCAATCAAAGGATTTCCCAATCAATGTGTGGTGTGTACACAAGGAGTTTTCATCTTGAACCACTGAAAATATCATGTAGTCCCAGCATCCTTTGCTAAGGTGGCTCTTCATCCAAGAGAGGTGTTAGACCTCCTTTGGTATGTTTTGAGTTTGCTCCCACAAGCTTTATTTGATGGTCCTTTGCTCTAGCATTGGGAGATTCTGTCCTCTTGAGGTTATGCGCCGTTGTTCAGGCTCTTACCACACCCAAAATAATTTCTCTTGCCAGACTGAGGTGTCACAGCCTGTTTAGTTTTGCACAGAAGTATTGTTCAATGTGCAAGTGCGTGTGGATTTCTGCTTTCTGCCTGTGGTGGATGGCAGATGGCTGAGCTGTGTACGAAGGCTCTCGCAGAGGAGGTGGCTGAATCCAAGTTTTGTTCATTCTTATGCATGTCCACTCCAAGCAGCTAATTTCTGGAGTTAGTGAAGTGTTTCTTGTTCTTTCCCTCAACGTCATCACAGGGTTTGTTGTTGACCAGTTCTCCTGCAGAGAAGCTGAATATTTTGTTTCTGTTGTGTTCCTGCTCTGAGCTGGCATAGAGGAATGAATTGTGGACAGTCAGCTCTTGGGCTGATATAAATCAGCACAGCCCTGTTGATTTCAGAAGAGCAGTACAGCTGGGTTAGCCAAATCTTTTGATGTGTATGGGAACTACTTAGTTTCCTATCATAAAAGTAGTTAAGTGTGTGTCTGACTTCAAGCATCTTCCAAAGAACGGTGCTGAAAAGGAGTCGATGCAATAAACCTTCTCCATAATACTGTATTCCTCCTCTGATGTTCCAGTATATGCAGTAGTCAAAATGTTTGCACATGGGTTATTATTATTATAACCCCCAGTGAACTTGTCTCCCCAGCAGGAGCTCAGATATACAAGATAAAGTTAATTGGGCTCCCTTTCAAACGGAGAATTCAGACCTCCTTCCGGCTTCTCAGGTAAAGGAACGTGTTTTGGGCTGTTGTTATCTCTCCCTTCTCCCTTGAGCTATGCTAAGTCAAATACTGTAAGCTGATAAACATTATTCTAACATTGGTAACACTTGTATAAACTCTAGTGCCGTTCCCTTCTTAACACCTCCCACTTCCTTGCATCCGTGTAAATTCTTTGCCCCAGCATGGTGCACAAAGGTCCGATACGGATCGTGTAACATGCCCAACACAATGAACGCTTTCTTTCCATCTTTGCTGGACTCTGGAGCTCTTTTGCTTCCCTTCTGTTCAGAGCTGAAACCCAGGCCGGCTTGCCAGTGATTTATTGGGTATTCAGGGTTTCCAGTGATTTACATTTTCCATCTTCCCTTGAAGGCATTCGTGCTGCTTCAGGAGGATGTGGTGTTTGGCTTTCATGTAAAATATTCTTTGCAGCGATTTTACTTCTGAATTCAATAGTCTTACCTTCTTTGTAGGAGTTTTAAAAGCAGTGCTACGAGCTGGATTTGGGCTCGAGAAAGAATAAAAGGAAAATTTCTATTTGCAAGCATATAAAAATGTAATGGTTTTGGTTTGGTTTTTCTTTGCTCTGGAAAGAGAGGAAGAAGTCTCGGTTTGACAGATCCCAATGAATTCATTTGGAGTAGAAAATTAAGTCCATCTTTTCATGGGAATTCATCTATTTGGAAGATGCTCTTTCTCCTTTGCTCAAGGTCTAGGCAACAAGTAGAACTCTTCCCTTCCATACGTAATCATTAGTGAAGGCTCAGCCTTTCTATCTGGGAGAATTTCTGGGAATATTTAGGAAGAGATTGCATCCTTTGGTTAAAAAGTAAGATCAGACCATTCCTTTCTCTCTCTCTGCTCCCTGTTAATTTCCAGGTTAGTTGAAGGAAAGTTGCCATTTAGCCTTTGGTTTAGGGAACCTGAAGTTACTTGTTTTAAGGGATTCACCAGCAGCTTCTGAGTTTTGTCTTTCATCTCGTCTGACGCTTCAGGCAGTGAAGTGGCACAAGTAAACTCCCCACCCTAAGAAGCACTACCCTTCCTAGGAACATAAATTAGAACTTGCTGCAGCAATTAAAGTCGCTTTGGTTTTCCAGGTAGCTGTGTGTCTGCAGGGCCCACCTCTCCTTTGCCTGGAAGGTCCAGCTGGCCCCAGCATTTTTATCTGCTGGGGAAGCAATGTGGGCTGCAGGATAGGTGACAGGCTGTGCTTCCCTCTCCCTCTGCTGAGGTGTGCCTTGCCTGCTGCGTGCACAGTTGGAGAAGGATTTATACATCCCCTGAGAGCACAGGAGACCGAAACGGCAGCCACAGCATAAGGTTCCGACCCTCCCAAGGTGCTGGCAGCCTCACAGAACTGGCTGTCCTCCCAAGCTTTCTCCCGCTGTGCCTGAAGTCTCCCAAGCACAAATTGGTTGGGCTCTGCTCCAGACACAAGTTACAAAGAAGTCACATCTTTCAGGTGTGACAGCTGCTGCCGTGGGTGAGGCTGTAAGGCCGAGTTAGCTCCTGATGAACCTCGTCTTGCAGCCCAGAGTGGTTCAGTCTCTTTTTTTCCTCTTGGACTGCTGATAGACCAGTGAACGTGGAGTAGAGGGGGTAGCAGGAGGAGGAATAAAGGGAGAAGGTGGAAGTTGGTACCCTGGGGTAGTGCTGTTCCACAGTAGCCTTTGCTTTTATTGTGATTCCCACAGCACTGAAATGAAGCCACATTCAATGAGCAGAACACGATTCTTCCTCTGGTCTGGTTCACCTGCTGCAGTTCCACTGCCTTTCTCCAGCCTCATGGCTCAGGCAAATGAAGAGATCTCTGAGTGTAATGTCAGTTTTTTTTATTTAGCTCTAACATCCTTGGGCCCAAAGTGAATATCTAAAATCCATCAGACAGGATCACTTGTAATATCTTTGAATAAAGCTGTTGAACTTCAGCTCCTGTCAAGCCTGTAAAGCAGTTTGTCTTTCTTTTACTATCATTGTTGCATGCTATAATTTTAATTGCAATATTCCTTCTTGTGAGGCTTTTAAGGATTACTTCTTGAAAGGTGTTGGAAAGGTGAGAATGACAATTAAATCTTATCTCAAGTGTAATTTTATGGTTATATTGTACTATTCCCCAGAAGTATGGGTTTGAAATTGTTGTGGGCTGTGAGCAAATCTTGGGGGCACAGCTGAGAAGAAAGTGCTAAAAGTCAGCTAACTGGCTGACTCTTTAGCCCAGTTATTTTTATATCTGCATTGGCATGAATTTTCAGCTTCTGGAACTTCTTCAATCATTTCACTAGTGTCATGAAGTAATTATAGTAAAAGAAATAGTCCTATCCTTAAATATGCTGTGTTTGTCACAAATAGTTGGAAACTAGAGAGCTGAAAGGATTCTGTCTGAATTTGTAGAACCAAAACTGCATTTAAAATGCCCCATGCAGTGACTTCAGTCCTGAGCATGACTTATTCTTTCCTGGTATTCCAGTTAGAATGATTTTATTTTTCAGGCAAGATCATTCTCAGCTATCCCAAAAGAGAAATGGAAATTCAGTTTTGTGGTTATTGAAATTATTTGCAAGTCTGGATGAAATTCAAATGGTAGTTTGGGCTGAGTAAAAGGACATAATCTCAGGAAAGTATAAAGAAAATGTTTTAATGTGGATCTAAGGGAAACTTTCCTTTCTTTTAATAACATTTTTCATTCTTCAAGAATATATATTTTTTAAAAACACTTTTGGTGCAATACGACACTTTTATTCTACCCCCATGAAGATTTTCTTATTTATTCATTTTTTTGCTGAGAGAAATTTGGGTTCTGGTCGTCCTGAGCCTACGCATTTCAAAACTTCCTTTCATATTCATGTAGCAGCAGTTAAATCTGCAAGGTTAGATCATGGGGACAATTGAATGAAAGGGAGACTCGGAGGACACTGCCTCTGCAGAAGCCTCTCACAGCATGGAGCTTCCTTCAGATAAAGCACTTTGTTAGTTCATGCCTGCAAGCAGCTGGACCTCGAGCCAAATCTACCTGGGAGCCCATCCACCCCGTGGTCCTGACAGTGCCACTCCTTTGTGGGTGACCTCTTCAAACTGGAGTCAACACTCACGACCAAGCTTTTTTTTTTTCTTTCCCTGTGAGCAGTCTGTAAAGGCAACTTAAAAGCTGAGGTTAAAAGGGTGACTGAGGCCAGCAGATGCATCTGCAGCTCTTGAGCAGAATGAGACTTGTGTAGCTCTGTCTTGCTGTGAAGGAACTGTCCAGGAACCAGCAAAGACGGATGGTAAATCTCAGGTCCTGGTCCTAGAAATGATCAGACTTTACTGGTTTCAGAGCTTACTGGTTTCAGAGCTTACTGGTTTCAGACTCAGCCCTGTGTGTCATTCCCCTGAGAATGGAGGACACTTTGCATTTTGGAATGACTCTGGCTGCTTTGGCAGGGTGTAGTGTGTATACCTGCCTATGGGCTTAGCCTGAACAGGTCCCAGGTAGAATTTGGAGAGGCAAAACCCCAGGAGTTATTCCTACACTGCTAAGCCTGATATGGACAAAGAACAGGAAGCAAACTGAATGTTTCTTCTAATAATATTTAAGCCTGCATAATATTACGTTTTCATCAAAAGCTCGTGTGGAATGTAATTTATTCTAACTTTTTTCCTTTTCTTCTTTGTATTTGAGACAGTTCCAAGATTATGCTTACTGTCAAAGTGCTTTACAAATCCAGGGGGTTTTAAATTTTTTTTTCTAAAGGGTTTTTTTAAATTTTGTGTGGCTAATTCATATTTTTTAAAACTTCTAGTGAAATGTAGGTCTAGACAGAGGTTGATTTCATAGAAGTCAGGCCATATTTCCCCCCCCACCTTTGCAATCTCACAATTGAATGACATCTTCCTGACATTAAAAGGAGTTACACATTAATAAGGAGAAAAGAGCACATTCCCACCCTCTTGCTTTAAAATGTATCCAGGAGATAATATGAAAAGCTTTACAGTCCTAATGATTTTTTTTCCCCTAATGTTTATTTTAAAAAGTGTTCCTCTGCAGGGGGCTGATCCAAAGCCCATTGAAGTCAGTGGGAATTTTTCCATCGAATTCAATGAAGTTTGGATCTGGTCCTTAGATAGCTCCAGGAGGTAGTCTGCTCATTTTTTGCAGCTGTCCTTGGGGGTGTTGGAGGAGAGCTGCTGCACTGGCAAGTCCATTCAGTGTGGAGCATGCTATTGATTATAAAGCATAACTCCTGCAAAATTTCAGCTGGAAGGGAGTGGGAGGTTCCACATAATAATCAATAGCACAATATGAGACTATATCAAGGAATTGGCTTTTTAACAAACACTTTTAAAACAACAAAGGAGATGAGATGGTTTTCATTTAAAGGGCAAACTCCCCTTTATTCTTGGGATTCCAGGCAGATTAGCCCTGGTATGTCCTCAAATGCTGCACTGAACACATTCATGATGCTTTCTGTTCTCTTTGCAGAGGCAGCACATGGAATACTTGCCTTCCTAAATGTGCTGGTTAAGTTGCACCTTCTTGTCTGCTTGCAAAGCTGCTCAGTGCCTTGTGAGTGAGAGATACTCAGGCAAAAAACAGAAACAAGATAGTTCAGAGGGAAGCAAATTGCAGAAGATGATGAACCTGTACAGTATCTGCTTCTTCCAGTTCTACATTTTCCCACTGTCCAGTGGCATGAGAGTCCTCTGAAGCTCTATTTTCCCATCTCTACCACTGCTTATTTGTTCAGTGGTTGCTTCAGTGGCTAGTGAAGGGAGATTCATAAGGGCAGGCAATGCATGTGTACTGTTACATTATGAGTATATTAAGGTGAAAATCCCAATTCTGGTCCAATGTTAATCTTGAAAGAGAAGGTTGGGCTCATTCTGTTCATGGCAGCTCCCATGCTCACTCCAGTCAAGCCAAACCTGTGGAAGGGTTTGCATGGAGCAGCTGCATGCAGGGGTTTACCAGATCTCTGTGCCTGCAAGGTGGATTTTTGCCTAGTAGGTGCTGCTCAGGTTCAGCACCAGGTGTGTAGCTGAGGGTAGAGGATGGGAGGACCCCTCTGTAGAAATGTATCCTTATCCCTTGTCCCAAATATTAAATAATTTGGTTGTGGAGCCATTGATACTAAAATTATAATTAGTCAAAGGCTGTGATTGTTGATTCCATCCAACACGGGATGAAAAACCTCCCTTGTTTTCCTGTGCACTGCTTGTTTTGTACAGAGACATAATCACACAGGGCCATGGATGTTTTCTCTTTTCCAGTACTCATGAAAATATGTAACCACGAGCCCCAAACATCTGGATACTGCTGTTAAGGTGATGTAGGAATCTAAGGCTAAACAGAATTTAGAAGGCAAATACTTAATGGTGATATTCTTCTCAAAATAAAACGTAATAGACAAGGCCATAGTTGCGTTCCACCTGGTGGTGCTGCTTGTCTGGGGCAGCAGGAGATGCTCTGTTCTCCTAGCCTACACCAGATCGGTGTGATGGGCTTTTCTGAAGTGCTAGCTGTTATTTAAAACTCGCCAGTGGGGAGCCTTTGTCTCTTTGTGTCCTCTCCCATAACTTTTCCATTCCTTCTTTGCCTGTTAGAGCTCCTGGTGTCCTGGGGCAGGACTACCAAGGTGAGAGTCTCCCTTTCATCTTATACCACTTCCTTTGAAGTTTATTTAGCATCCCTCAGTTCAGGGTTGGAAAAGATTGACCATCCTGATCATCATCTTCATGGCAAAATTTTCTTTCTTTTTCCATATACGCAGATGTCAGGAGAGTGGGAATTGGAAGGACTGAGTTTAACACTTTTTTATATGTAGTTTAACACTTTTATACTTGTTCTGAAACAAAGACATTATTTTGAAATAGTAGTGATTTTATTTACAGAAATCTGTAGCAACTATGTATTATCAACTTGGACTTTTGTACTAAAAAAGTTTCCTGTAACTTAAAACACATTGATTTTTGAAATATAGCTCTTGGGAGTTTATTTTGTTTTGACTGAGAAACTGTTCAATTCCTTATTACTGTAATTTTATTCTCATCTGATAGAAAAATGGTCCCGCTTTATTAATGCTCTTATTTGTCACAGTGTCATTATATACAATAGGTTTGTTTGTATCTGTTTTGTATTTCTGCTTCTTAAGTCACCCAGCCTTCCACAACAAACGTTCAAAATATTTCTTCTCCTCCTCTCCCTCTTTATCTGTCTTGGGTTGAAGCTGAATAGAGCTGATTAATGGTTGTGGGGGCGAGGGGGGATAGCAGAAGGGACCGTGTGAAACCTCTAATTACTTTAATCCCTTTTCACATAAAATTTGGAAAAAAAAATAGACCAATTCCCAAATGCAAAATGAAGGAAACCACTGGCTCAGGAAGAGAAAAGCTGCCTGTAGGGCTCTGGGTGAGTGGATGCAGCAGACTGGCTTGGCCTGGTGCTGCACCAGCCTTGTGGTGGGGTGGGCATAGGGGTAAAACCCTTGATTAAGGCTTTTGGGGAACGGGGGCTGCTCCTGCTTCACTGATTTATTAGAGATGGGTTTGGTCCTTGGCCAGGGGAGTGCAGGAGATCAGCACAGGTTCTGGGCTGTGCTCTGTGGTGAAGGTTACCAGGTTCTGGGCTGCAGCAAGCGTTGGAACAATGCCTCCTGCAGCTGCGTGTGTGCCCCAAGTCCCAGTGAAGATACACGTGGGCAGATGTTGCAGGACAGATGTTGGTCAGTGGGGTGAGGAACTCCCCAGTGAATGAAGAGAGGGTGGGTGCTGCAGTACTTCTGAAGGCCTTGTGCACCTTCTACATTTCTACCCTGCTTTTCCTTGGTGTTGCATGGTTTTAACATCTGTCAGTCTGACCTTTGGGTGCGGGACATATTTATTGCACGCCTGCATGTGTCTGTAATATATAGTGTCTGCATATAACAGGCATGCAGCATGTCTTGGATTTAGCCTTTCCCTCAATTTGCTTCTTTATCACATGTAGCTCTCTGTTCTTTAACGTGCTTGGCACAGTTGACTGTGTTTTTATTTCCAGGAGATGAGTCTTCTCCACGGTCGCTGTGAGGTGTGAAGGATCAGCGCTCTCAGCTGTGTTTAAATGGATTTAGGGAGCCAGTTGGCATTGACTGTTCTAGAAATGTGATAAATATTTACTTATATCTAGAGATACATTTAAATCTCACTCCTAAGACCGTTTCCCCCCGCTCTGTTGAAGACGTAAATGCTTTCTCTTTTTTCATCAATAGTTCTACAAAAGAAGGAAATTTATATTTAATGAGGGCCTGTCTCCTGGTGTTTACAAATTCCTCTGTGACGAGACTACAGCACTAGCACATGGATACATTTATACTCTAATAGGATTTACCTTTACAAGTATCTGAAAACCTTTTAAAGCAGAGATTAAATTGTTTAGCTCAATATTTAATCTGTTACTTCCTCTTTAAAGATGCCCAGTGGAATTTGTCATACACTGAGCTGATAACACGTAATATTGATCAGTCATAAACATAAAACAGAGAAATCTCAGGAAGTCTTCTGCAATCCTTTTCTTTTTAATTAAATTTTGATCTGAACTGCTTTTGATTAATTTTCTTATTTGTAAGTATGTGAATTCTGGGGGCCAGCAAGTTTCTTAAGTTGCCTGGCATTGGTCTCTGGTGAGTGGCTTAGCTCAGGAACAGTATGATTGCATTTTTATGGTTTTCAGATATTTAATAGCTTCTTCCTGTCATTTTCTGAATGAGTGAATAAGGTTTAGCCCTCTGGGAGCCAGCGCAGCATCAGAGAGTGGAGAAAATGACTAGAATCTGTGTACTTGACTGATTGCCTTAGTCTTAATTGTTCTCTTAATTAGCTGCAGTAGCAACTGCATCTGGGGAGAGATCAGGGTATTGGTAAACAGCTCCACCTTGGAGCCCTGTGTAATGCCTTTTGGAAACGTGACAATGAGCTCTGAACTCCTCCGAGACACAAACCTGCCAAATCTTCTGCCCCTCAAGTCTTTGCTTTCCTCGTGTGATCTGTCACTCCCGTCCGTGAGAGGCAGGCCCCCGACTGTTTGTTCTTAAACAAATTAAGCTTTAATATGCCAAAAGCCAGCTTTATTGAGCAGAGTGAGGGAAGGGGAAAACAAAGGAGCCGTCGGTAGAGGGTTGTTCAGACAACTTGAGGGTGTTGCCCAGATTAGGAGTGGGGAGGCAGATGGGGAGTCAAGGGAGGCTTGGGATGTTTTATGGTGGGAAGCGCAGGCAAGCTGAGGTCAGAGATGTCAAAGCAACCTTCTTCCTCTGGGGGTCAGCTTCAGCCTTCAGCGAGCTGCTGGCACAGCCAGCCACGGCCTCCAGCTGTTTGGCATGTCTGGGGAGTGAAAAATGTTGGGTGGTGGTGGAATTGCCCACCAGAGCAGCTTCCTTTCCCATACACGCAGCGATTCTCTGAGCTCAGCTCTGGCACTTGCAATGAGGTTTAAGGCTGTAGTAAGGTTTGTGTCATTTAATTCCTGCTCCACCTCCGTAATGTAGTCCTGCTACAGCACAGAACCTGCAGCAATAGGCATAGTGGATCCCTAAAGCTGGTGGATTTTAAGAATATCTGCTAATTCTCTGGTGCTTTCGTTGCTGAATAGCTGGCCCAAGGTTTAGACTGAGATTAAACTGGGTTTTATCCATCACTGCACCTACACTGTGAGTGCCCATTGCAGTGCCTGTGGCATTTCATGCAACAGGGCACTTGGGGTAGGAAAAGTGAATTAATGGGATTTTTAACTCTGACTGAGGCAGGTTTGGAGACCAAAAACGTTTTCCTGTTTTTAATTAAATTTTTTGTTTCTTTAATCCTGCAAGCAAATAAACTTACTGTAATATTGCAATATTCCCTTTTCAACAGCCAGCACATTCCTTTTCATGTGCCTATCCAAACAATGAGAATACTGCCAGATTGTTTGGTTTTGGTGCTGCCAAAAGGAAATGCATGAAAAGGCATGAAAAGATTTGTTGCTGTGTCTCACCTGGGTTTCAAAAGGCCTGTTTTTAGATTAGTGAGTATCTCTTTCTTAAAGGCCATCAGTGCCAGAAGTTGGATGCTTTTTACCTCTTACAGAGGTTTAGTTCATAGCATTGTTTGTTGTGTCACTAGAACTCAAACCTTTTTATTGGCAAGATTACATTTAACATGCACAGTTCACCTGATCCCTAATTAGCAACAATTTGTGATCATTTTGCATCGTAAAGGTGTGAGATTTGGAAGACATCTCCTGCAGTAATATTTCAGATATCCTTCCTCTGGAAGCTTTCCTGTGCTTAGAAACCCTTTGTAGCTCTAAATCTTCTGTTGAACCCCCTTCCTGAACTTTAAGCTGTGGAAAGAAGGCAGGTTCAGGTGAATGATGAGCAGATAATGTGCATGGGATAAAAAAGGCCGTTTAGTCAGGTTTGTAGTAGTTAATTCTGAAATTAGTAGTGAAGGTTAAACTACATTTTATTATATTAGGGACAATAAAATTCTGTAGGGAGCTATGGATGCTGGAATCCAGGATCAGCAGTGGCTAAAGTTTTATGGCAAATTAACCCATCCTATGAAACAAGCAGAAATTAAATCAAGGTAGCAAATTCCAGCTATTTATTCTAAGCATGGCTTTACTATT
This sequence comes from Prinia subflava, assembly GCF_021018805.1. NCBI lineage: Eukaryota > Metazoa > Chordata > Aves > Passeriformes > Cisticolidae > Prinia > Prinia subflava. The sequence continues at coordinate 110,694,546 of NC_086248.1, read as the reverse complement.
TTTAAATTCCTTTGGAACACTGAAAGAGCAAAACAGATATTTTAAAAAAATAATGTTGAAGTGAAAAAATTGTGAATGCATTCAGTGTAACTGTAGCAAGCATCCTTCTTTCTGTTCTGAGAGCAACATAAGCATGAAAACCATTTGCAGGTGCAACAGGGAGATGTGAGCTGAGAGAACATTCAGCAGGGCATTCGAATTTGGGGGAATGTGACTCAATAGGGTCATCCTTTCCTGGTTACTGATGCCTTGAGGGGCTACCTAGAACAGAGACTAGACAGTGTTAAAGGGATAAAGTAGGTATTTATTAAAAAAATCTTAATAGGAGACAACTTGGGCAGTACAAGATCTTGGCTGAGGCTGCACCCAAGATGAACATGGATCACATGTTTTCACACTTTTATAAGTTTTGGTCCAATTACATTTTGGGGTTAAATGTCCAATTACAGCTCCAGGTTATGAAGTCCCATCCTCCCAATTTTCTCTCCTCAGTTCCCTGTTGTTTATACTCCTTGGGTCTCAAGCTGAAAGGGTGTCCTTGGTTCTTGGGCTAATATACCTAAACCCCTGTTTTCTAATTCCTGCTATCAAACTTCGATTGCAGTTTGCTTTGTATTTGTTCTACAGTGTTTTTAAGCTAACTTGGGCAAATTCTGCTTCAGGTTTCCCATTCCCAGGTGGGTGGGGATAGATTTCGTTGGAAATAGATGCTTGTGCTCATTCGACTTTTTTTTTTTAATAAAGTGAGATTAAGAAATAATTTGCTAGAGATTTTTTGTTGATTCATTAGCTTTGTCCCTTTCTCACATCTCTACCTCAAGATGCCCCTTTGTGTTAAAGAGGATGATTCAGAAAAATTTTGTCTGCTCTGTGAAACAAAAACCATCTGTGCCTGCCTAGCTTCCTGATTTCCCCAAGCCCCCTCTGGATGTGCTTGCCTGAGCTGCTCATTGAGAATTATGCCATGAAATCCCACAGTGTTTGGAAACCTCAAGGGCCATAATCATAAAAAATAAAACCAAAATTGACATGGAACCCATGATTGTTGGGAATGCCAGACATGTTATGAGCACAGCCATAGATTCTCTCCCTGCCTGTGGCGTGGGAGTGGCAGAGGCATCTTTTGTGGGTTGCTGTGCTGCCTGGGGTGGCTTTGGGGTGTGTTCAGGGATCCCCATGTTCCCCATATTTAGCAGCATCACAGGTGTGCTCTCTGTGGAGTGCTCACTGTACGTCCCAAATAATGGATCATGCAGTTAACACTGCTCTTTTTCTGGATTATTTTCTACTGTGCTGTTACCCAACGTATGGAGAGCTCACCGTAGCTTAGAGTGGCATTTCTAAACCAGTGTGGTAATCATAAATGCTGTCTGCAAAGGCACAAGGTGTAGCTTAATCAGGAAAGGAAGCTAAAGCTGCTGTTTGTGATCCTGTTTTATAAACATGATGCTCATTCCTAGAAGTCAAAATCCCTTACCTGGGCTTCCACTCTTACAATTTGCTGTTCATCTTAAGCCCTGATCAGCCCAGTGTGTTTTTTCTCCAGCCCAGAGAAGTTCTCTTCTGTACAGACTTGGGCAACTGAGGCAAGCTGAGAACAAATGAGCTCAAAGTTGCCAAGTTCACCCAGAAGGTTTTGGAGGGTAGGGGCTGACTTGGAGGGCATGCTAAGCAAATCCATGCAAAACACCTCTTTCCTATCCCAGCTTTTAAAGAGAATAAAAAGCTGATCTTATTCTCAAATCAGTTTTACATTTGTTTCTACAAGTAAGGACTATAGACATATGCAGTTATATCAGATTTTCTCAGGAAGTCCATTAATTGCAGGCATCTGAAATTTCTCTCATATCTCACTGTGCTTCTAAAACACCCCAAATTTCACTTTATGGTGAAATAGATTATTAGATTAAGGTTTGAATGACCTCAATACCTTTCTGCCATGTGCTTGTCTACTTCCAATAAAACTATAGGTAGTGGGTGCATTTTAATTTACACCCTGGCAATAGAATTAAGTAGATTTTTGGTTAATCCTCATAGTGATTAACTAAAAAAGAAAGATTCAGATCTGAGTGAATACTTGAATTCACAATTAACAATTTATTCAATAAAATGTTTGTGCAGATTGCAGAATTCTCTGATTTATTTGCTGTAGGAAGTTGCTCACAAAGTTCTTCAATTAATAATTCATTGTTTGAAGGTTGTTCATAAATACTTAGGTTTGTGCACTTGTGATTTGCAATTCATATTTTATAATTGTTAGTCATTTTTAGCCTGCTGTCTGGTTGGACAATCAGCTTTCCTGATTAATAAATGGAACTTGTGAATATTCCAATTCTGTATTGAGGAAGTAGTAGAGATTTTTTTAAAAAAATATAGTTTTTTTGGTTTTTTTGCTTAAAATATGATACTTTCAATATTTGGTCACTTGTGCTACTTATGTCCAAGAATCAAAGTTTGGATTTGAATGCCTGCTCATACACTCAATTTCCATGTGTATATTACACTGAAGAAGGATAATACAAAAGGTCAGTCAAATCAAAATCCAAAATGACAGCAAAGGCAGCCAAAAAAATGAGTAAATCTGCTTTGCTGTATTGAAATGCACAGTCATGGACATGTTCACCCCACCTGCCACTGTCCATTCAGCTCTACAAGAATCATATTCAGGTCAGCATAAAAGCCTTCATTTGTCATTAATTCACAGGTTGATAACAAAAGGTGACCGAGGTTTTGCTCAGTGCTTAGAAATGGAAGTGTACTTTGTAGCACTTTGGTTTTTTCGTGACCTTTCTGTGTCTGCAGATGAAAATCTGGCATCACTGAAGATAACAGAAATCATCACGATTTTTGGTTTCCTTCTGGGTTTAAGGGTAAGGACTGATTATCAAGGTAGTGTAATAGTTAAATTTATGTAATCTGCACAACCTGGGTTCTGAGAATCCAAAGTTTTGTACTCAAATACTGATTAATACAAATTTATTTAATATATTCTTAGTGCCAGTACCTGGCAAAACTTTGTCAGTGGGATCTTATGGAGTAGGATTTCCTTTGTTTGTGACAGACCAAATCTCCTCGGTCTTGGAATGAGCCCCCAAAAGATCTCAGTTCTCGTGGTGTTGATCAGAAGCCAGAACGTTTTCCTAAGATTTGATAGGAAGAAGGGTGTCTTAAAAGCTGTCCCAGGTTTTTGGAAAAGATCTCCATAATTTGGGCATAAGACTTCTCAAAACAGTTATGATTATCTTCCTACTAAACCAGAAGAAAAGATGTAGCATGTTTTTTACATCTAAATTTTAATCCCTTGTTGAATAACAATAATTTTAGATAAGAATCACTTAGCCTACTAATGTCAATCTTCTTTATTTTGTCAAGGACTGATTTAACCCACATAATAATGATATAAACCACTGTCCATGCTGGGCCAGAGTCCATCCTGACTGAAAGTGCATTTGGGATACAATGGCGCAGAACTGTTCAGTGTAAATATTCCTGCAATTCTGTACAGTACTTTTTTTTTTTTTCCTCCTGACTCTCCATTGTATTATCTTTGGAAGGGAATAATGTCAAAAGGCTTTAAAATGTATATATATTATTTTAGTGATCCTGTTATCAAAACCCCTCTGGGATATCCTTGCCTCTCTCTCCTTAACACACCACTTCCCCTGGTCCCCCTCCCCCTGCTCTCTCTGGTGTTTTCTCTGAGAGAGCAAAGTAAAAATTAAATAATAGTTGACATAATTTGGTTGGACTTGTGCTCAGATTCTCTCTATTATTCATGTGATCTTTCTTATTATTTTTCTTTTTCATTCACCGTTATATTTTATTTACTTTAATGAGCTGGGTGCTGGGCTTCAGCCTGGGACTGAAGAGAGGCCTGGCATGATTTCAAACTATTGTTTCGCTGTGGTTGAGATTAACGTCATCAGGATTTTCCTCTCTGTTATTTATTAAATCTTTTCTTTCTCCCTCCTTCTCTCATGTGTGAGGAGTACCTTGGTGATGGTCATGAGACAGAAGCTACATAAAAAAATACAGGTTTGGAGTCTTTCATTCCCACCTTTGTTTATGGAGACGATGTTAAGTGTAGCAGACCTCCAGTTTTATTTGTTTCTCTTTTCAAATCTGAGTCAGATTCTGGCAGAGGAAATAGGTACATTTAAATTGGACTTGTGTAAATTCCCTAAATTCTCATTTTCTGCAGGAATATCTGGTCAGCAGCAACTCTGTGCAGAGGCAGCCCTCACTAATAAGCCAGTATATGTGTGTGGAGTTAGTAAAATAGTGACAGAGGACAATTAAAGGCCTCTGTATCTCAGCTGCAAAGGGCAGAATGGGATTGAAGTGCCTTTGCAGATCCCCTCTGCAGAACAAGTGTGTCTTTTGGTCAATTTGTTCAGCTAAATATGCACTTAGGGCTGTGGCCACGTGGCTGAGATCCTCCCACCTGCTTTTTGCTGGCTCTGAGCACTCAGAGGTGCCTATCCAGGAGGAAATATTACTCAGTTTTAGACAGAATATAGTCTGTTGTGGTTTTTTCCACCATAAAGGTATAATTTTGGAGAAGGAAATATTTAAGGCTGGAATTTTGGTGTTCAAGGGATATCTTTTTGTCCAAAAACAACGTTTTCAGTGCGTCTGGCAAGGTGGAGCATCTCATTTTTGGTTGATGGCCATGAAAATTAAGAGGAATTCAGAAAATGCTTCAGTTTTGCTCAGTCTTGAGATAGACTAGATATTAACAACAAAAGGAGGCACGTGGGCTGAGTGCAATAGCTGGAACAAGGGCTCTTTCCTCAGAGGATCCTCTGTCTGTGCATGCCTCTTCTGAAAGGCACCTGTCTGTGTTGGCTTTTTTATTTACTAGACAGGATTTACTGCATCAGCAGCCTTCAACACTGGAATAAAGGACAAGCTGAGAATGTAATGAAGTCCTTGGCACAGTTTCTCTTCAAATGAAGAAATACTCTAAAGTTTTGAGGGATTTTTTTGTTGTTGTTGTTTAGGCTGTTTATCACATAAGATTTTCAGGTGGGTTCCAGCACTCGCAAGTTTTTTAAATCAAGATTCTTTTGTCTTTTTTCAAAGAACTTGGTTCTTAGGGAATCTACTTGAGCCCATTCAGGTGTGTTGAAATACATCCCCTTTTTCTATTGAACCACATTGCTATCTGAAATTTCAGTCTTTGTGGTAGAGCATCTTTGATTTTGTTTGTATTTCTTCAGAGCTAGCCTTTATTCTTAACCCTCCTTTACATGGGAAGGCATTTGTATTGATCCCGACATGTGGGTCTCAGACTGTGCAACTTAGGAGCTCACAGCTGACCTTTGAATGCCTGGTGAATCCATCCTCATTCGTTCTAGCAGAGGCAGGGACCTGGATATCTGTTCTCATTTATCCTTTGGAATCACCCATTTTTCCTCCAGCCACTGCATCTGGGATAGATAATCTTTAATCTCTTCCCTTCTCTGGGAAACTCGCTGGGTACCCCAGTCCTGTGGAATAACATGAATTGCAGATCTTCTGGTTCAATGTGGACTGAGCTGGGGCTGTGTTGTGAAGGCATCAACCCCCAAAAGAACTTTCAGGCTTTAAGAAAATTCAGTCTAATCCTGAGACCTCTGGGAAGGGTTGTTTTGAAAGGGGTGACTCAGTGGAAGATCTGCCAGTTGAGGCTTTCCTTTGTGAAAACTTTGAAGTGAGATTCCACAAATGGGATTCCCTCTGCTTGCAGTGTTAGGATAGAATAACTCTGATTCTTGTGTGTGAAATTACAGATAAGTTGATCCATAATAATTGGTCTGTACTGCAGCTGGACCAAATTTGCTGCTCAGGAAGCAACTCAAGATGCAGCCTGAATTTTCTGCCTTCCAAAGATACAGTTAAAGATAAAAGCTTGGTAGTGATGGTCCTGTTTTGCTAATTATACATTACCTAGGGCTTGGCACAATGGAGTTTTCAGGTCTTAATGGCTTTGCTTTATTCTGGCTACATTTGCTAGTGTGTTATGGGCACCGTCAGTAACACCTTGAGCAAACCATGATGCACCAGAGCAGTCCATTTTTTGGCATTAATTAATTAAAGTGGTGCAGTTGTTGGAGTACTAGTTCATCAAAAAATACCATTTGAGCATTAACTCTGCTCATGGATAACAACCTGCCATCCATGTGTTTCTGGCTTATCCTTGCAACTCATTTTCTAAATAAAGTTGAAACCTAACTGATATGGCATCGAGTCCCTTGCTGTTTCAGTTTGTCAGACTTTCCAATAAAAGGCCTCTGCATGATGGCTTCATGCTTTTGGTATGTGTCAGAAATAGTTCTATGCATATACATTACAAAATTAGGGTTTAATTTTTGTTGTGTAGCCATAAAAAATTAGATTATATAATTATTATGTTTTCCTTTCTTATCTTTTATATTTTTAATATAATTTTTGAGGATGCCACAGGGCACTCCTGCTGTGAATTAGCTGCAATAAACTCTCTTAAACAGATAAACATCAAAGAGCAGTAATGTTTTAAAATGAAGCAACCTGCATTCAAAATCCAATTGCTTTATGTTGTAGATCTTGAGTGCTTCAGCTGCTAAGAGTGGATGGGGTTTCTCAAGGGCACAGAGGAGTTGCATTACTGGGATTTTAATGCAACAGGGATCATTCGAGTCAACTTGCTAGCAAAATCCATTTGTTTTCACAGGAACAGGCTTCCTTCTATTTTTCCTCTTCCTTATGGAAAATATCAAGTTATGAATAATTTCTTTGCTACCAGGAATCTTGCACTTGTATTGTAGACAGTTATTGAACAGGTTCACAAAATCTTGTGGACTTCATGGTGAATTCTTGTGGATAATTGATTAACTGCAAACTTCAGTGGGAATATTAACTAAATAATTCCTTTTTAAATAGTTTAGAGGATTTTCTGTAGTCTGGCATTCATGTTGAACCTAGAGCTGCTACTAGAACTGAAGTACCAAGCCTAGATTCTCTTGAAATGCTGTCAATGTGACAAAAGGCCCCAAATTTGCATTTTGGGACATCTATTTCATATAGCTAAGGCACTCTACCTCCTAAGGCTAAGGCTGCTTGGAAAAGTCACCTCCTGACAGTAAAGTGAATACAGGATCAGAAAAGAAGGCACCCACATTGCCCAGAAAATACCCAGTGAAAGTTAATAAGACCTCACACATAGACTGAAGGATGTTTAGGGTCTTGCCATCAAGAGTTATGTTTGCCCTGAACTCCTTGAGATTCCCCAGTTTTCACCCTGTCCTTGGTAACAGCTGTGCTTTGCAGGTGCAAAGGTAAAAATATTTGTATTTGGGTACACAGCTGCATTTGGTTGCTGCATGCCTTTAATGCTGCTTTAGCTGTCTTGCCTCTTTCATATAGTTTTCTGATGATCTGGGGTGCTGAAACAATGGTTGATAAATTGGCACTTTGTTTAGTTCTAACTTGAAGTAGATATGAGACTGGGGCAAAACCAGAGCTGGATAAAGCTCCCTATTTCTTTTTTTTCTTCCTAAAGCAAGAGTGTGTGGAAAGATCTTTCCTGTGTGGAAAGATCCAACCTCCCTGATACAGTAATTACAGGGTGCTATCCTTAGTGATGGTAAATAGCTCCCTTTAGTGTATCTGTTTGATCTTGGGCTGCGAATTCCCATTCTCTCGTGGGTGTAACTGTAAACAAGAGGATTAACATCGCTTCAGTGATGTTTTGCTTAAGTGAATCAAAGTTGAAAGGGTGTCTTGAATATCTGTAGAAAGCTTTGTGTGTTGCAGGGTTTCTGTTCTATATATATGCACAGTGCACCTTTCATGGTAAACTCCAGCGATGCTTTAAAGTTTGAGTTCATTTCAAGCTTTTTATATTTTGGTTGTTTTTGTGGACCATTGTGAGCGGGATCCTCTGTCTCTGTGGTGGTGACCACAAAGAGGCTGTGAAGTTCCAATCCATTATCGCCATCCTTTCAGCTACGCAAGTTTTTTCAAGACCTATCAAGGAGAACAGGTTCTCACCATAAGATATTTGCCAAATTTTAGGCTTTTCTAAAGTGGCAAGCAGTTACTACACCAGGGATGTGGGTCCCTGGGAGAGTGGACATCCTAAACCACTGTCTTCTGTTGGTGCTTGGAATGCAAGCAGAGGAAGGGCTGTTTCTTGAGGGGAAGGTGTGATGGCATTCCATGGCTTGGTGCCAGTGTGGGTTATCCATCATATCCATAAGGCTCTTCATATGGTGTTACCCAGTGCAGGACTCCGAAAAGGGAAAAAAAATTAATGGGGAGAGAAGAGCGTGAATATTTTCAGTTCAGTCCCTACCTGACATGGAGAGGCTCCTGTGTCGTGTCATCAGTTTTGAGGAAGGAGAGGAAGGAGCAGCAGCCCTAGAAACTCTCCCATTTAGGCACCGTCTGCACATGCATTTTTTAAATCAGGACTTTGATTAGAAAATACAGCCCTCCTCCCTTCCCCCAGGTACCAAGTAAAAGCTCGATATCGTGATTTTTTTTTCTAACCTTAACTCAGCCAGATTCTTACTGTGCCTGACACCTCTCTGTGGCATGATTGATGTAGGGAGGGTTTCCCTGTTATCTCCTGCCTTCATCTGATGTGGCACTCAGAGCTTGTCGGTGTCAGAAGCTACATCTGCCTCCTCAGTTGTGTCTCTTGGAGGGGACTCCTCCATGATTCCTTTCCAGCTTGTCAATTAAGTCTGTTGTTTTCATTTCAGCGTGCTTGGTCGATCTGATCCGGAGGAGACACCGTGCTCTGCTTGGAAGCAGTGCTCCAGGAGGACAACAGGAGGAGTTATGTGGGCCCTGTTTTCCTGCCTGAATCCTGTGGAGGAAGGAGCATTCACGTTCTCATGCTACTCGTTGTTTCAAGATTATTTAAGAAGCCACCGCTGTTGAACTAGCAGGGGATCTTTCCTTCGGTGACCTTTGCCAGAGCAGCTGATTGGTGTGCCCCAGCTGCAGGCCATCATTTCCCTGGGAAAGTTTTAAGACTCTCAGAAAAATGACCATCTTCTTTGCCAGCCCTTACTGACAGTGCATGGGCTTTGCTGGCCTTTCCAGCTCCAGTGTGGGAGGAGTTGTTTGTTTTCCTTTTAAGTGTGATCCTGCCATCCTCCCTTTTTAACAATGCTGTTTATACATGAAGACTTGCTGGGCATTCAGTGTGGCGCATGGATGGAGTGGAGGCTTTGAACTCCTTCTGCAACAATGGATTCTGCTTGACTGATAATGAAACCATGGGATAGACCTCAGGGAGGTGAGTCATATGTTAATTTATTCTTGATGTTTCCTTGGTATGTTAAAAGCTGTGATCTTTCAGAAAAATCTCTTATTTTATTATTATTATTATTTTTTTAAAGCTACTTCCTGGGGCCATGGCAGATGCTGTTTTGGAATGGCACCCAAAGAGTTGTTTAATGTAGTTCAGTGCTTGGTTGGCATTCTGCTATTGTGCGAATATTTTTGGTGCTTCTTTTACCACAAAGATATTTTATTAAGAGTGGCACATTGTTATACACATGTGGTGCTATGGAGCTCCAGAATATGCATGGGACATAATGTTGAGCTGCAGAAACACAATAGCAATGAGTCACTGAACTCCCTTGTTGGTCACAAGGGTTTGAACAACTGCAGTGATAATCTTTTGAGACAATGTACAACTCCAGTGGTATTTGCTATCTGCTCTGTGGTCTTCCTCAGTTAGCTGCTTGATTGGCTTGGCTTTGTGGGTATCCTAATCGTGTTGGCACAGTCACTTTGATTAGCAGAGACATGCAACTTGGAAATCTCTAGGCTTGCACCGACCTCAATAAAGTTGTGGGCTTTTTCTCTTTCCAAATTTCAGCAGCTCCCTGAGGGCACGAGAAATGTTTTGCACAGCTTTCCATGATGGGTGGTGAACACTGAAATGTGGGGTTCAGAGGAGTCCAGCTGCTTCTCTGTATATTGTAGGCTCAGAAAAAGAAAGAGTAAATAAATTAAAAAAAAAAAAAAAAAAAAAAAAAAAGAAGGGGCGAATTCAGGATCCTTAAATCTGTGCTATTTTTTCATGGCCTTTCCCATAGGTCCCAGGTCACTTTAAGCATTAGCTTTAGCCCTTTCTTTGGTAGTACAAGAGAGTAATCTCCTCAATATGACTTCATTTGTGCCTAATCTGGCCAATCTCATCCTGTTACATCTACAGTATATTTCTAGGTGCCATGATGAATGCTCTCTTGATCTTATTTAATTTCTGCACTCCTCTGTCCTCTGAGAGAGTAGGCTTGTTTTTACAGCCAGGTAAACACACTTGCAGGTTCTGTGGCAAAATGAGGGAAAGCTTAATTCCTATTATGCCTCAGACCAGAAGAAATAGAATTTTAACATCTCATATTACACTGAGGGGGATATGAAATCCATGTGGTGGTTTTGCTAGTGGTTATTCCTCTGCAAGTTGGTTCTTGACCATATTCCTCAGTCTTCTGCTGTGTTTTTTAAGGAAATACAGTATTTTCAATGGCCACCATCTGCTGCTGTGGTCCTTGAATTGCCATCTCCATCACTGAAGGTAATGATGTCTTTGGAAAGACAGCTCAGTCAAGGCAGGAGAGTATTTAACTTAGGTACTGTGAAAGGCAAAATGTCCAGTGCTGAAATTTGAAATAAAAGGCAGCTTTGGAGGGAGACATCCCCATCTATCCACAGACATGTATTTTTAAAGTATGCTTTAGATTGGGTTGTTCTCCCAGCTGTTGAAAATGTTTGTAGAGAGGCTTTGTAGATCCCTGCAGTTACATTTCAGGCAGTTTTCAGGGCCCGTTTGAGTGGTCCCTTTATTACCAAAAGCCTTAAGCTTGTTTCTTGGAGACCTCTTTCCTCCTTAACTCAGCTCTGCCTTGCCTCACAGGGGTTACCAGGTCACATGTGCCTTTCAGGGGAGTCATCATTCAAACTTGAAACCTTCCCATCCCCTCTCGGTGATGTTGTTGTTAGGGGTCAAACCTCATGCTTCCATTTCTCATTGAAGAAGTTGTTACTTAAGATATACCACAACACCTGCTTCCTTGACCCACTTTGCCTTAAGCTCTTTTTTATAAGGTTTTCATTTTTTTATATATATAATGGTAAAGAGATGAGGGATCCTGAGGTCACTGTGCCATGTGGGACATCAACTCAATGTGCCAAAGAATGTGAATGTGAGTCTTCTCACAAGTGAGTTGTTTCCTGGTGTTGAGATTTCCCCCATTTACAGTCATCCTTCCATTCCTCAAATGTTTTTTAGGCCTTTAAAAAATTTCATTCTTTAGTTGGAATTTATATTTAAAACCTCTTCTTGTCCAAAGTAATTGTGTTTATTAGTGATTCCTCTGAATTGTTCTAGGCACAGGATCTGCACTTTCAATCTTTCAGGAAAAGGAAGGGAATCACATTTTTTAGCCTATTTTGCCTCATTATGAAAAAGCTCATTTCATTTTCTCTTTTTCTGTCTCCTCCTTTTCTCTCTTCATTCACAAGAACATTTGGACTTACAGACACAAGTAATTTTAAAATCATTTTGGTTTTATTGTTATAGAAGCCGCTATCTTGTAATGCATATTAATTTGACACTGTTAATCCTATACAAACACATTTCTGGTACTGACTTCTTAGGGATGCAAGTGTTTTATCAGTGTAAATGGAGTTTGTTAGACTGATAGTGTAGTGCCTACATCACTATTCCACCTGACTGTCCTAAATAACCACGTATTGCATATGTAACCTGCTTTTGTGTTCTAAGTTATTTGAGTTGGGGAAAGTTAGGCACACAGTAGCTATGAAAATATTCTTGTTTTTTTCCTAGAAGTAGGGTTTTTTGCCTCTCTTTGAGTACTCTGACTGTGGAATGGGACATTTACTCGCTTTGAAGGGAGCTGGTGTAACCCTAAGGAGAATTTAAGACACTTGGGTAACATGCTAAGAGAAGATACATAAGCACCTGTATGAGAAGATGATTGTTTCCAAAAAATGGGGAGAGGTGGAGTTTTCCTTTGTTTTATTCCTGCATGTTTTCAAAATGAGCATCCAATGAGGCTGCTCCCTTCTGCTCTGGGCAGGGGCCTGTCTGCTATACGGAACAGAAAAAGCCCGGGGGAATCTACACAAATTCGGAGGATTTTGTACCTTGCTTTTGTCAGCTGAAGCTGGAATTGCCCCTTATTTGAACAAAGGATATTCTCCTGTCACTTTGGCTGGGAGTGGAGTGTGCAATTTTATCTCAGTGTCACGCTAGTGCGGATGCCGGCTGGGAAAAGAGGCCTTCAAATGGAGTTGAAAATACTGCAACCAAAACACTGGACAGCTTGGGCTGCTGAAAACCTTTTGCATGAAGCCCTGGCTCCCTTGAAGTGGCTGGCAGTGCTCCCACAGAGTTCAGTACAGCCAGGATTTTGCCTTATATATTTATCCTGATTTATGAAAAGCTCAGTCATCGCGGTATCTAAGCACTGAGATACGGTATTTAGTTACAAACAGTCATTTTAACAGTGATGCCAAAATCTACACATGCATTAGCCTTGGAGATTAAAGAACATGGAGCTTTGGTTGCATGTGCTTCTCCAGTTGTAATTATTCTTCATTCCAAACACTGCAGACCTCCGTGCTGTTGGGCACAGAGGGGCTCCAGACTGAGACAAATCAGAAAGATTATGTGATATAGTAAATAGCTATAAATTAATGGATCTTGCTGAGGTGCCAGTAACTACTTCAGTTTCTCTGTCAGCCCCAGAGGAATTAATAATTCCTCAGATTTTAGCCAACCATTGCAGGGAAGGATTTTAATCTTCTTCATTTTTTAAATGAAACTGTTTACCTTGCAGTAACTTGTGCAGCACTGTGTGCTCTCCACTCTGATGCTGCATTACAATAACTTGCTGCAGAAGAAAGCTGGTTGAGTTCAAGTGAAATCTATCCCAAGGAAAGAGTATCCAGAGCAGCTGGTTTCATTTATATATTTTATTTCTGAAGCTCATGAGCATTCCAGTGAGAGATGGTATAATTGATTTAAATCAAATTATGAAACACTATACTTTTTATTCTAAAATCCACTTTTCTGGCATTCAGTTCTGTAATGTATCACTCACAGGTAATGCTGGTTGAAGTTGAAGAGGCTGAAAAATTCTACTCTGCATCGTGCAGCCCATTGTTACATGCTCTTGCCTCAGAGCTGAAGCCAAAGTTTCTTTTTGTAACAGAATCATCAAGTCATTAAGGAATCGAGGGTCCATTGCTTTGGGTCAGATGCAAACCCTTATTCCTTGAATTTCTTAGTAATAGACGTGTTCCTGGGTTTTTGGAGGAACATCTTGGTTCAGTGGGGTTTTTTTCCAACTGATAAAAGTATACATAAAACAAATACATGGCAAGCAGAACTGTTTTTAGAAAGGGGTGACACTGGACACTCATTGCAGCACAGGTTAACCTGCATTTTAAGAGGTTCAAAATATTCAGTGTTCAATTGTTCACTCAATTTCCTAAGTGTTTGCTGAGGCTGAAGAGCTCGTTAGTGTGTTAAAAGCTTGCCAGAGTGTTTGTTTTCCCTAATAACTTCTGAACTGGCCAATTTAAACCAGATTTCATGGAGGTTATGAAATTCCTATAAATTTTCTGAAAAATTTTGGCCGAGCGAAAAGAAGAGGGAACAACTGGTGCTACCAGCAATGGAAAGGTTGCAGCTGGAGCTCAGCTGCTCCCTGCTTGGGTTTGGCCACCCAGCTTGGCTGGCTGGGAGAAGCACTGAGGTGTGGTGAACGTGTGCAGCTCTGATCTGGGGCCAGCAGATACCTGCCCGTGCAGGAGGGATCAGCCCTGAGCTGGGGCAGATGGGCCTGCAGGGGAAATGTGTCCTCCATAAGCAGGACAACAAAGGAGCAAAAGTGCTGGAGAGCACCCAGAGGAGGGCAGCTGAAGCTGTGGAAGGGTCTGGAGCACAGTTCTGATAAGGAGCAGCTGAGGGAGCTGGAGATGTTTAGCCTATAAAAAAAGGAGGTTCAGGGGAGACCTTATGAACTCTCTACAGCTCCCTGAAAGGAGGCCGTAGCCAGCTGGGGTCAGTCTTTTCTCCAAGGTAATAAGTGATAGGATGAGAGGAAATGGCCTCAAGTTGTGCCAGGGGAGGTTTAGATTGAACATTAGGAAAAAAAAAAAATCTCGTGGAAAGGATTGTAAGGTGCTGGAACAGGCTTCTCAGGGAAGTGGTGGCCATCCCTGGAAATGTTCAAATAAATGACTGGATATGGAACTGGATGATGTGGTTTGATGGTGAATGTGGTGGTGGTGCTGGGTTTATGGTTATGCTCAATAATTTAAGAGGTCTTCTCTCACCTTAATGATTCTGTGTGAACCTTGCACAAATGACACACTTTAGGGATCTCTGTAACTTCACCATTTCCACTGCCTGGTGTGAAGCAGCTGCTGGAGGATGACAGGGGACGTGTGCCCTGACCTCGCTGGAGCCGTGCTGCTGCACACAAGCATTGCTGGAGCTCCCTGTGACTCACAGCCTGGGTTAAGGTGCAGGACAGTGGATTGGGAGGTGATATCACAGCCTGAGAAACAACTGCACCCAGGGGCAAATCGCTTCACTAGGAGGCGAGTGTGAGTAGCTTTAAGGAGCCAGTCCCTGCAAAACACCATGACAACGGATTTGTATTTATTTGCTGGCGCCCACTCCACTTGAATGTGTATCTCTGAGCAGTGTCAGGTTTCAGAAGTGCTGGTGCTTTTCTGTAGAATCCAGCTGCTGGTGTGGTCATGGTTCTGTGTTTTACACTTCTGTCCCTTGCTCTTTGCAGGACCTGAGGGTTTGAGGTGTTCTTTTTCTGGGATAGGCTGGTGAGGAAGCAGGAGATTCCAGCTTTGAAAGGCATTTTTCTAGAAGCTGTTGAAGCAAATGCTTTGTGCACTGCACTTACCCAAAGCTTGATGTGGGATGAAGGCCTTTTCAAGATTTCTCCTCTGTTTTTATTTTCCCCTCCAGCAGGAACTTTTCTGCCAGGCTGTATCCACTGTGAGCCAAACTCATGTCACATTTCTCAGATGCTCAGTTTAAGTGTGTTTGGGAGCCACACAGATACTCAGTCTTCTAAGAAGAGCCCCTATCAGTGATGATGTACCTGGGTTTCCTTCACAGCCCCTCTTGATGATGATGGAGAAAGCATTTGTTCTGGATAGTTCTCTGCTCCTGTAACTCAAATATGTGCTTATTCTGGGGGAACTTTCAAATAAGTTTCTTGGTGGTCAATAATTGTATTAGCTATTCCTCTCAGCTTAGGAATAGACTGAGAGACCCCCTTTAAAAAAGGCCTACAAATAGAAATGATCCATTCTTATCAGTGTTTATACCATCACTAGCTGGATTTGAACCTGCTCCCAGTTCAGCATCTGATTGCCAATACTTGAAGCTGTCTTTCAAGGTCAGTGAAGTGGCATCATAAATGAAGTATAAAATATATCATACCAGTGGTTTGCAACAAGCCCACAGCACAGCTGAGTTGGTTGATGGGCCATCTCTGTTTATGTCAGCTGTTAAAAACTCCTGCACACAGCCACACTAAGTACTGATGCCATCAAATGTGGTCAACACAGACAGTTCAGCCTGCAAAAGTGAGCCAGAAAAGGCATTAAAATGCTTAGTCTATTACACACTTCCTTATTTTTGTCATTTTGACATTTATGTGTTGTATCACTGAGGCTTTTGAGAAAGAAGACCCAATTCCTGAAGCAAACTGGACTGAGATGTTCAGTTTATAATGCCACAGCCGTCTGGTTTGAATTTAATTCCAGCTGACCACCTGCATGCTGTTAACCTCTGGAAGGTTGCTGTGATCACAGTTGTTGTTGTTTATTTAAAAGTTTTGTAGCTCAAGGAAAATATTAGTAATCAGTTACTTAACCTACACTGTTTACTGATCTCACTGAGCTTGCAGATGCAGCTTTGCTGGCCAGTGAAAGCTGGGAGTCGTCTGGTGCCAGTAATAGCTTGCACTTATTTTTCAGGCAGGAGTAGGTTGAGCAATTAAAAGATTTTTTTTTTTTTTAATAAATATGCTCTTTGTCTGTTGGCTATTTGTCTTATATGTCAAAATCCAAAATATGACTTAGAGCATGTGGAAGGTAGCTCTAAATAAGCCAAGCTTCCACAGAGGCGTGCTTGAGTTGTGAATGCTGCTGGTTAACCCCCAGAGCTGCATGTGAAAACATACAGGAATTGCAGAGGTAATTCAAATGAATAAGACAGATAGGTTCATATTAATGTTCTCTGGCCAGGAGTACTTAAATTGCTGTAATGAAACATTTTACTAAATGACAGCATTCAAAAATTAGGAATTATTTCTTCAAAAGTACCAATATTTTTTTTTAAATGTCTGTTGCCAACACCCACCTAAGCTTGTGAACAGAGACCCTATTGCCCCTTCAAACCTCCCCTTTCCTCTAACACTAGCAAAATTCCAGGACCTGGAGATTTTTGAATTGTGTCTTCAGCTGCATCTGTATTCCCCAAGAGCTTAGCACGAGATCAGAGAGTGGATGGTCTGCAAATAGATGATGAGTGTTTGGTTCTGTTGCAAGCACCACCTAAACTTTCAGTTTGAGGATGCCCTGTTGTCTTGGGCCACTGGAAAAGCTTTTTCAGGTAGGACTGATTTGGTGTGTAGGGGGTAAGGGGAGAGAGTTATTTCTGCATTCAAAATCTTGAATATTAATAACAAATCAAAGGCCAAATGGGGTTTGGCCTAGGATAGTAAACATGTATTCTAGCTCCAAATCCATTTTTCTGATGAGCCTTGGTTTATCTGGCACCCTGGCTGTCCCTGACCACAGTGTTCTGAGCTAACTACGTGGAGTGCAGCCCATGGGGACATGTGATGGTCAACCAAATAATACTGCAGCAGCAGTTCTAATTCTAAAAGAAAGGGAATTTGGTTTCCAGCTGAAATTCAGGAACACTCAATGTCAACACCTTTTTCAAAGAGACTATGCAGTTGAAACCCAAATTTTCCACCAAAAAGCCATGAAGTAAAACTTTCTGCCAACCTCTCTTAACCTCTCTACTGCTTTATTTGGGTTTTGTTTGCTTGTGTGAGTGTCTGTGGGGACACTCGGGCATGTGGATTCAAATGAGCTGTTCAAATAGATTAAACAACTTTAAACCCCTCTGTGGTCTTTGGAAGTGAATTAGATTAAAGTGAATTAGAGCTATTTTAATTCTGAATGAGCGAGTCCACATGGGCTTAATATAGTTGTATATAGAAACCCACATTAAAATCACATCCTTAGTTAACTCAGATGGTTTTCCCATGCAGGCAAACCCATCCTGTGTCTGTTTAGCAGGGCATGCAGAGCTCTCCTCGTCCGGAACTCGCGCTATCGGCAGGCAGGGGAGCTAAATCAGAAGTGATTTTGCACTGGTACAAATGGTTCCACAAACAATAGCTCGGTAATGCATCTGGCCTGGGATGTGTCCAGAGAAAGGAGCTGGGCCTTGAATAGCTTTTAGCTCTCATCATTGAAATCAACAATGCTTGCCAGAAGAAAGCCTTCAGCATCAATTCCGTAAGCTATAAATTATTACAGGGCTCTGATTCCTTGGAATGAAATGCAATAGATAGATGGCAGAGAAATATTATTAATGGATGGTTTACTACGTTCCTAACTGCACTGACTTCATGAGAATACATTATATTACTATCTGGAATAGCAATACTAGGGATTTATTAAAATGACTGAGTATGCATTGTTAGCTAGGATTCCGTGCTATATTGGAAACATAAAGTATTCTGCATCAAAGCATGTAATCTACATCTTTCCTTTTCATCCTTAATTTGATTATGAACTATTACCGTGCTTTGCCATAAAATAGGAAAGTTGTACGTTTTGATGGTTTCTCAAATGCTGATTTTACTTTCTGCACAAATACTTTGTATCTTTTCAGCATAATTATTTAGCAGCCATTTCGGGTTAATTATTGTCATTAACAATATGAGTCCTATGAGGGAATATCAATTAAAATATGCACAGCTGAACTTTCAAATGAGTAAATAATTTAGTTTTCGAAAATGACTGGAAACAGCAGGGTAACAGTCAAAAGGGGAACAATTATTTTAATGCTTATTTGACAAATGAGTAATTTTTACAGCAAATTAGTTTCTTATTGTAGCACCCCTACTGGTAACAAGAGAGAAACTGTTAACAGGAGTTTTAAAAATAAAACCTGCTAAGATATGCATGCAAAGTTAAGGAAATCATTTGTATGAAGAAAAGGTGATTATGATACACATTGTTAGCTGAAGAATGTTGCCATGGGAATCTAATTAGGGATATAAATCACACAAAATTATGTTTATATATAGGGCTGGATACATTAAAATCATATGCGCAGTTATACATCAATTTAGTTGTCAAAGTATTGAAGATAGACCCTCATTGCTCTTCATTCTTGACCTCACTAAATAGAGCAATTGAAAGTTAATAATTGGTGGAATTGCTTATCACAGTAGCAATGGCAAAAAAAAGTTAACGAATGAGGCGTGGAATTCCAGGTGTGAATATATGATGTTCACTCATTTGCGTAACAAAAAAGGAGTGTAGAAGAAACTTTGCAAGGTGATTGAGTTTTATCTCTGTTTTGGGGAAAGTTTTACCATACACATTGACTTTTTAGCAGTGCCATGGTGGTCATGCAATTATTTGGGAGGGGCGGGGTGAAAATAAGAGAACGTGTGTAGAAACCAGAGCTATTGAAAATGTTTGTGTTTTTTTTTTTTCCAAAGCACTGAGAAGGTGTTTCAAGGCCTTCTGTATGTGTTAAACTGGAAAGGGAATTTCAGCAAAAATGTCTTTTGTCTTTTTCCTATTTGCATGCTCTGTTTCATTCCTGATTTTCGTGTGAAGCCTGATTACTGCCTGTAGTCAGCCCCAGTGCTGCTGCTGGTTTCCCACAGCTACGATTTGGAGTCAGTGGGTAGTTTATAGTGAAACACTGATTACTAAAGACAATTCAGAATTTCTCTTAGGTTTCAGTGACATTTTTTTTATTATTATTTTTTAAAAAAATTTTCTTTGTCAAGTGTGTCGAACTGCACTACTGAGTTGGACTGAGTGCTGCTGAGACTTGTGCCCAGAGGAGTTTCAGTGAAGGTGACCGAGCCTTTTGATGATACTGGGGCTTCCTGGACCAGGGAGTGCAAATTGGGTGGTCCTGGAATGGTAAGAAACTTAAAAGAAATTTAGGAAAACAATGTGATGACAATTCTTGGCAGGAGTGGGCAGTTGTCTCTACTCTCACCAAATGGTCAAATTCAGTTTTAAACTGTGTTACTACCAAGCATTTTGCACCCTGTCTGTTCTAGTCCAGAGTCTAGTCCAAGATTCTAACTTGCTAGGAAGTAATCCCTGTTTTCCACATGACCTCTGTGCAGTAAAGGGAACTGCAGTACCCCAGTGTGCTCACACACTTTCTGTTGACATCCACAACAGAGCATGCAATTAAGGGTATAGATTTAGTGCTGGCTCATTTGAAAAGCTGCAAGAGTTGCAACATTGCTTTGACAGAGATATTCCCTTACTGGGGTATATCTTCCACTTTTTTTTTTTTTTTCCAGTGATGTAATGGGACCAAGGGGAAGAACCATATGAGATGTTGAGAAACTTCATATTGTATGCTAGAGTGGCTCAGGCTGTTGAAGGCTGGAATCAAGGAATGACTATGAGCCAAGGAATAGCCTGTCTGATCTGCTTTTAAGGAACCTTTTCAGTTTTTGTGTAAACATTTCTTTCATAGTAGAGCCTCTTTAAGACAGTTTCACCTTTTTTATTTGTCCACTTCACCACAGCATTCTCTCACCCCACCTCGAGCCACCGCACAGTTTCTCCCTGAAATCTCACAGCACAGAAATTCCATAGGAAAACACAATGATGTCATTTCAGTCAGGCCATAATTTTCCAGCTGTTGGAAGAAGGCACATTGTGGTGTTTATTTCACTACTTATAAAGATTTGTGGCAAGGAGGGAAATACTTTACTTCCAAGATCATTGTTCAAGCAATTGAAACTGTTCATCTGGTGCTTTGTGCCAAAGTGGGGGGAGGCAGGAGGGACGATGTGTGCATGGCCTGTAGGTAACTGCGTGGACCAAGCCTCAGAGGGATTCAGGGAGATTTTTCATTTTTGTTGTTATGGCAAGAAGGAAAGGGGCATGGAGTGGGCAGCTTTTCAGCATATCTGTGCCAATGTGAACTTCTGCAATGCCAACTCCTGGCTTTGCATCTGACAAGGCTTCACGTGGATCAAGCAACTCTCACCTGGGCTGGGGTCAAGTTGTCTCTTGCATCTGTCATGGCCAAGCCTTTATCCTGAGAGCTGAGAGCTCTGCTGTCTGTGTCTCTCCAGAGCTCTGTAGATGGTGGAAATGGCTTATTGGCCAATGTGGATTTGAAAGCCTCATGGCAAAGATTTCCCGAGGCAGCTGGGACTTTCAGCAGCTTAGACTCTACTGAAAGAGACCATACTTGGTGGTTGGTTATAAAAACCCAAACCACCAATCAGTCAGTCCTGAGGCCTGGAATATCTCCTCTGTTCAGAGTGGCAAAGCTGCATCGTGTTGTATTGGTGGCCCAAGTGCTCCTCATGCTTTACAAAAGCCTTTGCATGTGTGACAGTCTAGAGACATGTCCTGTCATCTTTGGAGATGGCCCTCAGGCAAATGAAGGGGGAGGAAGTGGGCAAGAAGGTGTCTGAGAGATGTGACATACTTTGACACTCTCATTTCTCATTAGTTAAGCAGCATAGTGGAAAGTGAGGTGGCTCTGACAAGTGAAACTTTTGGGACAGTCCCTCTCAGTACTTCAGTAAGGGAATGTTAGCCAAACTCACCCTCCAGTTCATCTGAGAACTCCAGAAGGGCTGGATGCAATAACGAACAAAAGCCTTTTGGATGCTGCTGTTGCTCATTTTTTCACTGTGTGGGTCCATTAAAGCATTGCAGCCTTTTGGGAACTCAGCTGGAAGAAGAAAACAGGCCTGGAAAAAATAACTGTGTGATGTGAGACCACTGGCTACTGCTGGAATGGTGTCTGTTTGTAACATGTTAGGCAGGTTCCCTGTGCATCTGCTGTGAAGCTTCTGCTGACAGGGCTTGAGCTCTAGCAACGAGAGCAGCCAACAACAGCAAAAAAAAAGCTGTGGGCTCTTGGATCCTGTGTGATCCCAGAGGTTGTGGGCAGCATAATTCAGTAGGAGGGAAAATGAAACTGTTAGAATGTTCCCCTGATGTGCCCTGCGGCTTGTAAAGACAATCACCTGTTCAAAGGGGGGATTTCTTCGTTGGAGGGAAGATGTGCAGATGAGTGATAGATGAAATACCTGCAGGTTTGATTTAGTCCCCCCATTTTTCATTATGGGCAGTTCCACATAATTTAACTTCCCTCTTTCCCTGCTCTACATGCCTTTTCTGTCAGGGTTGGCACCACACTTTCCATTCAAAATGCCAGTTTAAGAGAATAAAAGTAGTCCAGCCCAGAAATGTTTGCTAGCTGGACACACAGTAGCCACCCCTCACTGGCTATTGAAGCATGGACAGAAGCAGAGCTGAAATTTGTCATTGATTGGGTCTAGAAATTGAAACAACCCCTTGAACCTGACACATAAATATAGTCACTTCAGCTTTTAACCCTGCTCCCCATTACCTCATCGTATTTTACCACGTAGGAAACATATACTATAATGTATTCTTTGTCAGATACACTCCACACCCTCATGTAAACTGCATTTTCAGAGCTCTTCCCGTGCAGGCACATTCCCCAACAGGCATTCCTCAGACATGCCAGTCAACGCTTTACTGCTTAGCAAATCTACTGGATTAACACAATTACGGCAAGAGCGCGGGACAAAACAAATATTCCCCAAAGAACCTTTAGGAGGATTTTGCCATTTCTTGGTTAGTAAGAGATGATCCCTCAACAGACACCAGGCTGACCCTGCTTTCGTTCCTCTTATTTCATCTGTCCCAATGGAGCAAGAAAAATATATCGCTGTATGGGCAGCAGGAGAATGAGCAGCCTGGTATTATGTGTACTTTTTGATTCGGTCTGCAGGGAAAGCTGAGAGTCAGGGGAAGAACCGGGGAACTCTGTGTTCAGCCAAATTCCAAAGCCTTTGGTGTCTGGCCAGATTTACAAAACTTAATTGTGCGTTCGTACCGTGTGTTGCAATATCTCAGAGGTTTGCAGAGTGGCTTTCCTGGATCCCTTTTGGGTGTCTGGCTCCTCCAGCCATTCCCACCGAACACCTGCACGGCTGCCACACTCACAGTAACATGTCCAGTGTCCCCATGCTCACTGGTGTGGTGGTCCCTTACCTGTCCAGTCATCCCTGGGGAAGCACAGAGGGAGGCTGAGATGCTCAGCTGGCCAGCCTGGGGCTGTTCTGAGGCACGTTTTTCCCCCGGGGTGTTGGCATCAGCTCCTGCTTCCCCAGCGGGGACCTGGCAGAAGTGGGTGGGAGCTCACCATACCTGCCTCAGTGTTCTCTTCCAAAGTGCCCTGAGGCAACTCTAACCATTCTAATTGTTCACTGTTGGTATTTTCCTTTGAATCATGTTGCAGTGGGTGGCAATGCCACTTCTTTCCCTACAGAGGCGTCACTGATTTTTTTATTCCCACCACTCTTAACTTCCTGGTCCAGTTGAGGCATTCAAGCTTGGAAATCTCCAGTGAGTTCGGATCTGGATGTGACTGGATTGATCTGTGCTACTGCCAATACTTCTTTAGGGGATAAGGGGAAGAGAGAAAAGGGAAAAAATGAAGGCAAACATTGAATTTATAGCACTCCAGATGTCAGAGAAATGAACATAAAAGTGCAGATGCCTTATAGTCAGGCAGACTGCTCCAATGTATGCAAATGGGTGACAAGTTTATGTGAATGTGGTTGAAAAAAAAGAAGAAGCAAGGGGAAAATTCTTAAATAATCCTGTTTTCATTGCTGTAAGTCTTGGACATTGGGTTTGGTGGAAGTCACAATTGTGATGACCTAGAGAAAGACAAAGCCCTGGTAAATGTGGCCAACTGTATAGACTTTGATTGGTCTTAATGTTCTTGGACATACCATTAAAGTAACATAAATTCATACCTTCTAAGTTATGGGGCCTATTGATCAAGCTTTTCCTTGCACAGCAGTATTTAGATTATTCTGCAAATCATCTTCATGGCTAGCTGTGAGAGATGGCTACAGTGTCTTCAGTTAGGGTGGTGTAAATGTATGGATTTAAGTGAGAGCAGATGTACTTGCACGTACATTTCACATATGAGCTTCTCGATTGTTTGGGGGTAACAAAACAATTCTTTCTGTCAAATGTGCTTCCAACTTGTGAATTAATTATATCTGCCTTCCTGCAAACTGTTTAAGAGCAGCTGGTCTTCCTGGCATTTTTATTAGCATGCAAAGAAGCTTCTCCAAGGCATGAAATGCCAAAAGGAAAAGCCTCTGGCTACGTTCTTCCATGGATACATGGAACTGAGTGCTGTCTCTCTGCAGCCAGGTGAAGGAAAGAACCAGTGCTCATCAGTCTAAGGCATCCCTCTGTGCAGGACCTTGATTAACTTTCTATGCCTTTTTTACTGTTGGAAAAAAGCAACTTAAAATTATAGCAGTAGGCAGCCATAACGTTGAGGAAAACTGATACAGTCTGGATAATCTGCTGCGAAACAGCTTGTGTGGGTCTGTGTCCAAACCCCATGTCTTTAAATAACATTTCGAGCCAACTAGCTTTTCTGGATTCCTTTGCTTAAAATGCAGAAGGGATTTTTGGATGGCAACTGCTATTAACGTTACCAAGCATTGCTCGGGCGTGTTCTTTGTTCATTTGTGCAGGAAAGGACCTACCGTGTCCATGGTCCCATGATGCAATACTAGAACCTTTTAAAAAGTTATTAAACAGGTTGTAAAATCCCCTTTAAAAATATGCTTCGATTTGTACAATTTTTAGAAATGGGCAGAGGACAAAACCACATCCTTATCCCCATTAAACTCCTTGCCACATCCCCCCAAAACCTTAATTTACAATATCTTGGTTTTACTATACAGAAAAGGTGAGAAAAACAATACAAGTTATACAGCACACATACAAATACCAGCTTATATGAGCTAACACTGGCAGTTAACATCTTAGATTTTTCTCAGCAATGAGCTACATCTGCAGAACTTATGAGCTGGGTTTTTATAAAGTTCACAATTCAAAAATGTCTCTGTGCTAAAGGGCTTTGGCTTTCTAGCTCAGGGCAGATTTTATATGCTACAGTCTGTAACCATCTTTGTTTCTAGAGAAGTATATGCATGGATCACGGATTAAAACGTTTTACTACGTGCCATGTGGGTTTTATTATCTGAATAGATCATATCCTAAACAGGTCAACTGCCTCTGATTTAAACGCGTGGAGGATGGGAAACAGCATTTATTCATGCAGTGGGTTTATCCTGTGGCACTGCAGGTATTCTCCAGCCCCAGCCACTGCCCAAAAGGAGGAGCAGGATGCTGGGCATCCAAAATCATCATCAAATCTAATCCCACTTCCCTTCAACAAATGCAGGTGTTGGTATAAAGAAATAAGTCTCAGCATCCATTGTGATGAGGCATTCTGTGTGGCATTGTAAGGGAATTTGTCACAGTGCTCTCTCTCTGGTTCCTGTTTGCAAGATCACCTCTGATGAAAGCTTGTCTGTGCACCAAGAACCACAGCAGAGACCAGCGAGAGCGTGGTGTAAGTGCACCCAAAAATGAGAGGGTCAGGCGTTCCTGGGTGCTGCAGCACCTCTGCAGATGCTGAAGTGTGGGGTGATTGTGTACGGTGGAAAACACAAAAAGTGTCAGCATTCGGAAATCAGAGGGGAAACAAGAATAAGTAGGTATAATATCTGTGAATGGAAGCAGTTGTCTCTATGGGACAAAGCCAGGAGGAGTAGTATTACTACTACATATTTATTGTTACAATTAGCTGCTATTAAATACGTTTCAGTGTTGTATTATTGTTTTCAGTGAGACCGAACTGACTGTTATATACCTGTGCAACAATTTCCCAGGGGAAGTATGGGGAAGCTATTTACTGATTTGCTTAAATCTCTGTTGAACAAAGCAGTGGAAAATACTTTGTAGGAAATAATCACCCATTGGCAGGAGCCTGGAATAGGTTACATAATAGGGATCGTATTTCTGTGACAATGAATGATTCTGTTTATACAATATTCATTGCAGGTCATGTAGCCTAGACTCTGTTTATTTTTGTCTCATCCAAAAATGATAAGAGGATAAATTCAACTTACATTTTTGCCCAAGCATTCTAGAAAATAGTTCAGTGTTTCTTGCCTAAATTTGCACTATCACCATGCACACAAAGTCTTGCATCTCCTGGAGACATGCATGTTTTTCTGCACTGAATTCTTAACAGACTGTAGAATCTATCCATAAAAAACAGAGAAGGGAGAGGGTCTTGGGAGTTATGCACTGATCAGTGTAACCTTGGTATCTTAAAAGGTATTAGATACTAGAATAAATTATTAAGCAGTCCATGTATAAACACCATCCAGATAAAAAGGTGATAAAAGAGAGTCAACACATATTTGTCAAGCAATGAATCATGTTAAACCAATCTAATTTCCTTCCTTCCCAGGGAAACTGGCTTAGTGGATAAGGTGAAAGTGGTAAATGAGATACATCTTGACTTAAGCCAGGATTTTTGACACTACGGGAGACTGCATGCTCTCATGTAAACTGAAATTTTGCCTGGATAACAGGGGATGGCCTGATTCTTTAAAAACCCCACACTGAGAAAGCAGTTAGCAGTGATGCCCTGTTGAAAGGAGAATTCACTTTTGCTCTTGAAGAGGCTTAATTCTGGGCCTGGTTCCCATCAATATTTTCATTAGTGGCTTGAATGATGGGATAGAAATTGAACATGTGAAATTCAGACTGAGGATACAGAAGTGCTTCAGCACACAGGATTAGAGGAACAAATGAACATGATACATTTGGAAAAATGTATCAGCATGAAGGCACTCAGGTTCTAGACCTGCAAGGTAGTATGTGTCAGAGAATCTGTGACTGCACAGAGACTTGGCATCAGGAGAGAAGATGGAGCTTTGGTGCCTGGAAAGTGGAACAGGAATAAAAGATGAGATATTAAGAGAGCAGCTCTTAGTGTGCAAGACATCTCTGTCCAGTGGCAAGAAGTCAGCAGCTGGATTTTTGGACCTTTTTGGTCTTTTTCATTTCTTCAGACAAGCGGGATGTAATCTAGAAGAATGACCCAAATGATTTGAGACTTAGAAAATATGATCTGTGCTGAAAGGCTGAAAGATTTGTGTGTGTTTGTCTAGAAAAAGTACGTCTGAGGAAGGGTATAAGTCTTGTAGGCAACTGCTGTAGGAAGGGGGATGCAGATCCATCAGTCACCGTGGCTGTGGGGCAAGCACTGCCTGTAGGATTGCAAGCACTGTATTTTCACACGTTTAATAGAAGGCTTTCTGTAAAAACAGAACTGAACTCAGATTTATCAGATCAGTGCTTTACTTGCTCAGGCATGAGGAAAGTGTAGCACACACTCAGCTCTCTGCAGTGCTGCTGACCCTGATCTGTGCTTGCTGCTCTCTCTGCCCAGGTTGCCATCATGTCTGTGTGTTTAATTTGATATCCATAGGGGCAGTGTGTTTAGAGCCTTGCATTCAGCTGTCAGTGTTTTCAAAGGGGTGGAGTTACCTGAAGTGTAGATTAACCTAAGGTGTAGATTAAAGATGTGAAAAAACTCCAGAGACTGGCTTCACCACTAGCAAAACAAGGCTTTTGGTTGTTTAAAAAATATCTATATGGATAGGACTGTTAATCACTGGAATAGGCTACCCAGGGATGTTGCAGATTCTCTTCTAAAGGCTTTGAGAAGTTTGATGGACATATGTCAAGTAAACTTGCTGCTGCTTCTAGGTAACAAGATAGACTGGAGGCCCTCTTAATATTCCTTTTAGTCTGATGTCTGTATGATTTCTGTGACATAATGTTTTGCAACAGTATAATATATTTTATATCCCTGCAAAAAAAAGCACAGAACTGACATAATCCAGGCAGTTTTGCTTTATGTTGAGAGATGAAAATGTACATATGCGTTCATAAAAGTCGCAGGAAAAGAAATGCCTGATTCGACTTTAAATAGAAATGAACATGGCAAGAATGATATGCTGAATAATGACCCTGCAAAAAAAACCTAGCTCGGTTCCTCAGTACTAAGTATCACAGGGCATTGATTATCTATCATGTCTAGTTTGTGTGATAACATAAGAATTTAAATTGTAGCCTCACCCAGAACAAACACAGATGCGTTTTCTCTAGGTGTTAATCTCCCAAAGGCCCACAGTCTTGTAATGTAAACAGACCTTGGAGCCCCAGCCTGGTTCACTCTGTATCAAATAAGCTGTATTAATATCCTGGGTCAAAACTTCCTTCAGGCAGCCTGAGGGCAAAAGCCATCCAAATCCATGTGCACTGACACTCCCCAGCGACAAGCCTCTCTCTGCTGGACCCTTGATTTATGTCTTGTATGTTTTCTATTTGTGAGAAATGTAGTGTTTATTTGACACATGAGGCTTCTGATAACTCTGCTGTTGTTAAATTTCGTCCTGCTTCTGCGGGGAATGCTTGCTTTGCCCCCCCCCCAAAAAACCTGAGGAAGGAATGAAAGGGAGGGTTGCAAGGAAGTCTAATTGCACTCCTTAAATTACTGCTTTGAGAAAGGGCTTTGGAGTCAAGCCTTCTCATTCCAGCCCCCACTATTTGCATTTTCTCTGTACTAGAGAAGCTTGATCTGACAGTGGTGAAATTAGTAGAACATTTGTGTGAAGCTGTTCCTTTTTATTTTCTCCTGATTCACTACCTGGCTCTCAAATTGGAGTATGTGCTCACTAACTCAGTGACGGGGGTGATCTGCTCCAGGTGCCCCCAGCTCCCCCAGGAAGGCTCCTTCCCTCGCTGCCGTGCTGGCTGTAGGAATTCTCTCGGGCGCTGCTGGAGCCTGCTTTGGCAGGGTGGCTGCATTCTGCTGTGCCTTGCCTTGTTTGTGCAGCGAGTGGCCTCTGAAGGCAGAAAGGCAGAGGGCAGTCTTTGTCTTCTCTGCACAGGGCCTGAGAGGCTGTTAGTACATGGCACACGTCCACGGAAAACAATAGCTCCACGAGAGATGGCTGCGTCCCATGGGTGGCCTTTCAGGACCGGGAGATTTGGGAAGAGAAACGCTGCTGTGCCCAGCTTCCCTTGTCTGCTTGCTGCTACCAGAAGCTCCCCCTAGGAATCCCTTTTTCCTCAGAGCCCAAGCCAAATCCATAACTTGAGGAGTGTCCTGCTGGCTTCTACAGGAGGCTTGTCTGAGGGTGGCATGGAATGGCTCCCAAACAGCAAACCCTTCCAGCTGCCTTCTGGTGAATGCTGTGGTTTAGCTCCACTGAAGTGGAATTCAGACCGATTCCATTGGTCTGGAATATGACCCCGCCCTCTCCCATCACTTGTTAACCCTTGGAGATCTTCTAGTCCTGGTGGTGGCTCCTCCATCCACGGCCACGGTGGCAGGATGGGGATCCAAGTGTCAAGCGTTGAGGGCTTCCTCTGCTTCTCATATCAGCTCTGTGTTGTTTTATTGAGTCTTGGTTCATAATACAGAGTGCTTGCAAGCCCTGAAAAAACTACAAGTCCTACCTAAAGATCGTTTATATGAATTTTAAGGAAAGTCCTTGAAAGGTTTGACCCAAAGAAAAGCTTGCACTCATTTTTTATGGTTGCTTTTGGCACTGCTTGTCTGACTTCGAGGTGTATGAAATGCCAGCTCTGGTCTCTCATGGCTTCAGTGAGGGACCCTGAGCATTTGGGAAGAAAGCAACTGTCTGTTAGGTTTCAGCTGGAATAATGTATTAAATTTTCAGACTAGGCTTTCTTCTAGCAGAGCGTTGACAGCACGCTCAACTTGTAGCACTTGGAGTGAGATGGATATTTACCAAAGTAACACATCTTAAACAATTTAACAAAAATGGAAACAAGCAGAAACCTCAAACAAAACACTTTTCTGACAGATTGGTAGTTACTGTCCTGGTGTGAGTGACTTTGTCCCTTCCTCAGTCGTCAGTGTTTTTGCCCTGGGACCTTTGCTGTTACACCCCCAAATTTTCCAGCCTTCTAATTGCATGAAGGCATAAACAAATAGAAATAAGGACAAATAAAAGGCAAGAGCCTAATGTGTTCTCAGTTGTACATTGCTCCTAATGAAAGTCATGTGTGTAAAAACCTCAGTGATTTTGTCCTGGCTTACTGAAATTAAACAAAGAATGATACCTATTTATAATCCCGAGAGTTCTGCCAGTAATATATTTTATCACTATGGTTGCAAGAAAACAAATAGCTACTGAGGAAGTATTTTTCACAAAAATGAATGAGCATGGAGGGTTCCATGGAAAGAGTTGCTGCTTGTGGTGGAGTAGTGGGGAAATGTGAAACAAGTGAGGAGAAGCAGTTAAAAGCAAAAAGGGACTTGACTTTATTATGGTGCTGATGTTTACTGTTCCCTTTCAATTCATCAGCTTGGTTTACAATAACCTTCTGTCACTTACATAGGCTATTTTTTCTACTGTAGTTTCAGCAGGGAAGAAAAGCAGGATATTTAAAATAATTTTGTTTATTTGTAATTAGAAAGCAAGTAACTTAATTTCTTTTCCTTAAACTGAATTGATTGCGTTTAATAAATACAACAGAGGGCTTACCAAAGTGTTCTCAAAGTAACGTAAACCACATGTACCATCCCACAAAGAAAGGGCATCAGAATTGAATTTCTGAATGGTTTTATGTAGATTAATTTATTGTGGCTAAATGCAACCAGCCTCCTTTTCTGCTGCCCCATTGTGTTCAGAGCTCAGCAGCTGGCATGAGCTGCATGATCTGGTGCCTAGAAGGGAGTGGCTGCAACACCACAGTTGTGATAGGGTGGAGCTATAGGTGAGACCATAGCAGGAGTCCATCCTCAAACTCTACCTAATCCAAAAAATGCCTATTGCAGGCAATATTATCTGTGTGACAGGTCTGAAAAATGTGATAGCATGATTCAGACCTGGTGTTCATCCATTCCAAGGAGCACGCACAGAGTTCCTTGGTGGTGGCAGCTATTTTGGGAAGGCCTCTGCGAGCTGTTTGAAAAGTGAGACTCCAATCTTTACCAGGGCATTCAGGGGATGAGCAGCACTCATCACCAGTGGTAATGAGCCTGAAGGTGTGGTGTTCAAATCCCGTTTGTCACACCTTCAAGGACTCCTGTAGATGAAATTTTCTTTACACTTGTCATCTTCTAAGAAAAGAAAAGAAAAAAAAAAGATTTATTCCTAAGGAGGGAAACTTTTAAAAACGACTTTTGCAGCATTAAACCTTCTTTTTGTCAGGTGCTGCACCTCTTTGTTTCTTGCATATGTGAAGAGCTAGTTGAGGTCTGGCATCTTCCATAACCCCACATTAGTACTTGCCTGTCATATCAGGTGTGTAAAACTAGTCTGCCATTATACAGTGAGCTGTGATTGAATCCTTTATTTATGACTTCTGCCCCACATTGCATTAATTAGAATGCAAATTAGGTGTTTCCTGGAAAGCTGCTGTTTACTCCTGGCATACTTTACATGTTTCATTAGTCTTAGGACCCTGACAGTCAAGTTATGTCAATTTAACAAGTTATCAGTCAGCAGAGCTGCTGTAATTGTACATACACGTGCACGTAGGCATTGAGGGCTGCAACAGGGTGCAGACTTGGGTTTGCCTCCAGCAAAAGGCATTTAAGATATGTTATCTTGTCTCGTCTTAGCTCTGGGCTCAGCTAATTAGAGGTAATTTTTTTCCAACAGCATAGCTTGATCTTGTGTGCGAGCCTTTAATTTACACCAGTGCTTCTGAATTTGACTTTGTCAGATGTTTTTAACTCGGTTTTTGCTAGAGAGTAGTTTATTTGGCCACTGCACTTGATGGTAACTGACCAGCCTGTATCCCTGAGTAGCAGGATGTGAGAATCATAGAATGGTTTGGGTTGGTAGGAACCTTAAGTTTCTAATCCTGCTGCCATGGGCAAGGCTGCCACCCACTAGACTGGATTGTTCAAAGCCCCCTTCAACCTGGCCTTGAGCACTTCCAGGGATAGGGTACCTACAAACCTCTCTGGGCAACCTCTTCCTCTGCTTCACCACCCTCTGAGTAATGAATTTCTTCCTAACATCTAATTTAAACCTTCTCTTTTCAGTTTAAAACCTCTGGTGTGGTCCCTGGGGTGACCTGTGCAGGGCCAGGAGCTGGAACGTGAGGATCCTGATGGGTCCTTCCAACTCTATGATTCTATAGCAAAGTGCAGGGTTGAAAGGCCACATTTTCTGTTTTGTAACATGTTGGGAATTACATACTTTTGGAGGAAAAATCTATTTTGAGGGCGTGGTTAAAGAGTGAATGTGGTGGTGCTGCTGGGTTGGTGGTTGGACTTGAGGATCTTAAAGGTCTTTTCCAACCTTAACGATTCCATGATTCAAAAATAAGCGCTACTTTCTTAACCTTTCAAGATGCCGTGATGAAAGACTTATCTCTGGATGTGTTTGAACCCCAGAGGAAGAATTTCCACACGAGAAGGAGCTTACACCAAAGTATTGAAGAGTTTGGCCCCTGGCACCGTTATTTTCCTCGGCTCCCACAGTGACAGAAGGGGGTGGAGGGAAGTAACCTATCCCATTTCTGTTTGAAAATATTTAGCTTGAGTGATGTGAAGATTTCAGTAGATCTGTGACAAGATCAAAGACTATAAATTATTTAACAGTGGTTCTACTTTTGTGGAATTATTTAAAGTATCGTAATTGCAGCTCAGCTTCCCAGCCTTCATTTTCAAGTCTGGAATTCTGTTGGGAACTATCATAATCACTGAAGAGTATAATATTACAGGCTGGGTATAAAAATATCTTTTTAATGACTAGCAAATTAGTGAAATGTCTTGACCTAAATCTAGACCAAACAGAAGACAGTGTTTTTATGGAGGGGTAAGAAAGACTAAATTGTCACCACATTGTTATTCTTGTTAAATTCTCCACTACTTAAAATGTCAGTTGATTAGATAAAATTTGTAACACTGTGCATCAAGGCAAGTGATGAAGGGCTGTGTGTTACATAGTATCTTGGCATTTCTGCACTTTTGTTTTCCTTTTAATGGTAGCATGCGCATTCTGAGACTGAAACTTGGAAAAATAGAGGCTATTCATTACTTTAGTACCCTGTGAACAATAGAGATCATGAAAGGCATTGCAGGGAACTCCTCTGTGTGTTGGCTCTTCAAGAAGCAAGATGAGCCCTTGGAGGGTTTTCTCATAGGCTTCAAGTAGCTGTTGTGTGCATGATCTGCCTGGCCGAACTCCTTGTGTCTGACTTAAATAAGATCTAGAAGAGACAGGAACCTCTCACTCCATGCTATGTGATTCACAGTGCTAACCAAGTCTCTGTTAACACAGAAACAGAAATTTACTCTCCAAAGTCTCATTTGCAAATGACTTAAAAGAAACTGAGCCCCTGTGCTCTTGTGTGCAATCAGTTTTCAGTGGCAAAATGCTCAGTTTGACGAATTTTGACCATACAGTGAAGATACCATGCAGATCTCTGCAGAGGAGGTCTCTATTTCCAATTACGTTGCCAATTTTCACTGTGATTTGGGGCAAGCCACTGGCCTTTCTGTTGCCCACTGCCCCCAAATCTAGCCAGAAGTGGTAACACTGACTGGTTTGCACGTCGAGCCTTATGGTGCTGCATTTGCAGTGCAGAGTCAGCAATGAGAGACGGAGGCAAGAGTGGTGGTGCAGACAGGCTGTCTGCATCTTGCCTTCGTGCCAGGGTACAGCAGATGTTTCTGAGGCAGGGACCACCTTTGTGTCCTGTGTTCACAGGGCTCCTCATGCAGTGAAGCTGCAGTCTGCAACTGAGCACCAAAGGGAGCAACAGCAGCCCAGGGACAGCACAAGGCAGGAACAGAGGAGGTCTCCATTCTTGCCTTTCTCTCCATGGTGCCCACGGTGCTCTGTGCTGCAAAGACAAATGACAAATTTGTTCAGCACCTGGCTGCAATGAACGTGATTAGTCTTCAATTAATATTAATTAAAAGCACGAAGAGTGCGTGAGCATGAAGGAGATTCATAAATTGAATGGAAAAGACTGTTATCTTGAGAATTTGTATCCTGGTAGGACCTGTGCAGCAGGTTGGGAGCCATCCATGGCGAGGTTGCACTCAGTACCTGCATGGGCTGGGGATGTATGTCAGACGTGGAATGCTCCCCCAGGAGACAAACACAACGTGAGCAATCCTTCTTGCTGGCAAATGTCATCTGTTAGGTATCAGCCTAATTTTCTCCAGTGACACAAAGCAGGCTTGTCCCTCGCTGTGCTGAGCATTCAGTTTGGCTGTGTGCAACCTGGGGCTCTGGCTCAGCTCCTCCTTCAGGCTGGGTGTTGACACACGCTGGGGATCTGGGGTCTCCGAGGCGTTTAAGCAAGATTGTGTCGTGGTGCAGCCATTTCTTTCACTTCTCCCTGCTGAATAACCTCCTCCTACTCCTTAAAAGTACGGCAGAAATATGTTGCTTGAAGAGTTTGCTCATTTTGTTACCGTTCCTTGCTGTCTGGTTTTGCTGACAGACCAGGAAGGGCTTAGAAAAGGACATGAGGAGAATGATCAGAGACCTGGAAACCCTACACACATAAGCTCAGCCTAGTTAGTTTATCCAACATCATGACCTAATGATTCCTAGAGGTACTTTGAATGAAGAGCTTTTTGATTAGTGGATAGTTTTTTCCTGTCCCAGGAAAAGGCTGGATAAAATAAGAACTGAGGATTTTGTTTGGGTATTTTTATTTTGTTTAATTTATTCATTTTCTGGTTTGTTTCATTTGCATTTTTTCCCCACTCTGAAATTGTAAGAGTGATTAACTACTGCTTTCCTGGGTATATGGAGAGGTCTTCACAATTTTCAGTCTTTTGAACTTAGACTTTTTATTTCTGGAGTCAGGAGAGGGTTTTATGGCCTGTGATTGTAGCAGCTCATGGTCAAGCAGCCTTTGATTCTTCCAATTGTATGTGATGGATTGCAATGACTTTTCTGGTCCCTTCCAGCACAGTATTCCTAGGCCTGTGTCTTCCAAAAAAACCCTGCCCTTTGATTTTCAAGAAGAGTGAAAGTCTGAAGCAACCACTGACCTTAGGTTTTCCAGTGTAAGAGCTCAGATGTCCACAGTCCTTCCACGTGGCTGTAAATCTGCAGTTGTACAAACCTGGCTTGATAAGTGGTGGAAACTGTCTCTCACTGAAGAAGCTGCAAACCCCTCTCTTTACCATCAGGATTTTGCCAGGAAGTCTCTTGGTGAGACTGTGCTGTGTGTGAGCAGGCTTTGGGAAGCTTCCAGATGCATTCCACACGGTACACAAACTAGACAGGGCTGAAATCTCATCTAGTGTGTGTCCTGGAATTACTGCTCATCCCTCTTTATAATAAATGAGTGCTGTTTGGCTGTAATCTTTCTAAGCTGTAATGCAGTGGCATCCTGGAGTGCCAGAGTCCTATCTTAGATGACTACATTCAAAACATACCCTAGGGACTGTTAGAGAAATTTATAATCGTCCCTTTAGGATCCCGGGATTAAATTCTAAGTGGCAAGCAAATAAATAAACAATGTTTCTCCCTAATGCCTATTTATTTACTGTAGATCAATGGAACATTCAAGGATGAAATTGGTTTTCTCAGAGGATTAAAGATATATTTAAAATAGGCTTTATTATGAGAATTAATAGTGCGGATTCTGGAGGGGTGAAGGGTTAGTGTGAGCCAGGTAATCAGAAACTGTTCCATTCCGAAAGGACAATTTAGGGATAGGAGAAGAGAAATTAACTTAAAGGACGCCTAATTTTGGTTCATCAGTTTGACACCCTGCTGAAAGGAGGCTTTGAAATCACCTGCTGTTGCTGGGAACTGGGCACACAACGTGGAAACACATTGACACGTGACGTGTGGGCCAGCAGATGGGATTGCAGCACCTATTCAGGGCAGGACCTGCTGTTTGCCCTCTTTTTGTGCCCGGTCCAGAAGAGCAGATGACATCTGTGTGCATGAGAGGTGACCTCAGCAGCTGCAGAGCCCAGCAGCTGGGCTGCACCCCACTCCTACCTCCTCTGACCAGAATATAGCTGGCCACGAGGCAGGTTCCTCCTGCTCTTGGACTAGCTGTGACAGCTGATGCTGTTTTCCTTCTCTAGTTTTTACTGGGCTCCTCCTCTGTCTTGAGTCTGGAAGGATTCTTTTGGTTCTGTATTGCCAAAAGGAAAAAGAACAGCAGCAGTGGAGAGTCCAGGGCTGTTTAACCAAAGTTATGGTTTGGAGGGCTGTGGATTGGGGCACTGTTTGCTGCCACCTCATAAAAAACACCCGAAAGCACCCCCTTTTCATCTTTGGGAAAAAAAGCAAGCCAAAAACGCTGGAAAAACAATGTTGGCAACCACAGAATGAAAGGACAGCTCATGCAGTCTCTAAGAGCAGACCACAACATCAGTAAGTGCCCAGGTGAACGAAAGGCCTGTGAAATGAAAATATAGTATTGAAAGTATATTTTGTTAGTATGGATCTTTTTCTTCCCTCTCTCCCTGGTTGTTGTTCTCTGTGGTTTCTGAGTGAGTTGCAGTGTTCTCAAAGACTGAAGATATTGCAGCTCTGTTGACCATGATGTGGATTTCAATGTGGCCTCTACTGATGGGAGAATGAAGTGTATTCTGCATTGCACACATAAAATCTGTCAAGGTGTGTGCAGATTCTCAAAGAGCCTTCCATGTGCGGCATGATTCTTCTCTACCCTTACTTTTTTTTATTTTTGGTATTCTTTTCCCTGCACATGTAATTTTTAAAAATTTAGTCCCATTTCTACTGCAAGCTTTATCCAAGCTGTTAGTTTCTCTGCCGTGATGGTGGTGACACCTGAATGTTTCACTTTCAGGGCTGTAAACTCCTCCTGTTGAAGCTGTGTCTGTGGTATTTCTTCCTAGACCACAGGCAGTGGAATTCTGCACCTGGAATTCTTGTGCTTCCAAGAAGGGGTAGAGCCTGTTACTAAACTTTGCAGAGGCTGTAACAACACATGGACATGGCAAGACATGAGAGAAAGTTCCTTTTGATTAATTTTTTAGCACAGTCCTTTTGTTTCCTGAGTTAAGACTTGTGTTCCACAGGAGGCAATGATTCCTGCCAGGCAAAG
Source organism: Prinia subflava (assembly GCF_021018805.1). Lineage (NCBI taxonomy): Eukaryota > Metazoa > Chordata > Aves > Passeriformes > Cisticolidae > Prinia > Prinia subflava. The sequence continues at coordinate 110,658,210 of NC_086248.1, read as the reverse complement.
CAAAAGAGTTAAATGTTTTTGGGTATCTGTGACTCACAGGTTTCATGTGGAAGAGAAGGGATGGCAGTGATAGAAGCAACTATGAGAAGAAATATCTGGGGCATTTGGTTAATGATGGCTGAAATCTGAAGAGGAAGGAGGGCAATGAATTTGAGCACTAGATAGTGAATAGGAGCCTGAAGGAATGTGGGAGATATGTACAGTGGCAAAAAGAGACACTGCAGAGGTCCATAAATGATGCAGGGAATTGTGAAGACTAAGATGCAGTTGGGGGACTGATTATATATATAGTGACGGACTTAAAAATCCTTACAGGTGTCTGGAGAGGTTACGTGAAAAAGAAAATTTGCATGATGGGACTAAAAGGCATTGCTAATTGATAACTACAGGCTCTGCTTTTGAAAGGCCGTCAGAATTTTAAATGATGGGAGGGATGATTGTGGGCCTTGCAAATGAACTCTTCATGTTGGAGGGAGGTGAAATATTCCTCTATACTTTGTTTGAGGACTGGAGTTTTGGGGTTGTTTTCAGGGAAATGCTTATGGCTGTAAATTGCATTTATTTAAACTCTCTTTAATTTAAAAACCCTTTGTCCCATTTGCTGTATTAGTCTTACTGTTCTTGCTTTAGGCTTGTATTAAAAGTTGGCAGTCTCAGCTGGAGGAAAACTAGGGGATAGGTCAGATGCTAATTAATTTCATGCTAATTGTGCCATAATTTGAAATCCAGTGGATTAGTTTTCTGTGGGAGAGCTGAAATATATGGAAAAACAAAAATGAATAAGGATAATTAATCCCTGTAAAATTGCTTGGGATGCTCCAAGAAAAGAGGGTTTGTTTGTCGTTTGTTGTTGTTTGTTTTTTTTTCCAAAGTGTTTTAAAGACGCCTGTGCTATGGGTTATATGGAAGACTCATTTCTGCTGAAAACCAACTTTCTGTTCCTGAAACACCTAAAAGAAATACCTCAGAGGCTGGCTAAGCTCTCGCTGAGGGTTCCCTCCTCACAGGGTGAGTATTTGGATTTGGACATCATGGGTAAGTCCAGACCTCGAGCTGAGTGCTCGGGAGGGAGGAAACAGGGCTCATCATAGGATCATGGACTGCTAGGTTGGGAGGGGGCCCTGAGGATCACCTGGCCCAAACTTCCTTGGCAAAAGCACAGTCTAGACTGGGTGGCCCAGCCCCCTGTCCAGCAGGATCTTGTAAGGTGTCTATTTATTTCTTTCCTAGAAGTAGACAAGGCTGGAATGGGCAGGGGATGGATGCCAACCGCTTCTCGCTCCCTGCATTTCCCTCCTGCCGAGTCTCCAGTGGCTGGTTGGAGAGCTTGACTTGGAGCCAGGCTGGGGGGAGTAATTTACTGCTGGCCTCTAATGGCTATAAATTACTACCTGCCCCAGGGAATTGCAGCTATTAAGGCAGAGCTGTGACTCAGAGGTGGGTCCCATGCTCACCACCTCTAAGGTTGTTCCCTTACACATGGAGCACCAAGCTCTGGCCGACATCAAAGAACTGCCCTGTGTTTCCAGGTTGGTCCCATACAAAATTTCTCTGATTATTGGAGTTTTCTCCACACGTGTTGTCAGTCTACTAAAGTTCAGCAACTTCATTCTGAACCTCTGGGGAGCAGTGACTTCCCAAGAAATTGTCCCTTGTTCTGAAATCCAAGGAGCTCCAGCTCAGTGAGGAGGCAGGGGGCAATGGCACAGGTTTCACCACTGAACTTCTGCTTTGCCTTCTGCTTATGAGCACCACGCAGAAGTTCAAACAACATTGCAAAGCAGAAAGCTGTATGATGAATTATGCCTGGTACAGGTATAATTTAAACATATTGACTTGTCTGAAGTAAGTGCCAGACGGTGCAGTAGGGGAGACAGGAAGTGGCTGGTGGAGATTGCTGAACCAAGCTGGAATAAGAAGTCAGGGAAGGGAAGCGCATCATCATTTAACTTTGCTTGGCAGCTCAGCAGAAAACTGATGCAGTTGCTGATGGACGCTGATATCAAAGGGAGAAAAAATCATGACAAATTCTTTGTGCTTTTAAAATTAATGTAAAGCTAATCAATAGCTTGACTTGGTGCAATATAAAAAATGTAGTACTGGGACCTCCATTAAAATGATTTTTCTTTAAACCTCTATTCTGGGATTGCTATTAGAGAGGCTTTAGAGATAGAAACAGCAGTTAAAAGAGAGTTTTCCAATTCCCGCCAGGTTGTTGCATTTCACAGCAGCTAGTCTGTAGCTGTGCTGGGAACTAGGTAATGTCAGCCCTTGAAAGATTATGTTTCCTTTAGAGTTTTTTCTTTACAGACCAGTGGGTCCCTAGGAATGTTTAAGATAGCACTTAAATGGGGTCAGGGATGGAGAGAAGAAGAAACCATTTGGGTGTACTAGATTCACTGTGCTAAAAGAGACCTTGGCTGGTTTTTTCCTCCCCTCTCTCTCTCCCTGCTGAAAACTGTGACCATAAGTGAATCTGAGAGCCACAGTTCAGAATCCAACCAGCTGCCTTAGGTTTCTGGTAGCAGATCATATTGTAGTGAGGGCTCTCTTACCTTTGATAACCCGTGTGTCTAAAATCAGAATACGTCTATTTTTCTCAACTTAGTGAGCGTGTTTTGTCACCCTGTGCTCACATCCTTCACTCTCTCACTCAGGCTGGTCACAGCTGTTTAATGGTTATGACTGTGCCATCTGTAAAAGCATCACATGGTTCACCATGGTCCTGCTCGGAGACGTCTGCTCCTCCTAAATCCTAGAAGGATTTACTCTCTGTGGGTGCTGGTCACAGAAACTCCAAAACTCAGCCCTCCTGGAGGTGGCTGGTGATCCATGCCTCCAGAGGTCCGTGACGCTGGCTGTGCTGCAGCCAGAGGAGCCTCCTGCCCCATGCATTTCTCCCTCCTCCTTTCCTGAGGTGTGCAGGACAGCATGAAATCGCAGCTATGCAGAACATTTGCACAAAGAGAGAACGCTGTGCAACTGGGTGACATTTGCGTAGTGTGATTTTGGAAATGTTGGGGGTTTTTTTTTGTCTATGCAGGTGTTCTGGTTGTACTTTTCTTGTGTGAGTAGCATCTGCTCTGAGAGAGCTACAGTGTTTGCTGCACTACCTTTAGGGAATACAAAGTGGGTTCATCAGGCTCGCCTCTTCTATCACGTCAAATATGCCCCGAGCTTCCCCATCATCTCAGATTAAACCTCAGCTTCCCCATGATGGACCTCTGAGTCCTGAAGCTCCTGTAGAATTTGCCAAGGCTGCCACAGAATCATGGTTCTGTGGCAGCTTCTCCATTTTTCAGAGGTTCTAGAGGAGAAGACTTTGTGATTTGCAGTTCCTGTTCTCAGCAGCTGTCACCAGAATCTGTGTGGGTGAGATAAAATTGCAAAATATTTTAGTGTTGCATGCTGCCCTTCTCCTGGGTTGATCCTGGGAGCCTTTTGATGGCAAGCTACAACTTCGTGAGGAATGCTTGCAGGATAACTTCACTGCAGTTCCCTTTTGACAGCAGTGGTCACAACTACGATGTCTCCATAAATCTGTCTTTCACCTTAGCATGAGTTGTTGCATCTATTCAGGCCATGACATTGCTAATAACCCATTATACGAGACCAAAGCAAGTCCAAAGAACTGCCTTGGTACGACTCTTAAACGTAGCATAGGATTTGTGATTCAGCTCCTAGGGTTTCATTTACATAGATGGGAGCATGGGAATGATGAGAACCTCCAAAGTTTAACATGAGCATTTGGATGGGATGGTAACAAAGTCTCATTGTGGGAGAGATTTTGAAGGCATGGAGATGGCATTGTGAGCTGTTCTGAAAGCCACCAATTGTTGTCAGTATGTTGACAATTATTTTCAATTTGTTTTGTTTTGGTTTTTAATTGTGAAAATGTTCCCAAAAGCTCAGTAAATGAGGACATGTTCTTATAAATATTGAGCTAAAACCTAAAAGCTCACGTGGTCCAGCTTTGGTTACGAAACCGACTTCTTGCAGTTGGTGTCATTCTGCCCTTGAATGCCTGTGCTCAGAAATGGTGCCTCTGGTTGTAGGATGAGGGTATTTGTCTCAGCCTACAATGAGATAAAGCTTAGAATATCCTTCTTTTAAATTGCACACACAGCCTTGCAAACGGATTTAATCCCTCTCCAACCCATGGCTCTGTTTGTAGACATGGGATGTCAGAAAACAATATATTCTGTATAATATTTATAAACTCCATGCAAAACTGCTGAACCAAAACCCCCTAGTCTTCAAAAATTAAGATTGGGGTGGTTCTTGCAGATGTGTTTTGTAGTTAGTTTTCTTTCATCCCTTAGATATCTTCTTTTTCAAAGATGTTGGAGGTTGTTGAAACTTCTGGTTGTTCATTTCATTCAAAAATAGTTTGTGAAGTACCACCTGGAGTGGGTCTATGAGATTTCCTCCTCCTTTTGTGCATGACCAAGATCAAAATTAAGTGATGAACTATTCCTCATGACAGTTTAGTTAGCTGTTCCTGGTAGTGAAGCTGGGGACAGGGGAGCTCTGGGTAACCATCCCAAAGCCAGTTTCTAAAAACCAAGTGTGACTGAACAAATGGAAGATTTTTAGCTTCTTGCTCACATATTTACATGAGTCTTATGGAAAATGTGGAACTCGTACCCTTATGTTACTTACCCACTAATAACATCTCCATTCTTGCCTAAACAGTGAAAGACAAAATAATGGGCAGGGAGTGGACTAGAGACTTGAATTCCACTTGATTTCTTGATGGCTCCAAGGAGCTCTCCAAATGGGTACTGCTTAGAGAGTAAGTTATCCCTCACTGTGAACATAAGTGGCAGAATTTAGCTCTTTGTTTCTGAAAACCAGTGTTCCTAATTCTACACATTTCAATTCTGCAAACTGTTTATCATGGCTAGAGACAGTAAACTTGCAAGGATGGTAAGTTTTGCTTTGCTGTTGAGAAACCTGCTCATACAAATACTTTTTTAATGCAAAAATAGCCCCTGCTGACTTGTGCAAAGTAATAACACCTTGATTTATACCCCTCCAAGATTCAAGACATTCAAACTCATCTGTGGGAAGGAAATACATTAAGAGAGATTATTAGGAATTCCTCTCCTTATGGGTTTTTCCATGTCCTCTGTGGTCCATCTGTGAAATGGACCATAAGGGGGAAGCCTAGGGAGTGGGAGGTCAGCATAGTGGGAAGACAAAAACAATGAAACCTCAATGAATTGATGATGAAAGGAAGGGAGACAAAAAGACTCCAAAGTGATCTGGAGGAAGAGAAAGGAGAACATCGTGTCTGAATGCCCAGAAGAAGAGAAGGGGCCACAGAACTGTTGGCCAGTTAAGCCAAAATGGATGAATGGGGAGAACAACGATAAGCTGATACAGAGAAAACAGAGTCTGCAGACAGGAAAGGAATACATTTTGCCTGTTGTGTTTTTATTGACTAGGACCTTGTCCTGTTTTCAGCTGGGATACAGGTCATTTTCCTTTTAGCAGCTGGTACACAGCTGTGTTTTGGGTTTAGGATGAGAACAATGTTAATGCATTGATGTTTTGGTTGTTGCTGAGCAGTGCTTGCCCTAAGTCAAGGACTTCTCAGGGTCTCCTGCTCAGCCAGCGAGGAGCAGCACAAGTGAGGGGGCATGGCCAGGACAGCTGGCCAGAACTGGCCAAAGGGATGTTCCACACCACAGAGCATCATGCCCAGTCCATAAACTGGGGGAATTTGGCTGGGAGGGGCTGATCTCACTGCCTGGGCTTTGGTAAGAGGGTGGGGAGAAATTGTGCTGTGCATCACTTGTCTGTCTTGTTTTGTTTCACCTCTCTCTACTTTTTTATTAAATACCATTATTATTACTAGTGATAACACTAGGTTTGGGGTTTTTTAAAACTCTGTTTTAGTATTAAACTGTTCTTATCTCAATGCATGAGTTTTCCTTTTTTTTTTTTTCTTTCCCTAATTCTCCCCTTCCCACTGGTGGAGGGAGTGAGCAAGCAGCTGCTTTGGGACTCAGTTGCTGGCTGGGGTTAAACCTTGACAGACCTTAATCTCTGAATGGTTTACCTGTCTTAGTGACCAACTGGAGAAATTGGGTGTGATGCAGAGTGAATGAGAGGGACAGCATCTGGCTCTAAATTTGCTGTACTCCTGCTTCATGTCAATGCCACAGAATAAAGTTTTGTATTGGGGAAATTGGGACCTCCATTAAAAATGTATATCACCCTAGGTGATATATTACACTTCCAAACCCTGGTCTCGAACATCCAAAAATAGCTTGCCATGGACATGTGAGGCAGGTCACAGACTCTGGTGAACAATATTTAGTGTTCCATGGGGATGGGGAGAAATGCTCTAATGAAATCACCAGCCTTGAACTAAGCTGCTTTTCTTAGGTGGCTCCCCCAGACCTCAGCAAAAATGTGTCTGTGCAGGTTCAGCCAAGCTGCCTGTTGAATAGTTTGGCCAAATGCAGGAAGCAAGATCTTTGACCTTCTGCAGTGTCCTCATTGTAGACGCATGCATATAATTTCCAGTAATTTAACAGGAGCTTTAGTTTGAAAAAGATTTGGGTTTTATTACTTTCATTCATCATCATTAACTCATGCCATGTGGCGGAGAGGAGGGAATGACATATTTCCGCAATTAGATTCAGTATTTTGCATGAAAAAAATGAGCTGTTACAGCAAATGCTTCTTTTGAAAGAGGGACTAAAACCAAGGGAAACAAAAGTTGCTTGGAAGACAAGAGTTAAAAAAGGATATTTTTACTATGAAGTCTTCTTTAAGTTGTGGTTAGAAATGATTTAACCTTCTAACCTGCTCCTACCGTGTACTTGGCTTATGTTCAAAAAATGTTTTCATCCAGTGCCTTGATGCACTTCTAATTTGTCTGTTACAAATGTGTTCTATTTCTGCTTGCTCTTAAAAGGTGCACTGGCTTCATCTGCTGAAAGTACCTTTGTGTAGGGCTGCTTCACTGTGCAGGGGGAGTGTGAAATTTCATTTGATTTTAAGTTTGTGTGGGTTTGCTCTGCTTGAGTTTTGATTTAGCTGAGCCCAACAACTTAACACAAAACACAGGTAGGGAAATTGTATTTCCTACCGTGAGGAATGCGAAAGGGCTTAGTTCTTTGGAGTGGCTTGCTTTTGGGCTGAGGTGCACTTTGAGCATTTTGCTACACTTTGTTTTTTAACCCTTTGCTGAGTAAGGGCCTGATCCTGCTCTCCATGAAGTCAAAGGGAAGTTATCCATGATGGGAACAACACAGGGCCTGACGTAGGTGATGAAACCCAAAACTGGGGGAGTTTTATGTGGCTGATTGTTCCTGCCAGCATTCCTCACGACTCTGTGTGTGACACATGCTCCCTTGATAATCTAATGAAGAATATGTGCAGAGCCAAACATGTATTTTATTTTACAGAGCAGGCTGCATTTTCTGTAATTTGCCTTTTCTCCTTGTGTGCATCTCATTCCTGTGGATGTTCACATGAGCCAGTACTCCTGATAGCTTTTCTGCTTTCCTTCTTGGAATGTTGGTTTTCTTTTCTGCGTGTTCAATTACATGTGCACATTCATCTGTCATTAGTTCCTCTCCACTGGAGGATATTTTGCAGAGCTCTTTATGCAGCATTCGTAATACTCTCATCCATGATTTGGATTTCTTACTGACAGCATCAGTTCAAACCTTTTTGCTGCTGTTTTATTCATTTTATAGCTTTATCTAGATAAACTATGTGCAAGTTCTGTAGTGGAATTTTAGTAATTTGGTTGAATTTTCCCCTTCTGATTCAATTGTGCATTGAATTCTGTTCAAATTTATATTTATTTGTAGTGGTTTTAAGGCATTTAAAAATGTAAGGTCCTTGTTTATCAGGATTTTTCTACTGATTGCATTCTTCCGTTGTTGTCATAACTCTCACTGTAGTTTTTGTTGCTGTTGCTCTCACTCTTCTTTGGAAAAATGATTCTCATTGTTTGATTATGCTTGGCAGCTCATTTCTGTTTCAGGAGAAAAAAAAAGAGATCCTTTGCATTACTGCACTCTGTTCCCTGTGTTAGCAGTGAGAGAGTGCACGCCTTGCTGTGGGTGATGGGGAGATGTACACAAACAAACCATTGTAGTCTCTCCTTGCACCAGCTGCCCTCAGGACTATTTTTGCTGGAATATCCACCATGAGAAAGACATCAAAAATGCCACCTCAACTCGGTTTATAACATATTTTCTTGGGACCTCACCACAGGCATGAGAGGAAGAATTCAGACCTAGTTTGGTTTGTCTCTCCAGGCACCTTTGGAAGAGCAGGATGCCTGCCTGGCCCTCTTAGGAAAGTTGAAACTTGTCCCCTCCACAATGGGTATGTCTGGGGCCTCAGTTCTTACCCCTCATTTCAAACCTACACAGAGGCCAGCACAAGACTACTGGAGTAAAAACATTCTGGTTCGGATATATTTCCATGACAATATACTGAAATGCAGTCTCCAACATTTGGCGTAAGTGTCAGAGAAGAAACTGCACCAATACTTTATTTCTTTTGCTAATAGTTCATCTGGCTATCGATGTAGGTTGAGTTTGGCTCCAGCTCTGCCCTTCAGCAGCTTTTTTGTAAACAGGTTTTTCTTATCTTTGTGAGTCAGGGTTTGACATTCCCACTCTGTGCAGTAAATTACACCTGTGTCTTCAGTGCCATGCTAATGCCTGGATTTAGTGACAAAAGGAAGGAATTTGAGCTCAACTTTTTATCTTGGAAGGCTTTGCCTTTTCCATTACCCAGGCTCCACTCTGAAACTTCTTTCTCTCTACCCCCTTCAGTGCTTTTACAGAGAGAAGAGCAGAGTGAAACAAATTCATTTCTCATCTTTGGAAATCTGTATTTTAGTCGAACTTCTTTAGTTTTTGGGGTTCAATTTTAATTGAATTTAAAGGTAAAATGTGGAAGGATCACAAGATTACTCATGTAAGAAATACATCCATAAAAACAAATAGATGCTCTGCACTGAGGGAGATTGTTAATGCAAGGTGAATTTACTGAAGAAATTCTAGGATCAGGCCCATGATATGGAATTTGATTTAATTCACTCATACATAATGATTACCCACAGCTCTGAGCAGATGTAGTAATGACTACAATTACTTGCAGATCATTTTTTACTATGATTAAATCTGTACATTATATTATTCTTGAGGCAGCAGTTTTTAATATTCAGCTTGCTCCCCTCCCTCATCAACACTGACTGTACACAAGCTCAGAGGCAAATCCCCAGTTCAGCAGTGAATAGCTTTTTGCCAGGAGCAGGTGTTGGTTTGTGTTGGAGTCCTTTGGTGTGTGCATCAAATGCTCCAAGTTCAGCTTTGGAGCATCACAATCGTGTGTGTGTGTGTGTTTTCAAATGTGTTTCGGTTTGAAATTTGCCCTCTCCAGCTCCAAGACAGAACTCTCAGAATATTGGTGAGCGTGCAAATGGAACTGTCACCTGTGAGGTGTCTCAGTGACCGAGGACTGAAGCAATGGAGTGACCAAACAAGTTTGATCTGAGGTTTGCTTGTCCCTTAGGAGCTTTCAGCTGACTCGGGCTGGTTTTGCTGGAGCCAGCAGATTTCTGCCTTCCACTCCTGGTTCTGCCCGAATCTCTTTGCATAAGCCTCGAGAAGTCCATGGACTGCCTGCTGATTTCTTCTTCTGTGAGATCAGGGCAGGAGTTAGTCTGGGAGCAGAAAGACTTGAATTGTGTCAGGGAATGCTGAGGATATGCAGAAGGTCTTGTGCTGGTGGGCATGTGAGAGAACAGGACTATCTGAACTGGGCATTTGCCATATGTTTGTCATTCATGTGTGATATTTGTCTCAGCTTTTAGATTAAGCACAGCAAATATCTTAAATAGACCAAACGGAGATAAATATAGCTGAACATTAAAAAGTCACTTTATAAGCTTGAGTGTTCTATTTTTGGTAAAAAAAATCTTTTTGATAACTGGAGACCAGGTTAGAGAAAATCAGGATATCATTGTCTGTGGACTAGCTGAAGATATTCTAATTAAGAGAACAAGTTTCATCAGCCACCTCCTCCCTCAATATTTCCATTTCAGCAAAATGAGACTTGTCAAAAAATACTCACCACTCTTGACTATGGTTCTTTATCCACCCAGGGAGGATCACTGCATCAAACAAAGGCATCTGTCACAGTTCTTGTCATCTTTGTTTGTTTCTGGATTTGTTTTTCTGATGAAAGCTATGACAAAACCTCTGATTATGATGAGGCAATTTTTAAAAGCAATGAATTGTGGTTGGGAGGTGAAAAGTTGTTTGCCTGTTGAATTTCTACTCAGCTGGGTGACCAGGAAAGAACCTGTTAAGGAACATTTTGTTTCATGTTGCTTCATGGCTAATAGTCTTGATGTCTAGTTTGCAGTGAATTTTAGGAATGCTTTTGATTGCAGGAGATGACCTAAACCAAAATTCTGGAAAATTGCTACTCATAAACACTTCCTGTTGCAAACCCCATAATTTTAAACCACTGCATTGCCCTCGGGGCACTGTGATAAAGGAGCAGAGAGAGAAAAAAGGAAAAAAAAAAAAGACTGATTCACAGTAAAATGCCAAACTGTAGGTGTAGAAATCAATTCTTTGTGTAAAGCAGCTGAAAGGAGTGCCAGTACTCTTAACAATTATATTTGTCTTAATGATTAGCTGCAGTAACACTCAGGAGCAGTGGACTCTGCATTGATTACAAGAGAATGGTGCATGTTGCTCGACGAGGATGAATGATGTTCTGGAGTGACACGTTGATGTCTTCAGATTGAGCAGAGCCCCCTGTGTTTTAAAAGCTGGCCCCTGGTCAGAAAGGGTCACTGTGATCTCGAGGTCTCGAGGTGTGCTAATAGCAAGGTGGGTAAGAGCTGACATGATACTCAGGGTTTGGTTTTATAAAAAGTCATTGACCACTTTAAGGGACACTCTTAGCACTCTAGGCATAACTGCAAACCTGGAGGCCATTTGTCATAAAGATTATTACTAGGTGGTTAAGCACTTGAAAGGCTACCACTTGATGCAAGACCTTCCCTATAAAAGCTTGGCTATAGGTCGGTAATTTGCCAGTATTCCTGGGTCAGGAGAAAGCAGCTTAAGATCAGAAATAATAATAGAACATTTTAGAGCTGACAGTACAACGCTAGAAATGGGGGAAGTATTAATAATTTTCATGATAAAAAGACCCTATCAGGTTTAGGGGGAGGAAAAGAGTCACAAAGGAATCTAGTTGGAGATTTGAAGAGATACTTCAAAGGGCTTCATTAATATAAAAGGAAAGATTAGCCCAAGAACAAAAGAATAGGAGAGGAGTTTGCAGGTATAAACCCAGCCAAAGAATTATAATAATGTCATACATGGGGTATTGTAGTGAAAAGCTAAAGAGAAATTAAAACAAAGCTATCTTTAAACTTTTCAAACCAATAATGTCCTTAAGGATATCCTCCAAAAGTTAAGATGAGGGCTTTTACGGAATGCTGCTGTAAAACTTAATTTTGAACACAAATGCAGTGCAGGCACGAGGAAGGATAAGAAAAGCAGCAGAGGACTTACAGCCACTTTCAAACACAACCTAGGGCCAAGTTCTTTGGTTCTTTGGGAATTTCACTGCTTTTGTGAGACAGCAGCAGCTGTAATTTCTTCTTCTAGGGCTTAGAGTGTAGTCCAAGAGCTTAATAAAACAACGTGAAGGAAAGCTCATTTGTTTGACTTTGTATGCAAGTTCACATTTGAAACTGAAGAGCAAACAGTGCCATGAGATGCCCATTGTGGCTCATGAATGGAAAATGAATTATGTTGTTCAAGTATCATGTTCACTTGCATATTTCCACGTTGCAAAACAATGGCTTACAAAATACTGCACGCAGCATGCCTATAATTTTGGGTTGGAGTTGAAGGGCAATTTAGTAATATTTTGCCCAAAGGCTCCAAGCAGCATTGACACAGTTTTGGCCCCTTGTGCTGATCCCTTTTTGAAGACACAATAATGACCTGGTTTGTGTCCCAGGGAGCTTACAATCTAATTGAAGATCCAAGGATGCTGATGACAAACAGGAAGGGAAAAAATAGATGAAGGGAAAAGCATAATATCCATTTACCTACTGGTAACAACAATACCTAACCTCTCTACTGATGTGCTTCCCTTCAAGCACTGCTCAGTGCCTGGGACATCCCTACTACAGCAACAACGTGTCTTAATTTGGAGGCTCAGCAGCTTGACTGAGCTCTCCAGTTAGTCTGGATGGCCAGGATTTCTCTTGGATTGAGGGAAAGCTGTGTATCTAGCTTTCTGCTGCTCCTCGTGCTTGTACCTTAGTTTTCAGCTGCTTTATTCAGTGTCATGGGAGAGGGGTAAAGGTGAACTGTAGCCCAACATGTGGAGGCTCTGCTGCTGTCAGGTCCTGGGCCATGGCCAGTGTGGCTGGTGGGAAGGAGCTGCTGGAGATGCTGCCTGCCCTTGTGTGGAGTGGGAGGTTCTTCTTCCCAAGCTGCTGGGAGTCCAGTGCAAAAGCTGCTTCATTTCTCCCAGGAGAAGGCAAAGGCTGTCCTGTCTGCAGAATTTAGGTTGAGAAAATATCCTTCTGGAAAAAGTGAGCAGTTGTGTTGAGTAGACCCTGTTAATTGACTTCTTTTCCCAGGGTGACCACACTTTTAGAGAGACACTTTTATACCCACATGCATCTCATTGGCAGCTCTTGTAAATAAGTTTGAACTATTTTTCTCCATCAACATCCTGATTTCTGTGCAGGCTCTTTTCATGTCTTGATTATTTTAGCCCACTGTTCATTGTTTGCAGAGGTACTCTATACACACTATTTTAAATTGACTATCCAAATGAATTACTGTTGCTGATTTGGTTACACTAAACCCTGTTCTGTTATCAAACAAATTTGCCGTCAAATGAAAGAGCAATGTTATTATACCGTGTCCCACTTCATGGATTAAAAAGGGTATTTATTCTAATTAAACTATCAAGAAAAGCACACAGAATGTTCTAAAAATGGGCAGCACTTATAATCACAGCTGTTAACAAATGTGGTACATCTGATTCGAGATTAAGATACAAAGGAAAAGCAATTAGAATTCAATAAATTAAATAAAGGATCTTAGGACCAAGGTTACAGTAAAAGACAATAGTTTTAAACATGCCTATAAGAGAAGGTAATTTACTATGTATGACTTAAAAGCATAAAATCTTTCAGTGACGCAGCTCTGGATCAACCACATAAAACGATGGTGATGATGATTGCCATTATAAATGGTTCTGAGGATGGACATGTCTTGTGTACTTTTTGTTTTGCTCTTGTGAGTGAATGCGTAGGTAAGAAGCCTTCCAAGACTGGAATGCGTGGCTATCAATCATTTATGCTGAGCACAGACAGTCCTGCTCGCCTGTCATGGCAGAAAGTGCATTTATTCCTTTTCTGAGCAAGCTGCAAGAAGAGATTTCTGTCTTTGTGGAATGTAGGCTTACTGTGCTTCTACTGAACTTTTTTTTTCCTTCCATTTGGATCGTAAGGAAACATAAAATACTTAGTTGGTTTAACTTGGTCTCACAGTACACCAGACAGGGCTGTACATTATCTTTAGGCTTTCTTAGCTTTACATACAGTCAGATAAGTTTTGGCTCCTTCTGTCTAATGCTGTTTCCTCTAATGGTTGAAGAAATGGAACATTATACTACCTAACGTGTGGGGGTCACATTAATCACAGAAAATTCTTTTAATGTCTCAGAAGTAACTGTCAAACTGGACATACTGAATCTATTTAAACTAAAGCATGCCATTTTTTATCTACAGTGATCTTTAATTCACATAAAAGGGTCAAGAAAATGTGATTAAGTGACAGTTTTAAAATGTACTATAATATTAAATAGCTTGATTAAGTGACAACTATAAAATGTAATACAATATTAAGTATCTGGCTGTGTCCCAAAAGAACTTTAAAGTATTTTGAATGGTTTGGGAATTCTCTAGCCCATCATGAGTTACAAAAGAGCATTTTTATTAAACATAAACAGGTGAACTCAGGAGAAAGCCCAACAGGTAATGTCTTGCCATGGTGCCAATAGTGTCAGTCCCAGCTTCAAATTAAAATGACTGCCTTTCTAAACTAGATCCAAAAGAAACAAATAGGGCTCCTTCTGATGGTGCCTCCCTCATGAGAACACAGCAACAAAGAACCCTCTGACTAAGGATGCACACAGAATAGTCCAGTGGGTCAAGCACACACTTTGACATCGTGTGGCTAAATAAAATAAGTTCATCTGTTTCTACCCGAGCTTCCCAAGTCTGAAGTATCTGTACAGTGATGTGCTTATCACCCAGGGGAGTAAAACCCTCAGAGATCTGCAAATTCCTGTTTGGCTGGTATGCCCTGCACTTTGTTAGGAGCCTGTGTGTGCCATTGGGCTTGAAAAAGAAAATTGAAGTGAGGAAAGTGCTTTAAAGGGTGTGACCTAATCAGAATACGACCTCTGTGACTGTAAAAAACCTCGTCTTTGGAAAGAAAAGAAGGGTGATCAGTGAGGAGGATGTGACTTTTCACAGGTTTATGGAGAGCTGCCTTTGGTGGTTACCAAGCTGGAAGAGCCAGGAGAAGATGTGCTGCTCAGCACTTCACTCTCCAAAGCACGAAGCACTGAAAGCAGAGCTGGTGTGCAAAGCATTGAGACATTTTGGGGTCACCTCTGTGAGGAAATGTCATCACCAGTGCTGTGTGAGCATCAACAGGCTTGCATGAACTGGGGAATTTCGTGGTCTCACCTCTTTGTACCAGGTTTAGCTTTCAGTTGTCTCTTTTCAAACACAAGCTGATGGTTTCATGTGTGCTCACTTGTGAGTTTAGCGCTGTCCGGTGTTTTAAATTCCTTTGGAATTTTAGTTCCACAGCTTTTCCCTAGGTGAAGGTAGGAAATTTGCTGAATTTGAGCGTGGGCATTTTGAAATTCTAATCTGTAACCCACCTAGTCATTCAGTTCCATCTGTTCTTGGTGTTTCCTGGTTTCCCTGAAAGCTTTCCAATAGATGTGAAGCTCAGCAGTTCTCATGCTGGGATACTTGAAGCAGAGTTGGAGGGGTATGGGGTGGGTTGGACAGGGAGTGTCCACAAGCAGGGTCATGGAGTTTTCTTGTTGATGTTAAATGACATCTGATTCTGGGTTACTAGGAACTGCAGCCCCTCTGGTGAGCTTCTCTGCACGTGTCTAATGTGTGCTTCAGGGTGTGCAACCACTCTTCTGCGTGGATTTGTACACAGAGCACACATGAATGAAGAAAAACACTCCATACTGTGCTGGTTCTGACCAGTTCTGGAGTTCTCAAGTCAGGAGCTAAACCAGTTTTAGCATACATTTCCCAATTTCTTCATGCTGAGCAGTGCCTTTTGCATTTGTTCAGGGGCTGTGTGGAGGGTGGGTATGGTTTTCCTTTAAATATTTGGAGCCACTCTGGAGCTGCAGCAGTATCTGTCACAGATGAAAATACTATAACTACATTTCTTTGTAATCCATTCATTGGTTTATGGACCCCAGATCCTCAGGAGAGGGACACAAATCCACATAATGTTCTTACATGCTGGCTTTTGCATTTGGATCTCTGATGTAGCTGACAGATGTGCAAAATCCCATCTAGCCAGATATCTCCCTTCTGACTACATAATCCTTGGAGATCAAGAACACACATTATTCCAGTTAAAGCCTTGAATCCAGGCTAATAACTTTCCCTCCCGACCTGCTGGTTTCAGATGCCATCCTATGAATTAGGCTTCTTAAATGTTATCCTTAGGAAGTTCAGGACAACACATAAACTTTGCTATTTTCTGAATTGAGTAATTAAATGACTTGTCAGCTCAGTAAGTGATACAGCATAAATGAGACTTAATTCACCAACCACTCTGCTGCAAAACATGAAACACAAAGTTTTATGTTACTGAGCTGAGAAGGAAAGGAATTGTCGCAGCAGACGAGGTGTGAGATCTATCAAGACCTCTATGGCTTCTTTAGAAATGTCCAAAAGCAGAGGATCCAGAAATCTAGGAAGTTAAAATTTTGGTCTCTGCCAGTCAGCACTGAGTTTCAGTTTTAAAATTGAGCTGTTGTGCTTGTCAGAGGAAAGGCCATACCTTGTCCTGGAGTCTCAGAAGCACCAGCAGAGATGTTCCAGTGTGATGATTGTGCACCAGCCTCAGTTACCTCTGGAGGCTGAGCTCCTGGGTAGGGTAGCTCCTCAAAGGTTTGCAATCAGACATGTCACAATTTGGATTTAGAGACAAGGTAGTTGGGGGTAGGAGTCACCCTGAATATTCAACACCTGCACTGTAATGTTAGCGAGGATGGATATTGGAGTGGAATTGTTTCTGACCTTAAAATTATAATTTCCACAGTGGAAAAACCAAACAGATCAAAAAGGACAAAAGATTTCAGCAACTGTGCTGCTCAGCAACTGTGCTGCTCCTAAGTAAAAGAAAAGAAAAAAAAAAAAAAAAAAAGAAAAGAAAACCAGTTGTCTCCAGTTCTCCTTAAAGGAAGGACACATAGTTCAGCTGAGATGAATGGTTTAGAAATGCTGGAACCAAATACACTAACAGATTATATATATTTTTTAAATTTTTAGGTAATATGCATGGCTGTTAGAAATTGCTTCAGTCACATTGGTGGTGTTCTGTGGGCTCTTCTCCATCATCAGCTGATTTTCTCTGAGGTGCTTTACCCACAGAGGGAGGAATTGGATTTCTGACAGGATGGTTCCTTTTCACACACACTCTCCCTCTCCACGGTCCTTGTGGAGATACAGGTGGTCCTGTAGAAGAATAGCTGCTTGCTCCAGGACCCACTGGAGCTAATCTCAGTATTTCCAAAGGTAAAAGATCCACCTAGGTGGCTCATTCTGGATTTTATGGCCAGCTAAGTGATTGCAGCTTGGGAAGAAACAGCATCAAGGTGAAGAAAGAAGCCAGCAGAGCACAGCTCTGGTCAGGACTGGGTTTCCTGAGGATTCCAAGGGAGGGTGAGGACAGGATCCATGTGTTGGGGCTGACTCCCATTAGGTGAGACTCCATTTTCCAGGTTGTTCTGACTGTGCAGTGTTGTCTGTATGGGAAAGCAGCCCAGCCTGCTCCTCCTGCAGCTGAGGACACATTTGTGGGAGGCTTGTGCACAGCCTGGGTGTTTGCTTTCGTGATGGATCCAGGCAGTGAGTAAACACCTACCAAGTAATAGCCACCCCCACCTTCTTCCAATCAAAAAGCTGTCACTTGGGTCTTGCATTTTTTTTCTAGGCTGACTAGGATGATGTTGAAAATATGAGCTCCTATCCTTGAGTAATTTTGAAGCAAATTGAAATCCGTGCTGGGAACCTGATGTGCTTGCTTTAGCTGACTTGTTAGCAGCATATAAATTATTTTAATTACAACTTGTGTTTGATGCTCTACAAGACTTGATCCTGCAATGCTACACAGGCCAAGTGCTTGAGATTTGCTTGGAGGGTGATGCTTCCAGGTGTGTATGAGCCTTTGAAACTCAATTGAGCTGGAGTAGCCTGATCCAAAATCTTCTGAACTGAAGGGAAAAAGCAATCTATCAGCTTGGGTTTAGATTGAGGGATTTGTTTTGACTAGGTCCATCTTCTCCTTCAGTACTTTTCTGCTTTCTGTTTTATGTATTCCGAGCTCAAATGGATCTGACAAATTTTTTTTTGCCAATATTCTTCCTCTGTGAATTGACTGTTTCAAGCGTGAGGGATATTTTTTCTGTCTGGCTGCATAAGTCACCTGCTGGTGTTTCTATTCTGTCATTGGTCATATAGAAATATTCTTCCAAAGTAAATAACGGCATTTGCTTTAACATTTGTTTTCTGCAAACACTTGTGCCAGCAAACCAGATTGTATGGCTGAAGTGAATGAATATTTTTATCTGCATTAGTCACCCGAATCTAATTTTAAATCTCTAAGGAAGAGAGAGGTGGGAGTTCGCCTGATTTGTGCTAATCTTAGCTGAAGATGTATGTTAGTGCTCCAAAGTCAGATCCTTTTAGTACCCTGCTTAATAATCAGTAAGTGATGTAAAAGATTTTTACATTGGCAGTAACAAATTATTTTTAGTATATTTTTACTGTATTTTATTTCTTTTTACTTCTTGTGGGTGCTGGTGGGTTGCTGAAATGACAGTGGTAGCTTTATTAAAATAAGAGAGGCTGAGGTTTTCAAAGGGACACAAGAAAGAAGTGCCTCCCATTGAAATTCCATGGAGTAACCTGTATTGTCAGGATCTTGCATTATAGTCTGTTTTGTGAATGCATTTTTGAGGCAGTGTTGTACTGCAGACATAAATATTTATAGCTGGGGCTGTGATCCTGCCTTTGCTTATGCATGTGTCTAACTTAAACACATGTGAGTATTCCCCTTGGCTCCAGCAGGGCTATTTGCATTCATAAAACTGAGGATGCATCTGGCTTTTTTTTCATGGAATTGTTAATAATTCTGCTGTGTGAAACTGCAGATGCATTTCTGTGAGAGAAAAACTACACCTCCACCTGGGAGGATACGGTTCTGTATCAGCGGATTCTTCTGTGACCTTCACTTTCACACTCCCAGGACAGAAAACCTGAGCTGCCACACCTCCCCGGACACACTGACCATCCATCCATTCCTTCCTGTGAATTTTTCATTCCTGCTTGTCTCTGTAAGATAAAAAGCAAAGAGACAGATGCAAAGTTGGCCATCAGTTTTCTAATGGAGCGAGAGCATAATTAATCAGAAATAACACCTAAGAGTAACTGGTGCAGAAGAGTATTTCCCAGGGAGGTAACGTAGCCTCCTTGGATGTAAGTCAACCTGTATTAATCACATGATAAGACTGGTGACAGTTTGCCTTTGCAACCTTTTGGATTTGTTAGCCAGCAACTTTCTAGCTAATTATTCAGATTTGTGCAGGTTTTGACTTTTGGTAAGGGTGAGCGGAATATTCGGCCAGAGATCAAAAGTCATTGAGTTAAACAGAAATGCTGGAAAACAATTCTGATGGTGATGCAAGACAAATTATTTGAATGGAGACAGGGACAGAGCACCACCAGAACAGCGAGTGTTGTGTCCCCTTGACAGCTCTGACAGGATTATTAATGTACTGCAAGCAGGCATCAGGGCTGAGCCGGGGTGTGAAAACTGTGTCATGTTTACTGCCATTAGTGAATGGCA
Source organism: Prinia subflava (assembly GCF_021018805.1). Taxonomy (NCBI): domain Eukaryota; kingdom Metazoa; phylum Chordata; class Aves; order Passeriformes; family Cisticolidae; genus Prinia; species Prinia subflava. Next base: position 110,638,993 of record NC_086248.1, on the reverse strand, counting down.
CTAAATGGGGTCATAACTTTCACTTCAGACTCTTGCAAAAGATCTCCTTTGGAAGTTGTATGGCTGAGAGTGGTCTCAAACATGGAGCTGTTCTAAGTGCGTTTTTCCTGGCTCTGTGGTGATGCCATAAATAAACCCAAGAATATGCCAGTGTGCTGATTATAGAGTTTTTTGACTTGGATATTGTGCCTGATGTCTGTGGCTGTCTTAGTCTGGGAGCAGTCTTGTGTTATTCATTGTTTGTCCCACAGTGTTCCTAGCAGAGAGATGAGAGATAAGGCAATAGGATGGACAATCACATCTTATCACATTTTGCTTTTTTTTTATAACACCTTTTTCTCAGAAGATTTTAGTTATGGTTCCCACTGTTATTCACAGTGTTAGCAAGTGCTTACAGGTAAATGTGTGTTTTGAGCCGTTTTCTGAAAATAAAAAAAGAAAGAGCCTTAAGCACATGCTTGAGTGCTTTTCTGAACCCAGGCCTAAGACAGGTTTGATTAGAAAAAGATGATGCTTTGCCCACATATATAGTAGTGCTTTTGTTTCCTCCTGAACAGTAAGCTGGACATTTGGACTTGGTTCACTTGGTGCTAATGATACATGACCCTGCAGGCTGTGGTCTCAGCTGGCTTCCATTTTGGGTTTGCAATTTCCTCAGCAAACTTCATAATGGCTTTTTGAGTTGGTGATGAAATCTTATTTCTCTCCTACCCATCTGAGTGTGAGTGCTGGCCATGGAGAGATTGGCACGTAAGGGGAGGCCGTGCCTTTTTCTGCAGGATGTGGGGCTGCAAAGGACAACTTGGACACGGGTGTGTTTTTGAACTCTTCTGACCTGCTCCTCCTCCTCAGGAGAACCTTCTCTTTTGCACTTTACTTAACTGGACGCTTCCCAGTCTTTTCAGAAGAGCTTATTTTTTACTACTCACAGCATGATGAGGACTGTAGCACTTATGAATTTGGATTAAAGTCCGTGGCACAGTGTGCAGGACATGCTGGACAGTGTTCTCACGAGCCATACTTTTGGCAATACAGGTAGGAACATTTTCTTGGGTGCTAGAGAATGCTAAATTATCAGGAAAAAGAACTCTCTTCCCTATTCTGGATTGGTTGTGCATAAGAGAAGCTATTTAACTGAAGTGTGGGGTTTTTTCCCTGTTTAATTTGATCCAGGTATCTTGCTGGTTCTCCAGTTGGTTGGGTGGCAGTGGGAGATCACTTGAGCCAGACCTGAATTTCTACTCTAGAACCCAAATTGCCAGGACTTCTTAAAAACCCATAAGACACTGAAGATCACAAATTCTGTTTTTCTTTGGACAATCTCTGTTCCTACCTTAAATAGGGAGTGTGTCTTCTTTTTGAATTACTGTTGTAACCACCAAAGAAAGTTTTGGGTTCCTGTACATGTAGGCCAGAACTAATAAGAGCCATGAACCTTGTTCGGGCTGCACTGATTTTCTCCAGTTGTAGGCTGGATAGACCTGCTGTCTGATGCTGAGAATCTCTTAGGTTTCCCTCTTTGACTCAGACCATCTGATCCTCTGTATCTGAACAAATTCAGATTCGTGTTCACGCTCTTCCCATTCCTCCCTTGCATCTGGTGCTTGCTGGAATGAACCGTTGATGAACTGTGGTGCAGTGAGCGTGCAGATGTTCTCTCAGCATGCCAGCTGCACTGATGGTTCTCCTCTCCATAACTGTATATCTTGCACCTTTACTGTGCTTGAGATTACTTGTAGCTGTTGAGCCTGGGTTTATGTGGGAGAGCTCCTGTTGCGCAGCAGAGCCTCACGTCAGCTCCCTGCATTCTTTCTCCTTGGGTTAGCAGTGCTTCACAGATTCCTCTCCAAACACAGAATTCCTAGAAGAGCGTGAAACGTTTTGCAGAACGGTGGGCATTAGGAAAATGGAAGAGTTGAGGCTGTGATTTAATTCTTTATTTGCCCTCTGCTTGTGTATGAAAACCCACAACACATACTAAAAGAAATATTCACCCTGTTAATATCCTAGTATTCATTTTCACAGCAAAACAGCCTAGGCTTCTTATACACAAACACCCTAAGAACTAATTTTCTCCTTAGAGTTATTTGACAAGCTCATCAGTTGTGCAATGATTTTCTTAAAAGGTTTTTTTTTTTTTTTAATGTAATTTCTCTCTGGATTTTTATACCACAAGAGGTAGCCAAAGATCAGGTATTAATTTCCACCCAAGAATGTTTGTTTATATCTTCCAGATAAATTAAAATATGATTCACTGCATCATCAGGCTGTAAATTACAATACTAGGGAATGCTAATGGTTTTATAGAAGCCAGGACCAAAATTTATATGAAGGCTGTTGATCTGTTTGGGAGTGTTATGTTAGGCTCATCAATTTTTCTAGGGCTGACCTAGTAATTACCTTCATCAAGGCAAGGCTTGTATGCCTTAAATTCCTACTTGCTTTGTTCTTTTATACTCTAACCTGGCTTTGCCAGACCTTCAAATACAGCTGTGTTTGGGGGGGAATGAAAATGGGACACTTTTGCTTCTTAGATGAAACATTTAACATTTGTACTTTGTGGATGTTCACAGTCATGATTGCTAATTAACTAGTTATTTATTTCAATTTAAAAAGTTCAAGACCATGTACAGTGTTTTTTTGTTTTTTTTAATATCTCCAAGGATGGAGATGGTGCAAATTTCTGGGCAACCTGCTCCTGTTTAACCACAATTACAGCAATAATGTTATTACTATGTTTAAGAGTGGAGCTTTCTGAAATTCAGATTGTGCTGGTTGCCTTTTGAGCACCTCTGAGAAGAGCGTGGCTCCATCCTTCCAAAATCCCCATCAGATATTTATGCCCAAGGATAAGATGCTGAGTCTTCTCCAGCCCATGCAACCCAGGCTGCCTCAGCCTCTTCCCATGATGGATGCTCCAGTCCCTTAATCACTTTAGTCCTTCTTCCCTGGATTTCCTCCTGTATGTCTGTGCCTGTCTTGCACTGGGGAAGACAAATCCATTTCCTACACTATCTGTGTCGATGTATGTAAATTAAAAACCACACCTTGGAAAGACCAGCAGTCCTCTCCTTCCCCAGTAAGGTGCCCTGTGTTTTCCTGAGAGTGTTCCCAGTGAGGAAATCACGAGCTCTGCTGCCTTCCCTTGGGTCCTGGCTGCAGTGTGTCCCTTCCTTCCTGTGCAGCAACGTTGGCTGCAGATTAAGTGGCCATTTTGAGTGTAACCAGAGTAGGTTAGATGTAAAAACCCTGGGCAGAGTGCAATGAAAGTGGAAAAAGCTGCTAACATAAAATCTGCTATATTGAAGCACGGATAGTGGTTAATGCAGGGAACACTGACCTGTTCCATGTAGCCTATGAGAAAAAGACCAGAAATTTTTGGGAGCATCCACTTGAGTTAAAAGGCATGAAATCATCAAGTCAATTTACATTCTGAGCATCCCCATGTCCCACTGAAGGCAATAGGTTTTTGCCTAAAAAAGGCTTTAGAATTTTTGCCAAACTGAAGCCGTACCATCTCATCAATATGGGTTTCCAGCATTCTGCTTTGGGATGTCCTTAAATGCGTGAGGTTTTTGTGATGGTAGGGCCACCAACAGTGGTGTTTTAAACTGACTTTTGCTAGCTGTGATTTTATTTATTTATGTATTTATTTATTTTGTTATTTATTACATAAAACTGTATTTGCCAAGACTCTGCATGAGACACGTCTGGCAGGTTAAAATGTTTGACCTTTCAGGGGAAGAGCAAGCTTTATGGAAGTCACTTTTCTTTAGGGGCCAGCTGAAACTGTTTAAATTCAATAACCTGCTTTGCATGGAGCAGGTGATATCCTAGGTAGATAGGTTTGACACAAACCAGTGTGACTTCCTCATGCTGCTGAGCTCACTTTCAGAAGAAAAGTGTGTTTGTATGGTTTTTTCACTCATTTTCTGGTGTGGCCTCCTGCTAGCTAAATCAGTTTGGATATCTCTCTCCTTTCTCAGACGTTTCAGAGCATATAATTGGTGGTCTCTGTGTCAGTTACTGAGGACAGGACTTAAAAGGAAAAATAACATTTTTCACTGGGAAATTTTCTTTAATTCCATTTCCCGTAAAGTGCGGTGGAGCAGGGGGGAGAGCCTAGAGCCTGCACTGTTGACTGGCTAGTGACCTTCAGCAATTTACATAAGCTATTTCCTCACCTATGGAATGAGGATAATGATACTCTAAAGTCTACTTAAAAAAAAATTGCATCAGGGCTAGATATTGTTGAACTACTGCTTTAGTACAAAGAACAAATCTTTAGTGTGGCAGAAAAATTTCTGGAGACTTAGAAGTCAGTGGAGGAAAGTGAATCTTCAAAAAATGTGTTATTTATAAAAAATCTTTAAATTGAGACAACAGGGAAAAATTAAAATGCTCTTAAGGTTTTTTTTCTTCCTCTTTTCTTCCCGCCACCCCCTGGTGTTTACTTTTCAACATGGTGTTGAAGTGGGTTTTGCTTTTTGTCTATAATCGGTTCAACCTCCAAGTTCTCAGCACTGCAGAAGTCTCTATATTTTTCTTTGCTCTGGAATTTTTGTTTTAAAGTCATAGGAATGTGTTGGTTCTTGCAGCATGCTGGGAAAGCTTACTTGGCAAAAATCTATAATTTCAGCCAAACTTGAGATGACAGCACTGGCGGTAAAGCTGTGACAAAAAAACTCGACAGAAACCAGACAATTTAAAGCTGAAGTAGATATCCTCTTCTTATTGAGACTGGCACGTAGGAGACATCACAGCAAAGCAATGTTGCCAAAATTCCAGTCTGAGGCATCTGCTGATGCCTCAACAGGTGGTGTTTGTACCAAATTTGGGAAGGGCCAACTATCGTTAGCCTGTCCTTAGCCTGGCAGCAGTTAAAATTCAAGCTTTGAAGTCAAGATGTTACGTGAAAATCTTATCTTCCTTTAAATCCTGAGGTTCCAGGGCTTTGGAGACCACTTGAAAATGTGAGCCCCAAAGACTCAGAAAACCCTGCAAAAAACGTAGGAAAAAACATTGGTTTTTTTCCTCATTTAAATGATGTGTTTAATAAGGTACTCTTTGAACTATTAAGAAATCCAAAGGATTGTTTTTAACACTCAAGGCAGTCTGTTTGGGAATTTGTGTGTGTGTGTATGCGTCACCCCACTGAAATCAATTATTTGCCCTCTTCTCCCCTAACTTTTCTCAGTGTTTGGGTAAAGCCAGCCCACCCTGCTAAGGGCGATGGGTGTGTGTTTTCTCACATGTCAGTAGCAGGAATGATCTCTCAGTGCCTCCATTCCCATTTAGCCTCACGGGGAGCTTCTGTTTCTTCTGGACAAACTGTAACTTATCCCTGTGAGTGCTGACTAGTGCTTGGCTCTCGTGAGAGCTGCTCTTGTGCTGCTTTTCTACTTCAAAGTAGCCCTTGAGGTGGCACAGTGCAAGATCTCTATCCCTATTGTGGAACATCATCCCGGAGTGGCAGTATCAGGTGCTGTGGGAAACCCTGTAAAAGCCAATAAACTATTCTTTCAAGCACTTGGACTTCTTTAAGCATGCCCAGGCTGCCAGCAGCAGATAGTCAGCTCTCCCAGAGACAGCACTGTTGAGTCACTCTCTGAGACAATACTTCTGGCAAAAGCTTGAGGAGCAGTGTGGTTGTCTGTTCGGGGGATTTTTATTGTCTTAGGGAGATGATATGAGCTGCCTTGCCAGGGGGGATGTCAGGATAAAATCCTACTTACTGTCAGGATATCTTTGGGGGCTGTCCCCCTTCAGCTCCGTTCCTTTCTCCTGATGCTTGCAGCATCCCTCCTTGCCAAACTGCTGTGTCCAGCAGATGCAGTTGAATGAGATGCCCTCACCGCAGCTTTTCCAGAACCAAAGCATGTCCAAGATTATGATGATAGCTGGTGACGCTTCATCATCTGCCTGGAAGGAACTGGAGGACACTTCTTCATGTTCTGGAGACAGGAAAATATGCATGCCTGAGAAATACAGTAAAAGATCACATCCTGAAATCCCTAAGACCATTTGGGAAGCAACACTGTTGTTAGAATTGATCCATGGGATGGCTGCATTTCATAAGCTGCATCTCTAGAGTTTATTCAATTAGCAGCTGGTGAGGACATGGCTGGTTTTGGTAGGGCTTGGGCAGCCCTTCCACAGCAGCTGTCTCCATCCTCCTCCCACCTCAATCTTGCTGTTGAGACCAAACACCTCATGCCAAATCTATTTTGTCTGCATCCTTGAAACATCTCTAGCTGTTCCATGGTCTGAAATCAGCCTGGTGTTTTGGCAGCAGGAAGAAACGTGCCTAGTGAACTCTTCCTTGTATTTATAAAGCTAATCTCATTTCCTTCCACACCTTGTGTGGATGATAAGATGCCCTTGTGTTTTTCGTTGTGCAGAAGAATAGAAACCCCATTCAGGTGTTTACCTTGCCATTTCCTTTCTTCAGGCAGAGATGCTGGTTACACATTACAGGCCAGCTCAAAGATAAGCTGTTGCTGCTCTGTAAATGACTGAATGGCAGAGTTCTTGGCAGAGATCTCGTGCTCCCCACTAAGTGTGTACACACAGTTCTGTGTCTGAGTGAACTACAGGTGTTTGCTGTCATTTTCAGTCGTAAGTTTTGAGTTATCCCAGCTAATGGGGCTTTTCAGCAAGAGAGTTGTGCCTGTGGCAGGGATGGATGAGCCTGGACTGGATGGATGAGCCTCAGACTTCCAGGCAGCTGTGAAGATATTGGGTAATACCACTGGATGCTGTCCCTGAAAAAAGGAAAATTTAGGGGTAAGCATGTGGCATCCATCTCTGTTATGGGTTGGGGGTTTTGTTTTGGTGGTGGTTTTTTTTTTTGTTTGTTTGTTTGTTTCATTTTAGTTTGGGTTGAGTTTCTGTTTAGAACTAAGCATTTCATTCCCTTGCCTGGGCTTATAAAGTGACATTTAGGTTGTTTCTAAATCTGAAGGAGCTGTCTCTTTCTGTATAGCTCACCTTCAGGATAGGTTTTCAGTAGGTTTCACCACAAGAGCCAGAAAAGCACTGCTGGGTGGATTTTAAACAGGACTCAGCCAGCCAGGATGCTTAGCTTGGTGACTATCTGGGTGCTGATTTGTCTCCAAAAAGCATGTCCCAGATATTGGTAATACTCTCAGAAAAGTTTAGGAATAAGTTGATGGGTTCAGTTCTGTTCCCTGTGCTGACTACATCTGCAGGTTGCAAAGCAGCATCTGTGAGCCAAGGGATTATGGAATATTCAGGTAGAGCTCTTCATCCTGAGTGAGGTCATGTTTGACACGCTGGAAAAAGAGATTTCTTTTTGGTGTTGGCAATTCTCCAGTACACATGAGGCTACTTCTTTTGTGTGTTTTGCTTATGGGTGTCAAGCAGTGATGTGTCACTCCTTCATAAATGATTGTATATTACATGGTCATGGACAAGAGCCACAAAATTTCATCACTGGGCAAAAAGGGAAGAGAGGATATTTCAACGTGTCAGGATTCCTGCTTTTGAAGGTTTGTTGGGGTGTTTCCTGTGCTCAGCAAAGACCAAGCTTTCTCCTGAAAAAACAAAACTCTATCACCATGTAGCTGATGTATCGAGGCAGATTCCCTCCAACCTGTCTGGAGGCAGCCAAACCAAAATTCTCACCACAGCACAGAGGCGAATATCCTTTCACAGAGAAGTGCTTCATGGGCAGCACACATGTGGCCAAATGCAGGTATTGTCCTCTTCTCACCCTTTTGGGGGTGAGTGGGCACGCATGAAATTCTGCTGTTGCATTTTGGATGTGCTGACTGGGTGAGGTGCAGGAGATGAGGTGAATCACTAGGAGTGGTTGCAGCAAGTCAGCATCACATGCCCTCCTGCTGGGTTTTTATTTGAGCAGTTTGCTGATCACCAGGCACTGCCTTTTGCCTCTCTAAGAAAGCTGTGCAGTACTGTCTTATTTTACCGTGTGCTGAATGTACAGATTGTTTTGTGAATAACTGCTCACTTCTCCTTCAGTTTGTCAACAAAGTATAAGCTGCAATACAACCTGTGAAATGCTTTGCTTTTAGCAAAAGGTATCATATTCGTTAATGTGGTTTGGGCTCCTTTTATAACATACTGAGTCTTAAACTCATTCCTGTGAAGTCCCCGGATTTTCATAGTCTGTAAGGATTAAAAAAAAAATTTAAACCCTGTGATGTAAGGAAATAACTTGTGGTTTCTTTACAAATTAATAAGGTCTAAGAAACATTGTATATTTCTTTTTAAAAGTGTTTAATAAAAACCAGAGGAATGCGCTGCTGCACTGATGACCACAGTGGAAGAAAGAGTCCTTTCCTCCGCTTTGCTGTGCTAAAACTCTTGGGGCTGGCGCGTTCTTAGGCTGATACAGCAGCCTTGTTTTGGGTTCCCACTCACAGCCCGGAGCAGTCCCACATGGCTGGGTACAGAGTAAGTACTGCCTGTGGAGCTGGAACATGAATATGAAGCATGCTAATGCTAGTATCAATTAGGCAGTGACCCAGAAATTCTTGGAAGAATGATTTTTCAGCTGTATCCTGTCTCCAGGGCTTGCAACCCTAACAGTAGCTCCTCGCTGACTCCCATGTAGAGAGCTGGAACAACTGGGGAGTGAGCCAGGGGAAGATGAGGGGGCACAGAGCTGAGATGCTTCTCCTGAGAGAAACAAATCATTCAAAAAGCATAATCAAAGCTCTTAGTTTGATAATGAAATAACCATTTCAATTATGTGTGCCTAGGATTGTATCAGGCCCAAGTGTCATCTAGACAGACCTACTCCCAGTTTGCTTTCCATAAGAAGTGTTGGATTTTTTTAAAATACTTTAATGACATTTGGGCATTTTACTAGGCCTCAAATTCTTGATAATGTTCCAGGTCACGCAGCCACCTTTGCATCATCTGGCCTCCCAACCTCTTCCATTCTTTCAGAGTCTTATGAAGAACATTAAACTTGCAGATGCAATTATTGTATAATAAAGTATTGATTTCCTAAGGAACCCTTTAACATCTGCTTTCATAATTAGCATTTACAAGGCATCAAAAATTAACCATGTGCAGTCTTACCAATTAATTACAAAGCCCTTTTATTTCTGAAATAAATATCAGTGCTGAGAAGAGCTGAGCATCTTGTCTAACTTCACTGAATGCCAACATATGATGTGTCTAGATAAGACCAGTGTAAAAGCAGATTATTAAAAGGAATTTTTTGTCTTTTCATATGCCATTTGATAATTGCCTTTATTTACCCATTTCTTTCAGCTACTTGGCATTGTCTTCCTATGGGCGTTGTAATATTTTTTTCCTAGTAATTTCTATTTTCTGCAGCAGTGGCTCTTCTTGAGAGTAGCTCTGATCAACTTCAGGCATGAAAGCAAATAAGGCGTTTGTTGCTCAATTAGATGTTTTCTCTTTCAATGGTATAAATCTCAGAGGGATGCTGTGGCTTAGTTTTAGTCCCTCACAGGAGCAAACTCCCTGGCAGGTACTGCCTAATCAAAAGCCTTCCCTCCCCGATTCTGTTGTTGCAGATGAAATCCACAGAAAGAGTTTGGTGCTCCAATTTGGTGCTGAAGACTTATGGAGGGGCTTTTCCTCCCTGGACAGATTGCTGGTTCTGCAACAGCAGCTGCTGTTTTAATGTGTGTGGTCCTCAACTCTGATTAGTTTGGGCTCTGAGTTCTCAGCAACCTGGAGATCTGGCTCTCTCTGTGCCCACTACTGCCCCACACCCAGCAGTTTGTTCCCTGTTTCCCCCATAAGTGTTGGTGAGACACAGAAAAACATGCTAATTCTTTTTATAGGGCCTTTTCCCACAGTCTTTGGACCCCTAAAAGAGCTCAGTTGTGGGATTTTTGGTCTGAAACTGAACCAGTAGTGCCCTCTTCTCTTAGCAAAGGAGAAACCCTGTTTCCAAGACCTGCTCAGATTTCACTTGTGTTGGACAGGCTCGAGCTCCATGGACCAAAGCAACACAAGAAAAGACCTCATGAAAGGATGTAAGAGTGGTGTGGGGACTGAAAAAATTTGAAGGAGTCTCCTTTATGCTTCTTGGGCTAAGAGTGGAGAAAGACATCATTTTTCATTTATTAGTAATGGGCTGAGTTTGAATCGTAGCAAAGGGATGATGGTGAAGACTCTCAGGAGACAGGAACCAAAGAGATTAAATGTATTAACTCACTGTAGCTGACTGGAGGGAGGTTGCAAGGAATGCCCCCCCAAAAACACCCAAAATTTACAAAATTTAAATTGCAGCTGTTGGCTTCCAGGGAGTATCAGGCTGATAGCTTCTATAAAATCAAAGCTCTGTTGACATTTGAGTCGATAGCTGTCTCATACCACCATCCCAGGGTATCCAGATTTGGATTATGCTCAATCAGATTTGGATTTTGAGTGCAGGTGTATGCAAATTTTTGCGTAATTTCTGATCTTCCAGAATCAATTTTCAGAAACAGATTTGAGCAGGGGAAGTGGGGGAATGTGCATCATTTGGAGGGGATTTTTCTTTTTTTAGGAGCACAGTTATGGTATGGTTTTGGTTGAAGAAAATCTTTGGATCGTCCTTCATATCTACTGACCAAGACACTGCCTTTTCCATAGATTTTAAAACTCTGTGTTTAGCTGCAAGAGCTGTAGGAGTAGAAACATCAGTGTCTGGTGCCCTGCTTGTCTGGTCAGGAGTTTGTTTTCAGAACCAGCCTATGCTGTGCATTCAGGCTGTGGGTCAGCTCAGGTTTCAGAGAGGCAAATTTTCTGTGGCAGGATGGGTGTTATCTGCTGATATTCCAAAAAGGCAAAGCTCTCTGCCACAGCCTCAGCCTTTTTGTGTTGGTTTGGCTGTGTTTCTTGTTGGATGGACACAGCTTGAAAGCCTCTGCACCAGGCTTTGATAAGTAACAGTGAGAGAAAATATGCAAGAGTGCCAATCTACCTGTTCCCTTACTGACACCTAGGCATAGAGCCTGCTTGTCCTGACAATTTTCCCAGCAGGATTTGAGTCTCTGTGGGGTTCACAATCCATTTGGATCCTCAGAGCAGGTGTTTTTCTGACTGTTTTTATCCAGTGGCTCTTCCCGGCTGCGCTGAACTCAAGAAGAATATCCCTGGAGACACTGGAGTCTGGAAGAGCCCCAGCATGCCAAGTATTCCCACATGGGGCTGTGTAGCTGAGACCTGCACTCCTGTTGGCTCAGGGACCTCTGCTTGGGAATGCTCCATTTCTTGGCTGGCTCCCATTTCTGAGGAGTGTTGAAAAGCAAATGTCCCAAGGGATATGTGCTGACCCTCGTACGAGGGCTGAGCACGCAGGCGTGCTGTGAACCAGTTACCAATCCATCCCTCATTCCTGCCTTACTGCAGCACAGATTTCTTTCTCTAGTTTGTCATCCACTGAGCTGTGCTTGGTTTGGGACAGGGGAATAGGCAGGCACTTCCTCTGGAGGAGAGCTGGCCATTCCTGGGTGAAGGGCAGGAATGCTGACCTGCTCACGGAGAGCGACAACGCCCTGGTTTGTGCTGCTGCTGCTTCAAGCTGCTAGCAGGTATGGCTGTCAGGATTAACCCTGCATTCCAGAAAATTCCTTTCAATAAATCACTTGGAAAGTGACTGTGGGCAGGGTACTCCTCCCTCTGAGGACAGGTAAAGCTCTCAGGGTGGTACAGTCGAGTTACTGCATTAAGAGTTGACTCTAGGATGGACACATGCACACACATATATTTGTCTTATTTGGGGTGTGGAAAGGGGGATTACTTAGATTATCTGTTCAGGATTTTTTTCTTTTGAAAGGCCCTTTGTCTGGGAGTACCAGAAAGGATGAGACAAACTGGTTGCCTTCACGGCCCAATGAGCAAAAAGAAAGCAGTACTCCTGTTACCTGGAGACATTCAAGAAGGCAAGTGCAATTAGTCAGTAGATAATTAAGCTGTACATAATCAGAGTAGTGGAGACAAACCACCTTATCCCACGGATGTAGCAGAGCAGAAGCCCTCTTTTAGAAACTGCATGACAGGGAAGGGAGGGAAGGCAGAAACTGCTGGATCAACATTATTTGTACCACGTCCTCAGCAAACAGAAGCTCCACTGGGGCCTTTTTCTCGCATCCCTCCTCCTGGGAATGCTGTCAGGGGAGGGAACATTTCAAAGCTTGTTGTCTTCACTCTGCTCTTGCCGAGGCAGAAGTTTCCCTGGTGGAAGCACCTTGGAGGGGCTTGCTATTTTAGCCCAGTCAGACTTGGAGTGGGGGTATTTAGGAAAGCAGCAGTGCCCAGGGGAATTGGTGATTGCTCCTGCTCTCCTCCCTGTTGGAGGCTGCCCCAGGGCAGGTGCAGGTCTCAGAGAGCTGTTCCTCAGGGGCCCTCTGTAGCCCATGGCAAATCCCTGCCACGCTTATGGGGTGCAGGGGGCAGTGGGCTCAGCATTTCCCTCTGCCCAAGGACCCCACAGCTGCTGGCATCAGGAAGCCCGATGGGTCCACCAGCCTGCTGGCTCTGTAGCGAGGCACACTTCACTTAACCTTCAGGTGCATTTATAATTAATGCTTAATTGATTTCCATAATGCAAGATCAACACATTGGCCTCTTCCTGTACATCTCTTCTCACATGAACAGTCCTTACTAACCTTATTTTGTCTTTTCTGTGAGGTTTAACCTCAGGCAAGATTCTTGATGAACTTGCTGCTCATAAAAATACCCAAATGTTCCTTGCATAGATCAAATGCTGGCCTCAGGCCCCTTGGTGTTTCTTTTCCAGGAAGGGTGGCTTCTTTTTTTCATAGTGTTAGGAGTCTGTGTCTTTTCCAAGACTCAATTTTCTTTCTTGTAGCTTCCCCTCTGGGGAAAGGTCATATTCACTTCACTCTAGTTGCCAAATTTAGAAAACTTGGTCTTAGAAAAGTGATCCTGAGTGGGATCACCTCTGACATTCTGTTCATATCAATGTTGAGTTCTTTTCTCTTCTGTACATTTTCATCTAGGAAGGTTTACCCACTCTGGAACTGGGATTGGAATATTGTCCCAACAAGCACAGCCTGTGCTAGATTACTTTCAGCAACAATAGCCCAAATCAAGCTCTCCAAACCTCATATGGGACGTTCTCGTTGAACCCAACTAGAGATTCCTCAAAAAACAGAGGATCAAAGGAGTCCAATGGACGCAGTGTCAGCCCCCCTCCTTCACCCTCGGTCTGGGGAAGAGGGGAGGACTTCCCCTCTGAAATGATGTCGTGGCTTTGCTTCATATCTGTGAGAGTGAGGACAGATGCAGGAGGTGAAGGGACTTGGAGAAGGACACTATTGAAGGTGATGGAAAGCAAAGAGGCTTGCGGGAAACTGAACAGTTCACGGTGTCAGGGCAGTGGCCACCGTCAGTCTGTTTCTGATATTTGTCTTTGCACTTTTCAGGGGGCTTTATTCAGGCCACACCTGTGTGTTTCTCCACAGAACATATCTGTGATACAGGATTGTACCATCAGGACAGAAACAGTTTCCATTACCTCTGTCATTTGGAAGCTGAGGTCCCAGGTCAGAGCACAAAGTCAGCAGTGACCTGCAATGCTGCTGCATGTTGTCTTAGTCCAACCATTTATTTTAGTTAAAATCTGGTTGTTGTTGGAATTTCTGTTGTTGTGCCTAAACAACAACACTTTCTACACACCTCTGGCACTTCAGCACTGTAGTTATTTACTTGATTTCTTTTACTTCTGAGGTGAAGGAATTGGTAAAAGGGTCAGCTGAAGTTGACTGTGTGTTTTTACATTTTGTGAGTTGCACTTTTATTTTCTCTTTTAACAAACTACAGCCAGGTGATATCCTTGACCTTCTACCTAACACTTTTGCAGGTATGGCTGTCAGGATTAACCCTGCATTCCAGAAAATTCCTTTAAATAAATCACTTGGAACAGTGATTTATTGAGGACAGATTTTTGATTGTCTGAGGAGGGAGCTGGTCTTTAGAAATCATGGACAGAGGAGGAATCTACCATTCTAAAACCCCACCAGTTTCTAGAGCAGGTAAAGGGAGAGGTCTGTCAAACGTGTGTGCTGGGGAGAGGAGAAACCAAACTCCTGCGAAGCTCAGCACGGACTTTGCTCTCAGGAGAGAAGGCATTTTCCAAGTCACAGTTCTTCTCTACTGTCTGCTGCTATCAAATCCTTGGATTCTAATGACAAACAATGCTGGATGCTGCTTCCTTGAGGTGGGAGAAAAACAGCGTTGGTGGTGTATTGGCCTCTTTTGTCAATTTGAAACATCAGTTAAATCTTAGTTTCAGAGTTTGATTCACTAAAGTCAGAGATTCTTTTTTGTATATCAAGTGTAATTTGACAACTAAAAAGAACAGTTTTCCTACTGGTGCTTAAAGAGAACCATGAATCCTATATCAAATGCTCTTTTATTCTGTTTGTGTGAGCATGCAGGAGCACATGGGAGCCTCAAGCAGGCATCAGGAGCACAGACTGTGAGGTACTGAGGTATAGAAAGTGAAAATAAAAATCCTTCCCAAAAGAAGCTTGTGGTCCAAATACATCAGCTTTGAAAATTGGCACATGTAGAAAGAAATTCCAAATAAATCTACATAGTAACGAGAAAAAAGGGGCTACTGCAGACAATTAGCTACAGGATCTGTGTGATAAATCTTTTATCTGAAATTAGCAATGTGTGTATTGAGTGGATCAAGATGAGCACACTACTCTTATAGAAAACTTGTAACATGCAAAACCTGTCATCTCTTATTTAAAGACAAATGACATTTTGAGGCATTACATAAATAATGGAATCACATGGCCACCTGATCTTGGTTATTTCTTAGTGAAGGGTAAGACATTTCAAACGTCCCTTTATTCTGAATTGTAGAGCTGTAATTCTCCTGAACTGTCAGCACAAGTTGAATAGCTCTGAAGGCTTGGAATGAATTCCTAGTCTGTTTGAAGTCAGTGGGAGGGGTGTGCCTGGCTTAAATGAAGCAAAGGTTTTCAACTTCAGTGCCTGGGAAGGGGAGCCTCTGGCTCTTGTTTGCTAAAGGAGATGTCCAGTCACTGTCTGGGGAATAGAAACTGTATCTCTGCTTTCACCTATTCATTAGTAAATTCTGCTAAAACAAACAGAAATTTTAGTCTGACGCTCTTAGTTTGGATGACCTGCCCAAGCTGGGCTTGGCCTTTAGGAGGGGATGCTTTGTGCCGTGAGTGGCAGGATGAATAAAGCTGGATTTTCTCGTTACCCACAGCAGCCGTGCTGCAGGGACACCAGCCTGCGTGGCTGCACCTCTGGCTGCCTTTGGGTGTGTGTTGGTCTACCTGGAGCCCTGCAGACACAAACCAGCAGGGGAGGGGACTCTGCAGCTCGGGCCACTGCTCCCAAGCAGCATTTCTGACTGCTGAGCCTGCTGTCCTCTCAGGAGGCAGGTGCTGATTCAGACTTTTCTCCTCAGCCCAACTGCTCTTCATGAAATTTATGGGAACTTCCTGATCCGTGAAGTTTGTAGCCCTCTAGCAAATCTTGAAGCTGGACAACAGATTTAGAAGGTATTGGTGGGGTTAGGCAGACAGCAGGAAGGCATCAACTCCAGTTTGAAACTGAATGAGGGGATAACAAACTAGAAAAGGCACAAATTATTTCCTTTCCCTTTATTAAAAACACCAGAGAATTTGGTAGAGAACAATCAATTTTGTACAGGTGTTGGTTCAAAACTTTGATTAAATAAGGTAGCCATTCTAAATAAGTTATTTAATGAAGAAAAAGAAAATTTCATAGAAATCTAGCGTGGGTATTGTTAAAGGTATGAAAAACAATCAGTTTCCTGTGCTCTGCAATGGGCAGCAAAATAACTTGCTTGAATTCACCCTGTTTGAATGAATTCCATGGTATTTTGGAGTATTTCATTTTGGAATCCAGGTGGAAGTCAACAGCATTTAGTCAGAATTGACCACAGCTGGCCACAGCAGTGAATTGATTTGTACCTGCTCATACCATGCGTGTTTGTGGTCCTCTGTCTTTCAGTGATGGTTAAGGTCTGGACTCTGGAAGAGATCCAAGAATTCATAGGACTTCCCAAATTTGTAGAAGAACATGTCTGCAGGTGCTTAGAATGCCCTCCTGCCAGAGCCGGGTGGGTCTGTGTCTCCATTTCTCACCTTTCCCCCTTTGTCTGGAGGGATAGGGGAAGGTGTTTCTTCCCAGAGCTGATAAAGGTTGTTTTGGGAATGATTTGCATAAAAAAGTCAACCAATGTAAGTTGAATTTTAATGTGAGGAAAAAGCTGTGAGATCTAGAGCTGGAATTAAACCAGGATTTATAACGAACAGAGAGTTTGGGTATGATCAAAATAAATGAAACAGTTTGTGTATCAAGTTTTATAGTCAGTAAAGTTTTAAATGACAGATTCAGTCTGACGATACTGACATTATGTAGTGGCTGAAAATTGCCTATATGAAGAAATTTCCTTACAATATTAAACCTACTGTGTTATATTCTGGTCTTAGCTTATGGAGTTGCATTTGGAGTAAGACTGATCTATTTAGTGTAGATTTACATCCAAACAACAGAGATAAGATTCTCCCTTATTTTCAGTACTGGCCTAAATTCTGCCTTCTCACACCGATTATTGTATTGACACAGAAGTGTCTCCTCTCTTATTCTGCCATTTGAAGCAGTTTTCGTGTATCTCTCTGTGTCCTTTACCTCCTTTTCTGATAGAAATGCCATTTGGAAACACAGTTTCTTCTTTCCTCGTGGCTCCTAATGCTGTTTTTCTGCTGCTCTTATCAGTTATTTATTTTTAACTGTAGTATTTGAGGCAGATTTACAAAATTAACATATAGGGTATTCTGTAAGGGATCCGATTGTACCCATCCATGCAGGACAAGATGAATTCAGCTGAATAAGGAAGATGAGGAAGCCTGGTGGCTAAATCTAGGGAAGGAAATGTGCAGCTGCTCATTTTGATGGGTGATCTTAGCTTGTCCCTCTAAAAAGGTCTTTGAGATTCTGGATAAAGAAATCAGAAGTCTAGAACACCATGACAACTTTCAGCAGCATAGCAGAGGGGGAAAATCTGTGAAACAGAAAGAAATGGTGTCAAACATTTCAGAGCAATCTTAAAACGAAGGCGTTCCTGCTGCCTTTCAGCCCTTCCCATTGCTGTCTCCAGCTGATAGGTATTCCACTGGACTTTATTCCCAGATTCACAGGACTCTGCAGTGGCGCTTCCCATGTGCCAAAGGCAGATCAATTCTCGTGTTCTCCATTAACTGCATGGTATTGAAAATATATGAGCATGTCAGGTTGATTTTTCCCAAGCATTTTCTTTGGAATAATGAGTTTCTTCTGTGTTTGCATACCACTACGTCTCTGTTTATGTACGGTTTCTAAACATAACACTGTAAGCTTTTTTTTCCTCCTCACAAATCAATTCTATTGATGGTTTCTCTTTTCATTGTTTTTTCCCCTCCTGTTTTAGAGAGCTGTCAGCTGGCCAAAAAAAGAAGAACAACCCCGACCTTGTGCATGGCAGCATGTTTCTTTCTTCATGTCTTGATATGTTTGCCATTATTCCACAGTAAAGAATTTATACTCACTGGCTTAATCTCTATTTATTAGTAGTATTTCCTATGGGCTAATTAATTCCATGTTTAAAAAAACCAATGGTTCGTGATGATAAGTAAATTGTTAGAGAAGGTATTTATGTATTTACAGAATTCTTAAAGAGAAATTTCTCTGTTAGTAAAAGGAAATTAATTTCTTGTTTGCACCCTGGCTCTCCCATGTTTTCAGAATTTCCAGAATTATTTATTGAGAGAACCTTATGGGGCCTGAACAGGGAAGAAGCTGAGACCCTGTCTCTGAACCAAGCTGTTTGCAGTTTCTCCATCACTGGGTAGTTTGTTTCTTTTTTGCTATGTTAGGGCTGGTTTCCAACATTTTATCCCTAATTTAGCACCAAAAGTGCACAGTGGAGTTGGCTTTCCCCAGGCTTTTGTGTGTGTTTTTGCAATGCTGGCATTGGTTTCCTCCCTTGTCTTATAGAGCACTCAAGAAACAAATGCAGCTTGTCCAAAATACACGGATGATAACAACCCCAAACATACAACATTTTGCTTTTATTCCCACATATGTTTTGGCAGGGTAAAGAGCTCATTTGGCTTCCTATATATTTGAGCAAGGAGGGAAACTCTTGTCGTTTCTCCCTTCTATTCTGTGTTTTTATTTATTCATCATATTGTTCTTTCAGCCCACATAAAGAAACCCCAAGCACTATCACAACTGGCAAAGATTAAAATCAGTGACTAATATCCTTTCTACAATAAACTTTACCAACCCCTAGCACGAGACATAAATAATACAAAAGGCCCTCTCATATTTTGAGGCACTGATATGGAAATTATAATAATTGTTCCACAGTTAATGGCACAAGAACTCAGTAACACTTAAGGACCTCCATACTGGATTTGATTTGCAGCCAGCTGGAGCCTTTCCATTAAATCAATGTGGTTTAGACTATGCCCCAAAAAAGAGGTGGGTAGAATTTTCATATTCAGTTTGGACTTTTCCTCCCTTTTGAACTCATTCTTAGCAGCTGAGCGAGAAGCACTTGAAGGGGTAAATAACCACTTGAGTGCTTATGAGATGACATGGTTGCATTAACTCTGTGTTTAGAAAATCTGTCTGTGTTCAGGTCTGTGCCTGGAGCCCTGGGCACAATGCACTGATCTTGTAGGGGAGAGCGAGCCAGCCACTAACCATCAGCCAAATAATCTAATAATTGCAGCTCTCTGAACACTGGAGCAGATTGAAAGCCTCAAATTAACCAAAAGGAGGTGCTAGGGGGGCAGGTGGAAATAGCCATCGACTTTTCCTCAGGATTGCAATTAGTTGAAAGGATGTTTTCTCCTACGTGGAATGTGTGAATGGATGATATGAAACAACTGATTAAAGCTTGGCCCTTGGATCTAAGCACTGCTTTCAGCCTGGCTTGTGACCCAATACAGAATCTGATTTAGAGATGGGAAGTTAATGAACTTCATGTAATCCAGGCAGGTGAGCTTAGCTGTTTGTTTGTTTTTTTAACACTGAGTTTTCTCTACAACAGTAAAATTCAGGAAAATGGTTCAAACTCTGAAATAGAAGTGTCACAGCAGTCAGATTTGATGGCTGTCTCCACCAGGTGTGAGGCTGGGCTCACATTGCTGTTTGGTGTTCAACTCAGAAGAATACAAATAAAGGACGAGGTTCTTCAAAGAGTTTTTATTAGCGGTTGAGCTAATAGTTACACTTGAATAAAAATTAAGACTCGAGCTGGCACAATCTGGAGCTGACGCCAGCGAGATTTAGCAAATGGCCACGTTCCCAGGCTGCTCAGGGCATGATGTCCAGTGGCATATGGAGAGGAAGGACTGGAAACACTAAAACAGCCAAAAGGAACCCATCAGGCAGTGGGAAAACAATGCATGATCCTTATACCCTTTGGGGACTGGGGGTTCACTCTCCCCAATAAAAAGCTGGAGAGGAGCTGTCTCAAGGATGAGAGATTAACTTCAGATGAGACTCCTTAAGGTTTTTCTTTCTTTTTTCTTTTCTTACAGTCAAGACTCGTAATCTCATAATTTTCATTCAGGGAAGGGTACCTTTTAACCCTGTGACTTAAAGGAAAATCTCGTTGAACACAAAGTGGAAAGGAATATAGAGAAATTCAGGATTATATGTATTGGTATCTATTATAAATACACCAATTCAGCTAGCTTTGCATTGATTTCAATAATTCATTTTTTTTCTACCAATGTCAGAATTAGAGGGGACATTCTAACCAATTTCTCTATTTGTGTGAAGTCTGGAAAAGAGAAGTCTGACAATTGGTAGAATCTTGCCTCTATTAAATTAGGGGTAAAACTCACTGACTTCAGGGAGTTGAGATTTCAGCCTGAGAAGCAATGTTTTGATTAAAAAAAAAAGATAATAACTGAAATAACTTTTGAAGCTTTATCTGTGAAAAAGGGGGATGACCAGGAGACTAGAAATACATCACAGCAGGAGGTGACTTTTCTCTTATTTATCCAGGTTAAATAATCTGATAAATAATCTCAAATAAATACAAAGAACCACTCATCTTCTGCAATGAGGCACAGCAGCTTGTGAGACTTTCGTTCCATGAATGAAGGCGGAGCACCCCTTGAGATAATGACTGCAAAGGATATTAATGCACTTTTCATATTACACACACAGAGTTAACTGATTCTTTGCTTTAAACTTTATTTTGATTGTTTTACAACTGCAAGGATCTCCTTAAAGCATTGAAGGGTCCCTTGTTGTCTCTTGCTTCAGAGGGAAACATTTTTTAGGGAAAGAAGTTTTAGGCCAGGAGTGTGTGCTTATAAAAAAAGAACTCCAGTGAAGTTGCACAAGTTTTCTTATTTGTAGAGTTTATAGGTAAAAGGCTAATGGTTCCACATAGCCATGACTTTGGAGTCAGGCCCTGGAAATCATGCTGCTAGTGAGCTTCAGAAGAGGAGTTTCAGTTCTTGTTGTGCACGTTACCTTTAAATCTTATTTTCTCAATTTTTCTAATGACCACTTTTGGTAGAAACTGCCTTGCAGATTAAATAATCTCATAATCTGCACGAATCCAGGATTTTGTGCTTTAAGAAAGATAGCAGCTCTCTTGAGACCTCAAACAAAAATCCTTTGAAAATCCTCCTGCAGAATTGTTGATTAAAGGAATGCTCACTTTGAAGTTCATCATACTTTTAGCCTGTGTGAGAATAAGGATAAAATGGGATTTTAACATTCAATAACAAATTGTTATTTGAGAAAAGAGTCACTTGACAAAACTATTTCATATTCATCATTAGGAATTAAATTCCCTGAACAAAGAACATTTGTTTCATGGTGTAATAAATAGCTACTGCAAAATATGAGGATTTGACTTAATGGGAACTGCACTGTTAAAATTGCCTTCAAGGAAAGCTGTGCACATGGACATGCACTCAGAGTCTTCAATGACTCCTTTTCTCTCCTCAGTTTGACCTGTTGCAGAGTGATACTGGATAGTTTTCACCAATTTTCCCCCCATTATAGAACTCTGTATGCTCATGAAAAAAAACAAACATGACTTGAAAGAGAGAGATTTCCCTGCTCTGCCCAGCTGAGCACTCAGGGAGCTTGCATGGGAGTGAGAAACACTTCTCGTGGATATATTAAGTGCTACCATCTGTTTGGATTGTTTTGAAATGTCTTTTTGGGCCAAAGCCTGCCCTTACGAGGATACAGTTTAACATGAAAGTCTCAGCAGTTCCCTGAATGTGAATAAGGCAGCAAAACTGAAACCTTTCATGCCTCCCAATCATGCCCTTTCATTTAGCTGCAATGACTGAATCAGAGTAGCAGCTCCAAAAAATTGAGCTTGTGCTTGTCTTGATGACTCCTCACAAGTATTTGCACTGATTTCAAGGGTTTGTTCTCCACTGATTCTGGTGTTGTGTTGGGCAACATCAATGAGTCAAATAGAGTTTGTGGGCAAACACAAAAACAGTGCTTTTTTTTTTCTTTTAACTTTGTTGTACTGTTTTCTTTCTTTTCCTGAAGGCGGAAAAAAAAATTGGAAAAATATGGAAGAAAAACTTGTATGTAAACTGGATTTTGTTCCTTAGAATACTATATAAGGTGATATTTTTACTGCCATACTTCAGAATTTCTGTCTGAGCTAACGAATACATTTTGAATGAAGTTATTTTGTCAAAGTTTACAGCATTTGGCAATTATGATTCCTATCTGTTATAAGCCAAACTTTATTTTTAGTCCTTACTACTCTGTTAGTGAAGTTATAGTTAGCATAAACAAAGGAATAGCAAGTTCATTTTTCTCCTGAAACACCACTTTTTTTTTGTATCCCAAATAGTCATTACCTCTTCATATACTAAATTTTATACATTTTGATTTACATGTCAAAATCAGTGATGTTTTTTGAATATTGTCTTTTCCTTTTCTCCCCCACCTTTATAATATCCCAAGGGAAAAAAACCCCAAACCAATCCTAACAGTTAATGTGTAGCATATATTTGTAACTTTTTCCCAGATGCTGTTATTCTGAAATGAAGAATGTACTCTAATCACTTTCCTCTATACACCAAGTATTGTTTTCTTTTGTGATACATCTAAAGCTGATGTATACTTAACTACCTGTTTGGCTTTCCCTTATTTGTTTGTCCTTAGAAAAAGAGAAAAAATAGACCAAGGGAGGCAATCTCTAATTTTTGGCATTCCTGGAAGCGCTATTCATCCCTTGCAGGGCTCATGCAGCTGAAGCCACACGTGCTGGTTTCAGCTGGGGTAGAGTTAACTTTATTCCCCGTGGCTGTCAGAGGGCAGACTTTGGCAGTGAAGCCTCCTTTTTCACCAGTGTTTGGAGTAAAGCAGCATTTCATCACGGTGGTGTGTGTGTGTGAAGGAGCTTGGAGGAGTTTTTGAGCTGCCCTGGCACAGCTGTGTCTGAGCCCTCACTGTTCACCTTTTCCCCTTCTCCGAAGTGCACTGCACCGTTTCATTTTCATGCTTATTACTGAGGATGCAGTTTAACATACCCAAATATGATGGAGATTAACCAACAGTGCTTAAAGGAAGGAGGGAATGACTTCGAGAGGGGAGTGCATTCTGGCAGTGAATTAATTCTTTGGCATTGAATCTATTCTCGGATATTTTTTGGTGAAGAGTGAAAATAAAGATCTGCATCTTTGTTTACACTAGAATACTGTGTCCTGACTTGCCACTCTGACAGGCTGGGGACCTTTTGAAGTCTGAAATCATGGAAAGTTTATCACCAAAAAAAAGCTAAGATGCAGCAAAGTGAGCTGGCCAGGCTGGGATCAGCTCTGGAGCAGCAGGGCAGGATAGCTTCTGTTTTGGTGATAAGAGCCAAGGAGCAAAGTCAACCAAGTTACTTGGAGTGGAAGAGCAAATTCAAGCAGCTCTTCAGCTTTATAATGAAATGCTTCCCAGAATCCTCTTCTTTATACTGATGTGCAAATGTTGCATCCATGACAAAAGTTTGTAGGTAGCAGAGAGGCCAGAGGCAGAGAATGGGAAGGTGGATTTTGACTGCTCATTTCTGGTCAGCCTTCTTTGTCCAAGCAATATAAATACGCATATGCTTGGTCTTTGCAAAAATAAATACAGGGCTGTGTCTTATAATGCAGTTGGGAAACGGATCTGGTTCAGGATCTGGCAGTTTGCTATTAGACGTGGTTTCTTCCTTGAGTACTTGTAGACAAAGCTCCTGTACTGGCTGAGCTCCGAAATTTATGTTTTTTTCTTCTCCCAGCCATAATCTTAACCATAAATGGAACAGGACTTGCCTCCTGCTTTGAAAGATGCTGCCTCATGTGTCCTTTGAGACTTGCAAGTTGCTGCTCCAGCTTTCATTCACTCCCTGGTCCTGAAATAGTTTCTGGATCTGAGCCATCTCTTTTCAAGGTGATGATAGGGATGGGAGCTAGGACAGAGCTTGTGCATGGTGGGGATGGGAATTTGAGCCTGGGGTGTCTGTTTTAGTTGGCAGATTGCTGTCTTGGACCTGCCTGCGTGTCTGCTCAAGCCAAGGTTGTTGCTGTCCAAACTGCAGTGTGAGATGTGCACATCTTGACTGGCAGTGGGGCTGAGCTCCTTGGCACCCTCATGAAGTTTTATTCAGCCTGGGACGTTGGTGACTAAAATGTTCAACTGCTCCCAAATTACCATGATTTTTTCATAAGTATGAAATAAAACACTTCTGCTGAAATGAAACCTCACGGTGAGATCCCTACATTGTGCCTTGCTTGAAGGAAGATTCTTTTTTTCTTGGTGTGGGCGTGCTGCAAGGAATTAGGAGGGAAAGTCCCCACAGAGAAGTAAAACTTCAACAAGAGAAATTTTCCTTTCCTGGATCTGATCCTTAGGGGTAAATCTGTCACACCCTGCCTCTGAAGTCAGCAGGGTTTGTACAGATCCATTGCCTTGAATTTGAAATCAAAATATTGTTGCAAATAGTCCCAGGAAAGATTTTGCCTGACTCTTTTGGCCAATTACAGCATATTCTTTAGTGCTTCTCACCCTGCTGAGATTTGCTAAAGTCTGCAAAGGAAGCAGAAGAAATTACTTGCTTTTAAAACCTGGGCTTATGGACCTTCAGCAGGTTGAGAATTTGTTTTATACAACTCACTTCCCCTCCCAGGTGGGCTTTAATGAACTCCTTCAGCCTTAGAGCCAGCCCCACAGCTGAATTTCACTCAAGCTCCGTGTTTCTCCCTAGCTAATACACAATATAAGGACCAGTCCTGTGCACTCACCATCTCCTGGAGGGTGTTGAGCACTTCAAGTTGACTGGCAACCATCCCCAGGCCCTGGCCAATGTCATCCTGCTTGTAAGAAAAATACATCACGGGAGAAAGGCTCTGTTATGAAAACTGTTATTAGAGAAAACATGACTTGTTCTTAAATCTTGACCAGATTATGTAGGGTTTTGAATTTTCAGTAACAATACTTTTCTGGTGTTCCCCATCAGGAGGCAAGGACTGCTGTCAGCTCCACTGGCATTAATCCAGCTTTCAGCAGAAGAGAGATCCTGTATTGAGAAGGAGAACTGAATTTTTATCCTAGTGCTCTTGTTCCTCTACAGTTAAAACTAAAAAACAGGACAATTTGGGAGAACTCCAGGGTTTGGGTTTTGTGTATGAAGCAGAGAATTTGTTTTCTTCCAATTCTAACATAGCCTGTGATGCTTAAATATTTTGTTAAAATTTTTGGTACTGTGTTTAGTTGTTGAGCTCTCGCACGCTTTTTTTGAGGCTTGAGTTACCTGAACTCCCTAATTTAAAAAAAACAAAGCAAACCTTTAATTTCATTTTAACAGTGCACAAGTATATGAATATTTAAGCAATTAAGAATTTCATATTCTTCACTCTGTGGGCACTTCAGTACCAAAACTGAATTTACTGGTCACAGCGAGATTTACTGTTAGGGTTAAACCCTATTTTAAAGCCTGACCTCGTTACATAAATTACTGATTCCCCATAAGATGAGCATGTTAGCTGCTTGCTGAAAACCCTCTTTAGTTCCTCTGGGAGAGAGAGTGGAGCAGTACTGGACACCTTGGCCTGGGTTGGATCCTTGGATGGATCCTTGGTCAGTGCACGGCACCAACAGGAGCTGCATCCGCTCGGACTCGCTGCCAAACCCAGTTCCCACTCAGCCACCAAGGGCCACCATGGAGACATTTTGTCCTGGAACAGCTCATTTTAAATATTAGATTTCAGCCTTTGGAAGTTTACAGTTGCAGTTGCTTTAGAACATCTGCTTTTTCATAGGAGGGGAAAAAAACACTTCAGGGAAGTTAAAAAGCCTAGATGGTAGATTTGGCATTGCATGTCTGTTATAGTAGTAACCAGTTGATTAGCAAAGAAGGGTCCATCCATTATTATTTTAATATTATTTATTGAATTCTGTTGGATTTGAAAACATACCTAATAATAACATTGACTGTTTCAGCGTTTAACAGGAGTAAACATTGTTTTAACAATACCTACAAGTTATGTGCTTTGCAACAGTGTGTTGTGGCTTCATCTGTTAGGCATTTAGTATGCATTTATTTCTTCAGGAAAAAGAGAATTCTCTCTAGTAAGATGCAAAGGAACGGAGCTGCATCTAATGACCAGCTAACAAATAGGATCAAACATTTATGAAAGAAGTCGAAATTTAAAGGTGTATTCACATTTAGGCAGAACTCACTGGGGCTTGTCTTTTGCCACTTGGCTCCAAGCTCTCCTAACAACGTGACCTCCTTCAGTCATCACTCCCTGCTGCATGAGGGTGGTGCTGCTGGCTGGGCTGGGTGCCTGCTCTGACTGATGTTGGAGCACAGCTTTAATGAAGAAACAGAGAAACAAAAAACAGAAATAGAGAAGAAATAGAAATAGAAGAAATAGCCTTGATCTGCGGTACCAGGGGTGGTTGGGACTGGCAAATAATGCATTAAAATGAAGATATTTTATGTCAGGGCACAGCCTATTTTGGTAAGTAACAGCCTTTCCAAAGCAGACCCCTACCTTCCTCCCCTCCTGCAGGCACTGTGCTCACCAGGCTATGAAGGAAACCCTTCGGTTCCTCTTTGAGAAGCAGCATCTGCTGGAAGGGTTGCAAGGATCTTTTTTGGTAAACTCCACCTCATGAGTGTCAGGCACTGGCTGGCTTCAGCATCTGTTCATTTCAAAGGAATTTGAGGGCAGAGCTCAGTCTTCTGTTATCAACAGATAATGTGCCTTTAATGATACATTTATGATAAATATATAAATCTGATACTTATGAAAGGTTCTGTGCATCTAGTGCTTGGAGGAAGCTCTGCCTGGGAGATAGGCTTCTTGTTTTTTCTCACGAGACAGAGGCTCACAGTTGGCACACGTTGTTAAACCCAGATGAAATCACTAATGCTTTAAGAAAAGGGAAAAAATTAGGGAAGTGATTGTCCCTCTTTAGGGAAGTGACTGTCCCCCCGTACTCAACACTGGTGAAGCTGTACCACATCATATCTGGTGTCCAGTTCTTGGCCTTTCACTTCTAGAAAGACAGTGAGGGGCTGGAGCATGTCCAGAGAAGGGCAACAGAGAGACTGGAGCACAAGTCTGATGAGGAGCAGCTGGGGGGGCTCAGCCTGGGGGAACAGAGGCTTGGGGAGATCTTTTCACTCTCTACAACTCCCTGGCAAGACGGTGGAGCCAGGTGGACACTGACCTCTTCTCCCAGGTAACCAGCATCAGGACAAGAGGAAATGGCCTCAAGCTGCACTAAGGGAGGTTCAGGTCGGTTATCAGGAAGAGTTTCCTCACTGAAACTCTTGTCAAGCATTGGAAAAGACTGCCCAGGGAGGTGGTAGAGTCACCATCCCTGGAAGTGCTCCAGCAAGGACTTAGTGCCATGGTCTTGCTGGCAAGGTGATCAGTCAAAGATTGGACTTGATGACCTTGGATGTCTTTTCCAACCCTAGTGATGCTGTGATTCTTTGAAAAGACAAAAAGTTACTTCTAAACATTTAGGACAAGAGTTTAATTGCAGATTATTTTTGCTGAACTCTTTCCTTTGGGAACTTGAAACGACAAAATGTTTCATTCTGATGATTAAATAGGAGAGATTAGCCAGTGATTCCCAGCTCATGACAGAGAGCAATTTCTCTTGGTTTTAATCCAGCTATGATTGGTGGGATTCCCAGGGCAGTACTGGAGGAGGAATGCACCTGTGTGGAGCTGTTGCTAACCAAACCTGACAACACCTGGACCATCTGATTCCTCCTCTAGCAGTCACTGTGTGTGCCACGAAGGTGGGGATATGTGTCTGAGAACCCTTAACCCAGCTATGTGCTGCACACTGGCAGGTTTCTGCCCCAGCACGGCTGCTAAAAAGGGAATTGGCTCTTTCCATGGCAAAGCGTTAAACAAGGAGGAAATCTTTGGCCAGTAGGAAGAAGACATAGAGAGACTAATTGGGAGGTTATCCAGTTTTTTCCTGCCCACATATTTCCACAAGCTGAACACTGTTAACTAGACACCAAGGCCCCAAACAGTTAAGGCAGAGATGTTTGGAGTGTGGGTAACTGATACTGGCCTTGCAAGGCTGTTGCATACAAGGCTCCGTGTTTAAGTGCCTGAATTTGGATGTTGGTGCCTTGCTTCAGGCGTTTGGTTTGAAAATGCTGGTGTTGGGTATTTGCCAGGAGCAGAGATGGAATCTTTTGACTTTGTGGTTTAACTCCTAGGCAGCATTTCTTCTTCTCAGTACACTGTATCCTGTGCTTATTCCTATGGAGAACAAGCACGATACTTCCAGAGGGAAAATGATTTTTAGTGATGAATGAGTAAATGTGGAATTTGGGGTTCTTGCATGGGACTTTTTTTTTTGTTTGCTGTTGAAGGAGTGTTTTGTTTTCTCAATTCATCCCGTTCTTGGTTAATGCCCTTTGGAAGAGAGCTGCCTAGCACAGTTCCTTTTGCTGGATGTCTTTGGGGTTTCTGAGCCAGAGAGTAACTGCCCAGCCTGGTTTAGGATCTTCTTGTGCTGAAGAGAAGGAGGTTTTCCAGGGGAAGGTTACCCCCTTGCCATCCCAAAACAGACCATGCCACCCAGTCTTCTCTGTCTCTGAAGTGGCAAGGAACAGATAGGAAAAACTATACGGCAGGAAAGGGAAGGACTCCTCATGTCTTTGCCTCTCTTCTGATCTCCTTGGTTTTAGCATGATTTGGGGAGAAGAAGAAAGGAAATAAATTTGACTTCTGGAAAATGACTCCTGTGCCTGGGATAGGCAGTTTCCTGGCAGAGATGCTCCTGGAAAGTTATCTGTGAGAGCTCTGTGCATCTGGAGCATGTTCAGAGCAGACTTATCTTGAGAGAATTTTGCTGGAATGGAATGAGTGCCCAGAAAATATGCCTGGGCTGAGGGTTTTCTTCAGAGTTAGAAGTCCACCAAAAGGAAAAATTGGCCAAAAGGGAAAGGCAGGGCAGCAACAGTCTTGATACAGGCAATCCTTCCCCAATGCTATAAATTCTTACTTCAGAGAATATGGTTGTGAGAACCTCTCCATTAAATGGTTATTGCCTTTTTTTTTTTTTTCCCCTATACAGACAAATTGTTTTTCCCCCCTCACTTCATTCTGGGAGACGGCCGAACTGTTTTAACTGAAACTTTCCCAAGTAACTCAGCCCAAGACAGAGACATTGGCTAGGAAAATATAATACCAAGCATAGAGAGTTTGGCAATGTCTTTAGTAAATGAAAGCCGAATTTCTTAATGGAAAGTGTCGGGTACCCTTAACCATAAGTAGTAGTAAAATGCAGCCTGTAATTATGCAAATGTAGAGGGGACATCTTTGCCAACTGGACCCGTTTCCCAAACATTGCATTCACTTTTAAGAATCTGGAGTAGTTGCATGATATATAACAAGGTGGTTGTAAAATGGCATTTTGAACGTGACACGAGCTGCCACTTACAACAGTGAATAAAGTCTTTGTTAGAAAACAGCAGGTCAAATTCAGCTGCAGCAAGTCCTGGAGATCTGGGACTGTGTGGGGCTTCAGAAAGTGTGGCAAGAATTTTTCTACTGGTAGTAGAAACCAATGATCTTCTGACTATCCTAGTTTTTGTTAGCAGGGTAGGAGTTACAACTGGTGTGTTGTGAAAGGCAAACTTGATGAATGGAGATTAAAAGGGGTATTCACTGCTGCTGGGATTGGGATTTTTGCACTGTGTGCAATAAGCAGACTAGGAAATACTTTTTGTGTCTCTCCTACACAGACAATTTGATCTCTTGGGGGTTTTCTTCTCTTTTGAAGGAGTAGAAATTTGCCAGGGGTGAAAACAAGTAGTTCTAATGCAGATAGTGAGCTGGGAATGGTCATTCAAATGTCTTACCTATAAAATCACAATTAAGGAGCTGAGAAAAGCAGCAACTGTGTTCTTACATTCTCCACACCTTCTTGGGCTGTGGAATGGGGACTGTCAAGATCCATCTGGACATTTTCTCTCAACTCGTTTTTGGTGATTCCCTTGCTCCGTTCTGCTCCCTTCCCTTGGCACACTTGGATGCATTAGGTGTGGAAAAACTAATGCAGTTTAGGTTTGTTCTGTGCTCTTGGGATCCTCTTGCCTAGGGTTTGCAGAGCTGCTCAGAATAGATGCTCTGTAAACGCTCTGGGCCGTGTGTCACATGGCAGCCGGCCACGCACCGTGACACAGATGGCTCCTGCCAGTCTTTTTTTTAATTTATTTTTTTTCTGCAGAAGAAAGATGCCAGCATTAACTAATCCACAAAGCTCCCCCGTGCTGGGCATCCACCCAGTTAGAGCCTCCGTGGTGCCTTAAACGCTCTTGTTGATGTTGTTGCCTTGGCGCTCCGTTTCCTCCCGGTGCTAACTCCGAGCGCGGGCAGACGGCGCAGCGCCGGGCCATCAGCAGAGAGGGCAGGGGAAGTTTTATGGCTTTTGGAGCACTGCTTTGGCTCTGGGAAACAACCTGCCTCGGTGGAAGGGCTTCTCTCAGATCTGCTGCTCTTGTCGGTTTTTTTAGGATGCGATCCTTGCTTGTGAAACACAGAGCGCCTTTCTTAGTCGTTTTCAGTTGACTAGGCTATGCAGTGTTTTTTTCAGGGTAGGTAAATCTAGGATATGGCTTTATGGCTTCTATCTGGAAGAAAAGCCAGCCAAAATCCTTTGGGAATAAGTGTCTTGTGCGGGAGGATCCATGGACACAAGGCATTAGTACTCTGAGCTTGCTGATGGTGGGGAACAACCAGAGTCAATCACTTGGATTTCTAGGAGGGCAAGACAGAAATTACTGAGCAATTATGAGAGGTGGCAGATGACAAATGGAAATGCCTTTCTCTTAATTTTTCAGCAGATGATCTCATTTTACACCAGATCCTCAGCTGCTGTAGATCACACTACTCCCTTGAAGCCTGTGCTGATTTGCACCTGCTTCAGAGCTGGCAGTGGCATGCTCGATTTCAGAAAGAAAATAATTGTGGTTGTAGTGTAAAATCAGCTTAGTTTTGGATTAGGGAAGCTTTCAGCATTTCAGTTGCTCTGGAGGTTGCCTGTACCACATGTTTGTCAAGTTGCAGGCTGACACACACAAACTTCTTCCCCGTCTTTCAGGTGAATCTGAATGTCCATCTGCTTCAGTGGCTGTTTTGGAAAACTCTCAGACTTCTCCCTACACGTTTGTCTGCATTATTTATTTTGAAAGCAGGGGTTTTAAAAAGAATTCTTTACCAGACCCATTTAGCCCTATACCCTGCCTGTGAGTTTAACTCAGTCAAGTCTAATTCTGTGATATCAGACAGGAATATGAATATTGTGAGATCTGGTCTAATTAGGTTTCTGACAGCTTAAAATCTGTCAGAAGATAACATTTTTTGCCCATGTTAGCCCCTCAAAAATTAGTTTATTATCTAGTGCAGGAAAATAATATGGGCCCCTCTATTCTGTGATCTCGAGGTAATGATCTGTCTTCTCTCTGCTTTCTCTTTGCCTGTTATAAGCCACAAATATGTGTTTTTTGGTTTTTGTTTTTTTTTTAATATGCAGCTGAGAAGTCAGAGATGCTGCTGTTAAGACCACATCAGTTGTTCAGTTGTTCCTGGGGTGCAGGCATGTGCAAAGGCAGAATACAGTTGGCACATCAAGCTGAGGGTTCCTTAAAACATCCCTGTAAAGCAGCTGATTTACATTGGCCCAGGGAAAGGGGTGAACTGGAATCATGAGGAGGCTCTTAAACTGAACCACATCTCATTCAAGGCAGAGACAAATATCCATCCCATCAGATAGGAGAGTGGTGGTTCAACTCCTCCAGCTTTTTAAAGAAGGCAAAAACAATGCACTGCATATTTACCTGGAATCCCCTTAAGGACATCTGTCATGCTGGAGATTAAACTAAAAGTCTCTCCCCAGTTTAGTGTTCTGCCTTCAGGCGGTCTAAACCCAATAGATTTAGTTACTCTGCTCCAGATCCTGGATTACTAGCACAGGCAGTTTTTATTCTCAGCCTCATTTTCCAGAAGCAGAGAACCTTCACTTCTAAATCACTGGCTTTATGTGGGTTTTCTAGGCCACTTCCACTTACTTTTTGGAGCCTGGCCCTGTGCTGGATTTGTGGTTGGTGTTTTTTACATTACATTCTAGCAGCCACGCTTTCCTTGCTTCTAGCTCCATGTGGTGCATTAGGCAAGTTATTGAACTAATTTCCTTCCCTTCATTGTGACACATATCACAGGAGCTACGTTTCCATCCATCACCTTTTATCCAGAAGTTTGCATGGCCCTTAGGACTTGAACTCCAACTACCACCAAAAAAACCCCACAAAACCCAAAAAACTCAAACCCTACGCCCCACCAAGGGGAAAAAAAACCCAAAAGAAATCAAACAAAAACCAAAAACCCCCAAACCCCCCCAAAACTGACCAAAGAGCAGAGAGGAAAGCAATTATTTGAAAGTTACTATGTTGACTTGTAAAACCAAGTTTGCTTTCCTTATTCACTCTTGCTGTCCTGCTACCATTTGCTGTCTGCAGCAGAGATTAATTTTGCTCAGCCTGCTTGATTGTTTGCTCACTGTGTGGCCTGAATGTGGGAAGCTTGTCCACAGCATTTGAAAATACACTTTAATTTGTGGAAGGAGAGTGGACTCCTTTGAAGGAGGAAGCTGCAGAGGTTCAGAGGTTTCTGAAGGCAGATGTGTCTCCATTAGCATAATTGAATCCTTCTGCAGGATGAAATTTCCAGTTCCCAGTTTTCATCAGTTGATCACAAAAAAGCAAGAATTGGACAATAACTGTCACCAATGTCAAAATTCCCCCAGCTAGAGAGGGGTTTCATCAGGAGCCTGTTGGCAGGTTTTTCACAGAGAGCAAAGCATTTTCTCCTTTAAGTGACCATTTATAAGGACAGCTTTACTCATTAGATGTAAAGTTCAGTATTCTGCCAGCAACTTGCACATTTGTGAGCTGAATGTCCCATCTTGTGGCAACTCCTGCATTCTACAGTGTTCAACTTGCCCATAAATCCTCAAGGCAATCCCAGTAAGGGAGGCAAGTGTGAACCTCCCTTTCTCTCACTGTTTTTCCTTGGTACTTTTAAGATACTGCATATTTGCAAATCCAGTGCATTGCTTTGCAGTTTCTGTGCACGTTGCTAAGTCCACAAGTCTCAGATTAGACACGACAATCTCAGATCAGGCTTAGCCAGTTAATCATTTGATTTCAGTCATTAATAATGACAGATGAACATTCCTCATGACCTGTCCTCCAAGGTGTTTCCAAATGAGCAGCCCCTGGTCAGTGTAGCAGCTCTGCCACATACATTGTCACTCTTTCCCCTTGCTGTCTGGTTCAACCGTGAAACTTGAACCTCATCAGGCAAGCACAGAATTTGCTGGGGGACTTGAAACACCTTGTTAGCTGTACAAGGGCTTTCAAGGCTCTAAACAGATTTCTCCATTAAACTCGTAAATTTCTCCATAAATTCCATTTTATATATTTGAATCCTGGTCAGTACCAGCAACTGTGGCATCATCAAGGAATAAATTAGGACTGCTAGCAGGCTCTCCTTGCCGGTCCTTCCTCTTAAAGCTCTGATGAACTGGATTGCAGTAGGATAGGTGCTCATGTGCACATCTCCATGCAGCATGTCCAGAACCTCTCTCTTGCACTCTGGCCATATTTCAAGGGGGGTTGTTGCATTCTGTTGGTCCAGCAGTCCCCATGCATCTGAAGGGCTCCGTGCTCCAATCATTTTCCTGTACACTACTGCAGTGTGGATGACTGTACTGACCACAGCAGGTATGAATGGACCTCAAAATGGTTAAACTGTGCTGGGTTTGAGTTAAAATCACAACAGCAGGGAGGAGAGATCAAAATCTAAACAGAGACTGGGCAGAGCTAGAGAATAAAGCAGGGATTCATTGAAAGGCCTCCAGGATACACCTTGGGCAGGACAGGGCCTGTCAGGGCTACACCCAAGGTGGACTAAAAAATGGTCACAAAATGGACAAATGGTCACAAAGTCTCACATTTTTATAAGTTTTGGTCCATTTGCATATTGGGGTTTAATTGTCCAATTCCAGCTCCAGGTTGTGAGGTCCCATCCTTCTTGTTCCTCCCTTCAGCCCACCCTTGTTTGTGCTTTTGGGCTGAAAGTTGTCCTTGGTGTGCAGCAGGAAAAGGATTTGTTTTGTGTCCCTGCTCTGTGAAGAGCTGAGTGACCCTGAATATGAGCTCAGAGCTGCACCTCTGGGCAGCACAGAGCCTGAAATACATGAAAGCTGAAACTTAAGGTATCATCATCAGCAAAGCTGTGCATGATGACCCGTCCTGAACGAGCACCCAGTAGCCACCCAAAACCAGAGCATGAGAGCAGCCATGGGGAGTGCAGAGACCAGAGGAAAGGTTGTAGGGGTGAAAATGCTGTCCATGTGATTTGGGCTACTGCCTCCATGAAGGTTGTGATCACAGAACCATGTAGGGATGAGGACACACAGTCCTGCAAAAAGGATGAGCAGAACAGAATTGCCCTGGGTCTGTGGGCCATTTACCTGGGTGGTGGGTCCTTCTGTGCATGAGCTGTGGGTTGGACAGAAGGACAAACACAACCTACCTTTCACCTCTCAATTGTTTGTACATGGCACAGAAACAAAGTTTGGTGTGTTTAGCAAGAAGGAGACAGAAATATAAGGATAATGAGGGTGATGTCCCCCCTCACGGGTATCATCCCACGGAGCTTGTGGGCTGCTTAGGGGAAGAATAAGGTATCTTTGAAGTTATATATCAGGACAGCTGCACTCAGCCCCCTCATCCTTTCCAGTCTGTTTGTTTTTTGGTTCCACACTAGCTTTTTAATATTCAAATCCTCCTGTGGCAAGGCATTCCCCAGTTCAGCTAAGCCCTGTCACAGCACTGCAGCTCCAGATACCCCTGGCAGCTCTGGGGGATCTCTGGCTTTTTGGGAGGCTGTGTTTCTGTGGCACCCACATTTCCCAGGTGTGACCAAGGCAAATGCTCCAAGTCACAAGGACCTAGAATTGAGAAGAAAGGTAGGGTCTCAAATTTGTAACTGGAAGTGCTGAAGATGCTCAGCTAAGGGTTTCAAAACTAAAAAGCTGTGTCAAGAAGCCTTGATAACTAAAGAGGGATAATTCAGTGGTCCTGAATTGCGAGTAATGCAAACATGGTGCTACATCAGAAGTGAGTTGTGTAAATACCTTGTGGGGATGGGGGTGGCCCTCACCAAATCTGCTTGTATGAACTGTAGAATTTATTCTGTGTGACACAAAAAGACATGGGCAGTATTTTAAGGAGGGAAAGAAAAATTTCAGGGGTTG
Organism: Prinia subflava; assembly: GCF_021018805.1. Taxonomy (NCBI): domain Eukaryota; kingdom Metazoa; phylum Chordata; class Aves; order Passeriformes; family Cisticolidae; genus Prinia; species Prinia subflava. The sequence goes on along the minus strand of NC_086248.1, from coordinate 110,604,118 downwards.
GAGCCTGCATTTAAATTCAGCCTGCAGGAACAGTTTACATAACCAAAGCTGTGACTGTGCCATTAAGGTGGCCCCTCATGAGTTCATCCATTTCTAATTATAGAGCCACATTATTACACTCTGTGGAAATATCAGATACAGAATATGAACCCAAGAGCAGTCCTAGAGGTTTCCGTCTTCACAGTTGGCTATTTCCTTGCTCTGGAATTCTTAAGAGAATGAGTCAGATAAACAGAAAGGACCTGGCTCTGAATTAAACTCTGTAGCTCTCAAAGTTACGGTGCTTTCATTTCTCTCTTCCTTTCCAATTAGTCTGAGACTTTTTTTTTTTTTTTTTTAAGATTTAAATAAACCAAAGAAGCACCATTTTCATATTCCAGTAGGTGATTTCTAGGCCTCATTAGCAACAGCCAAGATGTGGAGAGCACACGTTTCATTGTGAGGAGTCTGGATCACTGCTCGGTGCAAATCTGCAGCGCTTCTGTGAGTCTGGGAGCGCTGCAGGTTTGCACCAGCTGGACGTGCAGACTTGCCTTCCCACCAGCACATATGCTAACCCTGGCAGAGGACTGAAGCCCAGATTGTGAACTGCTTCCTCACAAGGATGAACAGCTACCCGTGAGCAGTTCAATCGGCTGCGCTGGGCCTCCTTGGTGAAGAGCTCCTTACTGGGGAGAAGAGTGCAGGGTTCACAAAGCAGCCCTCAATTTTTATCCTGCTCAGTGCTGTGAATGATCATCATTTTGCAATGGATGATGAGATCTGAGACTGAAGCAATCGATACAAAAAAAGAGAAAGAAAAATTCCTTTTACCTCAATTCCATTACCTCCCTCTAAAGAGATGCTCCTTCAGCTGCAGAGCAGCACAAGCAGATACGTGGTTCTGTTCCACCAAGCCATCAAACATTATAAAAGTCAGTTATATAAACATTTGGAGCTGGTGACATTTGATTCCAGGGCTGTGTGGGCAGCCTCATTTACAGCAGAGTTTTCTAAACAGGCAATCCAGTTTTCCAGGTAATTAAAAATGTTTGCACAGGCTAGTAGATTTATCTTTTGAAACCATTTTAGCACTAGTGCTCTCCAGAGTGGTATCAGTTGACACAGTGCATAATCTAGAGGAGACTAATTGCTGCATGACTTCTAATTTTTCTGCAGTCATGTAAATGAGCTGGAGCCTGCACAGGTGGAGCCTATTAGAGTGAATGATTTTGCTCTCATGTTGTTATCTTCATTTGCTGTTGTCTTATCAACTCAGAGTAGGGAATCTGCTGTCATGAAAAGCAGGCTAGGGAACAATGTCTGACTGAAAAGTCTTGTTTCATTATTTTTTAATTCATGCAGTACTACCTGCCTAATGCAGTTTTCTGATTACCATGAGAGGCAGCCAGTAATGCAGTTTTATTCAAATAAGGGAAGCGGTGCTTTAATTTAAGCTAAGAAATCATCCACATTTCTTACCAGGCAACAAGGATTGTGATTCAATAATACATGAATTTAATAATGCATAATGGTAGACTTTGCAGGTACTAAATAGCAAGATCAGAATGAATTAGTATGCTATGTTGTTCTAGTGGAGTCCCTCTCCTCTGCGCATGTGCTCTTCCTCTGTCCCTGTTTTGCTTTTCCTTGAGCTCTTTCCCGAAGAGGTGGGATAAACAAATTGAGTTCTAGCTCCTGAAACCCTCATTACAGATCTCCTGAAACCCTTTTAGGCTGTGTAGGAAAGACTAAATAAGATACTGTGTACAACTGTCCCATGCAGAAACCCAGGTCTGCACCAAGCAAGTCAAGCAATGCAGTTTTCCATGAAGGAAGTCCTCAGGAGACCTGAGCAGCAGGGCATTGCTGTGGTTCCTCTTGGGTGATCATCTCAAGACAGAAATGCTTTTCTAGCTATGGGTTTGGTGCTTGTTCCAAGCCTAAATAAACTCACAGCTTTGTGCCATTGCTGTCTGTTAGCATGAGAAGGTGTTCTCTTTCCTTGGGCTGGGTTTCAGATAGCAATCACACTTTTATTGTGTGATGACTCTGTGTAACTCTACTCAAGTTAATTTAAATTGGTCTGCCTTGGGTATTAATGGTGCTACACGCAGGTTTCATGAGCCTTTTGAAGTCTCGAGATAATGGGGAGATGCAAGATGAGAGGAGAATCTGTATTTGCATCTTCTAACTCGTGTGGCTCAGTGAGGACATAATTCCCTCAGGGCCTCCCCCTCCATTCTTTACCACCTGAAGCTGGCAGGACTTTCTCCCTCTCGTGGTTAGGACTGACTGCTGAAGTGTGAGTCCATGTTCTTCACCTCCTTCCATCAGGTATGACCTCCAACAAGCTGTCTGTCCACACAGACCTCCTGAGCATCTTCTCTTTTCTGCTCCTTGAAAAAGGAGGCACAAGATCCTAGCAAAAAATACAAAGTGAGAGAATCACTGATTCTCCTGTTCTGTGGCCCTTGACTTCACGTGTCTTCCCCTTAGAGACATTGCCACCAGTTCCTCACCATCTCAGTGCCTCTACCTCACCCAGGTTGCCTCTTGGAAAGGTTTGGGATTGCATTATTTTGCATTTTTTTGACAGCCTTCTGCATTCCAAGCAGCTGGCTTTGCTGCTAGCTGTCTTTGTTTTAGGTGAGAGGGATGTTGTCACCACAGAGCTGGATGTGGTCACCTCATGAACACCCAGACCTGGGCTCATCTTGAGGGCCAGCAGTTCAAGGAAAGAGTTTTTTGTAAGAGCACATAAGCAAGTGTGGAGCAAGGAGGGGAAAAAAAGAGAGAACCGTGGTCCCCATTCTGCTCTCATCAAAAGGGTATGTAGATCTCAGTTAGTTTCCATTCTGCAGCCCTCAAAAATGTGTCCTCAGTGCAATCCCATTGGTTTAAATAGGCTTATTCCTGATTCACACTGTCCTCATATGTTTATAATAAAAATTCTTACCAGTGCCACTAATACCCTGCATATTATTCAAACTGAAAGAAGTTTTTCTGAACAAATTCAACTTTCATCATTTATGCTTTTTGTACAGTCCTTGTGTTTCGCTCATCACAAGCAATAAAAAACTTACTGATCAGTTTCACTTTTATTTACAATCCAATTAATTCCCTGGCACAATGACACCCTGTTTAGGTTCATGACATCGGAATAAATTGGTCTGAAGTTTTTTTTTTTTTAAGCAACCTAGTTCTATTACTATTTTTGACTTGTTTTTTTTTTTAAGTTGATCATCTCCTTTTATTGGCAGTTTAGGAAATAAAACATTTGTATTCCTTAATAGCATTCCTCCTAATTCTAAAATGCCTCTGGGAAAGCTCTGATTAACTGTACTACATTCAAATGTAGAATTATCTAATTACTGTTCCCATACCGAGAACTTCCAGAGGACAGGATTATGTTGTTTTTAGCTCCTTTGTGTTCGGAGGGTTCTGTATAACATCGGTGTGTACATGTTACATAGAGATGTGTGCAGGGCAGGGTGAACACATACAACAAACACATGGGTGAAGAGCTCCAAAAAGTGACGTTTTGTCCCTTTCCTTTCTAGGCTCTTTTGCTCAGCATTAGTTTTCTTTTCAGCAACAAATTTTGTTCATCTTCTGCGGACAGAAGCTCGCTTCAAGTCGTAAAATAGATTTCCTCTCACATTGTCCTGTTCAATAAACCTCTTGTTCCATTGTGGAATCTGTGGAAGCCTTCTCTGGGGACAAAGCTAGAATGTGGAATTCATTACGTATTGCCCAGCGCCCCATGTGAAGCACTCCTCCGGATTCCTCCGACACAAAAACGTGCTTTATACCATTGCAGGGGCTTTGGAGAATTTTGAAGTAAATCCAGCTCAGAGCTGGTATATCAATGACAAATCCTCTTAGCTCTGGTTACAGGAGATCAGGATGTTATTTCAGCATTCATATTTGGGAGCTGTTCCATTAACACCTACAACAGTAGATGCGGATATATATTTGGCTGCTGTTTAGGAGGATCTGTTTGATGACTTATCCTGACGACAGGGTTTCAAATTCTGCTCTTACTTGCAGCTATGTATCTCCACGGAGGTTGCTAGTTTAGTATTTCCAGCACACCATCATCTCTGCCAAGGCCGGGATACTCAGTTCAGAGGACACACTCACTGTCTTAAATCATGGATATCCTGTTAACATCCTCGTATCCCTAAAATATCCTTATTCAGAGGTGCAGCCTTTAGATGTGGATTTCTTGCAGGGACTGCTCCTGCTCATTAGCACCAGCCCAGGCAGTGCCATGTGGCCCTTCTCCTTCCCCAGGTAGCTCATGGCTTGGATCCCTGTCCTTGGATCCTGTCCTTGGATCCTGTAACTCGTGGCCTGCTTATGGTCAGGCCAGACAGTCCTTTTCCTAGGGCACAGTTCACAGGGCAAGAATTGAGGAGGGTTTCAGAGCCACCCTTCCTTCCTGTTCTGAACAAAGGGTGTCTTCCAAGTGAAGAGCTGCTCAGCTGCTGTTGGGATGTGTGTAGTGGAGGGGTAACTTGGGAACCACCAAGGAAATGAGCAGTACAAATGACATCAGGAGGGGCACATCTCGTGAGTGAAGGGACCCAGAGAGATGGTTTTCCCTGGGAAGCCCTGTTTAGAGGATTGTCAAAGCTGAATTTTGTCAGTGCTGAAAATGGTATTTCATATTTTCTCCCGGTGTGTATGGAATATGGGACAGCTTTCCAGGCATTTGAGTCACACCTCAGCAGTGAGTTTAAACAGATTTATACTCAACAACGTGCCGTTCTTTCCCACCACTGCTGTTCTCCATCAGCTCATCCAAAAGCTTTGAAGGGCACAGGAATTTCAGCTGATTTCAAAGCTGGCTCAGTGGTGGGGTGCAAGTTCTGCCAGCCCATTCCTTGCTTTGGGTCTGCTCTGAGCTTTTCAGAGGTCTGTGTCCTGGGTACAAAGATGGGAAATAGTTCTGTGTGGCCAAGCCTCTTGTGGTATGCAGTGATGGAAAGGTTTTTGCTAGGGTGATATTTGGCCCGGTAACAATATTACAGAGCAGAAGGGGTGGCAGGGAATTAATGTTGCTTGTGTGATTAGCCATTTATATACTTTAACCACTTCTTAAATAAGGGCATCCCTTTTTAAACACCCAAAATAATATGTAGTTTGATTGAAGCTGTTATTTTCCTGGTTTTCTTGAGAAAAATTTCCTGTGTTTTATATCAGAGCTTCCCTAATGAAGTGACCTTGTGTCTTTATTGTCAGCTCATCCTTCTTCTCTAGCCATGGCTCTTCTGATGCTTGATGTTTTGCATTTGCTTTCATTTTTCCCTTGATCTTGCAATTCCTGAAGGCAATGCATTCAAAGAAAATCCTCAGTTTTCCCTTAAAGAGCTAGGCCTTCTGTCTATGGAAAAGGCCGTGAAGATGTGGCCATTAGAGAGTATCACATCCATGAAGGCGTGAAAAATGAGTTTTGAAGTAGAGTATTTTCAGCATATCATTCATTCTCAGCTTATCCTATGATTTCTGGGTGACTGCCCTATGATTCTGAGCTGCAAGAGGCTGCAAGTTTGGTTTCTTGTGTGTGTGTGTGTGTGTTAGGGAGTGGACAGTGAAACTTCAAGTACTGATCATTGTGAATGGGGTTAAGCAGAAACGGTTTGAAGTTTTCTGGTTTTGTATTCTAAAGGAGCCTAATCAGTGTCATTAAAATGCAAAGGGTTGTTTCACTGAGCTTTGAAAGTGGGAGTTGTCATGAATTGTGTTTATTACTGTAGGGCATTTGAGGTCAACACAAACCTTTGCTGCATGAACATGGAGCCGTCGGTGTCTCCTGTCTCCAGAGATATTCCAGTGGAAACAGGGGAGGGAGCACAGTCAGGATGGGTGGGAGATGCCCTCAGGAGCAGCGTGAGGCCCTTTCAATTCCCCAGCGTGGGGGAATGAGCTGGATTTCGTGAAAAGAGATCAGTTTGTCTTCAAGGGAAAAGGTGACAGAGGGGAGGGCAGAAGGAAGGAAGGCATGAGGTGGAGGTGAAGATGCTGCCAAACAGCTTTGGAGGGGGAAGGAGTATTTGGAGGCTGTTTCTGTGTGTCCAGAAGCCTCTCTCTTGGGAGTGCCTACAGCTGGCTCTGTGAGGTTCCTCCTCTGTCATCAGCCTTCTGGAGGAGAGGGCTCCCATCTGCATCTTGTGGGGCTTGGAAAGCAGCAGCTGTCTCTGGGACTTTTCTGAACCTGTGGCTGTTTGTCTGGGTTTTGGTATTCACTTTCCTAATGTGTATTTCCTCTGCTCCTGGTAACTCTTCCCCTTCCTTTCGTTAGTGTCTCAGCAGTGAAATGATGTGATCAGGATCTGCTCCTGTCTCAGGGGTTCCATGGGTACACCTGGAGTGCTCTGGAACAACTTCAAGGATAAAGCAGTCTGGAAGAAGGATGAAACAAAGCATAATAAAATCCATGTTAGCAATCTTTTTAAAAGACAAAGTTGTACGAGGTTTGAGTGACAAGATTCCTTCTTTCAGCACAAGTCTCCATTTCATAATTTGTTCTCCAGATGGCTGTGATTATTCTCAATCTGGAAAAATATATATATTAATGAAGATTTTGGGTTTTTAAATTGCATGTGATATGAATTCTCTTTGAATTGAAACTATCAATTTTTTTTTTTTCATTTTGTTCAACAATAAATTCAGTAGAGAATTGTAGATCCTTCCTACCAGAGAGGATTGATGTCATAATCTCACCTCGTTAGCTGCACCATTTGGAAATGCAGGGCAACTTTTTTGCTTTAAATCTCCAGGTAGAAAAGAGAAGGACTTGCTCAAGTTGGCCAGAGCACAAACTCCATGCTGGGAGAGTTAGACAGTCCTCCTCCATGACAAGAGGAAGAACAAGAGGAAGAACAAGCTCATTTGTACTGTGTGGAAGTAGTAGCAGGAAAGTGAAAACCTTGAATACTGGTGCTTGAGTCATAAGCTGGACAAGCAGAGACTCCTCTCCTGGTATCAAGGGAGAGGAAGCCACAGGAAGGAGGCTGGCCTGTTTTGGTAGGAAGAGACAAAAAAAAAGAACAAGAATGTTTACTCTAAGTCTAGAATTCCTTTTCTCTTCTAGTAAAGTAGACTACCTCTTTTTTTTTTCTTTTTTCTTTTCTTTTCTTTTTTTCTTTTCTTTTTTTCTTTTCTTTTTTTCTTTTCTTTTTTTCTTTTCTTTTTTTCTTTTCTTTTTTCATGTGGCTGGGACTTGCTTGATTTTGGTGCCTCCTAGCTCTGTCTTGTTGGAAGACAAGAAGGTGAGAGAAAAAGAATTGCTCATCTCTCTTGTTCTTCCTCTCAGAAGAAGAGGAAAAACAAGAGAGAGCAGAATGCAGAAGCATCTAAGGGAGAGATGCAGAAGCATCTGCTCTAACAAGCCATCCAGAGGGTCCTTCTTTTCAATCTGGCAGGTCACAAGGCTTGTCCATGACAAGGCAGGCCCAGTGTCCTGTTCTAGCTGCTGTAAATCTGTATTTTCTGTCAAATTTGTCATGGCTTGCATGCCCCATGCTCTTCAGCCAGCACCCTCTATGCAAGATGAACTTTTTTTAGTGAGAGAATTCTGTATCATAGCACATCACTCTTTTATCTAGGAGAAACAAATCTTTGGTTTTTTGGTACATTTTGTCATTTCAGGTGGAAAGAAAGAGAAAATCATGTTAAGCACATGTTCTTTCCATAAGTGATAATGATGGTGGATTTTACCCTGTCATTTAAAAACTTCTCCTCTCTCAAGACACCTCCTTCCTGATTAGACTGGATGTCAGAACACCACATTTACAGTTTGTTAGGGCAGTGCTACCCCCCAGACAGCTCCAGGAGTTGTGCCTAAGGGACTCAGAGGTAAAGGTGCTTTCTGGCTTTTGCAAGAAGGAATCCAGCCAGTCCTGCAGGCCAGCCAGTCATCGGGAGGGGAATGACTGTGCAGGTCCAGGAGATAAAAAATTAGCTCCACAACACGGAAACACATGGCTGCTCTTGCAATGGCAATGGATCTGCCTGGAAATGTAACAACTCGTAAGACATGTAGCCGAAATTGTATTGTTCAAGAGTGGAACAAATTAATTAGGCTAAATGGAGACTTTGGCTGTCATGACTCCAGTGAGAAAATTCACAGGCTGCCTTTTTCCAAGAGCTTTCTGCCTTCTGCCTATGTGGACTGGGGGTTTGTGTGCCTTTTTTTTTTTTTTTCCCTCTGCCTCTTCATTCAAGTGTCTGTCCCCAGCCCCAAGAGTTAAGGGACTCCTGCTTCTTCCCTGGATAAAGGACTAGCACCCAAGCAGGGAGGAGAAGCTGGAGTCGAGGATGTGCCTTTCCAGCCTCTGTGATTACTCACAGAGTCACAGCTTCTCCTCCCCGTTGAACTTAATCCCTCCTTTGAGGCCTTTTCAAGCTGTTCCTGCTGTGCTGCTCTCTATTCCATCCCTGCAGGGAGAGGGATGCCATGAACAACCTGCAACTAGCGTGGTTCCAGAGGGGGGAGAGACCCTCTTAGTTGCTTTCAGGAGCAGAGCTGAGTTTCACTGCTGTGCTGACTGTGATTCTGATGATTTCCTTATGTTAAATTGCCAGGTGGCTGGAGGAATTTTGGCTGTGCTGCTTTTTATTTTTTCTGTTGTTATTATTATTATTATTTCAGGTTTCTGACTCTTTTGCAAACAGGAACTTATCAAGGGAAGATGAAGGATGTGAAGAAGTAGCACCATTGAGATTAAAGGGACCAAATTTTACCAGCAATCACAGCAAATATCTGACTTGCTTAAGTGAAGCCAATTACTGTATTATTGCCTCCTTTTGCACTATGCACAGTAGGGATGTCACTGGATAATGGTTTGCATGTAGAGTTAATCACTTTGATGCATTTCTGACTGATCCCAGCAAATTATGTTTTGGTTCCACTATATTAAACACAAGAGCAGGGGATTATCATTAATAAATCTAAGGCACAGCATGCATAAATCTTGAATAAATCAAATATCAATTACATAGGCAGTATCTGCTGACATCTGCTTTCATCAAATAATATATTTGAAATAGATTTTATTCCACTTTGTTGGAGTCAAAGGAATGTTAGACTGGTGTGCAAAGACCCTTGCTCTGAAGAGTTGGGTTATGTAGGAGTGCTATTGCTTGCTGAGCAACATAAAACAGTTCCTTTTTTTTTTTTTATTGCCTTTCATTTTTAGACATAAATAGCACATTGGTTCCAAAGGGTAGTTCACACAGCAAAGGAATGGCTTGTATCTTTTGGGAAAAGCTCTTCTGCTTGCTCTCTTTTCAAGTGTTTTGTGAGGGTTGGTTCTGACGGGGCCGCCGTGCGCTCGCAACCTTTTCATGTCCCAGCTGGCTGGGTGGGCTGAGCCTGGCCCGGGATTTCCCTGGGGGTTGTGACAGGTGGAAAGAAAGTTGGCTAATGCCCGGTTTCAAGGGAATTACAGAAAGGCAGGATTAGAGGTGGGCAGAGCTCGGTAGCTGTGGGTGTTGGAAGGCCCGTGGGCAGGGTGAGTGTTTATCTCTGAGCACATCTCCTCCCTGCCAGGGCAGGTGGGTGTTTCTCTGGCGTGTGGGAACATGCGAGTCCTCCTCAGCTCTCCATCCTCTTCCTGCTGTAGAAGTGACTCCCTGCATTGTGTGCCCTCCCTGCCTCCCTGCCCTGGGTCTGGAGGCACATGGGACAATGTTCCTGTTCCTGCACTGCCCCAGGGCGAGGAGGGGCTCCTCCTGCTCCCTCCCATGGCCCAGCCACTCCTCCAACAGGGCATGGAGCGAGTGAGCAAAATGGTGTTGGCAAAGCAGTGCAGTGTCTGGAAGCATTTTGCCTTCCCCTTTGCTCTCCTTTTCTTATTGACCACCTCTTCACCTCGTTTCCAGATTAATGGAGGCTGATGTGGTGACCAGCGACAGGGCCCGAGGGAATGGCATAAAGTTGGGTCAGGGGAGATTTAGGTTGGACATCAGGAAAAGGTCCTTCACCCAGAAGGTGGCTGGGCACTGGAACGGGCTCCTCCACAGCCCCAAGCCTGGCAGAGCTCAAGAAGTGTTTGGACAATGCTCTCAGGCACAGGGTGTCACTTTGGGGTGTCCTGTGCAGGGCCAGGGGCTGATGGTCCTGGTGGGTCTCTTCCAACTCAGCATTTTCTGTGACTGTGAGCACCCCAGGTGAGCACACTCTCCTCTTGAAGAACAAAAACAAAGATAAAACAAGTGTGCTCTGAGCTCTTCCATTTCCAGCTCTTCTCAGCCTGCTGAAGTCCCATGTTGGCCTCAGTTCCACGGAGGCACTTCAGACATTGGGAATGCTGCTTAACGAGGCCAGTGGATCCACAAGTTCATTTCATGGGCTCTCTAGACAGAAAAAGTTCATCTGAAGACCCTGGGGACATGCCAGGATCTTCTCCAGGGTTTTCTGTAATACAATTAAACTCACACGCAGATGTTTTCAAATATGTGCATAAACCATATCAAGTTTGAGTACATGTAGGTGGATTTAGTTTTCTAATGTTGGTTCACCATTTGTACAGTGTGCTTCTTTGTGAACAAAATTATTTCTTTTCTGTCTGGACATCTGTTGAGTGTGTTAATTCTGAGCAAATGTGCAGATATCAAAACTATATTATGTGATCACCAAGCCAGAAAGAAAGTTATAGTTTTTCTCAGGTTTTTTTTGTTTTTTCTTTTGAAAGATCTGTCAGCCCCCAAATTAGTAATTTCAACAACTATAACATTCCTTTAACTTATGCATTAACAGAAGTGAAAAAATTGCTATCCTATGGATTTGTGTATTTAAATACAGCCTGCTTTCTCCTGAGCAAAATCCTGAAAGGCACTGGGAGCCTTGTCCAATTTGCAGCCAGTGCAAATCTTTACCCTGATTCCTGTGGTAACACCAGCAGGTCTGTGGACAGCACAGCACTTAGAGTGTGGAAAGTTAAAGTGTGTGTGAAGAATTTATAGGAGTACAGTCCCTGGGGAAGTGTTTTGCAAATATCTGATGCTTGATATAATCGACTGCATTCCAAATGCAAAAAAAAACTCAAAAAACAAAACCCAACCAACCAACCAAAAAAACCCCAAACCCACCTCTTTGGAAGTGTTTTTTCTGAGCCCCAGGTATGTCCTCTGGCAGAGATGTTCCAGCTGTATCCAGAGAGGGAGGGACTCCACTGCAATTGGAAAAATAAATACAATAAAATAAAAAGCAACATACCTGCTGCTTTGTTTTGTTGGTGGGAATATTTAAGATGTTAGGCAAGCACATTTCAGGCTCGTGTTCGAGTCTGATTCCTTTCTTAAAAGAGAACAAATCACAATATAAAGCGTTAAATTCTCTTCCCATCAGCCTGGTATGATTCCTGTTCCCTTCTGTGGATATTATATCTGTGCAGTAGGTTCTTGTTCTCCCTTTTAATTTAACAAGTCTTGTTACTGCTGTCAGGTATAATGATCTGAAATTGGGGGTGACAGTGTGGATCTGCAGTGGTGCAACCTTGTCTTATCCATGCCCTATTGCAGAAGGAGCTGCAGTTTGCTTGAAAATAGGTAAAGTTCAGCTTTTCCTGTCACTTCTTTTACATTTTTGTTCTGTGCTTTTTAAAAAAAAAAAAAAAATTATTTTTACAGCTTTAAAGAAAATTCAGAGTAGGAACTGGTTTTTAAGGCAAAGATCTTCCGTCTGAGGAAGGGATCCAGAATATTGGAAGAGACATTGCTCTGACTCTGTAGGAAAACTGGGACTGGCCCATGCCACTGCACAAGAGGATCTGTAGAGTTTAGATGTCTGTGGGTTTTTTTTCTCTCACAGATGTTTAAATGTCCTTGATTTGATATGGGTGTTGTTGTGTGGCACCTTGTGTCTGCTGCATGTACTCATGCATACACGTGCTGGGAAAAGCAAAACCTGAGAGCAGGGAGGGATTTCCCAGCAAAATTTGCAGCCAAGTGACATTTCTAAGTGCAAGGAGAATAGCAATTTAAATTTGATTTTTTTTTTTTCCTTTTTCTCTCAGGGAGGCATGTGCAGCACGAATTTGATCTCCCTGTATGACAACCACCTTGCCCACAGGTCAGGAAGGTGGCTTTCCACTTACATTTCATACAGTCTCATTCTTTAATTTGCTGTCTTGCTGGAATTTCACCACCAGCCACAGGCTAAGAGGAGATGCTGAGTGGGGTGTTCCATCCAGCCTGTGCTGATCCCAGCCTTCCTGACCCCATACCAGCCCACGGGGTCTTGTCCTCCCTTTTGACACAACCTCTGGGCCCACCACCACGGTTCTCAGGGATATGGCAAAAGTCATTAAAAAAGCCCCCTGCTTGGCACGTGAAGCAGCTCAGTTTGAGGAGAAACCTTTCCTAAAACGAGCTGGTCCATGAGATTGTGTGCATTTGAGTAGAAAGGAAAAGAAATACACAGGGATTATGCAAGATAGTGGGAGATTAAAAATACTGCCGTTTTCCTGACCTTGGTTCTTTTTCTGTGAGTTTAATTGGTATCTAGCAATTACTTTAAGTGGCTAGCAACTATAATGCGAGTATTTACAGTCGTTAGCAACTCCTCATGTTGGAAAATAAGCCTATTGAGTATTAAATTAAGTCAGACTGCTTAATTAATACCATCTCATGGTTGTCCTGAAGAAATTTCCCTACTTGCAGGTCTACATGAATGGCAGAGTACACACTCATAAGCTGATCTGTGGGCTTTGAACCAAGCTGGCATGACGTGCTGCTGAAAGCAGTGAGATTTCTGTAGTGCAGGCAGTTTGCAAGGCCTTACTTCTGCAAGGATGGATGTGGCAGGCTTCCCAGATCTTTTATATTTATTTATTTATATGCACAGACACATATATAATCTGCCTTTTAGTTAATTAGCTAATGTTTGTAAAGTGCTTTGAGGATTAAGTGCCATGTAAGTGCTAATTATTATTGTTATTATCTCTCAGTGTGTCTTAGTAGACAAGGTCAACCAAGAAGACTCCAAAGAACATTTCTGCTAATGAAGGCTGGATAGACTGTTTGCTCTTCATTTTTCCTCCCTGCCCCCTTCCCTGTGATGGAAGATGGTGTCAGACAGGGGGAAGGACCTCCTTAATGATGCAGTTTGGGGGAATGCTTGGCCAAATTGTCTGGGGAGCCCAGCACGTGTCTGCTGCTGGGCATCCTTGGGAGCAGGACAGAAAAGCCTGTGTCGAGCAGGACTGATGTGTGGCTAGTCCTGCCTGAAAGGACCATGGCAAAAGACCGTGGTGGTGCTTACTGGAAGTCCCTCCAAGGCATGGGATATGGTGGCTGCCTTCTACAATCTGTCAGTCTGGTGCTGCCCTGGGTCCGTGCAAGTCAAGATGTGCACAAGCTGAACATGCAAGGCGTGGGAAGGGTTGTAAAGCACTGGAACGCACTGCTCAGGGAAGGGGTGCTTAAAAAACGTGTGAGTGTGGAGTCTGGCACGGTTTAATGGTCAACATGGTGATGGTGCTGGGTTGATGGTTGGACTTGATGATCATAAAGGTCTTTTCTGACCTGAACGACTCTATGGTTCTAAAATGAGCTGATGTTTCTGGTCCAGCAGGAAAACTCCCCTCAGAGGTGTTGAGGTTTTGCTTGCAGTCCTTTTAAAAACCCCCACGTGGTGAGGGTGCACTGTTTCATTGCCCAGCACCCCTCTGTGCAGTGTTATCCCTCCCAGAGCAAGGCAGGCAGAATTTCTGCCCATGCACCACCAGGTCTCGCAGCCCACGCAGGAACGCAAGTTTTGCATTTGACAGAGATTAATAATGTGCTTAGCACTGCTTTGCTTTGTTTGTGAGGGGACAGTGAGGGGCCAGGTACCAGCAAAGAAGTCCTTTGCTGCCTGGCACTGATGGTTCCTCTGTGCCTTTACCTTTCACCAAGGGGAGCTTTCCCCTTTTCACTTCTCTCTGGCTTGATACCATGTGAGTGAGTGTTAGGTGCAATAAGAGTGATGCAGTGTGTATGCAGAGTGCCTTTCAGTCTTCTTTATGATGTGCAGGCATTAAATAGCCCTCATAAAATCTTTTCAAGCAGAATGGATGTTTTTATTTAATACACACACATCAATATGTTTAGAGAGGCCTATGTGTATGCATCTGAAGTAACAAACTAACACAATGACAGGTTAAAGAGAAGCCTCAGAAACCCCACCAGGCATCAGGCTCCATAACTTTTGGTGAGATGTTTTCCATGAGAACAGCATTTCTTTATTTCTAGGCATCTGACTAAGATTTAATTGCTCTTAAACGTTTATTTCTGCGCTTGCACGAAGGAAGGTCCATGGTAACGTGGGTGTATGGTGTTGTCATTTGATGTGGTATTTGGTTAAGTGTGTCTTTAATTGCTGGCAGGTAGTAACTGGTTCTCAAAACTTCTGTTGGCTGAGATTGAACTATTACTCCTTCTTTCCCAAAAGAAGAAGTATCCGATTTTGGCCTTATGGCATCCTTTTATTTATTTTTGTTGAATTTTTTAAAAAAATATGGGTGGGGAAAAAAGAGATTTTAATTAAAGCTCTAGATGTAGTAAATATAAAGTATTGCTTTCAATTTAATATGAGTTTCTTTTTTTTTCACTGCAGAATTTTTTTATAATTTCCATTTTAGCTTTGAAGTCTCCTAAAATGACCTTAAATAAGTAGGATTAATGCTTTTTGTGGGGAGAGAACAAACACAATTGAGAGAGTCTGGAGTTGCCATGTTCTTGCAGCTGAAGTTCAAGCCTTCTCTCAGGAGAAAGCAAATGCATGTGAAAGGGGAAAGAAAAGATGAGGGAGTAGTCAGCACCTGAGACAGAAGTTGATTTTTTTTTTTTATTTTTGCTTACTGGCTGCTACAGACTCTGCCCTGAGACCTGACAAACTCAGGTCTGCTGGGTAATTAATTAGAGGCATTGTGTCTTAGCCTGCTTTTTGCTTGTGGTCACAGAAGCCTCGCAAAAGACGGAGTCACGCCTGGCAGAGTGAAATCTTTCTTTATCCAAAGGACAGCAGAAGTCAGGTCAGAGAGGAGCAGAAGTAGAGTGAGAAGGAAAAGGCAAGAAGGAGCCACCAGCATGCAAGGCTGGTGTGGGGGGTGTTATAGGACTTTTCCCCCCTCTAACCTGCACCCTGATCCTGAAAGGGATGTATGTCAGTAAACTTCTCCCAAATCAGCCACATTCCCTTTAATTAGGGACTTAATTTAATTTAATTAGTCAAAGAAATTTCTGTTTAGTTATAACTTGTATTGCTTATGTGTTGTGTATAACACGCGTGTATGGGAATGTATAAAAAAGTTAAATATATATGTGTGTGTTATGCTTATAGCATCATAGCATTTTACCATATAATTATGAGTTATTACCTAATTTTATTATAGTAATTATTGAAAAAATAATATATCATTATGCTGTAATATGATTGTGTTATTTTATATAGGTGTATGTAGGAGCTCAGGAGATATATTGTGTGGCTGAGAGAAGGTTGGACATAAATCTGAGTAAAGCTCAGTTGCTGAATTGAAGTCAATGAAGCCACCAAAGTGCAAAATTAGCTTTTTCTTTTCTTTTTCTATTACTGTGCGTGTATTTTCAGGGGAAATAATTTGCTTTCAAAATTCTTCTGGTAAATACACTCACATTAGTTATCAGCACCATCCATTACCAAAGAAAAATTTCCTGTATCAGAAGGGTTACGGTGAAAACAAAAGCACCGAGAAAGGTGGTGAATATATGGAATTACATTGTTATGAGAGACAGTAAATAGACTGTATGAGATACTGATTAGCCCATAAAAGTGAAGCTTGGGTGAACCTGATAATGGTCTGGATGGTGGGAAGCAAGCTCCGAAGCAATGACTTTTTACTGCTGTTTGTACTGCTGGAACTGGAGGGCACTCCCTGAAATAATTAGGCAGCAAGTTGAAATCAGTGAAAAGGAAGTTTTCCTCCCCCCCCTTGCTTCCCCAACACCCTCAGTGCTCACTTGTAGTGTGAAACTCCTTGTCACAGGATGTTGTAGGAGCCAACGGTATAAATGGGTTCAAGAAGGGATTAGACAAATTCATGGAGGAGAAGTCTACTGGGAGCTATTAAACATGATGGTCCAGATGCAACCTCTGGCTCAGGAAGTCCCCAAACTGCTGATTGCTGGAATCTGAGGGGTTATACCAGAGGGGGGATCACTGTAATTGCCATGCTGCTTATATTTGCTTCTGCAGAACCCTGCGCTCCCCGCTGGGGAAAACGAGTACTGGGTTGGATGGGCCATCAGTGACTCAGAATGGCTCATCTATTTTTATGCTCTTAATTGTTGTAAAATGAATAGGCAAGCTACCTCGTTTTTCTCCTCTCTACAAGCTGAAATTCACTGGTGCCAAGAAATTCAGATTTCCAACGGCTTGGGCCACTTAGGACAGGCTCCTCAGAGCCAAAAATGATGCAGCACAGCACATTAAGTATAACATATTCCATACTGGCCTCTGTGACTGCCCGGGGCCAAGTGAGGCAGGCAGTCCAGATCAATGGCTGGAACCACATCTTCCCTCTGGGTGCAAATGCCTATTTGCTATTGGGAGTAAAGATACTCGAGCAAAGTCGGCTCCAAACTTGGGGATGGAAATTGAGGAAGAAAAAAAGTGTGCTGTTTGCTGTACCTCCTTCTCTGGAGCAGGTAGGAAGGGATTAAGTGGCAAAGTTGGTGGATGGAGGAAAGTTTACTGCCTGTATTTTCAGTACCAGTGGTTACTGTACTAAAAGCTGAGCAGAGAAGCTTGGCATTGGTGGGTTTTGTGCAGTATTGGCATTGTTTTATCTGTAGTGGTGGAGGGGTGAAGGTGACCCCCTGCTCCAGACTGGTGCAAAGGCTGATCTCACTCAGCCTGCCCTTGTAAAAAGGCTCACACACTAAGGGGTGAGTTTAAACCTCCTCATTTGCCTACGTTAAATTGCCCTGTGAAACAGGAGCATGTTGGCCCAAGCGGATTTGGGTAGATCCTTAGCCAAGTTGAAATTCACGTTGAGG
Source organism: Prinia subflava (assembly GCF_021018805.1). Classification (NCBI taxonomy): domain Eukaryota; kingdom Metazoa; phylum Chordata; class Aves; order Passeriformes; family Cisticolidae; genus Prinia; species Prinia subflava. The sequence continues at coordinate 110,587,108 of NC_086248.1, read as the reverse complement.
AGCTAAGAAAGGGCCTGAGGCTTGGCAGGTTGTCTGTGGGGCAGCACCCTCCAGGGTTAAAAGCCTGCAGGGGCTTGTGTGGTCAGGCTGAGTTATGGTGCAGACTTCAGCGATTGCCCCAGGAAAGAGCTGAAGCCCAGGGGCCTGAACACAAACCAGCTGAAGTTGGCAGCAGCCTGGAGGCTAAGGTCTGCTTTCCAACCTGTCCAGTGCGTGTGTGTTTACCCAAGGCCACGCTCCCTCCCCCTTCCTACCCCCCGGCATCTTCTTCCCCTAATTTTTCATAAATGTTGCCACTGGGGATTCGTATATGAGAAAAAAACGAGGTGAAAGAAGCGAAAGGAGGAGGAGGAGGAGAAGGAGAGCTGTGCCTCTTCTGCAAATGCAATAATTCAGATGGGGGAACGCGCCGCTGAAGTTTCTGCCTTGACGTGCGCATGTGAAACGTGGCCAAGTTATGGTTTCTGTGGGAATTGTACGTTTGAATTTTCTGCCTTTTGTGTGGTTAAATTCTCAACCACAACATTGCATTAAATAGTCAGGCTTCTTTCTTTTTTTTTTTTTTTTCAAATATTATTTGTTGTACCCATAAAGCTTAATGTTTTGCTGCTTCCCGAAGGCGGGAGGGTATTTGTGTGTTTTTCTGCCGGGGCGATGACACGGCGGTTTGCTTTAGATCGGAGTGCGGGGGATACACTCGGATTTCTGCCAAGGCAAAAGGAGGGGGGAAGTGTTGGGAGCTCTCTCCAGCGAGAAGGGATGGCTCAGCAACAGGGGTGCACTGCCAGACCATCAGCAATTAGCCCGGGGGACAGGAACAGGCCTTGGGATTTCCTGTTGTGATACCGAGTTTTATCCCTCAGTAAGCAGTTCCAAATTTGCTCCAGCTGGTAGAGCCCACCAGTTGTGTCTGCTCTTCCCTGCACCTTCTCCCCTCGAGATAGTTGCTCTGCAACCTCTGGGAACTGATGTGAGTGACCTTAGCAGGAAAACTGCACTGGCTGCCCAGTAAAAACCAGCTTTACCACCAGCATTATTGCAGCTGGGGCTGAGACTCTCCACACAAACCGAGCAGTGGTGAGAGGCTTTGGTTTCCTGTCAGCCTTTATGGGAGCCTGTAGAAGGTCAGGAGAAGCATGGGGGATGCTGGCACCACATCCATTCTGTATGTTTGAGGCTGCTGGACGTTTTAATGCCGGTGCAGATGAGGGCTGTGGTCCATTGAAATGTCAATTAGAAGAGTTTCACAAGAAGTGCTTATGTGCTGTGCCAGCACTAGGCTGAAAGGTGAAGGCTTAAACTTGACTAATGTATTTTCTTTTAATCAGTGACCAGCAAAAGAAAATGGATGTTTACAGGTCCTGTGAAGCACATTAGCCTGGGCTGGGTTCATTATTGCAGCCCTGAGCAGCCTTGGGGAATCACAGGCACCTGAAATTGTCTCCTGCACTGAGGGACGTGCGATAGACTGGCAAAGGGAGGAGGGCGCTTCTCTTTACTTCTTTTTAGTCATGCATTTTTTGGATACTGTTACCAGATTTTCTCTTCAAAAATACTGGCTCCAACTTCCTGGAGCTACCAGAAGCAGTAACACTTTTCAGACCCTGGTCCTGATGGAAGTCAGGCAAAGCTTGGAGCTTTGCTGGGCCTGTTGGAGCTGGAGATCTGGGAATAAAGGGAAACCCAATTGCCAAGGTGGTTTATTCTTTGTGGTACCTGAAACCATCCTCTTCCAGCCTGCTGAAGGTTACTGTCTTCATGAAAGGGAATTATCTTCTGTATGGAAGATGTTATCTCACCTATCATTCCTGCTTCATCTGCCCAGTGAGTCCCTCCCCACACAAACACCGCTGGTGTTTTTTGCCTTGGTGTTCCTGTGCTCTCCTTCCCAGCCAAGAAGCAGTGATCCCATGTTTGAAAACTGGGATCATCGATCCCATTTTCATTGAAAAATGAAATATTCTTATTTGAAAGCGAAGGTTGTCCTTCTGACCTTCCCTGTCCTTCTGGCTGTGTCTTCTCTCTGTGTTTTGAATTTCCACATTTCCTATGGGCGCAGACTTCCAGACCAGATGGAGATGGAATGTTTTTGCTCTTCCTTTTCCTCCCACAAAGTGCTTGTGGGTGCTTTTGACACCCTGAGCCTGAACTGAGGTGGGTGAGGGCCATCCTGCGTGTGTAAGTCAGTGTTTATCCCCACAGGATATGCTCAGGGCTCTGTTCTCAGGCCTAGTGGGTAGGTAAAAGGCAACTGGTTTTAAAACTCCTTTAGAAGGATGTAAATATATTTTCAAATCCTTGAGCAGCTTGTGATGTTTTCAAAAGGCAAATGTCCAATTTCCTTCACTGCCCCCAGACCAAAATGCTGTCCACTGGGGTGGTGGGTGGGAGGTTTTCCTTGGTCTTTAGGAGAGAAGGGCTTCAAGCTGCCCGTGTCCTCCTAGAGACAGTCTGGGTACTTCTATGGGTTTTCCCCTCTTGACAGGATTTTCTGGCCTGCTGGAAAAAGTTTTCTTCTCACTCTGCCTCTGACAGCTCTAAGGGCACAGGCAAGGACGTTGTCAGCAGGGAAGCTGAGTTTATTGGCTTCCTATCCTGTGATTTGGTTCCTTTCTGCCCTTTTTTGAAACAGTTCTTTGGTTTTGAAAGCAAATGGTGTCTATAACATAGTGAATTGGACACTAAATTTCTATTAATTCATAAAAACTAAAATAGAATCCATTAGGAGTAGTTTGGTATTGGTGTGAAAGGAGATGTAAATTATCTACTATCATGCTTGAAATGCGAAAGCTAATCATGTTTGGCATCAGGCCAGCTACCATTAAAGTAATTATTTTTAATCATCAGCTTTTGGTGACATGAATACTCATATTTGTTGATTTACTGTGGAAAGCACTTTACATTGTAAATAAAAAGCTGAGAAAATATACATTTTGTTTCAACGATAATAATAATTATTCAGATAAAAAGACATTTGCTTTTATGGAGCCAAAAGAGCCAGTTTCTGTCCCCGTGTCAGTCGATATAATCAGCCTGATCTAATGCCTGTCATACTAAATGGGAAGTCCACCAACTGCAGGAGGGGTTTGGAGCCTATTCCTGTGTGAACACCACATTTTTTTATCCTTTAAAATCACCAATAATTATTAGTAACTTGAACCACTGCTGTTGAACACCTTTTCTATTTAAGCTGACATAAATTCAAGCAGGGGTGCCCTATGTGCAACCTTTATTTGGTGATAAACTCCATAAAATGTTGTAAATAGTCTACGTGAACTAGGCTAAAATACCTAGTTTTACCATGTTTTCATTATTTTTTCAATGAAGTTGAGACTCCCAATTTCCTATGCAAGTTCTCTTAGGGAAGATCCAAGTGCCTTTCTTATTTGGGACCACTGGAAATCACCTGTCTTCTGGAGGAATAAAATTGTACGTGCTGGCATTGCATGACAAAATATTAGTCTGAAATTTGGAAGTATGAAATAAGAGGACCTGCAAAACATTCAGGAAACAACTTGTGGATATGTCTGAAAGTCAGTATTTGCCCCAGTGGTCCCTCTTCTCAAAATATGTATTATCAGGTTTGCAGAAAGTATTCCTTAATTTCACAGGCATAGAATCTTATGGTATGAAATATACAGCATTTAGGTACAAAATTAATTAATTTAGCAATCAGGGAGTTCAAATTCAGCATGTAGTGACTGGACAGGCTGCGAGTATACAAAGCAATTCAGGGAGGGGAAAGGGTTATTAGCAGGTAAAGCAAATGCAGCACAAAATATTAAGTGCAGGGCTGTTTGTGATTTTAAGCAAAGAGGGACTGGTTCCTCTCTGCTAATTACAGCAGAATAAAAAGCTTATTGCAGGGTGTGAGAGGGCGTGGGACCAGCGTGAGCTCGGAGCCTCAGAGGCAGTTCCACCGCACGCATCCTGACAGAATTATTCCAATTATAAAGGAACCGAGCAAGGCAGGCGAGCCAGGAAAGGAGAGCAAACAAAAGCTCACCTCTCCATTCTCTCCTTAGGTGAGCAGGTCCAGCCAAACACAGGCAGTCCCCAAAGCCTTGAGAGCACTGCTGGGTGGCTTGGAGGACCCGTGGGAGTGCTGGCTGCCTTTTCCTCGACACCAGCAGCTCCAGCACTCAGCAACGTGGGCATTGATTCATCACACTTTGAGAAGCTTCCTTTTCTTCCACTTTTTGACCACTTTACTCGTTGTGTTGCTGAGCAGAAGCAGGCTTGGCAGAAGTTCCTTGTCTTACTATGGAAGAGGTTCTGCTCCGCTGCAGATCCCCATCCTCCTGTCCCCACACAAGTTCCATTCCCAAAATCTGGACCTTCTTTGGGCCTCTCCTTTCTGAAGAGCGTGGTCTGTACCTTGTAAGGTGATGTCTGTTTCCTCAGGAGTGAGGAGCCTCTGTCAGCCCGCTCTGGTGAAGCTCAGGAAGGGTGAGCAAGCCCCAGGAGAAAGCTGCCTCTGCACCCCTCCTCCTTCTGAGCACGGACGTGTGTGCAAGGCTGTCCACACAAACTGCTTCTCACACTGGCCCACAAGTTAGCCTAGGGCTTGAATTTGGGTCTTTATAGTCGAAAAATAGGGTACAACTGCTTAAAAAAATATAGGCATCAGTTGGCCCATGATCTTCCATGTGGGAACATGCTCTGTGAGTGTTTTAGGTAGCTTCTTAAAAGAATAAAACCCCAACCAACCAAAAAGAGATAAACACGTTGTGGGAGGAAGTTTAAGAGTGCCTAGCAAGTGGTTTAAAATGGCTTAGGTCAAAAGTAGAGGTCAAAAATTAAAATACTGGATTAGTTGGTTCTGAAAATAAAATTCAGTTGCAGGCCTAAATATAAATAGATAATTGGGGCAGTGCTAAATCAAAATGCCTCCTTATTTTTCCTTTAATTCTTTATTCCTTGACAAAGCCATGAAAGTTAAAGATGTATTCTTTTCTGAAAATTATTTAGTCCTATGTGAAACAGTAATTTAGGTAAATACATACTTTACTAGCAATTCTTTAGGGATGTTCCCCAGACAAATAGTTCTTTAAATATTGTGCTTTATCCTTCAGGCACTTCCAATATCAGCTTAACTGACTTCTCATCAGAATTGTAAGAGAGAAAAAGAAGTTCTGAAAATTTTTCATGAAACTCTTAGGGAGAAAAATACTTTTCTTCAGTTTTTTAATATTTGGCTTCATTCAGAAATGCATTGTCCATCAGTTTCAAATTTTTCCGCCAGCTGGGAAAAGAGGGGACTTAGAAATGTTCCTTTTATAAAATTACAATGCATATTACTAACATCATTTTTGGGGATTTGTTTTTACATTTGATATAATAATATAATTGTGGACACTAATTGTATATAATTTATATAATTTTGTATAATTATTTTATATAATAATACAGCATTATAAAATATTGAGAAAGAATTTGCTTTCAAAAAGGAAAATTCCAGATCTTTCACTTCAAAACACTCTTTTGAAATGTTCACCCTGCTGTATTTTTTTATATCTACAGAAGCAGTTCAGCAAATACTGCATGAAATTTTTCAAGATTTCGATTGACTATGTGATTAGCCTCTCAGAGTTTTCTGGGCACCTTCTATTAATTTTGCAGCTTTCTGCACTCAGTTTTGCTTCCACAGCGTTTTTTCTTGTTCGTTTTCTCTCTTATATTCCAGCAAAAAATGTTCCCTCACCCATGTCGTGCTCTCACGTTTTCTCAGTTGGACAAGGTGGCATTTCATTTGTTTTATAAAATTTGTGCTTGTCCTTCCCGTGGCCGTTTATATAATATTTTTTTTTTAATCAGGAAGGAATTGGTCTGTACTCCAGGCAAAGCGCTGCCTGCGCTCCTGGTTTTGGGAGCCTCTGCAGGCAGGAGCGTCGGCGCGGGTTACCTTCGCTGCTAGCTAGATGGTGCTAAAGAATTTGTGCTTGTCATCGCCGAGGAGAGACATCCACTCAGATCCCAACCCTCCCTTCGCCCCTGGGCTGGCGATCACAAAGAGGCGCCTTTCGCGCTGCCCTAAGTGCTTGCGAGGAGCCTAAACCTGCGAGAGACCCCTCCACGAGTGAGGCCTCTCGGTTTTGGTGATTTCAGGGCGCTGTGGACCAGCCCCAGCAGCCTTACCCATGCTTGGGCATGGAGGAGGTTTTGCCTGCTGAGGAATCCCGTGCCTGTCCCCGATGCTCTGGAGCGGTGATGGACAAGTGCTCTGCCTTTTGCTCTTGCTGCTCCTGTCTGGAGAGAGGAAAGCTTTCCTCTGCCTCTCAGAGGGACTGAAGGAGTTGGGCAGAGTCAACTGCCTCAACCCTGCAGCAGTTGGGAAACTTTTAGGAGTGAGTAATTCAGAAAACAAGCAAAGCTCAACGCCACCCCTCCAGCCTGCTGTCGGGGCTCTTGGAGCCCAGGTTTCCTCGCTGTTTGAGCGCTGCTGTTTTGGATTAACAGAGCCCTGGCTCTGATAAATACTAACAAAGTGTAACGAATGATCAAAGCTGCATTTACAACCCAATGAGCTTGAAATGATTGATCTGGATGACATAATAATGATAACCAGTGGGATGAGGCATGCAGGACTCTACCCCTCCAGGTACTGGGAGGAAAGAGCAGGTATTAAAAATGACTCCACTTCTTAGGTCATCAGGTTGTTCCCATTCTGGTATAAGTGGAAGACAAATGCAAGACCCTTGCTTTCCCCCAAAGAGCCCTGCAGCAGCTTTGGGCTGTTCATATTCTTTTGATAGTAATTCATTATTTTGTACAGATTACAAAGTTTGACTGATTGTGGAGTGAGCAAGATCGAATCATTTATGCCTGTTCCCTGTGCTGCTGGGGATCTAAGCCTCTTGCCTGCAGTTCAAAGCTTGGTCTAATCTCAAATGTTGTTCTTTGCAAGGCCATAGTCACAGACGTGAGAGGATATGATTGTGTCTACAGCATGGCTTTTGCCATCTGGAGGTTTCCTGCTATGGAAACCCCAGCAGACTGGCTAGAGAATTAATGACAAGGCAATGTAGACAAACCATAACTGCAGCTATGCTTTAGAGCTTGCCTGCCTCTGGTCCCATGACCTCTCCAACAGCAGTGTGTCTCCTTAGAGCCTTCCAGAACCAAGCTTCCAACAGACTTCAGACTTTCCTCCTACAAAACAGAAGTGCCTATCCACTGGCCTTAGACCTGGCAGATGAGAAGGAGTTGAGTCTTCCTTGATGGGTTCATTTTTGTTATGTTTTTCCCCTCTTTCAGTCTTTGACAGCAAAGATTGTCTGGATATGTGGAATGTTCATGTTCCTCAGCATTCTTTAAGGACAACTCACCCTTCCATAAAATCAGCATTACCTGCTGTCTATTTCTAGCAGATTGCTTTTTCCAGGTAGGAGCAGAAGACTTTGTACCCCCAAATTCACCAGTTCCAGGTTATGGAAGACAGTCTGTTTGTGCACGTGGAGGATGGTCTCACAGTGTTATGAACATCTTTGCTCTACAGGTCTGATCCTGATGTTTCCCTTGCTCTGGATTTACAGCAGACAGGATCCCTTTAGGGACAAGTCCTCTGTTGCTGCTGCACCATTAGCAGCCACCAGCTGCTTCTTCCTTTCCTTTTTTCTCACACACAGAAAAAGCATGGCAGTCAGGATGAACTTGTTCACACAGGGGCCAAGGAGCATTAGCCTTTTAAAAATACTGGGCTGAATCTTCAGCAGCATGAAAGTAAAGAGTAACACCTTTGGAGTCAAGAGAATTTGTCTCATTTACCATCTGAGACTCCTTTGCAGTATGATACTAAAAGCAGGTTCACAGTATCTGCATATACAGGAAGGAGGACTTCTCCACGTTTCCAACAAAGTTGACAAGGAGACAGAGTATTAGAGTATTTAAATAAGAATCTGAATTGCTCTATGGAAGGGATTATCTTTTATTCTCCCCTTCCACTGCCATCCCTTTGCCCCTCACTGGACCATACAGACTCTGCCAGGTTAAGCACCTGAAGCGAGGTGTTTAAAATTTGGTCAGCTGAGAATCATCCCCTGTCTCCACTTTCAGCACTAACTACAGCCACTCCTCGAGGAGTTCCTCAAAGCAGCTCCATCTGTTCCCCTAACCTAAAACACCCCCCCAACATCAGCAGTGACAGGTAGGACTGACAAATATGTGGACAGGCATGAACGCTTTTCTAAAGATTTCTAAACTGCCCCAAAGTTCTTTTTACCACAGCAGTGTTACCATCTATGACAGCTGACCTCAGACTGGGTTCTCTGAGCAGTGAGTTCTCAATTAGCTTTAATACTTTCAACATTTAAATAGTTAACAGTGAGCAAAGTTCTTTAGAAGTGCAGGGGGGGTGGCTGCGTGTGCGTCTGCTGAAGTTGTCAGGCAACGATGGAAAAAAAAATGAAAAAAATATTTAAAAATCTCTAATTGCTTCCAGACAATGCCTTTTTGGATAGGGCTGTGAGAGAGCAAGGGGAGCTCGTGCTCTGACAGAGGCACTGCTCCCAGCCAGAGAGGGGTCGGCTGCAGCCCTGACATCTCTCCAGTCCTGCCTGGTCACCTCCTCAGTGCCAGTGGAAAAGCTTTGCCCAAAACAATCAGGTTCTCCAGCACTCTGCAATACTCCTGGCTAACAGGAAACTTGTGGAAAGTCAAATGTCCAGGGAAGTGAGCCAGCAGATCTGGATTTGCTGCTGTCTTTCTTCACAATCTGGGCTTGTCCTGTCACTGACTCTCATTCTCCCTGCCAGTAAAATCTGAGATAAATCTGAGCTGTTGAGGGCTGGACTTTGGTAGCTAATTTGTTCAGGTCCTACAGTAGGAAGTGGCATTGTGTCATTGATAAATTCCTGGAATTTTCAATGTATTAGTTAATAGTATAACTCTAACACAAATCTTCCAGCTTTGCTCTCTTTCACGTTATTTTCTGGAGCTGGTTCATCTAGGTGTTGGCAGAAAATTGGATTCACATTTTTTTGCTGCAATTGGAAAACAAAAGCAGAAGGGCCTGGGAGAGACTGCAGCAGAGAGCACTGAGGAAACTTCACTGGCTGCAAAGAGCATTAACAATCAGTGCCAGAACCGAGGGAGGAGTAATAAGGTCATATATTCTGTGATGACAAGTGGGAGAGCTTCTACTTGAACTACCAGGACTCAGCTCAAGCAACTCCTGCCACAACTCCAGCCCTGGCTGTGACAAACCAGCCTCAAAGGTGACTTTTCAGGACAGCCCGATTTCTGAAGAAGCACAGAAAAAAAAATTTAGGTGACACAAAATTTAGCTCTTTCTAAATTCCACAGAAGTGATTAACTGCTCTCCAAAGCCTCCAGAAGTTTCTGTGTTACTACAGTCTTGGCATTTGGCTCAGCCTCAGACAATCCTTTATCAGGCTTTTCTGATATTTAAATGCTAGATTAAATTTAAATTAGAAATGCATCTTAAAATGAAGACTTGAGCTTATAGAATTGAAGTTATTTCTCTCTGGGAAAATCTGTATTGGTCCTTGTCAGTCCACAATGAAGATACTAATTTTATTGCTCATTTGAGTCATTGATTGTGTCCAGTGGTTACTGTCCTGCACCGATGTCTTTTGCTATCTCAGAGTTTTAAAAACAAGCCCAAATGTGGAGCTGAAACCACTTAAATATTTTATTACAGAAAATGTAGGCTCAGCATGCAAGTTTAGCAGTCAAACTCTATCTGTATCTGTGCACAAATACATGCTTTTACAGCCCCCAGGGTTTTATTTTATCCTAACTAGTACAAGAGTTAATGGTTGGATTGCAGTGGAATTGTTAAGGGTGTATATGAGCACCATTTTATATCAGGATCTAAACAAGTCTCCAGTAAATCAGCATTGTGGTTTCTTGCAGTTGGGAAGAATAGAGACTATAGCAAAAAAGAAGTCCATAGAAATGGATGGCCCTACCAGCAAAGAAATCCACAGCAGCATCTTGAGTGAATTCATTGCTACACGTTGACATCCAGTGGAGAAATGATCTCAGAAATCCTCCTTTCATCATCTATACAGCAGCCTTAGGCAGAGGCCCCTGAAGGTGATGCTGCTTAACCTGAAGTTTAGTCTTTCAGACGGATTTAAAGAATTTAAGTCACTGTCAACAGTTATTGCAGGGAAGGCAGGGGAGACTCAAGATATTGGTAAAGCACCACATTTCATCTGGAGCCTTCCCCACTCATGGCTGAGCTGGTGCAATTGAGTTTATGAGGAGCCCTCATCTGTTTCAGGCTAAAGTCAGCTGGGTTAATTTAAGGCAGGGCTGACTAGCTGGCAGGGGAGAGCAGCTTAAAACCTACCCCAGCCATTTCTGCTGCAGCCTGGCCTCCTGCCAGCAGAGTCCACAAGGAGTTAGCTGGGGTATATTTAGCTTCAGCTGATTCTCTGCCCCCTCAGCTTACGTGTGACCCATGCCAGCTGTGACTCAAGTCCTCCTGGCCCCTTCTGCTGACATCCTCCAACCTGTCTGCTTGTTTAGGTTCACGCTGTTTGCTGGCGTGGTGCTTGTCCTCCACCGTGAAAAACTTGACTCAGAGAGCTTGGGCAAGCCTTCTAATCCCTCATACTTAGTCTGCAGATCTGCAAAATAAAGGATTACTCCTGACTTGGACTCTGCCTTGGACGCTTTAGGATGCGATGCTGGATATTTGTGTGCCACTCTGTTTTCTCTGTAGAAAAGCTGAACGTGTTTGATACAGCCCATATCACATATTTGTAACATTAGCAGAGCAAGTCAGTCAAGGACCACGTGTTTATTGCTCCAAGAAGGGATACAGCCCTGCTGCCATTACAAAAAATTTTAGCTCTTACTGTATTCATGGAAAAGTGCACCAGGTTATAGTTATCTCCAGCAAACAAACACTTTTTTAATCTTGGAAGCTTCTCTTTCATCCATTCCAACTTTGACTTCAATTTCTCATGGATAAAAAAATGTCAGGCAGCTTTATAGGATTTTCAGTTACAAATGATACAAGCCTTAGCACATCTCACAGGCAGGGGAATATGATGTACTTTATGATCTGATAAAAGTAAACCTGAGGGAGCTATTCCTAAAACTGCCACTCAGGGTCAAGGATGAGCTCACATCTGAGAAGGCAGCAGTGGCATCAAATACCTGTTGTAAAACAGTGACATAAAGGGTTTTAGAAAGCTGGCCTGAACTCAGGGGTCTGGATTGGCTCCTAGTGATGTCAACTGTGTGCCTACAATGCCCAGAAAATGTCTCATTCTTCTTCTTTTCTAGGAATAATTACCCCTTAATGACAGCAACAAGTGAATTTAGGTCCCTTGGTGTCCCCTGTGAGCTGATTAATATGTGCTCCCAATGGTCACTATCAGTGGAATTGAGGAAAAGAGTTTCTGTCAGGCAGATTTTGGACCTTGGACATCTTTCTCACCCCATCCTAGCAGCATCAACGCCTTTTGGGTTAAGGTTCTTTACCTGCCTTTCTTGGGGCTACCAGAAGGTTCATTTTCACTGTGGTCTCATACATTGACCTCTTTCCCTAGAGCAGGATGCTCAGGGCTCCAAAAAACCTGGCCTTGAGCAGTTCCAGAGATGGGGCATCCACAGCTTCTCTGGGCAGCTTTCTCAGAAGCCCGCTAAAGGTGACAGGGAATTGTGTTAATGGCAGGTGGGAGACGTGTTTCTTTCCTGGGTGTGTGAGGAAATCAGGTATAACCGTGGTGCTGAGGGCCAAATGTTCATTATTTGAAGAACTCCACCAAGGCTCTTCTTAGAAAAGTGTAACTGCAGTCTTGGGCATGGCTCCTGCTTGATAAGGAACAGCGAGGTCTGAGGTTTCCGAGCTGTGTCCTGAATATTCATAAATAAAATGAGCAAACCCCCTGCTCCTTGTGCAGTGATGTATCACCCTTGTGTCTTTAGTAAAAGTCCATCCCTTCACTAAAGAGTCTTTGTGAAATAGAAGGTTACAGCTACTGGGGATTTGGTTCACTGGCTAAGAAAAGAATGAAATTATGGACACAAATGCACAAGGAGAGAACTAAAAGGTTTGGAGAAGAGCTAAGGGGTGTTTAACAATGTATGCAAAAAGCAGTCTGGAGACAGGAGCTGTGTATTTTCATTTTGATCTGCATGTGGCATGATCTGACCCTTTTGCAGATACAGGTGTAATAAACAAATTTTCATATGACCTGAAAACAGAGGAAGAGCATTTCTTAGAGCAGAGGGAAGGATATGAACGCGTAGGAAAAATGGGGGGTGGGTGGAAGGGGAGTGTAAGGTTGGTTATGAACTTCAATTTTACTTTCCAATGTATTACCAAGGTGTGTGATCCTCCTCATGCTCCCCAGCTGGTATTTGTACGGGTAAAGCATGTATAAATTACACCAATTTACACCAATTTGGACACTAATCTGGCAACCTTAATTTAACAGAGCCACTCAGAGCTGTGCCCACTTGTTGCAGCTGGAGAGTGTTAACCTGTACAGTTCCCACCTGGCAGTGATCTCAGATCCTAGCAGGAATACCCCACCCACAGCTGTCCCACCAATTTACTCCAGTGGTGTTCACCTGGCAGGGTTGGGAAGGGAAGCACAACCTCACAAAGAGCTGCTCCAGAGGAGTTGCTGAGAGGTGAGCTCCTGGTTGTTCCTTTCTTGTGTCCTTTTGCTTGGCCTGGAAATTGTACCTGACTGGTTGCTGCCTCCTGTTGCTGGTAATGCCTCTCACTGACCCTGGGTTCAGGTTTGTTTGATAAACTGGGATCTGTAAAACTGCAGTCTAACAATTCCACCACTTGTTTTAATTTAGTGAGGGGTGAGAATTAACAGATGGTGTCATTATCAAAAGCTGTTCAAGTGTTGAAACAACACAAATTCTACAAATACAGAAAAACAAATACAGACTGCTGTAATTTTTCCAATATTGGTTGAATTATAATCACACTTTGCATTTACACAGGGCTTTTTAATCCACAGCTTTTCAAGTGCTTCCAGACTGTACCTAAAGCTCAGCACAGACCTGTGAGAGAGGAGAGCATAACATTACCTGCTCTACTGAAGTTGGAGGTGTGCTGCCAAGTGTTAAAGGCTTACACTGGAGATCTGCACAGGGGCTCTGGCTTCTTCACCTGGCTCTGCTGCTGCTCCAGCTGGATGGTCCTGGGTGAGTGGTTTCATTTCTCCACAGCTGAATTTCTGTTTCTGAACAAGGAATGATAATGCTTTGCCTCCTTTGGGAAGTGTTTTGTTTCCAGCAGATGAAAAGTGCTGCGTTGTGAGGTGTGGGTGTTCTTGATGTCGTCGTCGTTGCAACTATTCAAAAGCAGATGCTGGGAAGGTTTAATGTGAAATATGTGGTCTAGGTTTCCAGAGGGACTGAGGCTATCAGTGTTCTAACTGAAGTTCTTCTAAAAGCTTGATTTTTAGGGCTCCCGTGGTGAACACTGTAAAGCAAAAGTAAGGGTTTGCTGGTTTTGTTTTTTTTCCCCCCTCTCCTTTTTGTTACCCTTGGTAGTTATTACAACTTCCCAGGACCTTTTTATTTCAGCTTTCTGCATTTTCCATCTTCACAGTATGCCAGTTTGTTGCCTTTGTCTTGACTGTGCTCCTGAAGGTGTAATTGAGGGAGTCTGCAGTTAAATTAGGCAAGTGGTTGTACTGAGGAAAAGAGTTTGAAGATTTGAGCTCACTTTTTTGTGCACTCTATTTTTGGACTTTGTTATGAGGTCATGATTCAGGAATAAAAAGGTGAAGTGAAGATGATCTCTTGTTGATAAGCTGGGTGTTAAGATTGCATAACAATAGCAATGGATTTTATAAAAAAAGATCAGTCTGTGATCGTTGAATTTCAGGGTTGTGTGTTTCAGAAGACAACACTTATGCTGTTGATTATATTTATGTTTTGGTTGGCCCAAAGGATTCAGTGGTGCTTTGAGGATCTGCATTTTCATAATAAATGTGAGTGGGGAGCAAGGAAAGAAAGAAGGAAAAAAGGAGGGTGGAAAAAACCCCAGCATTTTGGGAAGAGGAAGGTCTCAGATTAATCATGGGAAGTTTTAGCCCGTGTTAAAACAAAGTTCATGTACTAAAGATTCCCTTCCTCACATGAATATTGAACTGGGAGGGACCCTTTGCATCCTTTGCTAGATTTGTGTGGTGGAGTTGCTCTCCATTCCTTTGGTTAAACATTGTGGTGCAGCTCCTGTCCATGCAGCTGGAAATCTTCACCTCCCACGAGAAGTCAGCAATGCTGGAGTGGCTTCCTGGGGGCAAACCCTGGCCTGTGGCAACCCTGAACCCCACTTGGTAAGAGGGGAGCCAATCCACCCAGGCTAGGAGTGGGCCACAAAGTGCCACTACAGCAGCAAAAAGAGGGCAGTGCCGGAGCCTGCTGTGAGCCTGGCTGTGTTCACAGGCTGTAGCTGGAGATCCTGTCCTATAAGCTGCTCAAAATCCCTCCTCTGAAAAGCTGGAGCCTGTGCTAATTGCTAGTTGTGTGCAGGATGGGTGGGTTTGGAGCACACACTTCTTTGAGAGAGACCACACTTTGCACAGTTCTTATAAAGTGTTGGGCTCGGGTTGATTTTGCACTGAGAGATGATTTCTCCTGCTAGAAGGTCCTGCTGGTGGCCTGAGGATGGGGTAGGGGTGGCAATGAGGTGGCAGAGTGGGGGGGTCTTGTGTTCCCTGTTGACTTCTACATAAAAAAACCTGGTGGGGACCTGGTCCTGAGACCCAAAATTCTGTTGTCTCCCTTTACACACCAGAATGTTCTGAATGGTGCTTATGTATTTACTTTGGTCTTGGTCAGATGAAAAAAAGAAAGGAAGAGCTACTTGAGACTTATCTAGCTTTAACAGCATGTGAGGCTTTGTAAATGTGGGTTTCAGCTGCACTTGATGGAAGTTACTGCAAACTGGCAAACCAGGCTGGAAGCCAGCACAAGACAACCACAAATCTGGCAACAAATTAGCACTGCCAGATGCCTTTGCTGTTCCTTTAGCTTTCTATGGATTTGAGGCACTTAGGTTTGCTTTATTTATTTTCCTTTTTTTTTTCTTCTTTTTTTTTTCCATTTTAAATTATTGTTTTTATTTTGGAAATACTCTCGAAGTAGAATGAAGGCAGAGTTTTGGGCTGTCTAGCCAAAGTTTAGCTGTCCTTTTGCACCTCTGCCAAACTTCCTGTTTTCAGCAAAAACAATTTATTATCTTGCTGGTTCTTTAAACCTGAAAGGATTTGTGAGTACAAATAAACTTGTGGTAGGTGGTGGTTTTTTTTTTTTTTTGGTTTTTTTTTTTGGTTTTTTTTGTTTGTTTGTTTGTTTGTTTGTTTGTTTTGTTTTTTTTCATGGCCTTTCAAAGAATAAACTCACTTGGTTCCTCTCAATTGTGTGATCTATGCTAGCAAAGAAAAGTATTTAACCTTTGGGCTGCAAGCAAGATTCAGAAAATGTTTTAATTATGCAGAACTTCTGCACTCTGAACTTTTAAAGTACACATAATTATTTTTTCATATGCTAGAAATCTTTGTTTTCATGTGGTTGGGCAATAGCATCACTTGGCCACATGCATGTTAAGGGAGTTTGGAGTGAGTTAAAATTGAAAATCTTTGTTCTAAAAATTTCCTAAGCCTTTCCTAAAGGTTTGTTCTTGGCAATCCATGGACATGTGGTAACAAAATGGAAAAATCAATGACAGGTAGGCAGCAATCCTCCCTCTTATTGACCAAATGAGATCTGAAGTAAGAAATTAGGCAGAAAAGCCATTCCTCGTTTTCATGGAGGGAAAGCAAGAAGTCACAAACCCAAGCCCTGCTGCAAAGGAGTTGGAGAAGAACCTCCTCTCTAAACATAAAATATGTGTAAGTTATCCAAAAAGAAAAAAACCCCAAAACAGAACAATAAACCAGCAATCTGTGTCATTCATCCCCATTGCCTCTGCAGAGTGAGGGAATGGAACAAAAACAGGTTTGTAAAATGGATTTTGGCAGGAGGAGGGGTGGGAGATGGGGACTTGGCATTGGACAGCTCTATCCCTACGTGCCTTCAAAAATTCCTGCACGTTACCTGCAACTGTTGGGAAGATGTTGGAGTCTATTTTTTTTTTTTTTGCATTGCACTTCAAAGGTTTTGCAAATTCTTTGAAGGTGACTTAACAGCTATTAAAGGATACTAAAGGAGGGGGGAAAAAATCGAAATCTTTCCAAAGAAGAAGTTTAAAGGATGTGTTTAATATTAGTGTTGGAAACGTGCTATAAATCCTTGTAGTTTATGTGTGTCACCATCTCTGAGATGGCATTTATCACAGCAGAGGGAGAAGGAGCAATTCACAGAGGAAAGGATCTTTTAAGAGTTTTATATGTTCCTCCCTATGTCACCAAAAGAGGGGAAAAAAAAGACATTTGAGCAGAAGCTCCCTCAGCTGCACAGAAATCCTTGAACAGTTGTAATGTCCAGGCTGTATGACAGCAGGACACTCCTACTGTTTTCCTTAGGGAAAACTGTACTTTTTTGCCATTTTTCAGCAATTTGTTGTCTTTCATAAGGTAGTTATAAAATAGCAAGAACCTCCCTGTGCCAAGTAATAGCAAGAAGTGAAAAATGACATTAAATATGTGGAAAAATTCCAGAGTTTGAATAATAAGAATAAAAATTCAAATGCTCTGAATGGGATGCTTCTGTTGATATTTTCTCTTCTCGATCTATCAATGAATTCATGTAGGAAATTCTACAAAGGAAGAGAAATGCACCTGTAATTTATGAGTTGGAAAGATATTCCTCTAGAGTCAGTTTTATTTTCTTGCCCCTTTAAAAACCCAAGGCAGGATTTTTTTCAAGAGCTCTGTATTCATCCTTTCAAAGTGAAAGCATTTAAAGGGGTGTTGCAAATAATTTCTGATTCCACTAGCTTCAAAGAAGTTAACTGCATTTAGTCCTTAGCTCTTAGCTTCATTTGTTAAATCAAGCTGCTTCTGAAATTTAGAGCAAAATTGTTTTTCTCTGGGGAAATAATTGCTATTCCTCTTACTGGTGTGTGTGTGTGCAGATGTTTGTCAGCAGAGGAATGTGAGTCGGTGAGTTTAAAGGAAGTGTTTCTTTCAGTAGCACTGAGCTGATATCCCAACGAGGAGGGGGAGCAGATCTATCAATTCTTGACTGTCTGGGTTGTGCCCCATTGATGGGAAATCCTGCTTTGGTACAGTTTTCCTGCAAGTGAAACCTGACTGAGCTGTAAGGGGTTGGAAATGAGGTAGGGCTGGTTCATTCTGGTCTTCCTGCCCACCTTGCCACAAGGTAGAGATGGATTTTTGGCTTTCAGGGCTGTCACTTGATGGTGGTCAAGCAAGGAAGAGGTGTTCAGTATCTGACAAGGCTGAGCCTGTAGTAAAAACCTTCATTTTGGGTGTTCTTAATGAAACCATTTCTCGAGAGAAGGGGTTAAATTAAGGTGTGCACCTTGAAGAGGCTTTGACAGAGGGAGGTTCTGGCAGACCTGCCTGTCCTGAAACTGCACTGACCCAAGGGGAAAGATTTTGGTGGGATGCTGGAATTGAGGTACATCCCATCACCCACTGAGTCTTAACTAATTGAGCCCCTGTCTTGGTACAGAGGTTGGGGATCAGAGAATTTCTCCAGGTTTGTAGGAACATGAGGGTTTATTCCCAAACTGGGAAAGGCACTTACCTGGGGAACTTGGGGCATTGCCCAGAACCTCCAAAACTGGAGCCGACTGTTTCAGTGGATTCCATTTCTCTTTTATGTTGTCATTAATGGATGTAAAGTTCTAGCATGGCCACGTGCAATACCTGCAGACACAGATTCCTGCAATACGCTCTGAAGGAAATGGTTTGTGTGGTTTGCCATCATCTGAGCTATCTGATAATGCCACGTTTCTCTCCTCCTGAACCACGCAGCCTATTACGGTTTTGGCTGAGAAGAAACTTTGCCCTGGCTAGTTTGAAGTCTCCCAGTTCAGAAGTAGAAAGCCATACTGGGGGCTTTCTTAGATCTTCACTAGGTAAATTTATCAGTGAGATGAGAGCCAGAGGGATGGTCTGCTGCAATTCTGCATCTTGCATTGCATGGAGGATGGGGAAAGGGTAAGGGTTGCTCATCAGCTCCTGGCTGAAACAGAAGAATTAAGTTTTGTCAAATCCACTCGTGGCTACAACTGACAGAAGCTGGAGCTTCCAGGGCTTATAATAAATAGATGAGCAGCACAGACGGTGCTGTGCTGCCTTTTGGGATGCAGCACAGCCCTTGCACAGGTGCTGCCTGGTTAGTTTTCCCCTGGAGAAAGTGAGGACCAGGATGGTACCTCTGATAGCTCGGAGGCTGGCTTGGCTCTTGGCTCAAGTCAGTTTTAGACGCACGTAAAAGACTGTTTATGTCGAGCTCTTTCTATTTTAATGCTGAACCAGTGTTCTTAGTGAATCCAAGGAATTGCCTATAAAAGTTTCTACATCTGTTTCCTTCCCTAGGCTTGTCAGTTGTTACTTATATCCCAGCCGTGGCAGAGAGGAAATACTGCTTCTCTTTATTCAGTGTGTCTGGAACCCACCCTGAGTTTAAAGCACCTCACAAACTTTTAAAACAAGCCATTAACAAATACTAGATGCACATCTTCTGTACTTTGGTTCATCCTTTTTTTTTTTTTTTTTTTTTTCCCTGGAACTGATTTTTAGTGAAAAGTCTTTTTCCTACAAAAAGCCAAACACCTGGGCACATAGCAGGACCCTGCAGCTCCCCAAAAATGCTCAAATGCTCAAAAATGCTCAAATGCCCAAGGCTGCTGGAAGACACCTTGCAGTGGCCTGTGGATATAGTTGTGAAAGAAGATGGAGCACACTGTGTGATCTGAGTTTTGGGAAACCAGAACTGGAAGAGCACTTCACAACCAACAGACCTTTAGGAGATCCTGGGTTTGTGTGTCTTTGCTGAGTTTAATCATTTGTGTGACATGCTTTCCCCTCCAGCTGTCTGCTTTGAGCCACTAAATTTCAGCTGGAGCAATCCCCCAAAAATAGGGTTGACAGGGAGAAGGCTGGAACAGTGTATTGCAATAGTAGATGGGGGGAGAAGAGACAAACACCTAATTCTGGTGATACTTTCTTCAAAACTGTATGGCACACCCATGTTTTGGAGCAGAGGCATGAAAGCTGGCGACAAACCGACTTTTGTTTCAAAGGATATGCCTTTTGCAGTTTTTGTCAAAATCGATGCTAATTTGGCAAAGCTGCCAAGCTTTTCACGATCTTGCTCCATGCATATTCAGCAGCAGGGGGTTGGATTTCAGCAGTGCAGAGCAGTCTCTGCCCAAAGAGAGCCGGCCTCGGACTCACTGGAAGGGGAAGAGGCACATCCCCATTTCCTCGGGGCTTCCAGAGGATGGACAAGCCCTCGTGCCTACACCTCTGTGTTGGGTTATTTTTTTTTGGGGGGAGAGGAGGAACAAAAAATCAGTGAGGACTTGGCAAAGGGCCAAGGCTTTGGGCTGTGGCCAGAAAGATGAGGGCTGAGGTCAGGAGAAGAGGCTGGAGCATGGAGGGGCAGGGTTATGAATTAAGGCACACAAATTAAGGTTTGAAGGGGTGAGAGCTGGCTGGGGAGGAGAGCAGAGGCAAGAACTGGGTTGAAGTAGGTGAGACTTCTGTTATTCTCTCACTATAGACTTCATCTGTGCTCGTTCCAGGCTAAATGTGCTAAATAAAAATGACAAGTGCCAGGATAAATTCTGCCACCCAAATTGAAACGTCCCTGCCTTTGATTATATTTCTTGTCCTGTGTCAGCACATGGTCCTCAGGAGTTATAATTTAAGTTATTTGACCAGGTTCTCAGCTGGTGACACCTGGTTTAACTTTATCAATAACTTCCTGAAGGTTTATAGAGAGAGCTTGGTCTATAAGCATCTTCCCACCTCTGTTATTTCCTGACATGGCTTATGCCTTTAAAGATAATAAAGATGTGGTCTGGTACTCTCAGACCTGTTGGAGGGCTGAGTTCTCTTATTAGTAGCCAAGAGCAGAATCTGTCTCCTCCTCTGTAAATTATCTTCATTTTACTGTGTTTTAAAATGCATCACTTGAAACTCTAACATATTTGACAGTCTGCAAATGTATTCAAAATACTGCAGCATTTAGCAATGGTCAAATATCTAGCTATATATTATATACTGTCACATATATTTAATAAATGTGCAAAAATGTCACCAGACAGAATAGTTATGGGGAAAATATTGTAATAAATGTAAAAATTGTCATCTGCTGATGAAAATGACCCTAATTTATTTGGACCGCCGACATGCATATCTATCTTTACTCTGACACTTTATTCTATAGTTTTAATAAATAACTTAGTTTTAGGACTTGTTTTCATTGTGTGTAATGTCCTGGGATGAGGTGGAAGTTGGAATCGAGTGGAAATTACTAGGTGGTGCCTTTTGTTTTCCAAGAGTAGTGAAGTAAAGTTTGAATGTGTTTTAATATTCTTGAATATTTAAATGCCCTGGGGCATCTTGTATTTAGAAGGATTTTTTTTTTATTAGTTTCTTTGTGTGTTTTCTGGTTTTTTCTTCCCTGTTTTGTATAAACTTCAAAGGTAATTTTCTGCTTGTGACTTTCTATGAAATCCTGGAAAATGTCCATGAGGTCAAATGGGTTGTTTTGAAGTGGTGTTTGGATGTTCATTCTTTCACTGTTTTTGAAGTAAATAAAGCTATGTTAACATAAAACCATGGTTGTATTAACTAGCTGGTAGACTGGAGGAGGCGACAGATTTTAATTTTTTCTTTCTTATTGATTTCTCTAGTCCCCATTTGGCTGTGATGTTATCTAGGGACAAAATCCATCAAACTTCCAAACATTCTCACAGCTGCTGTGGAGCTCACAGGGGAGTTCAGGGGACTTCTTTCCAGGCTCTGGGTATTAAAACACAAGATATCAGTGGATCTTTCTGAATGGGAGTGAGCCTTGTAATATCAGCAGCAAAGTAACAGCCTTATTTTCTTCTGGTAATTTCTGATCATTTCTCAGCCCACCAGGTTTAAACACTGTACTAATGTGCTCTACAATGTTCCGTACCAAATATTAATATCAGCATTATTACAGTGTCAGCACTTCTCTGGTGTTAGCAGATATATTGTTTTCATTATATAAATCTGGTCCCCACACTCCCTGCTTTCCAGTTTAATTAATCCTCTGTCACACCAATGCTGCCAAGAAACCTGTAGCTATTTATAGAAAGGCATCATATTTTAATATGCAAAAGATAAATATGGCTTGGAATGTTACAAACTGTGCTACAAGTGGGATTTGAAAGTAAAAAATTAATTTGACTCAATAATGAAAGCTATAGACTGCCTTTAATGCTTTTCACCCTGTGAAAAATGTTAACTCTGATTGAGCAGATAGCAGATTAGCTTTAATTTTGAGTTTTTTGACCTTGAGATCTCTTAGACTAGTCTCCATGTGTTGATGGGCCATACTCAAACAGGGAAAAATAACTTGCAGTTATTTCTTTGTGCTCTGTACAGCAAGAGCACAAACCACGGGGGTCAGGTGATAAAACTCCTCTGAAAGGAATTTTTTTGGGGGGAAAGGGTTTTTGTTTGCTGTGTAGAAAATTGGATGGATAAGCCTTCACTGGTGAGTCACCAGCATTTTCCAAGACCTACCATATGGCAGGGAGGGATATACTCCCACATCTCCTCAAAAGCGCCCAAAGATTCATGATTCTGGCTGTTTGCATCACCCTCCTGCATATAAATGTCTCAATAGGGTAAGAGAGGCTTCAAAGAAAACACAGAGATTAACCTCAAAATATTGGGCAGAAATGGCTTACATGTTATGAGTTTGGAAACTTGCACTCATGCCAAAACAGTAACTTGCTGGTGGTATTGCTTCAGGCCATAATTTTGCTGGCCAAAGGCACCTGGAACTGGCCAGGGCTTGTATTGGATGTATCTTTGTTCCTTCTTCACATCCCCAAATCCAAGGCGTGACATTTTCCTAAAAACCCCCTATGTTGGCTCTTCCCCAGCTTATTGTGCTTAGCTTTATCTAGAATGATCTATTTTACCTTAGTTTTATCTTGAATGATTCTATTCTTTTTACAGTTTCTGCAGCTTTAGCCCAGGAATTACCTACTGCCCTATATTCCCTGCAAACTTTTTTTTTGTCCTGGGGTTGATTGTGTGTTTGCCAACTGCAGTGCCTCTGGCACCAGGTGGATATAAATGGTGGAGTTACAGTACCAGGAAGCAGCATTTATTTTCATTGTTTGAATTCCTTTAGAGCTCTTTGGGGAAGCAGACACGAGAGTTGGTGCGGCCACTTGGCTACTGAGCCTTTGAGAGCTGAGAAATTTGGATGCTTTGTGCAGATGACACAGTGCTGGACTTAGCTTTGTCTTACTCTACAAAGGCCACAGGGGCTCTTAAAACAAGCTGGATTTTTCCTCAATATATGTTCTGAAAACTTTTCAAACGCTGGGTTTAAAATGAAAGGTTGCGTGTTTACACATGCAAAATCAAAATAATTTATTTTCTTAATAACAAATATATGCCAGTAATTCTGTTGAAAAAAGTGCTTGTGGCACACTCTCCATTTTTCTATTTAATATGCCAGCTGTTTTACAAGTCCACATTTTTCTTCAAAATACTGAAAGTGAGAAAACCATGTTTCTACATAAAAGTGTTTGAAACTATTTTTGATTTAACTCAAAGGCATTCAGGAGCAAGCAAATGCTGTCAAGTGTCTTCAGCCAGTAGATTTCAATTTGTATTTAATACTTGCATAACTTAAACATTGGCCAAGAGAATTTTAAGCATTTTTTTTCCTTTAATTTGACTTTAAAAAAAAAGTAAAAAAGACTCCTCCTGGACTGAGATCTTGTATCTCAAGTTTCAGACCGAAGTAAACTTTTACAGCCCAGTTGTAAAATAGCAGTTTATGAGACAAACTCTGCCAAAACTTTAACTATAACTGTGCCAATGTGCCATTATAATAATCCAACAATAATCATGGTCCATTATATTAAATCACTCGCACAGACAAAGACTGCTAACCTTTCCAAGTGGGGAAAAAAATGTTCCTTTCAGATCAGGGATAAATTCCAACTGAGAAGACCAAATGCTGCAGCCTTTAAGTAGTGAATACATTTACTTCTCCCCAGGGCTCAAATAACCCAACATTTGGTAAATGTTTAACAAGGACGAATTCTCCCTCCCATTTGCCCTTTTCTCATATACACTAGATTAACAAATTTAGTTTAACAAGACGATCTGTGTTACCCCCTGGTATCCCCCAATTAGATCCTTCCTCCTGTTATTATGGCTCATCATCCCAGCCCATTTGTTTGATAAGAGGACCCAAGGTAATTAGCTGTGTGGCAGAAAGGGTCTTCCACCAGCCCTGTTTAAGTCTCCCCCCAGCACAAGAAGGTGCTTTTGCTGTTGCTCTTTCCTTTTTTTCATGTTTTTTACAGGGGTCTCCTGTGTGCAGCATTTTGCAGAGGAGATTAGGCGAGCGTGGCGTGTAACTCTTGACTCCGGTTCTGCCTCCCCTGCAGCACGTCAGGAGCTAAATCAAAGCCTCTGCAGGAATTCCCAAATCCAGCTTAGAAATCTCATATTTAGCCCCGGATAAATGAACATTGTTGAGGGCAGGATAACTGTAGCTGCTCTGGCAGGTTCAGGGGGCAGTGACAGGCTGTGCCTGTGGTGTCTTTGTGCAGTCACCAGTTCCTCTGTCAGCCTTCTCTGCTTTCAGCTGGGGTTTGTCACATTTGGGATTGATGCTGTTTCGTGTTTTATCTGTCAGGCTGGAGGGATGGCAAAACTGTATGTGTAGGCTCCGACAGGTTTGAGATTTAGTGAAAGCTTCCCTGATCTTTTTAGGTTTTGTTTGGTTTCTCTTTCCCTTCAATTTGTGAAGTGGTTGGGCTCCTGCTGTGAAAGGAGTTTAGGGCACTCCTGCTTTCTTTGGAACAGAAATTAACAACTTCAGAGCTGCCACCTTTGTCACTCCTAGAGCTTAATGCCTGCAAGGGCTGGGAGGGGAACAGAGCTGGGCTGGGAAGGACCTGAAGCCCATCTGTGTGAGCCTCTGAGGTTTGGCACTTGGCTGGCACCGAGGGCTTCTCTGAGCCTGATGGTGCCCAGTGACTTAAATATCCCTGTCTGAAGAGCCCCTGGATGAGCTCAGGGCTGTGGAGATGACAAGGACTGTGCTGTTCTGCTTCTTGGTGGGGGTGACCTTGTTATTTGGATTGGTGAGCACCAAGCCATCGCCATTCCAGGTGGCTTTTTCCTGGTTTCTGGCAGGCTGACCTTCAGGAAACATTCATTTTGGGGCTTGCTCTTGTCATTTCTGTCTCTGACACCTCAAATTAGATGGTGGCAATGTCAGACTTTAGTGAGCCTGGCAGCTGAGGCTGACAGTGAATATAATTTTCTTCTTGTGTGAAATCCATCACCAGGGGCTCAATGCTGAGCTGCTTGCTACAGCAGGTGGGAATTGCACCATCTTCCTTGTGGGACAGGTCTCATATCCTAGGAAAGCACAGCCATGTGTTTCCTGCAGCTTCATGTACAGAGTGGTTTGGGAATACCCTGAGGTAAAGCAAGAACTTTGCCTTATCATTTGCCCCTGCCTTGTCATTTTGGTTGTGATTGCCAAGGTGAGAGGTTTGGGGAAACTCCTCTGTGGGCAGGAATTTACCCATGAGCTCTGGAGATACATTTGCTTCTGAGGAGTTTTTGCACAAAAGGGTCTCCACGTGAAGGTTTGTTTTATTTGCAATTGCATCCTTTAATTGCTGGCAGAGGAAAAAATTCTCACTTGGTTGCATTTTTATTAATCAAGCTGAATAGAATAACACAACCTAGGTGCAAGAAGGCACCAGAGGACCCATTTGGATAAACAGGACTCTTCATTTTTGAGCTATTCACACAGCCATTCTGTGTGGAAGAAAGACAAAAGGACAAGGAAGACAAGGAAGAAAGAAAGAAAAAAACTCACTCAAGTGCTTCTGTAACACCAAGAAAAATGAATCAGTGGGAGGACTATGTAATAAAACTGTGTCACAAGATAATCACTCCTTGCTGATATACAAATTCTACAGCAGAAACCTGTCCTTGTCATAAAGATGCAATTAGCAAGGTCTCAGTGGTTTGAATAAAAGGTAAATACCCAGATGATGGTGCAAAAACCCAATAGTTCCATCCTCTCCTTAACCATCTCCTTATGTATGTGCGTGTAATACTTCCCATTTTTCTCCACTGCCTTTTCAAGAAGGGGGAAAAAAAAGTATTTCTAAGTGCCTGAGAAAAGAATAACCCCTATAGAAGACATTCATTCATTTAAGGAATTACTGAAATAAAAAATTATATTTTCTGGGTTTGACAGATCATTTTCACTTTGGGGGTTCATACATAGCAGTGAAGTCAGATCCCCAAATTACTGATTGTACAGGTTCAGGGATTTCAAGGCACTGAAGTGATTTCTTTATTGAAATCAGCTGTACCAATGCCTGTCCACTCAACAGCTTTCCTGTCTGGTTGAGAGGCTCTTTTAATACAGCTTCAGACAGCCCTCGATTCTGCAAGATGCCAAAAAGGATCTGTAAGTCCTCAAACTCCACTAAGGCTTGCAAACGACACAAGAGCTACTCTAGTCCTTGCAATGTATTTTATGGATGTTCAAATGGACTTTAATCTCAGAGAGATCAGGAGGTGATTTCTAGGCCTGAGAGTTTGCTGCAGCCCAGGAACATGGGGAGGCTTGAGAGCAGCCTTGCAGGAAGGGACCTATTTGGTTAGGATGGGCTGATCAGTTGACAAAGCCTGCCTTTATTCTCTGCTTGGCCCACCGATTTTTAGCTATTTTGAAAGCCAATTACTGCCATTTCTGTTCTGATAACATCTAGTGATAGAGCTAATGAGTGTCTTTGGAGCTGCTGATGTGTTACCGGCTGTTTAAGCAGCAGGTTCAGTTCTGGCTGAGCTGGGGCCCCTTCAGACGTGCTTGAAGTCACAATGTGTTCAAACAAGCTGTCTGCTTCTCCTGAAACTCACTGAGTGGAGCCCTAACCCCAGCCTAAGTGCTGATCTGGTTTAGTGGTGTAAGACTGAGGAGACACCAAAGGGGGCTGTCTCTGAGCCTTGCAGCATCTCGTGGTGGAGCTACGGAAGGGTCAAAGAGGTCTGAGGCCCTCACAGTTTCTCCAGAGCACAACATTTCACTGCTTCCCCTAAGGATGAGCAGTGCTCTGGTGATGCAGCCTGGTTCTGGGAACAACCAGAAGTGTTTTGTGCCATGAGGCCAGGCCACACCACCAGGCCCATGGGAAAACTTGTGCCCTAGGCTTGATCTTGTGCCCAGGGGAGGTGCTAGAACCTGTGACCATCCAGAAAGACTGGCCAGAAAGTTTTCTGGGTCTGTTCAGAGGTTGCTTAACTGTTCTCCTGTAAAACTGGGTTTTGTCTGAGAAAATGGTGTGCATGATCAGGAGGAAAATGCAGACTTTCCACTCTCTTTGTGTCCTATATAAAATGGCAATTTTCCAGTGTCACTTGTAAACCGTCCTTTCCAGATGCCAGAGAATTTGGTATAAGCCTTTGCATTGCACTGAAGGCCATAAAAACCTCTCCTTAAAGTCTCCTTTTTTGGTTGCAAGAGAGCAGCTGTCTAGCTTAGTGGCTAAGGCTGGCCCATCTTTGCCTGTTTTTATGAGTCTCTTTTTAGGTAGAAATTCAAAAATACCTTCCTCTTAACTACTTCCAAAAGGTCAGTGGAAAGTGCTGCTTTACCAGCTACACAAAACACTTTGGGGGTGGGGAAGAATCAGAAATGAGTTGTCCTCTGCTTTTCTCATGGCAAACATATTCAAGACCAACAACTTTGTCCCTGCTCTGCTGTGAAAATGCCATTAAACGAGTTTGTTTGCATCCTTTCTCTCTTTTTTTTTGATACTTGATTTTGATGCAAACTTGTATTCCAGGCAGGCTTTAATGCTAGCAGCACATCCTGCTGAAACCTTGTAGACCTCATCAGCTAGTCCCCAGCCTTCCAAAGGCTTGGGATGCCAGGGAGGCCTTGGGAACAGGGATGGAGCTCCCTGCTCCTCAGAGTGCTTTTGCACAGCTCTATTTTTGGCTCTTCGCTTGCTCAAATGAAACTGTCTGATTAAGTAACACATAGGAAATAGATTTCGGTCCAAGTCTGAATCATCAAGCTATTAATTTTTTAAAAAGTGGGGTTTTTTTGCTTTTTTTTTCCTTTCCTCAAAATCCATGCTCGCTCCTTTCCATGTTAGTTTCCCCCCCAAGAGGGACGCTCAGGAAGTTTGTTCAGATTAGGTGTGAATTTGCAGTGCAGGAGCTGTGTAGACACCCTCGTGCAAAATGAAAGCTGCTGCCTGAAGTTGGCCTGGCTTTGAAAATGGATTTAGTCCACCCCAGGTCTCAGTAAGAATTTTCTCGCTGAGATATAATTGGCTAATTAGCCGATTTAACTAATCCTTCTCTAAAATTAATTTGGATTACTTTTCTTGGCTGTCCCCAGAGAGTGCTTAGCTCTCCTGTAACTAATGCCATCACACTCTGGGATGGACACAGTACTTCTGCAGCATCCCATGGTTTGATTTGGGATGGGGGGCAGAGAACTTGTATAGTCTAATCTGAACTTGCCACCCATTCAGGCTGTGCAGTTCACTTCCAAAGCTGTTACTGGAGCTGGGACTTGTATTTCAGGAACATCTGACCTGTTTCTTGAGCAATCAAGACTCTAATTTCAAGAGAAGCAAAGAGGTGTAAGGTCTTTGAGTCCTGCTGAAGTTGCCAGGCTTAAGGCTGGGTGCACAACTAGATTCTCTGACATCTTTGATAATTAACACGCAGTCCAAATCAGAATATTTTAATTAATGAATAAATTTCATGTAACATCAGTGAGGATGTTACATCTCAGCCTAGAGCAGGGGAGTAAGAAGTATCTAGACAGAATGGGCCTTGCCTTCATGTGTAGGGTCTGATGAATTATAGCTTTTGATTCCATTCCTGAACCATCAGGTTTTTTGGGTTTTGGTTGGGTTTTTTAGAGAATACACTGAAAATGGACTGGAAAAGGGTAGATGGAATACATGCATTTGAATAGAGAAAGGAAAAGAGATTAAACTAGATGAGACTCCTCGAGTTAATTGTATCTTGAGTGTTGTTATCAGCATTCCCCTATCCCATTGGAAGAATGTGATGTGTAATATTCCACAGCTCTCTGTCCTGCTCCCAGCTCTGTTCAGTGTTCTCATTAATGACTTGCACAGTGCAGTACAGAATACTCTTATTAAATTTGTAGACAACAAGAGGTTAAAAAGGCCAGCAAATATACTAGAGAACAGGATTAGGAATTTAATAAAGGGATATAGAAATCGAGGAACTGGTTAAAAAACCAAAAACAACAAAGAAGGTATAAAATTCAACTGGGGACTAAGCTCACAAGTAATTGAGTGCGTGAGCATGGGATGCATAACGTGCAGGTGACCACGCTTTAGGAAAGTTTTGGTGAATTATAGTTAGACCACAAGCTGAATGTAAATTTAACCCTAAAACCAGGCACGTCATGGTACTGCAAAGAAAGGCAGACCTTGAAACTGGAACTTAGTAGGCATTTACCTCTCAAGACACTGTTATGTCACTTGGCACTGATAAGGTGTCGACTAGGTTTGCTACTATTCTTCAAAGTTGGAAAGATTTTGAATAAACACTGAGAATATTTATGAGTCTGGGAAAAAAGGCTCAGGAGGAGAAATTGGAAAAACTACAGTTTTCTTGTCTTCTAAGGGACACTGAAGTTAGGCATAAATACTCTCCAAGCATGTTAAAGACTTTTAAAAAAATTGAGGTTGTTACCTCTTTTACAAGTTTGTGCTGGGGCCAAAATCACAGCAGGAGAGTTCCAGATTAGATGCTAGGAAAAGTTCTCCAGAAATAATGGTAGAACTGGGTTAAAGCAGATTGCCTGGTGGGGCCGTGTAGTTTCTGTCATTGGTGGTCAGTAGAAACACTTCAGAAAAGAGCAGTGACATTCTTAGAGTCACCCCTGTCTTGTGGGATGACTGAGGATTTCTTGGGGTCTTTTTTGGGATTTTGAGATTTGAGAGCAATCACTACAGTGCTACTGGAGTAGTATCCAGGGGCAGCAGTTACTCAGCTGGATATTCATTCTACTATTTTAATCTCTGCAGGTAATTAGTTTAATTATTTCTAGACTCTCCATGAGTAGCTAGGTCAGGATCAGGACCTTCTGAGAGCAGCTCTGTTGTGTACACAGGGATGCCTGCTTTTCAAATGCATGGATGTTTTCTGTGGAGCTTTATTCCCAATCACACCAGACAACATTCCAAAGAGGACCCTGGACTAGAATTTGGCAATATTTTCGCTGTTAAATATGGGAAATAAAATTATATGAATGCATATTTTTCTGTATTTGACACATCTAGAGCAGTGAGCCAAGCTCCTTGTTCTTTTATCACATCCCTTCTACAGCTGTTACCTGAAACTACAAGGGAAGGGCAGGCAGGGAGGATGGGGGACCCCCCAATCAGCTTTTTCCCCTGTGATGTGGGGCACCACTGAAGATAGAATCCTCTCCCATCAGCACACATCTGGAAAGTCATTGCAGGGTTTTGAAAGAGAAGGCTGGGAGAGGGGTCACGGTTATGAGGCAAATGCCAAATTATATCCCCTAATTTATGGCATTAAAACATTTGAAAGCTTGTTAATTTCCCAAATTTTAATCATCTTTGGAAATACTGTTTTTTTTTTTTAAATACACAAGCATTTTCTTGGCTTTTATGCTTTCAAAGTAGACAGGCAGTTTACTGCTTGGGGCAGCAGTTATGAAGAGGAGACTGTTTTTCTGCATTTTGGAATAGTGAGTGGGTTTGGAGCAGTCCTTTGAATGGTTCATTATGTGTGCATGCACCTCTGTGTCTAAATAATCATAGTAATTTCCTTTATTCAATTCTTCAAAGTCCCAGATGAAATCTGGGTTTCAGTGCAGTTAAATGTATGTAATTCAAGATACAAAAAAGGGAAAGAAGAATTTACTGTACAGATGGGGAACTGAATCACACAGAACTAAGAGACTGTCCAAAAATAATACAGAAAAGACTGAGGGAGAGCATGGATCCAAGCCTGAACTTTGTGATATCTCACTCAAATCCCTAATTACAAGGCTGTTTTTAAATTTCCAAGTTGTTCCCTTATACATAACAAGTGTCATCACTTAGGCCTTTAACTATTTTGGTTTTAAATTAAACCTTTCTTCGCTCTGCTGGAACAGGGAGCTGGAACCACTAGTGTGACTAACTGGAAAATGATGATTTCACACCGAAGCTGGGGAGATGTGGCCAAATGGATGGGAACCAGTCTTGCATCAGGCTTGACCCGTTAGGTGTCACATCAAGAAGGGCCACATTGCTGCCTCCCTGCACCTTTGTGATGTATCTCACACTTGTCACCTCAGCCCTTGGTGTGACTCTTGCCACCATTCTCACTCAGGATCCTTGGCTTGGGACACTGAGGCCAGCTGTGCTGTGAGAGAAGTGCCATCGTGGGAAGCTGGAGCTGCAGCCAGTGTGGCTGGGATATCAGCACTGCTCCTGACATTCTTGGGTCCCTCCTCTTGGCTGCTCTCCTTTTTTTTTTTTCCCCCGCTCTCGCTTCCCCCAGATAATTTAAACTCCAGAGATCTGATGAAAATTTCTACTCAGCGATTTTTATTTTTCTCCCATCCCCCCCATGCTCTTAATCCTAGGAGATTGTTCAGGGAGAGAAATATGTGCCATCTCAGAGACATGTGTGGGTGTGAAAGAGTGTGCTTAGTAAGGCCTTTCTTCAGGTTAAGAAAACAGCAAACTCGTTCTGTGACATTCCCTCATCCTCCGGTGACCTGTGCGAGGCACAGGGAGTGTTGTACATACACCTGAAGCTAAAACAAAGCTGAAAAACATCTAAAACACTGCAGTTGTTGGGTGGGGTTGGAGTGAATGAGCAGGTGCATACCAAAGCAAAATTATCTTGGGTTGCGTTCCTGTTTCATAACCATTAAGCAGGTTTGGGGGTAGAAAACTTCCAAGAAAAAGGGAAAGAGTGGGAAATGGCAATTCAGAAGTCAGTGGCTCTCCTGGAATTGGCCCAGTAGTTGCTCCTGGCTGCCTGATTGCCAGGTTTTGGCAGAGATTTGGAAGCTGAGTATCTGTTGACTGTCAGGCCGGCACTGTCAGTCACCTACGTTCAGGTTAATGCTCCAGGGAGCTGGCCAAACTCCAGGGGATAACTCGCCTAAATAAAGATATCATTGCTCTTTTCTTGGAACTAGATGTTCTTCCCTCCTCCCTCAGCCTTTTGCTCCTTCTTTGTGCTGTGGAAAAATGAGATGGCTTCGCACAACCTGGGGGCATGTTCAGATACAGACAAAAATTTTGCATCCCTGCAGGAAAAGAAAAAAAAAGGAAAAAGGCTTGAATCTAGAAACTTTAAAATTAAGACTGACCCAGATTAATGTGTGTGTGTTTTTTTCAGAACAGGATGAACTGAACAGATAGGCTGAAAAATGCAATGAGTAATATGTGTAAACTCAAGCCTTTGGTATGCAGCTTAATCTGGCACGGCACCCGACTTGCCTGACTAATCTGCTTTATGTCAGCATGACAAGGTTTGTTGGAAGTGATGATATCTTTTAGTAGACAAAGTAATTTAGTTGGCTATCTATTAGTAGTATTAGACAAGGTTTCAGGCACATAAGCCCTTCTGCAGACCACCTGAAAGCTTAAAAGAAGGCATCACCTTTGCTTTTAGCTGACCTGTGGAAACAGTTGGGAGCTTAAAGCTTGTCTGCTCTCTCAATCTTTTCTGCTTAGCCTTATGAAGGATTTATTCTACCTTGTCTACATGATGTCTAGAGACTACCTTATCCACCCTAGAGTATAATAATTTCTTTCTTTCAGATGTTACTCTGTGTTAACAGGAAAAATTTCAGAACAGCTGGGCTTGGGAGGGGGAGTTAGGTTTTGGGGTACCCAGATTTTCTTTGCTGGTCATCTGCTCTGTGCTGTACATATTCTGTGTTGTCTTAAAATCAAAGCCTCTTGTGGTGTCTGAATTTGTGTATCCGAAGGAGATGTTTAAAGTCAGTAACCACTGTTGAAAAGCACAGATTTTGAAGTTAATTGTAATAAGATAAAGGACAATAAATTAGTTAAATTGCTCTTCCTCTATGCTGTTTGCCTTCAGCAAAGAGGCAGAAGAAATGAAGTTACTTAGACACTTGGCTGTGTTGTAGATTAGAAGTGATAAAGTCAAATAGCTACCAAATGCTTTACAAAAATATCAAAATCTAGCAAGCAAGTAAAGGAATCCAAATACTCAAACTGAAACTGAAAAAGAAAATAATGAAAACCATCCTCTCCCATGAATAGCTTTGGTCCTCATTATAGATTAGTAGTTTTGTGAGATGATGTAGAAATGTTCCTTATTATCACAGCTTTATTGCCTACCTCTGTACATCTGTTCCAAAATTCATTTCAAAATGGCCAGACATTTCAATAATCCAGTGTGGCTTGGAATTTTCATATTGTTTCTGCTGTGTTAAAATCTGGATGGAAAGCTGGTACTTTTAAATTTACAATTGCACAGACTGAACAACATCTGGGTAGCTTTGCTCTATTGCTTTCCCTGTTCCTTTAAATTTAGGCTGGAGTTATGATGTGCATGAAAGGCTAAAGACCTTGTGTGTGGCAGGTGTTATTTCAAGCTGACAAAAATTCAGTAATATGTTCGTTTTACTTTGATACGGCCTTTTACAAAAATGCATAAAACTCTGATTCAAACCTTGGCAATACATTTTTGTTTTAAAAACAGGCAAATGGGGCATCTTCTGGACTAGAAGAAATTAACAATCAATTTATATATGTGCATGTGTTTGTGTTTATTTAAAAATATATTCATGAAATGGTTCACTGAGAAGTTACTTATTATATTATTCCCTACAATTAAAGCTTTGTGGAGATGCACTTATGTACTTTCTGGAGGATCAGTAAAATGTTTTGGGCTCTTATTTTCCAAGAATGATAACACTGAGGCAAATTGGAAACTTTTAATATATATTATCACACACATTATATACAGAGATCCCTTAGAAATGTCTTGATTAATTACTCATCATTGGCAGTCCAACAGCCACTATTAAAATGATCTGTACAGAGGAATCTTTAGCAAAGTGAAACCTCCTGGTTCTCGTGGTCCATGCTGAGCTTTGCTCCTTTACATGAGCTAAGAGATAGTTGATATATGGCTTTTCTGCCCCAACACATCCATGGCATCCTAAATATAGGCTGTATGAGAAGATCTCTTTAGCCTGCAGGATTGTTGCTTGTATTTCTATTTAAAGACAAACAAACAAAAAATTCCAAACCAACAACCACCCCCATGCCCTCCCAACCCTCCCAAAATCATAATTCATAAATATGGGAAAGGATGCAAACTTTATGTGCATCATCCCCGTGTCTGATTGAACCAAAACCTTTGGGGAGATTTTTAAATGCTGCACACCTGAATCCTCTGAATGAGTCCATGGGGTTTTCTCTATTGTTGTTCATGTTTAGCAAGAGGAAAAAGAATTTTACGGAAAACTGTGGATGTAACTAAATCCCAGCTTAATGGTTTTACTCCTTAATCCTTTGGAGTCCCTGTAACCTCCTCTGAGAGACATTTGGGAGGGTGCTCGTGGCTGGAACTTTGGTTGAAAGCCCCATCCCAGTTGAGTTTGGCATTGCTCTTGAGGTGGGTACGGTGCTGTTTTGCCAGAACAGGTCTGATCAAACTGCATTTTCAACCTGACCTTCTCCTCACCTCTAATAACTTCCTGGTTGCTTGGTCAGAGAGAGATTTATGAGCAAGAACAGAGTGTGATGTGTCTGTCCCAGCAGCAAGGGGAAGCAGAAAACTTATTAAGAGAGAAGGGAGGGGGAAGAAGAGAGAGAATGAGAAGGGACAGAGGCTGAATGTGAGTCTGGGTTTCAGACAGAAGCACCTCAGTTTGTGGCCTACTGTAATTACCCAGCCACTGAAGAAATAAAACGTTGAAAAATCAATTTTATAAAAAAATCAATGCCTTAAACAATTTGAAAAGCTCTCATAATTTTAAATCCCTCTACAATGTACATGTTCAGAGGCCCAATCACCTTCAAAGTGAGGTGCTCCAGAAACTTTAAATTGTTCTGCACAGAAAAGGCTCTGGACCCCCATTTCACTCCCAAATGGAAGCAGTCTTGAAAATGTGAAGCACACCAATAATTTTTTAAATAAACCTCTCTGCCCAACCTTGCCCATGTTTCCATGAAGTTCGTACATCTCAGAGTTTCAGTGTTTTATTTATATTGAAATAATTTCTGCCTATAATCTGTAAAGATGATTTTTGTCTACTATAATCAAATATGTTTTTAAAGTTAAAAATACGAAGGGTTTTCTCAGGTTTTAGTTACTGAAATGATGAATCCTTTCCCATTAAGAGTTTTTCTATTTGTTCCTGTATTTAGTCCAGACAAAAAGTACAAATTGATGAGTATAGCTGTTATCATTTCCTAACTTACAGCTCTGTGCAGAAAGTGATTTTACATTGAATTGCAATTTCATTCACAAAGGGCTTTAGACCTTATATAATTAAAATACCTCAATCCTCTTCAAATTAGAAAAGCAAATTGTTACATATCATAAGTAGGTGCTTTTCACTCTAATGACAGTCACTTAGATGATTTATGACATACATTATTTTATATCAAAGTACAATGAAATAGGCATTACCAAAGGTAATCTCAGTAATGTCTGAGAAGGGATCTCAAACCTCAGTGCAACAATGAATGCAGTATTTAAAATGCAAAACCCAAAGACATTATTATGGTTTTGATTTCTTATGCCACAGCTTCTCCTGATCTGTTATATTAGCACAGCAATACAAAGGGTGTTTTGGATGTATTTTACTAAGATAACAGACGGGAAAAATGAAATATAAAGTCAGGTTTTATGCAGAAATTGTTATCAAAGGGATGATAAAGTAAAACTGCATAATCGCAAGGAAAAACAATTGATGATGTACAAACTGAAATGTATTGAGCTCATGGAATATGCTCATTTTCAGCTTTTAAGTCCTTGCATTATTAAAACACATAATAAAATAAAATGCTTGGGTAATGTATAAACAAATCTGAATCAAGTAGCTTCTTGAATATGATTATTTTCATATTTCTGTATTCTGTGTGAAGATTATCCCTCCTCTCCTCCCCCACTCCTGCTGCAGTGACCCATTCCAGAGGCAGTGGTGAGAATCCCAGTGTCCTCAGTGTCCTTTGTGGCAGGCAAATGCTGCCCTGTAACCCTGCAATCAGAGCAGGGACAAATGGGCATCAAATGAGAACAAATGGCTGCAGGTTTGCCACCAATACCTTCACACTGGAGAGGAGAAAAAAGTGCCTGAAGTGTGAGACTGGAGCAAGCTTCCTTCAGGAATAGATGGAATTAAAAAAAAATAATTAGAAAGCAATGTTGATTTTAAGTGAGAAGCTGAGATTTGAGGTGGCTGCCTGCAGTGTCCTAGGACCTCTTGTGGGATCCATCCTGCAGCAGCAGCCTTGCAGAGATTCTCCTGTGCTGGTGCTGAACAGGTGTACTTGTCTGAAGGAAGGAGGTCCTGGTGTGAGGGTCCAAAAGTCATGAAGGCCGATGGAGAGGGTGTCTGAGCAAGCTTGGTTTGGGATGAGTAATTGCCAGAGTTTCAACAGTTCTGGGGTATGGGCTTCACCAGGACAGGGGAGTGAGCATCAGGGCACCCACAAGAATGACTGAAGGGTTGGGAAACCTGATTTACTGTGAAAAGCTCAGGAAAGCCCAGCCTTTTTAGCTTGAGGGTTGTGGGAGACTCCATCACCTGCTGGGAAAACACGCAGGGGGAACACAAAGACCCTGTCACCTCTGCCAGGTCCCAGGGCAGCCCTCAGAAGGGGTTCTGAGACACTTCCCAGCCTGTCATTCCATTCTTCCTCCCCTCATGCCCAAACCATGCTTGGGTGGAGCTCAGAACGTAGCAGGATGAGGATCATGAGCTTCCCAAGGGCTGGGAGGGAAAGGCGCCGCGTCGTTCACCGCGGAAAACGCTCCACAGGAGACATCGAGTTTTCTGAGAGATCCTTCCCAGGAATCAGCTCTCAAAGCGCTGTGGCTGTGCCAGCTGAGCATGTTTGTCCCTGATGGCTGCATAATCGATGGCGTTGTGGTCTGGTGCTCACTGACTGAGCCCCAGCCTGAACGTGCTCAGCAGTTTGCCTCTCATTTGCGTCAGCGTCTAAATAAAGATGAATACCGCTTTTTTTTCCAACCTCTATTCAAGATGGGCTGTTAATTTTATAACAGAAGAGCAATCTAATGGCTTATATAATTAGGAGCATGTTTTTAAAAATTTCAGAAGACTTTTTTTTGGTTTTT
This sequence comes from Prinia subflava, assembly GCF_021018805.1. NCBI lineage: Eukaryota > Metazoa > Chordata > Aves > Passeriformes > Cisticolidae > Prinia > Prinia subflava. Next base: position 110,550,590 of record NC_086248.1, on the reverse strand, counting down.
TTTTTCGCTGTTCAGCAGCCATAATTAGGGAGAAAATGGTAAAGGTTCTTAACACTGAGGTACATTAAGGGTTAGAGCATGGTACTAATCACACCATGGCTGTGAGTTTGATCCCTCTACAGGGCATTCACTTAAGAGATGGACTTGCTGATCCTTGTGGGTCCCTGTCTTAGTCTGCCTCCCCAGACAAAACCCTGTTCAGGGATTTCCTCCCAAATTTGCCCTAAACCAGGACAGTCCCTTCCAACTCGGACTGTTCTGTGAAATGGCAGCAGTCAGATTTCAAAAGCACCCTGAACAGCAAGGGTTCCCCTTACTCAGAAAATCTGGTCACAGTTTTACACACCAAAATGGAACCTTGGGGTTTCAAAAACATCATAAATTCACATTTCATTTTGAATAGAATTCCTTTCCAGCGCCTGTGCTTAAAGTGCTACTTGGAACAAACACCGTTGGCAGGGAAAAACCCAACGTCTGTCTTGAGGATAATTTCATATTGAGCCCTGACAAGCTGTGGTCAGTCAGTCCTGGCTCGTTGTGCCACTACAGTCTCAGCTGAGAGAGTGGAGATAGTCATCTACAGGGTTTCAGTCTGGCTCGTGTTCCCTGCTGCTTCACAGCTGGAGCATCAAAAGCTCTTCCCATTCCCTTGATTTTCCCACCCAGATGAAGGGATTGAACACACCAGGCTTGCAAAATCTGTTCTGGTCAGGGCTGGAAGAGGGTGAAGGATGTGAAGGCAGAAGCTACCGTGCTGCTTCTTGGTGGGTGTAGAAATACTCCCATGCATCCCAGAAGCATTTTCCTGTTTTCAGTGATGATATTTTGACCTGTCCAACTCAGTCAACCTTTCCTGCTTAGTGAGTGAGATAATAATAGGAAGAAATTCTTCCCTGTGAAGCTGGTGAGGCCCTGGCACAGAATGCCCAGAGAAGCTGTGGATGCCCCATCCCTGGAACTGTTCCAGGACAGGCTGGATGAGGCTCTGAGCAACCTGGGATAGTGGAAGGTGTCCTTGCCCATGGCAGGGGGATGAAACAAGATGATTTCTAAGGTCACTTTCAACTCAAGCCTTTTTGTGATTCTGTCAAAAATTCAGCTTGATAAGCAAGTGTTTGTGCATCTGGATGAAGTGTTTTACTCTGGGGACAGTTAGGAAGAAAAGTGGAAGGGAGCTTTCCTGGAGAACAGCAAATGGCCATGATATGTGGCAGTGTGTTAATGATAGGCATGGTTAGGGACTCAAACCTGACCAGTCTCTATCTGCATTCTTTGGTGGATCTGAAGTTGGATTCCTCCTTGTAACTCTTTCTGTCTTGCTATGAGCTCCCCTGGTGTGGCAGGTGGGATTTTGAATGGTCAAGGGTTATGTGAACAAACCAGCAGCTATAATCTTGGCCTTGTGCTTAAATAAAGAATTTTTCCCTACCCTGCCATTGCCTGAAAATCTTCAGCTAGTGAAATATGTGCAAAACTCAGAGCTCCTGAGCAGTCATGCTCTTCTGGAATGTCCTGGTGATGATGGTGAGGAAAAGAGCCAGGAAGAAAACTCCTGGTGGGGGTGGGAATGCAGTGTGAAGGTAGCTAACCATTTAGCTTGTAGAATTGATGAATGCACCTTGGAGAGCAAGAAGAGGGACTTTTTCATAAAAATGGTGAAGCAGTTTGACATGGATAAATTGGATTTTGGGATGAGGGGGCTGCTATCATTTAAAAAAAATTTAGATTCTGTTAAGTGTGGTTTTTCTATTGCTTTCTGTAGAGCCATTACCTGTCAGTTGCTGGTCTCCACATTTAAAACTATTTTCCCGCTTAAGACTGAGAGATTCTGTTCCATTGCTATTGGTTCTGTAAAAATTCCTGCTGGAGAAATTGTAAAGATCATGGTTGAGTTTTTAAGATATGATGGGCTATAGCAGGTGTAGGAAATGCATAGAGCAACAAGCTCTGTAATAAGGGTTTCTCTTCTGTTTTACCAAAAAGGAAAAAAAATAGCAATGAGCTCTTGGGGTTAGGATAGCATTGTGGGATTGAGGTTGAAGGAGGGATGATTGGTGCTTTTCTGGGGAAGCTGAAGCCAACACTTACCTAGTTCAGCTCTTTCTGGGGGCAGAAGTGTGCCGGATGGTGGGTCCAGAGGCTCAGAACTGCCTGTCCTCACACAGAGGCACTTTGTCAGGTGCATGCTCTGCCTGGGTGCTTCTGGGCATGTCCTGTTTTTTCCTACATGATTCTTTGTCAAGGTGTGTTTGGTGAGAACACTTTACCTTTGGATGGTCCAGGAGCAGGACATACCTCTGTGCTTGGTGGAAGCCACCTGTTTGGGACTTTTTAGCCATCAGTACTGCTTTTCTTAGTTTGTTTTGTTTTTCATGAACTCATCTGCTCTATCTGTAATATCCTCATCCTCCAAAAAAAGTGAGTGCAATAAGCCCAGCAAATTGCTTGGAGCAGTCAAGTTTTGTACTTGTAATGTGAGACATCCTAAACGCCCACGTGGATTTGCTGGGCACTGCTCTTCACTGCTTTTGTGCAGGAGAGGCTGGGGTTGTCTCACAGCTGGCTACAAAGCCTGTGTTCCTTCTAACTTGGTCCCAGCTGTGTCTGCAAGCACCAGTTCCTATTTTCTACCCATCTCTTAGCCAAATGCTCTGTACTCTGATCTTTCCCCAAGCCGTCTCTGGCTCCTTGTCCTCCAGCCGTGCTTCCTGTGGAAAGCAGAAGGGGAGGCAGCTGCATTGGTTCTTCTGGCACTCAGGGTGTTCTGTCCTCAATCTGCTGGAAGGGATGTCCCCCAGAGGGACCAAAATTCCTTCCCAGGTTATTCTAAAGCTTGCTGCTCCTGAGCTGCACCATATGCCACAGAGGAACCTTCTGGTCTGTCTGCTCCAGGCCTGGTCTCACTTTGGGAGAGGACTGCTGGAGAGTCATGGAATCTGGGTCCCTGTTCAGTGGCCTGCATTATCCCTGGAATTTGGGAAGCAATTTTTCATCTGCTTCAAGGGCACTGGGCTACACCCCCCTGGCCTTTTGACTGTGGGCTTTGGGAAGCGTGTGTCACACCCACAGTGATGCCTTGGGGAGGCTGACCTGGAACAGAGACTGGGCAGAGCTGGAGAATAAAGTAGGGATTTATTGAAAGGCCTCCAGGATACACCTTGGGCAGGACAGGGCCTGGCCAGGGCTACACCCAAGGTGGACCAAGAATGGTCACAAAATGGACAAATGGTCACAAAGTCTCACATTTTTATAAGTTTTGGTCCATTTGCATATTGGAGTTTAATTGTCCAATTACAGCTTCAGGTTGTGAGGTCCCATCCTTCTTGTTCCTCCCTTCAGCCCACCCCTGTTTGTGCATTTGGGGCTGAAAGTTGTCCTTGGTGTGCAGCAGGGAAAGGATTTGTTTTGTGTCCCTGCTCTGTGAAGAGCTGAGTGACCCTGACTGTGAGCTCAGAGCTGCACCCCTGGGCAGCACAGAGCCTGAAAAATGTGAGAGCTAAAACTCAAGGTATCAACAGAACCCAGGAGGCAGAGTGGGTCTCCATGGAGTGGGATCCCTTCATGGATGTGGGAGGATTCCTCTGATTTCTATCTTGATACAGCACTATTCCTCTCACCTTGCTTGGGTGTCATGCTGCAAGTGATTTTAAGAAGAAATAAGACGTGTTCTTGCTCCAACAGGATATAAAAATGACTTTATATTAGACAGTCTATATTTTATTGAAGTTTGCTTCGTATTAGTGTCATAGAAGGCCTTGATTTCAATATAACAATATGGAAGTGCACGTGTAATTTGTCCTCTGATCACATTAATGCTAAACCACTGTACGTGGTAGTAATGTTAAACTAATGTGACAGAATAATACAAGTATAAAGTGATGTAAAACCATTAATATTATAGAAAGTTATTCATTTCATACAAAGGATTCTAAGGATTAATTTGAATAAAATTCCCTGTCTCTTTCTGTGATCCAGTCGAGCTACTTTGATCAAAAGATAAGCCTGATCAACAAGCTTGCTATTAGCTGATTTCCATACAATGATTTCTTGTTCTTATTCCTGCTCACACATAGCTCAAACCCAGCTCGCTGCTCTCTGCAGCATCTGATCCTGAGGAGCAGAGAGATGTGAGATCAGAGGTGAAGCAATTTATTGGTAACCTGGTCCACTTGGGCAGGCACATTTCCCCAGTCAAGTTTAAAGGGCGTGTAAAGCTTTAGTGAATTGAGCCGTAAATGTTTAATTGTATGAGTTGCTCCTTGAATACAATAGTGGGGCAAGCTGCAACCACTAGCAAAAATGACTGTGTACTGAGTGTAAAAGCAGCCTTCCTTCACAGCAGATTTCAGTTTTGCTCAGAGAGCTGTATAGCATTTATTTTAACTCCCTGCAAACTTTAGGTCTCTGATTAAACAAAGTAGGAGCTGGACGATATCAAGACGTGCTTTCCCCTCATTTAATCAGGACACTGAGGACAGCCAGCAAGAATAAATAGCATGTGAAAAGCCAGATTTCCAATGAAATTAAATGAAAAGTTATAGGGCTGTGGTTTTAGGAACGGCCTCTCTTTTGTGGTTTTTGGTTGAGTGTGTTTGTCAGATTTTTATAAGAACATTATTGCTTTAAGAAAAAAATTTAAACCCTGAGAAATTACTCTCAGTCTAACGAGTTCTTTTCCACTGACTACAGACATCATTAGGGGATGGCTATAGCCCGAGGCTGTGCATGAACTTTTTCTTCTAACTGTACACTTTATGTATAATTTAGCTTTCTTGCCTAAATTATTCAAGCAAATAGTGAGTGAAAATAATGGAGTTCACTGAAACCTTCCACAGTATTAAAATAAAACAGTTTTTTACGTTGATTTGAATTTTTAAGCTTTTTAATCACGGATTTCAAATGGAATACGCATTGTCTTCAGCTCTTCTCTACTTGTCCCCCTGTGCCTTTTTTCAGTAAAAGGAAAGAAGAAAGGAAATGAACTTCAGCAAATACCCCATTAATTAATAAATGTTACTTATGACTACTTGAAGTAGAAGTAATAGTAATTAAGCAAAACCTATAGATATAGAAAATACATTCAAAAAGTGTTGAACTACAGTCTTTCACCCCTGATAAGGTCAGTGTTTAAATACTGTTGAGTTGCCTTAAGCTGCAGAATACTGTTAGGGAGCTCTGTGTAACAAGGCTAAACTCTACAAGCTAACAAAAAGGCTATAATTATTTCAGAGAGTATTTTTCTAGCTTGATATCAGTCTTCAAAAAATTTCTCTTTGGAACCCAGGGGGTTGATCCTATGCAAGGAAATTGGTACATTTTCAGGAAACGCTGCAGAATTCTTCCAGGTGAGGAATCAGCACTTTAAATATTTACTATTGTAGCCAGTCCTCTGCAATCTTGTGCCTCAAATTCCTTTTATAGGGTACTGCTGATGCCATTACTAATGTGGTAAGAATTGTATCTAAATCTGAATGGATTTAGACTGTATGCCATCGTGAAAATATATCCTGTGAAAGTTAAGGAATCTTGGTAATAACCTGCAAGCAGACTCTACTGTTCCCTAGATTGGGCACATTGTGCTTTCACTGGATGTTTGTTAGAAGCAGCACAATGATGATTTTCCATATATGATGGGAAAAGGAGACATGTCTAGGCACCTGCTATGGTTCAAGATGGGACTGGACTCTGCAGTCCCATTGCAGATCAGCCACCAGTGAGGAATCTCTGTGGCACTGAGACCATGCTCTCAGTGAGAAGCACGGCATGAGGCAGAGGTGTAAGTATAGCTTTAACTGGTTTCCCCCACACACACACAATAACCAATGCCTGTGGTTTGTCAGTGGGCTTTGGATTAATCCCAAGTAGTCAAACGTCTGACATCCCTCAGTGCCTGATGGAGCTACTGTCACCCAGCTCTGCTCTTGTGCAGTGTGGCAGCTCCTGGATCCACAGTACTTTGTTATTCAGACTGTAGAAATACCAGGTCATTTGCTGCAGGAGCTTTCTCCCAGCCTGAGGTTGTACATAGGATGTATTTCAACTCCTGAAAACAAGGTGGGATTGTCTGAAAACAAAATAAAACCAACAGTTGTGTCTTTGGTGACATTTTAAAATTTATGGTTCTATGACAAAGAAATACCCTGGGAGCGACCATCTTCTGTGCTTGGTCATAACCCTCCTCAAAAATCACAAGGCAAACCAACAGACAAGAGTAAAGAGTAAAGAAAAGCTTGATGAACCTTTTTGGTGAATTTTGCAATTCTCCTGCATTTTTTTGGCAATTATTGGCATAGCACAGGTAGCAGCAGGCAAAGATATCTGGAAACCAGCAATAATAATAACCACAGAATCACAGAATCAATCAAGTTGGGAAAGACCTCTGGGGTCACTGGGTCCAACCCGTGGCTGGACACCACAGTGTCAGTCAGACCATGGCACTGAGAGCCATCTCCAGTCTTTCCTGAAACACCTCCAGGGTCATTGGCCCCTCCACCATCCCGGGCAGCCCATTCCAGTGTCAAACCACCCTTCCTGTGAAGAAATTCCTCCCAATGTCCAACCTAAACTTCTCCTGGAGCAGCCTAGGTCTATGTCCTCTTGTCCTAAATGGGATTTGTTCTGTGGAAACCACTTTGAAAAGATGCTCACTCTAGATTAATTATTGCTGTGATTTTTTTTTCCTTTTATGACTTTAATGCAAATGGTAATTTTCTGATAACAGCAGACACTTTTTAGTTTTGTGTTTATTGAAACCTGCTGCCCTGATTGTAAGGGTATTTTGTGTCAGTGTTGGGCTCATTGTATGTCTCAATTGTTTTCAGTCACTTCTCTGTGTATATGCATCCAGGGCAGTTGCATAAATTAATTAAGCCAAATAGTTAAAATTTAATTCCATACAATTCATAGGATGTACTATCTGTGCTTTTGCTAAAAGAACTGTCTGAAGTGAAGCCTGGTGGTTTTCTGTAGCGTTTCTTACTGACTGTAAACTTAGAAAAGGAGCAGTAGAGCCATAGAACACGGAACATCCTCTCACCTTTGCATTTTGGTCTTATTCTTCGAGGTGTTTGGTGTTGCACAAGAAACTGATACTCAGTTTTTATGCACAGCACATCAGTCTTTATCCCTCTAGTTCATACAAGTGATGATATGCAACCCTGATGTAAGGATTCCATGGAAAATACTTTTTTACTCATCTACATTAATTTGGTTGCTCTTGGTCTTCAGTACTTGGGGAAAAAATATCAGGTGGAGAAAAGAAGAATTGCATAACTGGGAAGCACTTGTAACAGAGCTCAGTTAATTGCCCTGTAAGGTCTAGACTGTGAAATCCTTTGACAGTACAACATCCTTTTCCCACTGAATTCATGTTCACCAAAGCCCAGCTAAGCATCACATGAGAAAATTCTCCTTTTAGGGATGTTGGACATTTTGTACAACCACAAGGTCAGCACAGAACTGCTCAATTCCCTGTTTGTGTCAGGAGATTAAAACACTTGGTGAAACCAAAATGATTTCTTATTACATCTTGCAGAATAGCTGCTTCCTTTCCATTTTCTCCTTATGCACGTCAATTTTCCTTTTTTTTTTTTTTTTTTTTTTTTTTTTTTTTTTTTTTTTTTTAATTTTTTTAAATCTGTTTGGCATAGGCTTGAGGTTGATGGTCCATGGCAATCTATCATTTGACTGCCCAATGCACTGAACATTCCTGACTCGTGCTTCTTCTCACGCTGCAGTGGAATCTGGGACTTCCTCATCTGTATTTTTTTAAACAAAACTTCCACCCTTTTTAGTTGTGTGGTAGATTTTATGGAGTTTGAGTCCCTGGAAAGGATCTCTGGCCCTTTACAGGCTGTGGTACTGTGGTATTGCACTGTGCTCGCTGTGTTACTAGCCAGCTTCCTAAAATTTGATCTGCCGCCCATCACGATTTCCCCATGGATATTTTGTCTGTGTGTGTATTTAAGGGAATTTCCAGACTTCAGGCAGAACCTGGGAGAAGGAGAAGCAGCTCTGCAGAAGCGTCCCATGGACATGATGAAATACAATCACCTGTTCACGCAGCAAATGGAATTTTTATGTCAGGCCCAGCCCTTGTCACTTCTGCCCAGGGGTGGATTAATGGCTGAGCTGATGGGGCCACGGCCCCGTTCCCCCAAACGCTGTGGAGCCCTGGCTTCCTCTGTCACCACAGAAACCAGAGGGTGACACGAAGATGCATTGCTGGGGAAGAGCTCAAGGAGTTCCCCGTGAGTCGCAGGGGAGGCTCACTAAATGCAGCATCCTCAGAGATGGTGCAGTTGCTCCCACACCTGGCCCCTGTCACATTTCCCAGCTCACGTCTTGGGAAAGTCTTTCCCCTTCTCATAAACCTCTGGGAGCCTTTGCTGCTTTATGGAGCAAGGTACAGAAGAAGAGAAAAAACTCATTTTTGCTCCTAGCTTCCTGCATTAAACCAAAGGAAACATTGGTTTCCCTTTGGAAACATTGACTGGTTCATCAGTTTCTCTCATCCTGCGTGGTTTTGCTGGAAGTTCCCTGCTCTCCCTGGTTTCTCCACCCAATTCAACCTGTCTTATTGGAGATCTCCCCACTTCTTCTTGCATTCATCCAAAATTTACTGCTTTCTTTTTTTTTTTTTTTTTTTTTTTCTCTCCTCTTAGCACTCCTTCAGTTTGAATATCTGGGCAAGTAAAAATATCTTGGGTTGTCTCACCTAGTAGTCCAATTGTTTTTCTGTATTGCTGAACGGCCTTAACAGGATTGCTTTCAAACATTGAGGACTAAATAGTTACATTTCTGTTTCTCTGAAAAGACTTAAAAATTTCATTCCAAACTTGCCAGAAAAGAAGCAAAATTTAGGCTAGATATTTTAAATAAAGAGGGTAAATGAAAGTTTGACTGCAGCTTACAGCACTTGTCTCAGACTTGTTGAGGGGAGCTGAATGCACACGAGTGACCTCCTCCATAAACACATCTCCTCCTTACTCCGTGAATGTTTAATTATGGATGAAAATGGGACAACCCCAGCAACAAATTCATGGCAACCCTGCCTAAAGCTTGATGGGTTGGGGTATTTCTGCAAGAATGTGGGAGACATTGGGATCAAAACTCTGTTCTGGCAGAGTAATGGCAGGGTTTGAATGTGTGGTGTGGTCCTGGGTGAATAGCTGAAATCCCCAGGCTGTTTCATGTAGAGTGAGAAGCCAACATTGATCCTTTCTGTGGAGGGGGGTTGGAGACTGTAGGGAACCTGCTATGCTCCATGAAACTGTTGTAACTGTACTTTTAAATCCATTTGTGCAAATCTGCAAAGAAGCAGCAAATAAAAAAAGGGATTCGTGGCGAGAAAAATCTGTCTTTACTGTGTTTCATATGAAATGTTACTTGGACCTTGGATTATAGAAAGGTTAAGCATCATCACTCTACTCATTGAACTATGGAATAAACCAGCAGCAGTGGTGTGAAAAATCCAACCCTCTAGGTTGTTTGATTTTTCTTGCAAGTGTCTGCAGCAAAATGTGGGGTTTTTTCAAGTCTAATGGCATTTTCAAGCTAAATAAATTTATGTGTATTTGGTTTTGCAAGAAACAAACACTCAAATCTAGGTCAGGTTGGTAGAGAATTTTTCCTTTCTTTTCCCCTCCAAGTTTTCGTTTTTCAGGAGTATACTGATGAGTCTCTCATTCTCTTAAAACTTTATCCTCAAAATTATACTTACTTATCCTTGTAAAGCCTTTTGTGATATTACTTGGGAGAGCTGCAATGTCAAAATATGTTTTATTGTGATGCACTTACTTCAGGGTAGTGTGTTCCATGTTCTGCCAGTCCTTGTGCTCTTCTGCAGGTGCCTGTAAGTACTCAGGAAATGTAGAAACTCAAACTAGTCTTTTCAATTTAGTGTTGCAAAAAAAAAAGTTTTAGCTTTGTTACATTTCATTTTTATAATTCATTTTATTGTGCAGAATTCTGAGGGGGGGTGAAATGATGGGTGGGTAAAGGAGACAGTAAAAAGAGAGGAAGAGTGGCTTTGTTTGGACCCACTGCTCCAAGATTAAATCAGAAATGAAGGTTCATGGCCCATAACATTTTCAGGTGCTTTTATAAAGGACTCATTTTTTAAATTTGTTTATTTTTTCCCTGCTCTTTTAATTTTTAAAACACCAGCTCTTTTGATATGGTGGAGTTGCAGGCTGTGTCTTCTCATGCAGCCCCTGCACGGTGTCAGTAGGCATTACACAAATGACAAAATGCTGGGGTTTTTTCCTAAGTTGGGTAATTTTTCTTTTTTTAGGTTGGAATTTAAGGGTCGTTTAAGGACAGTGAGTTTAAGGACTTTAAGGGTGGTTTGGGGACAGTGAAAGCAGCTCCTTTGGGAAGCCCCCACGGTCATTGCCCTGTTGCTGTGACTGCCCAGAGCCACTGATCAGCATCGCTCTGAGAGCACTGCAGCCCTCGGGGGGACATCCAAACAGGGCAACACGCAGCCAAAAAACACCCTCAGCACCAGCCTAGCCAGTGGGAAGGGGCAGGGCAGGGCTAGCAAACCCCAAACACAGCACCACACTGATGCCTTCATGACTTGAAACCTGTCTAGAGGGTTAATGGTCCTCGTGGCCGGCCGCTGGTGATGGTCTCTGAGGTCTGACCTCCCACGGTTGTGTCCTGTGACAGGGGAGTGGGAGAGGAGAGAAATCCTACAGACACCTCTGCCACACTGGCTGGAGACTCTCGTCTTCAAGCTGATGTTCTTTGAGACCATTTTCTTCCCTTTCAGAGCAGTGACATTCCTTATTAGCCATCATTTTTATCTCCCAGTGAGATACACAACAGATGGTTACACTGGTGAGATATGTGTGTTTTTCTCACAAGGAAAAAAAAAAAAAAGGCCAACTTTGCAGCTCTGTTTTGCATTAGCCACAGAGGTGTAAAATGCTGCCAAATTTGAGAGCATTTTTATTTATCTCTGGCTTGGCTTCATATGATTGCAAATGACTAGGCAAGGTGTGGAGAGTGAAAAGTCAGGCCCAGACTCACAAGGGAAAGGGGAACTGGCTGAAAGATCTCTTGGATTGAAATTCACTCCAGAAGGGAAAAAATAAGAGGAGGAAAAATGTTCCTTCTCCCTTCTTCTTGCTGCCCTCTTTCTCCTTGCATATTTTTCATTCTGTTAGGCTACTATTTATAAGTACTTTTACAGTCTGACTGCTGAACCCCTTCTTCATCTAGACATTAATTCTCCAGGCCATGCAGGGAACTACCTGCTGCTTTTTTGCCCCACAGAGATGATTTGGCAGGGGTGCTGCTGATCCTCCTTGTCCTGTCACAGATCTCATATCCGGTGCTGTTTGCTGTTTTTATGACTCCCGCATTATTTTGCCGCAAACCTTCGTATCTTGGGCATCGTGACCCCAATACGCTGGGTACAACAAAAACAACAAAAGATGACTCCTGCCCTGAATATCTTTCATTCAACCAGCCTGTTTCCCAACCTGTACCAACAGAGGAAAAACGGGACAAAAGAAAACTCCGCTGCAGGGGCCTTGAGGTTTTCACAAGCCGACGTTTTCTCGGGTTGGCAGCCTGCCCCGCTTCGCCATGCGGCTCTTCAAGAGGTGGCATTTCAATGCCACGCATCCAAGGAGGATGGGGAAGGCGGGCAGCAGAGCTGGTGGCCCACCCTGGCTCCAGTCCTCAGCCAGGAGAACCTCTGGAGGCACAGGCACAGCTACCGCTGGTTGTTCCTTTCATTCTCTCCCTCCCGCGTGGTCATTATGCTTCAGCTTTGAAACTGAGCTTTGTTTCAGCCTGGTAGCCCGTGGCAGTGGGCTGGAGAGAGGAGACTTTTACTGAGCTACCAAAGGCATTGTGTGCACGGGAAGAAAATGTGTGAAGAATTGAAATTATATGGTTGTACTGGGAGTTTGTCGTGGGGGTAACGCTGGCTCGCATCTTCTGGTAGCCTAACGGAGCGTGGTGGGATGATCTGAAGATGAAGTGAGTTTGATATGCTGGGACATGACATTTAAAAAAAGAATGGTGAAATTATATTTCTTATTTTCCTTTGTGCAGAGAGACTGCGTCTTGGCTTTCTGTACAAAGTGTGTGATTGTGGGGTGCTTCCAGCCTGGCTCTTGCCTTCAAAATAGAAGCCACGCTGTCCACTCCTCTTTGCCCTTTGTTTTACTGCTGCAGACAGTACCCAGAGCACAGGGTGCAGTCCCAGGTCTGGATCCTGAGTTTCCCCTGGCCAGTGCCCACGGGCAGCACTGCCAGGGGCCTCCACAGTAGGAGACAAATGGCAGCAGGGTGTAGAAAGGCAGGAGTATTTCAGAGGTGTAACTCCCAACGAGAGGTGAGATGGTTTACCTGAGCTTTGGTGATATTGGCATTCAGGAAAAATGGTTTTATTGGCAAAGTGGGGAAGAATAAGGGGAAGCTGAAGTCTGAGGGCAGAAATATCTCCTTTCAGCATATCTGGAATCCTAGGAAAGGCAAAGCAGGTCATTTATCCTGTGGAAGTGATTTATATCTGGGTTTTTGCTAGCCAAGCTAGTTGGCTAAAATTGTTTAAATGTCATCAGCCACATAAGCCACAGATTTTTTTTTTCCTGCCCCCTGATCAGCTGTCCAGGAAGTGCTTTGGATGTGCACTGTGTGAGCTGAAATGGCCCATGAATAATGTCACAGGTGACACCTCCAATCTCTCTGTTCAGGAAGGTGCACGCCAGTGAAACCACATCACAGGCACCTGCACACTGGCAGGAAGCACAAAAGGAGCGTCACCATTGCCAGGACAAAGCGATAAAAAGAAACTCAACGTGGGAGGAATTATTCCTAGAAATGTCTTTTTCAGTAGTCATCCATTCCTAATAATCCCTGTGATTTTTGAGAGAGTCATCCTGAGCCCTAACTCCTCCCATTGAACATGGAAATAATTATGGGTGTAGATATTCTTAATTTGCTTTAGTGTAAATTAAAGCTGGATGCCAGCTTAATTTATGTGCTGTCTCTAAATGCCTTTACAGATTTTTTTTTTAAGATCAAAAACAAAGCATCCACCACATATGATAAGAATGTTGCTGGTTTGGGCTGATTGCACTTTTTCTGTGTATAATGAAGAGCTTACTACTTGTGAGCAGGGAGAGGATTTAATGAATCACAAAAGTACATAATTTATTGTAGAATGTATTCCACACATATTTCAGAGCAAATTCCATGGAAAATGTATGTGAGTCGTATTTCTATGAATCAGACTCTCAGAATTCTTCCTTAGAAACAGCTTGTTCTACATTTTTATAAAGGAGCTGCAGCATTTATAGTGCAGCATTGAATTAACATTTTGTGGTTAAAAACGCAGCCCAAGAAATTAAAATGATATTTGAAACATAAATCCTGCGTGCTAACAACTATCGTTATAAAAGCCAGCCAGAATCAACAGACATAGCTTGTTTTCTGCAAGGCTCTTTCTGGAGGCCAGCTCTCAAAAAACATCTGTGCAAATGCAGGGGGAGGAAAAAAAATAAAAAAGGAGAGCCTCAACAGGAATAGAAGCCATCAGTGGTTAGGTGTGTTATAAATACATTATTACTTCATTGTAATGGTATACAGGCTTTGGCGAGACTGGGGGTGACCTCACTGGCTGTCAGACCTCGAGTTTCTCCCAGGGAAGGAGCCTGAGGGATGGGATTCCCTCCCTGATGGGAGTGAGCAAACCCAGGTAACGTGGAGGGACTCACTCCGTGGTGGCTGTGCACGTAGGAGCTGTTGGGTTGGCTTCCCATCAGAGCTGGCAACGAGGGGCTTTTTGAGAGCTTCTCTTATCCTGCCTCCAAACTGAGCGTGCAGAAATCTTTTGGGACTTACTCAGAGGTTCTCGCCCGTGTCTTGACCACATCCTCAAGCTCAGCTTGATTAGGAGCTTTTATGAGTGCATCTTTGCAGAGCAAAATCCTGTTCTTGCTGCTGGATGAGATTTGAGGGGCTCAGCTTCAGGCAAAACCTCTGCTAAAATGCCAGGGCATCTGTCCTCTTTAAAGTCAACACATATATAGTCTTGGACACCCTAAATATTAGCTGCTGCAGAAATTTCTGGTCAATTCTTTCTTTTTAATTCTATTAAAACACATTTTGAGTCATAAGAAAAAGCTCAGCCTCCTCCTGGAAGACTTTTGACACAAGGAGAGAAAATTTTGCCACTACAGAAAACAGAAAAAACTGCAACAAGATAAAGCTTTATTGAAATAAAGTCCAGACTTATCTTGTGTTACTTCTTAGCAGACAATTACAGAAAAATTTGTGTGACTGTATACAAGTACAGACTTATAGACAACTTCTGGTTTTCAGTCAAAACTGGCAAGACCAATGGAAGTATATCAAGACTACGGCTACAAGCTTGAAGTTAATTTACTAATTGAGGATTTTATCATGTTTTGGTCACGTTCTGTTGACTGTTCCCTGGGATTATGGGAACTAGATGGGGGGAAAGGTGATGCTGCAAAAAGGGATGGGGGGTTGGAGTTAATAACTTTCCATTGTCAGTGTTGCACAGCCCACGAAATGAGTGAGACCCAAAGATGGCTTTGGTGACCATGGCAGGGCAGTAGACTTGAGCTTGGTCACGAGCTGTGGTGCTGAGCAAGTCTTGTAAGCAGCATGGATCCATCTGAGGGTTGTGGCTCCATCCCTGCAAACACTTTACATCACATCAAGCACATTGTACAAGCATTTGTTTGCCAGTTCAGAGGCTGTAACAACTTGTCTTTATTCCAGAGATGTTTTTTTTCTGCAGCTCAGTAAGGCTTTTACAGTAGAATATGCAGGAAAAAAGGAAATTTTCTAAATTGGGCATTTTCAAGATTGTATTGCCTTTTTTATGTGCCCCTCCCTATTAAATAGGTATTGCTATCAGTGCAGTCAGTCTAATTTTGCTATCCACATCAAGGCCAAAAAAAAAAAAAAAAAAAAAAAAAAAAAAAAAAAAAAAAAAAAAAATCCTAGGATTTTATATTAGCACTTTTTGGACAGGATTTTGCTGTCATAAACAGTCTCAGCAGGAGTTTGAGCCAGGGCTTGACTTGCAGTAATAGGCTTGAAATGTCTACTTCTGGTTTCCTTACATGGGACATTAGTCCCAGCTTTTGTGCATCTGACAGATCAGCTGATAACAACCACATACTCCCTGCTTTATATTCTGCTTTTTAACTTGCTCATCACTAACTTCAAGCACAAACCAGAAGGTTCAACAGCATCGGTGGGAGAGGGCAGGTAACATCTGTGAGCAATTATACGTGAAAAACACCCCAAACACTGGTGCATTACATGGAACTCTGTTAACTTTATTACTTGAGTGTATGTAAATCTGAGTAATATTATGCAAAAAATCTTATATTTAGAGGAAAAAACCTAAATGAATACCGTTCCTTGTTGTATTAATACCCAAAGTCTTTAGAACTGGTAAAGGGAGGGTTATTTTGTGTTCATGTTGACGGCCTCTCCTTGCTGGTCTTTCCCTCCTCCTGCAAAAAGGAGGAGAACCAGCTTTGCCTGCTCAGCCACCTGGGATTGTGTCACTCACCACTAAAGGCTTTGGGAACATCTGCAGACATCTGGTAGATGTACCCACTCTGCCTGTCTGCTTTAATCTTTCACCAGACATTTTCGGATCCACTTTTTGAAAGCGCCCCGTAAAAGACTTGCATAATTAAAAAGGAGAGTGGAACTTCCAAAGGGACAGATGCCTACCTCTCTTGCCTCCTGCTGGCAGCAGCATCAGCTGGCAATGGGTTAAAGGGGAGTCCCCGAGCCCTTTTTAAACCTCCTGCTTGATGTTGCCGTGTCTCTGTTGTAGTTTGGGGTGGAGCAGTCCTCTGGATGTCTGCAGGAGCTCTGCTCCTAACGTCAGCTGTAGCCTAAGAGCCTGGGATTTTTTCCAAGGCGTTTCACACTTCCTTTTGAGGTTGGGGCCAAAGTTTAGATGTTTCAATACCCGGCACACAGGCCCCCAACCCCTTCCCTGGAGCTGGCCTGCAGACCACTAATTCAACAGGAGACATGGCCTAAGTAATCCATGTTAATGATGTGCCTATTTAAACCGTGTTGCCTGATAGGAGATGTCTGGTATCTATTAACCCGAATGCCAATTACGCCCAGAAGATGCAAAAAAGGTTACTCTTCAAGAGCACAGACTGTAAAAGATGCACAGAAATGAGCGTGTTGGTGTCATTTTCTTCACCTCTGTTTCCAAAGGGGGAAAAATGAGATGTGCTCAGCTAATCTTGGGCACCGGGCATGAAAGAGTGGCTACTGTAAACAAGGTAATAGAAGCTGTGTCATCCCTCCCCATCAGCGTGCAGCACTTTATTTATGCTTCCTGGGAAAAGAGGTCTCTTGTGCTTGGAGTGAAGAAAGGCCTGGTTTTGACAAAAACAAGGGGGGCAGATGCCCAGGAAGGTGGAGAGCAGGGTAGTCCTGGAGAGCTCCCTGCAGCAAGTTCAACCCATCCCTGGAGAAGCTACTCCCAGTTATCTACAGCAGGGAGCCAGTGGGTGGGGAAGGTGCAAAAAGTGCTGCTGAGCCTTTTACACTGCTTTTGTTTACGTGGAAAGTTTGTCATGCCTTTTCTGGCTAAACTAACCCGACCTGGGGAGGTGGCCTTGAGCACACACAAAGCTCCTGCAGCCAGCAGCAAGCCAGTGGAATTCAGTAATCAGTGGAAAGCTGTGTAGCGTTGTGGTCAGAGGTCCAAATATTCCCTTTCCTTGGAATGCAGCTTCCCTTGTCTCCTTTGAGAGCAGTGTCTGCTCCTGGGCCGCCCTCCCCTCTCTTCTGGCACTGCTGAGGTAAAGCACTTGGTGGGTGTTGTACAAGAAACCAAGGGGCTTGCCCTGCAGGGTGATTATTTTTCTTAAAGAAGGCAGAATTTGGAAGAGACACAATATTGTTTCAAGTTTGGCTATATTTAAACTCTCAGCTCCTTCACAGATTGTTACCTGGTGTATGTTAGCAGGTTGCCATAGGCTTCAGAGCGGGGATGTTGACACACACCTCCTGAGAAACTGAACCCAATTTTATTGAAAATTCCCATTTTTGCATGACTTCGAGCATAACATTCCACGATCAGCATTCGTTTTCTTGGAATGATGAAACTTTCAGGTGTGCTAAAATAAGGCTGGATCCTGCAGTAATAAAATTGGGTTTGATCACTGGGAAGGAGGAAGAGGCTGCTGACTGGGGGAGGTGTTTTCTCAAGTAAGAGTTGTCTCAATAGCAATGAAAAGAGTTGAATTGAGCTCCCCCTTTTTTTTTTTTTCCTTTTTCTTTTTCCTTCCATCACTAGGGGCATATTTCATGAAGTCCCCATTGAGGTTGGATACGCTGAGCCTATTTGCATACTTGGAAGAGGTCCCCTTTTAGAGGAGAACAGCGAATACCTCTTGCATTTCATATTTATGTTCTAAATATAAATGCAGTCTAGAAGGAGTTTGTCTGTGAAGCTACCCTAACTGCTTGCTTTCTCACCAGCTAGACTTCTTAATGGTGTGATTTTCTATGCTGGGGAAGTTGTGATTATAATACAGGCACAAATGTGCATGTTGTGCACCCCTGCTAATTGAAAGCCTGAATATTTAATGCGCTGAGGGTGCACATCTATTTACTGAGGGCACAAGGAAGGCTACGAACCATGAGCACAAATATCCCACAGATCTGCGGGCCAAGACCTGCATTTGCACAGTTTTGGGTAAAGACAAGAACTTCTGGGCTACCAGGACAATTTGGCATATTGGCCTGGCGCAGAGCGATGTGTGATTAAACAACAATTCCACAGTGTGGATCCATTTGAATACCAAGTTATTTTATAAAGCCTTCACTGTGTGTTTTGAATGCACATTTGCTGTTATGAATAACAGGAATTGTTTGGCTTGGCCTGCCTTTGTGCCGATGCCAGCTGGCACGGAGCGGAGCTGTGACACATGACACTACAGCTGTGTCCACATGTTTCTGCCTTGCAGTATCCACTTATATAATTTACTTTTTTGATCCGCAGTCGAACTGTTTGAGTGAGTATAATTTCCTTTTTTGATCCAGAGTCGAACTATTTAAGTGAGCTCATCAAATTACACATACCAGCCACTTCTGTGAGAATACTTATTTTGTCATTGTCAGAGAAGTATATTCATTATTAGTCATTTGTGGCAACCCAGCAACTTTATTAAACCCAGTCCAGTAAAAAAATACATCCTTAACTGAACTTGAGTATTTATTCCACTTGATACACATAATTGCAAGACAATAGCTCCTTATTTAATTAAATGAGCCGTTAAAAGAGTAACTAATGATGACCTTACTGTAACTGATAGATCAGACCATGCTTATGTTTTCCTGTGCATCATTGGGATGTTCTTATTTGCCATCATGGTTGGATTTGCAATTGGCAAACAGTGACCTGCTACGTCCAACTTGGTAATTTTTGGTTGGTTACTTTTTCAGGCTGTTACAGGAATATTTCTTATGTGATACTGTATTTAAGATCGGTAAGCTTGAAATACAGAGCTGAGATTGAATTTAACCTCTGAACTATTTAACTATGTTCTCTATGAAGGGAACATAGTATGCTGAAACTCTTGTTGAAGAAAACGTGCTAGCTCAATTTCAGTTGTCCAAAACCAAGGCAGTAAATAGAAAAAAAAGAAAGTAGAAGAAAAGATGCACAATAAGTTTCTTCAGCCTGCTGGTAAAGCAGAAATAACACGGCAGTAAAGCAAACAACGTTTTCATGTAAGCCTATTTTATTTTATTTACCTCTTCAATCAGAGTGAAATAGGAGAGGGCACGGATTTAGCTTTCTCCCCTCCGAATTTGGGAAACAGTACCCAAGCGTTTTATTCCCAGCGCGCGCGGAGCTGCGCCGCAGTTTGTGCCGCCTCGCCTTAATTCAGTGCAGCTTTGCAAATGTCAGCTCTGCTGCAGACCAGAGGGGCTGAGCACTGTCTGCCCCATGGTCCTGGTGGAGCAGCGCTGCTGCCGAGCCAGGGTCACAAGTTCAGGGCAGGAATGATTCATGTAGCCTGGGGGAGGGAGAGTTCGACCAGTGGGACCTGGGAGGAGGTGGGGGTGATGCTGCTGGGTGCTCCCTGTCCCAGGCTCTGCCCTTGCTGGCTCTTGTAGAAGGGACAGAGAAGGTGTGGAGGGTTCAGCATCACATCTGGTGTCCTGTGATGCCTTCAGTTTCAGCTTTCATGTTTTTCAGGTTCTGTGCTGCCCAGGGGTGCAGCTCTGAGCTCACAGTCAGGGTCACTCTGCTCTTCACAGAGCAGGGACACAAAACAAATCCTTTTCCTGCTGCACACCAAGGACAACTTTCAGCCCAAAAGCACAAACAGGGGTGGGCTGAAGGGAGAAAACAAGGATGGGACCTCACAACCTGGAGCTGTAATTGGACAATTAAACTCCAATATGCAAATGGAACAAAACTTATAAAAATGTAAGACTTTGTGACCATTTGTCCATTTTGTGACCATTTTGGGTCCACCTTAGGTGTAGCCTTGGCCAGGCCCTGTCCTGTCCAAGGTGTATCCTGGAGGCCTTTCAATAAATCCCTGCTTTATTCTCCAGCTCTGCCCAGTCTCTATTCCAGGTCAGCCTCCCAAGGCATCACCTGTGTGCATGTGGTGACCTGAGCTGTGACACAGATGTATGGATATACATATTTCCCTTTTTTTAAATATACATAAATATACAAAATATATATACACACACACCTATAAATGCATGGGAAAAGCTGACCTGAGTTTGAACACAGTACACTGTGGTGAGAGCTGAGACGTGCATGACAACTGAATATTAAATTCTGTTAGCACTTGGAGTTATTCAGCAGCAAAGAGCTTTAAAGAAACCAAAGTAATTCAGGTTTAACAACCTAAAAAAAAAAAAAAAAAAAGAGAGAGAGAGAATGTGTAGAACTTTAAAAATCTGAGTATTTTCTCAAGACACTCAGTAAGCATTATGTTCTTGGTCAATAACATTGCCTTTATAATCATATTGACAACGTGTGCAGAAATGTATGTGGCATGGCAAATTGCAATTTAATGTCAAATGACAATAAAACAGTCAGAGATCATTCAACTGAAACAAAATATCACTTTAATTAAGCACTGCACAGGATAGCTGTAACAAATATGTTATTAGCACATAAAGTACTCCGTTTCAGATGAGGCTCATGCTATGAGAAAGCAAATTCAGAGCCGGGGCTGGCAGTGTGTATTTCACTCATCCCTTTGTGCCGAGGTAGGGCAGCGTGTGTAATCAGATCCAGTTGCCCTTGAAGCCAGAAGGGAGCCTTTCCATTTTCCTGACTCATGAGTTACCACACGAACTGATTTTGAGGCAAGGCTTGTGGTAGAGTGCTCTTAGGCTTAATGACACAGTCGTGTGTTGGGTCTCTTTTTTGCAGGGAGGCGAACCTCAAAAGGAAAAAATTGGGTCATTTAATTTGTGGGGCTGCTCCCAGCTCTCTGAATTTCTAGTGCCCACAGCATAAGCCTGAAAATCTCATGGACAGGCTTTCCCAGGTGGGTTTTGGAGCCCAGTCAGACTGGGGAGCAGAACTAAAGATCTTGGGGTACACGTCGTACAGACACCTGAGAGAGAGAAGACAGTGAAAGCCAGGATCTGTAAAAGTGCAGGAAGACATTGACAAATTTTTTTCCAAACTCCTAAAACCTTTTTCTGGTCTTTAAGATGGTTCTTGTTTAATTTTCTTGTTTCCTGCTAGTTTTCCTAAATAGACTGATACGACAAGGCCAAAACACAGTAAAAGAACTACTTGCTGTGGCACTTTTATCAAGACTTTTTACAGCAAATTTAATCAGACAAACTTCAACTGGTGTTTGGTTTCTTTAGGATGGATATGAAATGAAATTTAGTATTTTTTTCTAAAATCTGTGTTTTACTGTGGCGTGGGATAAATGACTGGTATCAAGGCTTGGTAAGAGCCCGAGGAAAAATCCACTCTGTATCTTGTTCTTCAAGTTTTATGTTAGGGAGGAACAAATAAGCTCTATGTACAGGCTGTGAGAAACAATCCCAAAGTAATTAAGGTAATTAAGCATTTTTAGGTATTGGACAACTCCCTTACATCCATTTATATGCAAAGAAAAATTGAAAGGTGGCTTGAGAACTGCACAAAGACCATGAAACTCTCGGAGTGGCCAGCTCAGTGGGATGTCTTTTTCTTTCCTGACTCTGAGTTCAGCGTTTAAAGCAATTAATGTGAGAGCTACACTGAGTGAAGCACAGACAAAAAAAGTTGATGTACACCTGTGCCATTTGCAAAGGGTTTTATCACAACCCAGCTAAATAAATGCCACTGCTTGTGTTTTGAATCAAACCCTCAAGGTGTTCAGTCATTCCAGCCTCAAGCTGCGCTGTTCCTACCTGAAAGCTGTCACTCTGAATAGCTGAGTGTCAGCTTTTCCTGTGGAAACAGAGCTGATGCATCTAATAAACAACAATGTGTCACCTGGAACTGTCACCTGCATCTCCTCTGATGAGGTGCATCAAAGAGAGGGAGCGTTATTGTTTTCAACGTCCATTGCATCACCACGCAAAAAAAATTCAAGTGATGAAAGCACTCCATGATTTTTTTTTTTTTTTGCTGCAGCACTTTTAGATTCAGAGGAAAAAAAATTCATTTGGCTGGATGTGTATGGAATATTGATTAGATGTTTTGTAATCTCGTGTCAGTTCAGGAAATCTTTGTGAAATGGAAGAGTTCTCCATCACCCTTACTTGTCTGGGCTGGTCCTCTCAGACAGGTAGTCTGGCATAGCAAGAGTAATTTTATGTTAAATTTGGGAATTATTAGGGAGTTGGTATGGTCATCACTCCATGGTGAAGGAAGCAGGGATGAACTGTGCCAGAGGAATAGTTGAGGAGAGGGATATTGCCTCCTTTTTTTTGTCTTGTAGAATATTCCATTAATTTGATGCAAGATGTGTGTTTTTCTTTTGTTTTTCTTCTTCTACTGAAGTTTATTTTAAAAAAAAGACATTTTAGACATTTCTACATCTTGTGAAACTGCTTTTTCAACTATTTCCTAATTTACTAATTTTCTTCACTCTTGGAAACATCGTCTTTATCCATTGACAACATCTGATTAGGTAATTTTGTTTTTCCTAATGAACTTAGGGATGTTGATTTTATTTTTTCCTTTAATTCACTTCTGCCCCTTAACAGGAACTTAAATCTGCAGATGCCTATCTAATTTGCTGCTGAAAATTTTAACTACCATTCCCTTTAAATCAGAGTCATCCTGTGGTACTGCAGGCTTAAACTCTTCAGTCACTGTTCTAGCTATAAAGTAACAGGCAAATGAGTTAGAGGGATTTGAGGAATATTTGGGGAACCATAACTTATGGTCTTCTGACTTCATATATGCCAGATATGATCCATTAATTTGGAAGGTGGTTTTTCTTGCTGACAGAATCTAAATTTTGAATCAAAATAAGGCTTGGAAGGAGTGAAAGATCGAGAGCTTGCTAAGTTGTTGGTTGCCCTTTAATGATTCACAGAATGGATCAGATTGGAAGGGACCACAGTGGGATGTCTGAATCAATCTCCCTGCTCAGGCAGGGTCATCCCAGAGCACATGGCAAAGAGAGGGTGTCCAGATGCTTCTGGAATATCTCCAGTGATGGAGACTCCACACCTCTGGGTGATCTGTTGCAGTGCTTGGTCACTACACAGTAAAAAATCCTTCCTCACGTTCAGATGGAACTTCCTGTGCATCGATTTCTGCCCATTGCTCTTGTCCCATTGCTCGGCACCACCAAGCAGAGCCTGGCTCCGTCAACTGTTGGTGGCTTTGTGAAATGGTGGGGACATTTTCTCTCTTCTCTCCTGCCCAAGTATCCTGTACAGAGTTCGTGTAACCGTGTGTGTGTTTCTGGTGTGATGGCAATATGACCCCCAGGGATGGACTTGCAGTCAGACAGTTTGGACAGGAGAGACCTGAATATCAAATACAAGTTACCTCCGACCTAGCTGGAGTTTGGAAGATGCTCCACAGTAGCTTTAGGAGAGACAAAGTTGTCTGACATTAGCACCTGGAGTGAAAATAAAGAATTAGTCACTGATGTTTAGTGTCCCCTCCCAGGGCCAAGGCATTAGACTTGAATTTGAAGCAGCCTGGTGGGACAAGTGAATTTAGTCAAACAAGTGTTTGACTAAACTGACAATTTAGTGATGCTTTTACCTTTGCTGTCTGAGGATCCTGGTACTAAAACAGCAGCCTAAGGCTTTGACATGACAGTTGTTTGCAAAATGATTAATGCTTACAAAATTAGCATAAAGAAGAATTCTTCCTGCCTTTTTGTCTGTGTGTCTATGCAGCTCTGCCTTTTAAACTGGTGGTATTTATTAAAAAGTCTAACATTTAAAAAAAAAAGAAAAAAACTATATTTGATCTATTCCCTCCCCAAGACCCATTTACCATCCAAACAGAAGCTTTTGGCAGAAGCTTTTCAGTCAGCTCTACAGAGGTTTTTGGGAATATTTGGTGGCCCTTTGAGTGATCTCTCTGGACAGATTTGTTTGAAGGTATTGCAGCTGATAGTTTAGGTGAGTGCTAAATAATGTGGCTTTCCCTTTTTCTAGACAGCCATGATATGATGTGTTTTCCAATTACACTTCTAGTTGCAGTGGTTTCCATTTCAGAAGAACCACCTGCCAACTGTTACCATACTGTGGTATCTGAGGTCCCACACTTATTTCCTATTCTGAGGACAGAGCAGACTACACAATCTCTTACAGAACTTTGAGGCAAAAGTTGATTAATGTTGACTTTTTAATGGTAACCACCGTGATTTTTTTTTTATTCCTGTAATTCATGGTATTATGCATAGTAATAATATGAATATCACTGAATTATTTATAAACTTATGTTGGTAAATAATAATGAGGTAATAACAGTGAATTATTTCTATATTTACACCAGTAAATAATGAGGAAAAGAAATCATTTAGAGCAGGCTCGGTCTCTCGCTAGCCTACACCAATTAAAACATGTTTGCAAATTTATTTTGAGGCCAAAAGAACAGAGCTGCCTTGGGGAGGTTTTAGATTCCAGAAAACATTTAGAGGTTATGATGTTCAAGCAAAGCACGATGATGTGGCAGCAGTTGCTGCCACCATCTTTGGATATATAATTTTAAGTGAAAAAGAGGAGCTGCCTTTACTGATGTTTTGCATTGCTGAAACTCCTGCCAGGAGATGCAGTTTGGGTTTCCATTTTTGAGGATGTTCAGGTGTGAGAGTGCAGCAAATAGCTGCAGGAAACCCCTGAAGGTGATAGAGATGAGAGACCTCCTCTACTCATTGTTGTAAAACGAAAATTGAAAGGCGGCTTGACGTGAGGAAGCTCTCAGGGGAAGAAAGTACCAAGCAATACAAAATTGTTTAATTTGGTGGATAAACGATGCAAAACAAAACCCGTATCAGGAAGCTGAAATGAGACAAAGGTAAATTGGAAATGTAGGTGCTCCTGGAATAAATAACTGCTCAAACAAACTGCCAGTATGAGAGGCAGATTTTCGTGCTTCCAAATTAGGACAGAAGGCTGTTTACTAGAAAATAGTTTCCTATAATAGAAGCACAGTGGGAAAATTAAAAAAAACCCTCAAACTCGCCTACCTGGAGTTTTCCATACAGAAAAGAGTCAGCTGCACATGCCTAAATTAGCAGTGAGTAAACCCTCTTTTTCTGCATCTATCTGTAGCTGAGCACGTGAACGTAGCTGAAGGCAATTAGCAGAGTTTACTACAAGGGTAACTTCATCCGTGGCATTTCACAGCCCGTGATAAACAGTTCAGCCAGGACAAAGCTGTGTTTGCCCAAAACCTTCAGCTGCACGGAGCTGTTGCGTGCAAGCTGCGCCTGTTGTGGGAGGTGTGGAACGTGGGATGGGGACCAGGGGGGTCTGGGATCCATTTCCAGCCCTGCAAACAACTGGTTGTCTTCAGGCTATCCTTCAGCTGTCACATCCCTGCTTTCCCACCCATAAAACTGGCATCACAGCATTTACCTTGTTGAGGAAGCATGTCGTGATCTCCAGCTAAAAAATGTTAAGGGCTATTACTATTTATTGTTGTGTTGCGTTTTTTACTGCATTTACTGTTCAGATTTACTTCTGCAAATACTCCTGGCTTCTGTGCTGAAAGATGTCACAAGTTGCTGGATGGGAACTGATTTTCTTAGTCTCTAGTTCAAAAGAGGGGAGGGCCCCCTTTTGGACTGGAGAAGAAGGTGAAAAATGTGACTTTTTTAATGGTTGTGTCCTGCCGTGAGTCTCTTGGGTATGAGGAGGAAGTCAAAACTGTAAAATGAGCATCTCCTGGAAAGGAGAAACATTGAGGAGTTACTCCTTTTGCTTTTATAACTCAGTTCTGAGAGAAAATTTTTTTCCTTTAAAGCTGTTGTGTTGCTTAAAATATGAATGAGATGGCTTCCTGTAGCTGTGTGAGATGCATTAGATGGGAATGTCTGCAGGAGTGGGTCAGAGGAAAGTGGTGATTGTTTGACCACCTGCCTGATTCAGGGTGCTCGGGTGAAACACCCCTTCCCTCCATGGGTGGCCTTTTTCCAAAGGCATTTCCATGACTCAGGGGCACAAGCCCCACTGATTTCCAGCCTCGTGCAAAATGCAGGACCTCGCTTCTCATCCTCCTCCCTTTACCTAAGGTAGGGTCAGGAAACTGGGGACCCAGCAGGGGTAACATCAGGAGGGACATCTTCAGTGCCTCGTGTCCCAGCATGTCAGCTTGAAACACTGCCTGCTTGATGAAGAATAATGCAAAAAAAAAAAAAAACAACCAGTTTGTGAGCAGCTGCCACGCCTGAAAAAGCAGATGAAGCTGTCATCTAAAAATTGTCGACTGTGTTTTGAACTCTGTTATTGGAGCAAGGATATTTTTGAAGAGAGAAAAATGGGAAAAAAAAAAGGCATAAAATGGAGTCAGTCCTTTTGAAGAAACATTGGGGAGGGCAAGCTCCAGCTTTGAAAACTTTTCCCCACCACAGCTATCATTAGCCGAGCTGTAATTTGTGGGAAGACCGAGACGAGTTAAATGGTGGCAGAGCTGCTGAGCATGGCTAGAACAAGGCCTTTGGAGAAGGAAAAGCAAATCCCCATGGGATTCCATACCTGCAGAGCCCGTGGCCTTTTACCTTTCATCAGCAGATATTGTGTGTTATTGGACAGTGCCTTGTGCAGTTACTTGCAGGAACGTTTAATCAAATAATCTATTCTTCTCCCAGGCGGCTCAGCCCGCTGCAGTTTTATAGTCACCTACTTCAGCTGGAACAGTTCCTTTCAGCTGTAAAAGCAAATAGGCAACATGGAAAAAAGTCTCATTTTATCAAAACAGACAGAACTATTCCAGCTGCTGATATTAAGGTAAAAATAGCAAGGTTAAATGTTAAACAACCTCTGAGTGGACTTTTATAACTACAAAGAAAGCCAGACCAGTTGCTCCGAAAGCACTTTCCATTAAAAAAAAAAAAAATCTTGTTTTACTTCTCAAAAGAAAATTTATTTTCCCCCGTTGCTGATGATTAATCACAGTGGAAAGTAGTTCCCTTGATAACAAATATATCAGTAACGTGTGGTGCTTCCTGCTCCAGCATCTTGTAACTCACAAAAGTTTCCATGGCCAGATTTGAATACTCAAAGTGCTAATAATGTCTGCTAGTCAGCCTTCCCACTGCTCAGAAAATTTCACTCCTGTGGCTTTTTGGCTTGTTTTGAGAAATCACTGTGGAGGTTAGTGAACTTTTCAATGTGTTGGTATTTAAACTGTGGTCAGACAGTGAAGGAGAAAAAAAAGAAAAAGAAGAAAAGAAAAAAATAAGAAAGAAGAAAAATGTTCGTTAAAAGAAATTCCCTCTTAATAATTGTTTATATGAACACTTGCATGGGAATTGAACTGATTGTGAAACCTCCACGTTAAAATGGAATTCCTCTGACTCTCAACTTATCTTGAAAAATATAGTGCATTAAATGAAAAGATGCTTAAAACAATGCTGGGGTTTTGTTCCAGAGAAACATTTGGGCACTTTCACTGGGAAAGGAGGTTAAAAGGTTGTCAATGCTTTCTCCAGGGGCTCTGTCTGACAGTGAACATGTGTTTCCTCCCTTTAATCGGCTCGCCAGTAGCCAGAAAGCTGCTTGTTTTCTGCAGAGGTTGTCAAAAATGATTTCAGTCTGGAGACGATGAATGATAAAAGAGGTTTTCAAACACAGTTTTGCACTGTAGCATTTGCAGTCCCAGAGAGGATGGATTGTATTACAATCTCAGTGCAAAGGGCCATGTTCCCGTAGCAGGAAAACAGGGCCTCGTTCAACCTGTTTGATGCTCCCACTTACCTTTCAAACTTGAAAAACCAAAGCTGGACCTCAACTAAAGAGAAAAAAAAAAAAATCATCCCAAGAGTGTGTGCCTTCCCTCTGGTAAATTAAGTGGTTTACCTTTAGCAAAATTTCAGGGTTTCTCCTGCTGTTCCTGAGTGTCACATTTCCTTCAGGAGTTTATAGAGTGCTGCTTCTTTTCCTGGATATTTTATACAGGCCAGAGAGTTGTTCTCCTGAAGTTAGCCATAAAACTTTCTCCACTAACACTGAGCCTATAGTCCAAAGATCTGGTGCTATGAAATACCAACTTACCTTAGTTTCTGCTAAGAAATCACCCTTTCAGATAGAACCCAGCATCTTCCTGAGATAAATATCTGTGTGCCTGCAGAAACCCCAATTCTTTATTTTTGGGCAAGACTTTGAAAACTGGGTAAGTAATGCCAACAAAAAAGATTTCACCTGGAGGGATTACTGCCAAATGGAGAATCCAACAGGGGGTTTATGAGGCTGGCTGGGTTCTGGTATCATTTCCACTGAGGGTATTGTTAACTCTCCAGAAATCCCACACATCAGATATTATTTTTAAAAACACAAATGTAATAACATCAGCAGTAAGCCTTGTCCATGACAGATGATTTTTATCCCTGAACCCCTGCAGCCTGTACCCGGTGCCTGTGTGATGATTGGTTACCTTGTCTCCCAAGCACATTGATTAACATGATGCTGGATGTTTTGCCATTTTATAAGCTCCTTCTTTTTACCAGAAATTCTTTCTTCCCAAACTCCAAATCAGTTCAGTATTTAGTCCCACAGCATCAGCACACTGGTCTTCTCCAGCTTTTTCACTGCCAAATCCCATCTGATCTCGATCACCTTTCTCTACACATGAATTCTGCCACATAATCCCACTTTCTTCCCAACCTTCCCATCAACTTCACCCATCCTTTCTTTTTTTTCTGTTTTAATACTCATAACTTTTTCTTCACTAGCCTCAGTCATAAAAATGTGCAGGAAGGAGCACCTGCAGGTGCAGTTCATCCCCCAGTTCCACAGTACTGTGTTTTTAGGAGGGAAGGGCTCAGGACCATCCTTGCCAGCTGGGTTCACCTGGCAGGGCTGGCAGTGGGATGATGCCCCCTCTCCACACTGGTGTTGGCTGCTGCTGGATTCATCTTTCCTGGTGGGAGTTACCCCCAGCTTTGCCAAAATTTAGGTGGAAGAAGAGCAGTGGGAGCAGTGGGAGCAGGAACCACTCACGAGGGATAACTGAGCTTAGCAAGTGCCCCCGAGTAAGCACCGTGCAATGAGGGTCAGATGGATGGAAGAAAAACAGATTTTAGACATATTGAATATATTTGGTTGCTCTATGATACTTCCCACGTTTTCCTACTCTTTTTCTTTTCCTTGGCTTTTTAGCTGAGAGAAAGAAGCACGGCAGAGCTTCTATTGCCAATTTCAGCAATTCTCCTTTCAGTTCTATTGCGCTGCTCCTGACAGGAACTTCCTGTTTACTTGCTACATTAAAAAGGATGTATATAAACAGGAGAGTCACAGAAATTACTAAATACTAGGCACAGAAGGTTTTTATTATCATCTTTTGAGTCTTGTACACAGGGAAGGCTTCGCTTTCTTTTTTTCTTTTTTTTCTCTGAGCACAACTACATTGCAAAATATTTCTTGAGTGGCAACTTGTATTCCAATCTTCGTTGTTTTTGACAATATTTTCAAAAGTTTGAGTTGAATTTTTTGCCAGGAAAGGCAGGCTGTCGGACGACAACTGTATGGTGTAGAACCAAAGAATGGAGTGTACACTCAAGGTTGGGAAACCTGAAAATTGGAAAATGTCTTTTTATTCATCTGAATGCGATTACCATTCCAGCAGTGTAACGTCGTCACTGGGAGGTTTTGCTGCATGTATGGTCATCTTGGAAGTCTCTATTGGTGCCAAAAAAGACGTATAACAGGTGCATGGAGGATTTGTTCATGTGCTCTGAAGAATTTGTGCAGAACAAGAAGTAGTGCACGTGTCTGGAAAGTCCCCGCCTGTCCCAACAGCACCGATGTCACATCGCTCTCAAATAGCTCTTGGGCAGCACTTTGAATATTTAAAACTCTGTCTCAAAGAGAAGTTTCATTGTGACCTTGGCTTTCTCAAAACTTTTCTAAAGTGCCAGGGAGAGACAAGGCAAAGGCAGCACATCCCACCAGGAGAAGGCTCAACTCCTCCTCTTGGTGATGCCGAAATATTTGGTTAATGTCACAGATCTGGCTAAGTGGATTCAATCAACTGTTTTCACTCTATTATAGTTCATAATCCCTATTCAAGATGAAGTGCACTGCAGCCTAATGAATGTGGTAATGGAATCCTTGTGTATGTTTTTCCACAGCGGGGTGCAGATTAGCATAAGTGTCATATTCTGTTGGCATGCCTGCTATTATATCTGAGGCGTTGCACACACTGGGAATTTTTCAACTGGATAATAATAAGATGAATATGGTATGCACATGCACATAGAACACACGGGTTTTAGAAAGTGATTTATAATAAATCTCACCTGGAGGAGCATTATGATAGATTAACTTTGTGTTTTGGCTCAAAAACACAATGTTTTAGCCAAGCAAATGGTAACATGAGTACAAAAGAATTAGATTAAATTTCATGCACAGTTTTAAAGAATGTTGTCATTTAGGGCAGCTGAGTGCTAAGAGTGCTGTGTAGGTCCTAGGGTTTCATATATTCGTACATTCAAGTTCAGAAGCCTGGCTCAGAGGTCCCTCCCCCTTGCTCAAAGCTGATTGTTACAGCTCCAGGAGTTGGCACATGGGCCGAGAAAAGCTTTTGGATTGTAGAAGATCACCATGTATGTGCCTCCTCAGGCTGTTGCTGTGAAAGATGAAAGGGAAAAAAAAAACCAAACAGCTATCTTTTTTTTCATTAGCACCTGGGTTTTACCTGCTGAACTGGCTCTTTTTCTCACGGACTGAACCCACTAGGACACAGCAGTTCCTGCTCCAACAAAAATCCTTTACAAAACACAGGGTCAAGTGTGGAGTGCCATATGGTCTATGCTTGACCTCTGAGATTAATTTTGCTCCAAATTGTGGGATGCAGCTTTAATTACTTAAGGCATTTTAGTTTTTCTCTGGTTAAAGAAAATCTTGATGAATCTCCTTGCACATCACCTAGGAGAGACAGCACAACTCGTGATTAGTCCCAGAATTTATTACTTGATTATTGAAAGTGCAGGTCTGAGAAATTCATACCACTTAAGAAATGGTTTAGTGTGACTAATCAAAGAGGTTTTCCTGGCACACAGGAGGTATCAATATATATAGACTGGTGTAGAAAGGCATATCTTTGTGCTTTTAAGCATGGTGGCACGGTAACAGCTTAAACATATTAATCAGCCCAAGGTAAGTGCTGCTTCTGTATCATATTTTAATCTGAGTCTTTCTACAGTGCCAGAGAAATTATATCTGTGGCTACAATAACATATAGAAAAGAAATTGTTTGCCAAGTGAATGAGACAATCAGACCAGTCATTCAGCCCTCAGAAATAACCACAAATTTCATTTGCCTTCGTTATCGGCGCATTTCTGCGCAATCACAAGTCAGACTATTTGAACTTTACTGAGAAGTGGAGAGCCATCAAAGGGGACCAATGTTTGTTTGTTTGGTATTTAGTCTGGAGGACCTTTGCTTTTAAAAATGTTCTATTAGCATGGGTCGGTAATCTGATATTTTGTTCCTGATTTGGACTAAAGAGGGCTGGGCTAATGTCTGCCATGCAATCGAGTTCCAAGTGTTGGCCTCTGTTGTATTCCAAAGCCTCCAAAACGCCAAGAAACCTTGTCAGGCCTATGTGCAAGAAATGGTTTTCTAGCTGCTTCACAAAGCTCGTTCTAAGTATAAATAAATAAGTAAATCAACACATTCCACAGCTGATTAAAAGAACGTGAATTGGAGTTTCCAGTGAAGTTCAGGCACCCTTCACAACGGCATCACCCTTTCCCTTGAGCGTGGTCTCAAAGGCTGGGTGGCAAATGTATTTAAGACTCTGAGGAAAAGGGCTGTTAAGTCGACCTTGGTAACTTAAGTGAAACTGTATACGTGTAAATCCATCGCAAATCCCTGGCCTTTTACAGCTCGTGTCCCAATGGAAATCAGATCACAGAACTGTTTACAAGAGACTACGAGTCATTTGGATAAAAAAGCCATGACAGCAGACTCCATTTTATTTGAAATTTTAGTAACCCAAGCCTAAAAAAATATTCTAAAAGCAAAATAATGAGGATTAGGCAGTTATTCTGAGTTGATTATACTTCAGATATTTTGGATTTGGTAGGGAAGAACAATTTCACTGTAAAGGTCAATGCTCTGCCTTTTTACAATCAATTGTAATCTTCAGTTTAAAGATTACACTCCTGTTACAAAAAAAAAAAAAGTGCATATATATCTTTTACCCTGAGCTTTCGATGTCCTGAATAGTAATTTTTAAAACCACTGGAAGTAGCACCATAAAAGTATTTTACAACATTATTTAATGTATGAGCTAATCCCCGGCTAATGGTCAATTTTTGCCATTTTTTCTAAGTGGGGAGGAGAGGGGAGGGTGGGGAACCTGCTTCTGTTCAGCCCAATGCCCCATCAGTGCAGGAGCAAAAGGGAATCACTTCAAGCTGCAGTGCTCTGAGTAACCTCCTTGGTGTCACAAATATGATGTTTCCATCAGCTCTTCAATCAGTCTTCTCCACACAATGTTTTATGAGTTTATGTTTGCAAACAGTTGTATTTAAACTCGTGTAAGTTTGGGTGGTGGGGATTTTCCTTCTTCCCTGAAGTCACTCTGAGATATTTAGTGCAAACAGATGTGGGTGTACTGTTAACTTGAAGAATTAACATTCTTTCTCAAGGAAATCATTATTTTACAATTAATATTTGCAGAAAGGAGGGAAGCATGACTCTGTGCCCACTGTGATAGGAAAGTTCTTGGATTGAGATGGTTCTGAATCAAATTGTTTTTGATGCTCCTTACAACTGAGGCTGCCTGGCCCCCATAGTGTCCCCATCCCACATGCCACCTACCAGCTGTCCCCATCAGCTCTTGCCTGAGTCCTTTCCATGGCAGAAGCCTCAGTGAAGGCAGTCAGTGAAACCCACACCCCACACTTCTCTATTTCTCGTCCCTCTTGTAGGTTTTTGGTGTCTGCCCTGGGCACGTGGGATTTCTGAGGTGTTTTGTCCTTGAGGAAGTAGAAATAATGCCCATCCCCGGAGGTGCCCCGAGCTGTAAGTTGCTAATATTGGTAATGCCCATAGAAATCCTTGCAGGGAGGAGGCTGTGTAACTGGGTTTGTAGTCTGGAAAAGACAAAATAAGGGTCCTTATGAGATTGTAGCTTTTGGGCAGGAGATAAATGACATTTACTGCTGTCTGTGGTGGTCAAGTTATAGTGAGGACATCTGCACCTCACCAGTGAGCACCACAAAGAACACAAACCTGTAATATTTATATTCTAGTTTAGTGCTTTTATTTTGTTATGTATTTTCCATGCAGTGAGAAAGCTCAAAACACAATAGAGGTAATAGAAAATATTTGGTTTTTTCATGCAGAAAAGGATCGAAGAGTTGCATTGGGGTTTTTGTAAGTGGTCATTGCTTAATATATTGCCCGTGAAAGGCAGAAGCAAACTGAGGGAGTGGGGGAATCAGTGCCCACTGGTGCTGTCTCATGATGGCAATTCCTGCTGAGATTTTCCGGAGGGAGAGCAGAGCATCCTGGGTTTTTTACTTCTTGTCAGTTGGACACATCTCTGCAGTAAAAGTTCCCTGGGAACAATCCGTACCTGTGTCCTCACCCATCTTCTTGTCCCTGGCCTCACTGGAGACTAAATGCCGTTCTCTGAGGGAATGAAGGAAAGAAGTGATGCCTGAAGGTGTGAGATGCTCCACAGAAATAGCCCAAGAGATAGAGGAGGTCAGCTTCTCAAATGACCACACTTTGCTGCTGTTTAGCACAGAGGGCAGCAAAATCACAATGAATGTGGGGAGCAAGACAGGCAATGCTGCGGATCTGCCACCTTCCCTGTGCCTGCACTGTGGAAGGGTTTCCCTGGGATCATCTCTCATCTGCTTCCCATGGGCTGAGTGCCTGGTGCAGGGCCTGGAATGCATTAAATGTGCATCACCCAGCCTTGGTTTCACCTGAATGGATCTCTGCTTTGCACACCACGAGGGCAGCTCACGGTTTGAATCAAAGTGCTGGAGTTGTACACATTCCTAATTCCAGCTAAAATGAGAGGACGGATGCATCCTTCCACCCGTCCAACACTGAGTAATTTGCATTAGGCACATCCTTGTTACCTGCAAGAACCTGCCCATCCCCACCCATCCCCACCCCCCAGCAGCTCGGGAATATTCTTTTCCCTCAGCTGCAAAGCCTAAGAGTCCGTAATTCCTCTTTTCCCACAATAATTTGCACATAAGCAGCCAGCAGTTACAATGCAGCCTTGTTTCGTACCGTCAGCTAAATAATAGCGACACACTCCCTACTGTCACTGGGTTTTGCTAATTTTAGCACAGATGTAGTTCTCATTTCTTCGGGAGAGCCATAAAACCTTCTTCCAGCTTTATGTTTTATTCCTCTTCGAAGCCCAAACAAATTAGCAGCGCTGGGAACTTTATTTTCAGAGTTCATTAAGCCCTTAACAGTAAATCCTTTTCTCACGTTCCAGATGTTGTGGTTTCCTTGACCTCAGTTTATATTTCCTTCTGATGTGAGCAAGCCAATGTCTCATTCCGGCCTTACCCAATTTCTTTGGAGAACTGAGCAAAGGGGGATGCATGGAGCCCCCTGAAAGGTTTTCAGAGAGACAGAATGAAGAAAATCTTGCTCTGGTGCCAGCCTGAGCCCAAGGCTTCGTCTGTAGCCACCAGACACTGCCTCCACTGCTTACTGCCCTGACCTCTGCAGAGCTATTTTTACATATCGAATGCATTTTTACTGATATATTTTTCATCCCTTTCCTTTTCACTTGAGCACTTTGCATTTCAGAGGCAGCGCTCACCTGCATTTGAGTATGTCGAGAGCATGTCCCTTGAATAAATTAAATGTTTTGTTTTGGCAACACATTATGATCTGCACAAATCCTTCGTTTCTGCTTTAATTCTGCAGAGTATTTTGCTGAAATTTACCAGTTTGGGCAGTCTCCTGGATTTGAGCAATGCCAATTATGCACCACATGCATTAATTGAACACCCAAATATATCTATTCTCTTCCAGCCACTGGTGAATGGTTTTAAATGTGGTTTGTGCCTTTTCGTCCTCTTCAGATGTTGCATTTTTGAAGACAAGCACCTGCAAGCCTTTTAGGAGGTGTTACTCCTGCTCTAACTGACGTTTTAATAAATGCAGAAATAAATGCTCCCCACCAAATTGTCTAACGTCAACACTTACCTCATCGAAAGAAGTGAGTCAGTTTGAGCAGAATTTATAACATGTGCTGCACCTATGGCTGCCCAACGTGAAGAGCATCCAGTTTTGTACCCATTTTTCCTGTTTTCTTTGAAACCATAGTAACTATCAGGCTGCGCTCATAAATATTACAATGAATATTTGTCTTTGTGCACTTGCATGGGGAAACATATGAAAAATGGATCAAAGACAGCAATTCATAAAGGGGAAGGGGGGTGGGATAAAACCCTTCCTCGTGGCTTATGAGCCTGCCTTCCATGCCAGTGTAGGTGCTCACTCTTGCCAACAAACATTTTGTGGTGGGGAAAGACAAGTACAGCAACAGAGGGCAAGAACCAAGCAGGCCACTGGTATTTGGTGATTTCTTGCTCAAGAGAGCACCTCGAGGCATCACCAAATGTGACTGACAAGATGCTGCTTTGTTCTCTGCAGATAAGCATTTCTAGGAAGAGGGAACCTTGTTTGGCATTTCAGCCAGCTTCTGGGAGATTGAGCATCAGTTAGCTGAAATAGGTGAGGGAAACATGGAGGGGACGAGGAGGAGATGTTTAAATGTAGCTGAAGCTTTCTAAAGGGCTCCATGAAGGACAGCCAGTGCTTATTTTCCTTGGTTGAGAGGTCTTAGCATCATTTATTTGGCCTTGGATCTTTCAGTCTGCCCCAGAGAACAATATTCTTCCTCTGGGGACTGTAGCAAAGCTGAAGATATTTACACATTGAAACTCCTGTATTTGCAGGGGTAGTGGGTAGCATTTCAGGTTTTATTTTTACAGAATTATGTATTTTTATGGTTCTTATAGACGTAAACCCCACCTTTATTTTTAAGTTATCCATTTATTTTACCAGTACAATGTATTGGCCCACAGGTGAAGTACCCTTCTTTAGAAAGCAGCCTCATGTAAAGAACAGGACAGCCATGGAGACAGGTTATAAACTTTGTTTCAGTTTGGTGCAATCAGGTAATTGTTTGACTAGAAAGAAGTGAATGACAGAAGAAATTTCAGAGATGTGAGTTTTTTCTGGATAGCTAATAGTTTAAGCCCCATAGTTGGGATTTCCAGGTTTAAGATGATACCAAAAATTTGGCCAGAAATATCTTGAAAACAGGTCAGCTTTCTACTACTACTACTTGCTGATGGAGAAACCACAAAGGATTTTTCTCTCTTTTTTTTTTTTTTTTTTTTTTTTTTTTTTTTTTTTTTTTGATTGCTTTGTTTTGGGGGTTTTTGGGATTTTGAGGGGCTTGGAATTTTGGTTGGGTTGGGTTTTTTGGGGGGAGGGCTGCTGTTTTTTGGTGTTTTTTTAAGGAGGCAAAGCACATAGAGGTGGGGTCATGTCACCACTTCTGTTCTCTATGTCTGAGAAAACCAAGCTTTGTGGATTTTTGCCAGGTTTAATTCAGGGCTGCATCACCTTCTCAGTTTCACCACTGGAAAGCCAGAATGATTTTGTTATTTCTTTACTTAATAGACATGAGTCTGGTCCCCTGTACACCAAGTCAGGCAGAAACCTTGTGCTGCTGACACAGTCCCAGGGTAAAGTGTGTGTAAGGTGTATTATGCATCAGGGTCTAAAATCAGGAGCCACAGTGATAAAAACATTTGGTTTATTTGTCTTCTCGTTTCTGACTCTCTGGATGACGCTTTGAGGTTTCCATCCAAACCCAGAAGTGCTGAAATTTATCAGGCATGAGTGTGGCTTGGGATTGGAGAGGACTTGCCTCCTGATAACTTGATGAAGAGTTTTGAATAGTCCTGTTCATTGAAAAGATGCTGGCAGGATATGAACAAGTAAAACAGCAGAGAACAAATAGTGGTGTTGGGTCTGGAAAACCCAGATCACTCCATTGTACTTTTCCACTTACCCTTCTGCAGGCACAGACACCTGTTTTGTGAGAAATGCAGGGGTTTTTTCCCCAAAAAAGCCCCGAGGTGCACCTGTGCATTAGGGTGAGGTCATGGCTGGGGTGAGACAGCTGCAGGTTTCAGCTGAGACAAGGAGTGGCAAAGAAGTATGTGTGTGTTTTCAGGACCCACCCAGAAATGCTGAGGGGGCAAGGTTAAGAGTGGGATGGCAATTTGGGGTGGGAGTGGGGAGAATTGGTGTGAGAGCCTGAGGCCATTCCCCTCCTCCCAGCAGTTTCCCAGAGTTGGAACCTGCAGCTGGAAAAAGACCCTGCTTCAAGTGGCACTTTCAGGTTTCTCTTGCATTAGAAATTCTGCTGGATGATCAGGCGTTTCAGATATTTCAGACAAAAGTGGAGCTGGAGATGGGACTGACAATTAAAATTTTGGTTGCTCTTTTTTTCCCAATAGATATGTTCCATATTCAAAGGTTTTGTTACCAAATAAGTTTAGGAGAGCTTTTGTTTTTTTGTTTTTTTTCCTGGTTGCAGAGAAAAAAAATATGTGTTTACCTTAAAATATATTAGTTGTTCTTTCGGATTTCTTTTTAAAAATTTAATTATCACGTTTTACCAAAAAAATTGCAAACAAGCTACACTTCTAGAGTCTTGACAACTAATGCCTCTGAGCCTCTGGTTCTGCTAATGACTAGTGGCCTGTGCTGGTCCAACCTGCTGGGACTCCAGACACCAAACCTGGACTTCTTGGTGGTTGCAAAAATGTACTTTAAGGGAAAAAGATTTAAGAGTTTAGTCCCACATCCTAGAAAACAGACACACAGGGTCGGGAAGTGGCATCCTCCCTGCCATGGAGCAAAGCAGGGCAGGCCAAGGGGTTGGCTCTTAGGCTCCTGTCAGACCTTTGTCTCAGCTGGAGCTTGGCTTGCCCAGGAGCTGCTGGGAGAGCCAACGCTGCTGCGCTGGCTGGAGGTGCCCACATGAACCTCTGAGTCACCCAGCTCTGCAGTTCAGCACAGGACCCAAAAAGTACAGCTGGAATTTTGTTGGCTCCAGCAGGAGCAGCCATTCCCTTTGGCTCTTCCTGGCAGCAGGGTGAGGGATTCACAGGGTTAGGAGGTTTGGGTGCTCTTGCAGTGGTGCTCTCCACGTCCTGCTTGGTCCTGCTGCCTTCCCGGGAGCTCTCCACGAGCCGCTGTGTTGTGTGGCATCATCTCTGAGGAAGTGCACGTGGGACAGAATGTAAGCAAGGGCAACTGGTGGCATTTCGGGGCACGTTTCATCTGGCAATTTGCCAGTTCAGGAAAGGAAATGAAGGAAATTCAAAACCTTTGGATCTGGGCTGCCCCCTGCATTGACAAGGAGCCCGAGGCGTGTGTGGAAGTTGCTGCTGGGTGTCAGAGAAGCAGGGTGTCCTCAGAAAGGATATATAGGATATATGAGTTTCCCGTGCCTCCAGAGCTTTGAGGTTGGGCATGGACTGAGCCTTAGGTGGTTTAAGGAGTGTGCAGAGTGAAGGGCAGGGAAGAGTGGGAAGAGAGGAGGAATCATGCAAGAGAAGGGGAAGGTGGCTATGTGGCAGAGAGGTTTTCCTCCTCTTGGCTCTTCCACGTGATTCCCAGGAAAAGCACATCCTGCACAGTTGAAAGATGGAGACCAAAGAAGAAATATTTTAAAAGACTAATCTTGGCATCAGGAGGGGATACTAAAAATAAATAGGACTTTTTTCCTGCGAATTAACATATTTCTGACTAAATGAAATGTTTCGCAAAGGAGGATCCCAGACTCCTCTTTCCTGTCAACATTTAACTACACAACATGGGTCTGCAAATAAATCCAGATCTTCTTTTGATATCCTTGACTCCTTGTTCTTTTTCCCCCTCCCCTATTGTCTTCAGAATCAGCTTCTGTTCTTGCCTGTAACTTCTGGAGCCCAAGGAGTTCCCCACCCACTCACCCTGGGCGATAAAGCCTTTCCTGAGGTGTGGAGCTTGTGACTCCCAGCTCACACCACTGGATCAACAGCATCTGGAGCCCTGGAACAGTTTAAGGAGTTATCCAAATGTGCATCACCAAAGAAAACTCATCAAAGTTGCTCTTTCTGCTCAAAGGGGGAAGGAGTTATTGGGGTATAAGGAGTAGCTTTGCTCATAGGCAGGGGAGATAAATAACTTTCCTGTGAAGGCAGAGTCCACTTCACAGTGCTTGTGGCATCCAGTGACACGCCAGAGAACAAGTTCTGTGGCCACAACTGGAGGCAGCAGGCAGTGTTCACGGAGTGTCAGATAATCCTCTGTGACACATGATCCAAAAACACAAGGCTGACGAATATTCCTGGCACTGTGCGCCGGTGCTCAGAGCAGATTATGCGTTTTTAAATGTTTGATGTTCTTTCAAACAGTTAAAAACCATTTTGGGCAACAGATAGCTCTGAAGATATTTTAAATAATAATTTTTTTACCACTGGGCTTTATCAGTGCTTCATTTTAAGAAGCAACATCACAGAAGGCAGAGGGCTCTCTAAGGACCTAGTTCTGATCTCACTTGCCCCTATTTATATCTGGAGTAACTCAGCTGAAACAAATGGAATTTACTCCTGCATTTAGCAAGAGAGCAGAATATAACAGGCTCCTCTGTTTGGTGTTTTCTGTACCTCTCCCCTGCAAACTATTTTCTCAGGTTAGGATGTTTCTGTGGCAAGGAGGAGCCAGAGCATGGATGGGCACAACTTCCTTGCAAGACCTGGGTGAAGCAAAAAGCCACAAATCTGTGGGCCCCAGTGTGGGAATACCCCCTGCACAGGCAAGCAGCCTCACCAAAATCCATGAAGACTAAAGGTTTGTGTTTATAATAGTTTACAGAACCAAAACTCGTATGCATGAATTAAAAACAAAGCCTATTATTTTTATAATGTGTACAGGTATATAAGTGAAACCAATATGCACCATGGTAGGAAGCACTGGTTCTCACAGCCCTGGGTTTGTATTTACTGTCTCTCCATACCTGGGTATTTTTTCAGAACTAGAATCTGGATGGACGAATTAAAAAGCCAGCCCTCTTGTAGTTATTGTTGTTGTTATTATATGAGTGAAACCCATTTACACAGTGGTAGGAAATACTGATTCTAATGACCCACAGCCAGACAGAGCTGGGTCTGTATTTGTTCTTTCCAGTCCTGTGCATGTACTACAAGCTGTGTGGCTCTGCAGAGCTCTCTCAATCCCAGCATTTTCCCCTCTCAGGCAATTGCATTTCCCACTAAATACTACGCTCTGCTTTTCCTGCCCTCCTGGCAGTGCAAATGTGCCAATCTCATTCTCGAGCCATGGTTCCTGTTGTGGGATCAAATGTTAGGATTTTAAAAGCTAAAGTTTGATGTGGATGAACAACTGCCTATAAAACGCATTAAGCTCTTACCCTGTAATGTATTTAATTTCACACTGACTGATGGCATTGCCCCTGAATGGATTACGGCAGGGGGCTGCCATTGTCCTCCTAAACCACACTGGTTAAATAATACCTTGGAGTCTAAAGCTGCTCCGGGAGCATTTCACATTGGCTAACATGTGAAATGAATACCTAGCTTTTTCTGTGAGCACTAAGGGTTGGTTTAGAAAAAAAATTAAATTGAAAATAAAAAAAACCCACCAGCTACATGCTGAGTTGGTTTACAGTGCAGGAAAATTTTGCACAGTTGTAGGATGGTTCTCCCTCTGTGAAACACAGGCCAGCAGCTGTAAAGGGCCCTGGTTCAGAGAAGTGCAGGTGCCTGCCTTGGCTCAGTGGGCTGGGAAGGCTCCTGGAGCAAAGCAGGAGCACGTCACTTCTCAGGAGAGGTCCCCCTAAGCTCATTGCTCACGGGTGTTTGGAGCCTGCAGTGTATTTATTTAAGCAGTGTCTCATTGACATCGGTGCCCAAAGGGTCAGAGACTGGAGTGCTGCTCAGAGCTCAAATATGTTAATGTCTCCGTGTCATAGTTGAGGGGTATCAGCTTCATTATTGGGATTTTTTTTTAATTAATTGTTTTTAGCTCCAAGAGATTTTTCCCCGCTAAGCAATTCCTGCTTAGTCTGCACTCTCTGCCCCTTACACTGAGATCAATCAAGAGTTCCTTCAATGGAGTTACACCTTCTGTATGTAAGTCAGGCTCCTGGACTCTACCAATCACTGATGCATGTCCTGCCCTGAATCATGTCTTTTTGGGAAAGCCTGTGGTTAGCCCTGTGGGCAAATGCCTGCCTGTTTCACCCTGCTCCCCATTATGCAAGACAACCTCAAATCAAGGAGTATTTCTCAAGTCCATGCAACTGCAGGCAAATTCTGGGCTAGGTAATTTTAAAACTATGTGCTTTATCTGCATAAGTATATTTATGTCTGTATCTAAATATGGGGATGTATGAAATATATATAGAAAGAGAGAGGTGTGTAACATCCACAAGTATCACTCACAAATGTGTGGCTAGGGATGCTGCAATGTGCTGAGGCACGAGCCCTTAGCAGCTTTGCTTATTGCATTGATTAAGAAAAATTAAAAGGTCTTTTCTTTCTTTAAAAAGAGGCAGAACTGTGATAAGAAAAGGATAAGGAGGTATTAAAGCCCCACTAGTCTTTTTTTTTCCCCCCCTCCCCAGACTTCAGCAGAGCCAGGAAAGAATGCTGGAAGTCATCAGAGGCATGGCTGGGATAGAGAGTGTTAATTCTTCCATATCTAAGCCTCTTTGTCGAAATTCCCTTTGTCTCTTGCCCCAGGTCATTAAACACTAATCCCATCACTCCTCCTAATCCGCTGCAGTGGAGCCAGAGTTCAGTTTCCGAAACTGTCTTTGTTGCTTTCCTAATAGACAGCTCGCTCTGGATTTGGGTTGGTTCGGTCACATTGAGGGCTTCCCAGCACAGCTCTTTAATGAAGTGCCATTAATGAAACTTTTCCTCCTTCATGCAGTGTGCACGGGCATCAATTGCTTTGGCGTTAAGCAGGGTAAGGTGCCCAGCCGTCTCAGCGGCCTTTGCAAAATATGACTGTCAGAGGCAAAACCTAGGAAACAAGACCATTGAAGAATATAGCCAGTGAAGGACTCATTTAA
Source organism: Prinia subflava (assembly GCF_021018805.1). NCBI lineage: Eukaryota > Metazoa > Chordata > Aves > Passeriformes > Cisticolidae > Prinia > Prinia subflava. The sequence goes on along the minus strand of NC_086248.1, from coordinate 110,508,765 downwards.
TTACTGAGGATTTACAAAAGAAAATCTGCTCTTTGTGGCTTACAAAAGACAACAAGCTCAGAAGAGATAGCAAAGGGTTTGGAACCTATTCTCTTTTCTCCCTCCCCCTCTTCCCAACAAATCCTGGAAGAGGAAATGTGGCTGAGCAAAGGCATCAAAGCCTATTGTAAACTCTTTCCAACCTGCTGCAGGAACACTAACTTTCTAAGTGGGAGGTGTTCCACTTGCTGCTAAAATTAACTTTGGGACCTCTCCTGCCAGGAGATGTGACCACATCACCCCAGGTCAGCTCTGTGGCAGAAAATTGAGCACTGGTCCATTCCTCTGCCCTGAGCGTAAAAGCTGCCTCAAAACAAAAAATCTTTCTGACAGTGGTTGGTGGTTTGCAGAGTTGTGTTTGGCTGCATGGGTTTCATCTGGTGAAGTGGATGTCTTGAAGGGAGTATTCTGAGGCAGAGAATAGATAGCCAAACTTTGCATCTTTCTTATGGCAGTGATGCTGAAACCCTCCATACTCAGTTTGAGGACAAGAAGGGGAAGCAAGATGCTGGGAACTCCTGAGAGAAGTTGTTTATGTCTGGAGCAGGCCCACCTCTAGTTTTAAACTGTTGCCAAAATTATAGAATCTGTACGTGGCTTTAAGTATAGCCATGACACCTTTGGAAATCTTCCTTCAGCCAGGTACAGAAGCTCCTGAGTTAATTGGAGCATTTTTCCACTGAGCCTTGAGATGAGGATTTGGAAACAACTTCCATGTTCTCAGTGGGATGGAAAGGTAAAAAAAATAAAGACTGAGAGGACAGGAAAACTATTGAAGCTGGCAAATCTACTGGCTGTATCTTGTCTCTTGGGTAGGTGTTAACATCTTTTCCTGTGATATGAACTATCTAATTACCAGCAAACTTGTGATGTGAAATAAACCACATCTCATTGTACAGCACGCTTTCCACACGTTCTGTTTTACCACGTTCGTGTGACGTATAAATGAGATCCAGGTTTGATTATTAACCAATTTAATTGCTCTGTCAAAGTTGATAATGTAGTGCCCTGGAACAGAGTGCTCCAAGGGAGGGTATTCCTTTAAAGGCTCTTTTAACAACTGCTGGGTCTGTGTTTGTTTTGTCTAAATCCTGTTTTCCTCTTTTTCTTTCTTGTTTTTACATTATCTATCTATCTATCTATCTATCTATCTATCTATCTATCTATCTATCTATCTGTCTGTCTATCTATCTATCTATCTATCTATCTATATCTCAGTTGGTTTGGGGACTGTTGGCTTTTTTTAAAACGTTCTTGCATCCTTGGATTTTATTCTGTTTTGTTGCCAAAACGTTCTGGCAGGTGACACCCTAACTTGATCTTCTTCAAACATTTTGGTGCAGTTATGTTGCCTCTGGTTGTAAGCCAGCTCGATAACTTGCTTTACTAAAAAAAAAAGAAAAAAAACCCTCTCAAATCCCCTGGGACAATAAATCAGATCCATTTACAAAGTGAATAAATCACAACAAAATGATTCATTTGCAAATGAAACCACAGCATTCTCTGGAGATAAAGAAAAACAACTGCATTTTGCCACTTCATCACGGTTTCTTCCCCCCCCCGCCCCTCAAATTCCAATGTGCATCTACTGTTGGCAATAAAAGTTACACTTGCATGTTGTTAAAATTCGTTCATATGCTTCAGCAATTCTACTTTCCCTGTAATTGACTTGCCAAGTCTCTTACTTCAGGGAATTGGAACAGCTTTCACATGTGAAGAGGAAAAATTTCCTGTACAAGTCACTTCAAAAAACAATAATAATAATAAAAAAATCCAGAACATATCCTGGTGTTGTTTATGACCAGCGCTGGAGCAGCACACCCCACAGCAGCATCACCAGCTGAGTGCCAGCTGTCTGCTAGGCTTTGACCCTTTAAACTTAGTCCTCACTGAAGCTGATCTGCTAATGGTGAATTAGCTCCCCATGGCTACATCCTGGCAGAGCTTTTCATTTAATCCTTCCCTTCCTTCCATTTCCCAACTACTGACTGGTTTGTTTTTTTTTTCCACTCATCTCTCTCTCTGCTTTCACCAACTGCAGTTCAGATGTGAGAGGAGTTTTGGATGGGTCCATGAAACTTCTGGGGAATGTCTTCTGCAGGCCACGGCCCCTAATAACTTGATAATCATTAAAAAAGCGTGTTGGGGATGGACATCAAAGCACCAAGGGCTGGTTAATGGCCAGCTCCCTTTGAACCAGCTGTGATGCTGAGTGTAAAAATCACCAGTCTGACTAGTTGTGGCTGCCTAGGTTAGGGCTGGATGCCTCTCATGAGCACAGGCTGGTAGGAAGCCACTTTGGGACCAGCTCCATGCCCACGTGCACAAGTGGCAGAATCCCCTTGGATGCTGCCCAAGCGAGCCAGGCAATCAGCTGTGGGGGGTAAAGAATGGATCCCATTATTGATTAATATCACTCTGTTGATACAGCCATGAATGAAACATCTGTTCCTTTCCTTGGCTGGGATTGATTTTCCCTCCCTGCCATCTATAGGAGCTCATGCCGGGCTCCATGCACGTGGAATTTTCTCATGAAGCCCTTGACGTAATTCCAACAAAAGGACATGAAGAATTTCCTTTCCTTTGCTAGCGGTGGCATTCAGACAGAAAGAGAACCCCTGGAAAATGTGAAAGCTTTTGTAAAAACATGAGAAAAGCATTTAAAGCCTTTTCAAAGAAAGAAAACATCAATGTAAAGCCTCCCATAGTTGTCTGCCCATGCGGTCTCTCTTGATTTGAAGAGATTTTAACCTTGTGGGGGAGGGAGGCAGAACTGTGGGGTTTGTTGGTTTTATTGTTGTGCTGGTTTGTTTTGAGTTCTGTGACATCTTCTTTTCCGTCAACACGCGCACGAACTGTGATTACACTTGAACATTTATTTAGCCCTTGAGAAGCATCACTATTCAAGCATAAAAAAAAAGCTCATGTGTGCTGCTTTGCCCAATAAATTTCTTTGATGCTTGGCAGGAGTTTACACTTTGATACTCTGCAGTGATTTTTAGCTCAGAAAGGCTTCACTGATGAGTTACCAACCCGGTATCTGCTGGATGGGCTGCACAGCTGTGTGGATCAGTCCCTCTTTTCCCACTCCACTCCCAGCTCCCCTCCAGCTTCCCAGGCAGTAGTACCAGTGGTCAAAGCATGTCAGAAAGGAGCCACGAAGCTGATGGACTCCACAGAGAGTTTCAGACAAGGGAAAGGGAGATGGGAAACAGAGTGGTGGAGGAGGAGAGCTGGGAGAGCCTTCTCTCACCAGAAACAAGGAAACTGTGGGGAGAAGTGGGCAGGCACAGAAGTGCATTAAAAGGGTATGCAGCTTTCCACCATTTGTGTGCTTGTGCTTTGCTACTCTGCCTCTCTGATGTCACTGTCCCTTGCCTCCCTGGCACTTCCAAAGCCTTGGAAAAGAAATGCCCTTTAAAAAAAAAAAAAGGGAGTTAATAAAAGAAAACCAGCTCTTCAATTGACATCTCCTTCCTAGGCAGCAGTGCTAGAGCTGTGGTGATTCCTATGCTCTTTGCCTGGGGGGCTGAACAGAAAAGGCACAAGAATTTTATTGTAAAGAAGAGAGAAAACTAAGTCCAAATATGCTGGAGCACCCAAAATACATTCAGGGTCTCCTGTTTCTTTCTCTCATTCCGTCTTCTCCCAGAGTAAATAGCTTAGTGTGAGTTTTCATGAGAAAAATAAAACAAAGCTTTTTCAGTGCTTGTTTAAGAGAGGAGGAGAAGCAGAGATTTTTAATAATTGCTTAAAAATTAAAGCAAAGATTTTTAATATTTTTAATTTAAAAAATTATCAAAGGGATGTGTTAGCTTTATTGCAGTCTTCTTCCCCTGTTCTTGTCATCTTTCCTTTGTAGCAAAATCCTCCCTGTCTTCATGCAAAACCAGTAAATGTGCTCCAGGGCCCATCCAGCAACACGAGGTGCCAGGTCTGAGGAGTTTCTGGGTTTTTTTGGAAGGTCCTAGAGGGGTCTGCCTAGGTCTAGCTTGGAGAAGTCAGTACTGGTGGCTTTGTCCAGGAGGGTAGTGCAGCTGAGATAGGGGGGGGAGGACACAGTTTTCTGAGCACTCTTCTCTTGGTGTCAGTCCAGCAGTCCAAGGAGCTGCGTTGCCTGGTGTCCTGCCTGTCCTCCCATGCTTATAGTTTTTCCTATAGAAACTCCCACTTGTGAACAAACTTTTCCCTGCAAATGTGTTGGCAGAGGGATGTAGGTGAGATTCAGTGGCCTCTGTTTCAGAAGAAGTCATATTCCATGACCTAATGGCCCTGGATGTCTGTTAAAAATTCCAGATTTAAAATTGTCCTTGTGGAAAGAAGTGCCAAAGTCTAAAATTACCCTACAGGAAAGGCTCACACAAAGATTTCTCTTTCAGCGGGGTTTGCACATCAGGATTCTGCTCCTCAAAGGATTCGTGGTGCAGTATGTCGGCTTTGATGATGGAAATATCACCCTCTTGCCTGGATTTTATTTTATGTCTGTTTTCCCTTCTGCCTCAGTAGTCTCCAGCACTCCTCCTGAAAAAGGCTAATTACCCATCCATGCCCTGCTGCCAGTGGGGCAGGGGTAGGGGCTGGCTGTGCCCCCAAGAGCACAGCTCTCCAAGAGAAACACTCAGACAACACAGCTCTTGAGTGCCTGGGCCATAAATCTTCTCTGGGCATCCTGCCTGCTTTATGGACTCTGCCATTTTCTCTCACACAATTCAGAGCCTGCCCTATTGCCTCTTGCAGAGGCAGAATTGAGCACAGCTCGCTCTGGAGAGAAGAAGATTTAAGTTTTCTATAATGTTGGGGTGAAATGATCAGAAAAGTTGATAGTCTGTGATTCTTTTAGGCTAGCAAGAGAGTGGTGACAGTCTTCTGCTCTCTGCAAGGTTAGTAGAAAGAGGGCAATGAGATTTTAGCCCATATCTTTTAAGGGAAGGATTAGAAATAATCAGCTTAATATGCAGTAAAGGAGATTTAGATGAGATATTACAGAACTTCCTCATACCAAAAACAGTTAAGCACTGGAGCAGAATATTCAGTAACTAGGTGGAATCACCGCTGTAGGAGACACATCTGTAAAGGCTGGGTTTAAGGAAACATAATCCTGTCTCCAACAGATGGTGTGGATGATTCCTCAGGGACAGCACTCATCTCAATTTCATATGGTTCACTACAGAGAGCTTTCCCACTATAAAGAGGCTAATATCTGGTTCCCGGGTTCAAAAAGGAACATAAGAAAAGCCACACGGGTTCAAAACTAAAAATCTAACCCAGGGTCTCATCTGCTACAGGGACCCACAACATCTGGAAGGAATGTAAGGAGCAAGAGCATCATACAGGGAAACTTCCCCCAAATTATCTCCCACTTGGTAAATTTTGGAATTCAGGCATGTCACTTCTCCATCCAGAGGTGTTGTCTTCTTAAGATCAGTCTAAATAGCTCAGCTGTTTGGTTTTTCTAGCAGATTTTTGCATTAGCTTTTTTTGACTCAGGAAAATGAAAGTGGTCATGAGAAGGTGGAAGAGGAGAGTGTGAGAGGAGGAAAAAAGAGAGGCTGGGGAAGGGTGAAAGAGGGAAGCAGAAGGAAAGAGAAAGGAGGAAAATGAGAAGTGAAAGCAAGGAATGAATGCTAAGAGGAAAGGAGGTGAATACCTTGCCACTAAGGAAAGCAGGGACACCGGTGGCAGCTTTAGGTGTGACATCAGTGACTAAGACCAAGCCAAGCCAGACCTGACACTGCTGCTCTCCACAGCTTAGATGCCTTTTTTTGGGAGCATTGTTTTGTTGCCAACCTCCTGCTTGCCCTGAAGACTCAGTCCTTCCCTGGGGCTGGAGGGGCTGAGGGAGGGCTGCTCTGATGCCAAAAGGTCTCCAGGGCTGGTGGAGATGGCACCTGGAGAACCCAACAGTGGGGAAGAAGTGAAGGGCTACCACATCCAGATTTATGCTGAAAAACTAATGCATTGGTGTCTTGTGAACTTCTCTTTTTCATGCTGGTTTAGCTGGGAAGGAAGGTGCTGATGTCTTGGGAGAAGGGGCATCTGAAACTAAATAGTTGTCAGATGTTTCTTTGGATTGTAGTGGTTTTGGTCTGAAAAGGTTGATTTATTGAGAGTGGTTGCAGGAGGGGACTGTTGGGAGACAATATTGATGGGTCTTTGTAGTTACTTTGTTTTTCACAAAAGATGTCTGGCACTTCTGGGTTTACCCTGTCCTGACAGGAACATATTTGAAACAAACAAACAAAAAAATCTCTTTTTTTCTTCACCCTCCTGTTCTCCCCCACTTCTGGCAGGCTGCAGCACCCCTGAACTCTGTCGTTGACTTTGCACATGTCCTTGTTGGCTGGTTTATGGGTGGTTAATGATCTGAATTAAGTTACTGCCTGTGACTGTAATCCAGGCCACCTCTGTTCCAGGGGCATAGCCAGAATTACACTGGACCTTGCAGCTTTAAACTGTTAGCTGAACTCTGTTGTTCTCATCTTTGTTGCATGTCTGGATTTGTTTTCTTAAGCTTGAGAGTGTGAGAGGCTTTCAGGTTTCCTTCAGTCATCATGAGGCAGCACTACTCCTGTTCAAGCTGGCGACATCACCAGTGCAATCTGCACTGAATGAAAATCTGTAACTAAGCTGTCACTTTGGTTGAAATATCTTTCTTTAAAAAAAAACAAAAACAAAGAAACAACAACAACAACAACAACAAAAAAGAAAGAAAATCGTATCCCTCTGCATCAGGAGAGAAGGGAGAAGCTAAGAGTCACACACTAGTAGTATATAACATCCAGAAACTGCATTAATTGACTGCTTCCACTGTCCCATCTTCTTCTGATTTTGTGAATATCATGTGTAGAACAGCATCGTGTGGTTGTTAATTATGGCAACCAAAGTGCAATTTTGTATTAAGGCTAGCAGATGTTTGCAGCTCTAAATATTCAGATCAAGCCCAGATCTTTTTGCCCAGCACAGTCAAAATCACGTAGAGTGCCTGAATTATTTTTTAAATTTTTTGTTCTCTGTAAATTCCCTCTAGCTCACCTTTTAAGCTCTCTCTTTGTGATGTGATCTGTAAGATCAGGTTGCAGAAAATTACAATATTCCATTTGCTGGTACTTAAGCTCTCATTTTCTCTCCATCAGGCAAAAGAGAAATTTTGTCACTAATTGTGGGTAGGACAGGACCAGCCCCTCTGTTTTGCTTTTTAAAGGCCATGTGAACACACGAAAAGTTTGTGTTGACCAAAATGTCTGTGATGAGCTGAAAGACAGTCATTTGCACTCGTGTGAGAAGAGCTCTGCTAAGAGCCATCAATCCCACTTGTGACAGCGTATTGACACTTGCTGGTCTTTGGGATTAATTTCTTAAAATGCTAATGCAGACAAGTTCCTGTCTGTTGTGGGAAAATATGGGGGAACTTTGTTAGATGAGACACTCAAGTGCAAATAAATGTTTCCTGTAAGAAAGCATTTGGCTCAAATCTTTCTTTCTTTTTTTTCTTTTTTTTTCTTTTTTTTTTTTTTTAATCTCCTAAATTGTTTCCCCATGTCCTTAGTGACACCCTTAGGAAAAAAAAAATTAAAAATTAACATCATCAGAAATAAAAGTCGACTGTGCACATGCCAGAGATAATTGGGGATTTATAATATGCCCTATATAACTTGTGAGCACTGAAATAATATACGTGAGTGATGGGCTGAAACTTCATGGCATGAAGGATGCCTTTCTGGATAATTTACATCTTGGGGGGTAGTATCTTAAAATCAGAGGTCCTGTCTTCACTCCGTGCACATTAAAAACCACATGGTGCTTTTCATAAGAGCCGGGGCTTGCCCCAGCTGAATTTTTTTTTTTTTTTCCTCAGATTTTTAGTGTTGCAGCCTGTGCTGTGCTCAGACCATCTGGTCACCATTCTGCAACCTTGGCTGTGGCTGTGCTTAATGGTGAAATGATTTCTGTCTGTGTACAGTCGGTGGAGTGTTTTGCATACTGCATGTGCTCAAGGTATTACATATGAAAGGCATTATGTAAGATTACAGGGAAAGAAAAATACTCTTCTTAAAAATTGTCAGTAATTGCCCAGAATGCTCTTGTGACACCATTTGATGATGGAGGACCTTAACCACTGCTCTGAAATGCTCCGGTCCTTGAGTTGTATTTTAAATTTATCCGCTGTGAAATTCTCTGCTTTTTGTTGTCCTTATTATTGGCATCTCAGATAGGAGGTAACTCAAAATGGACAAAAGAGAGGAGTCTGGGGACACGCCCAGGCTGTCACACCCCATGTGAGAATCACTCAGTGTGAGCCCACTCCCAGCCCCGTGCTCCTGGCTTGACACAGCTCAAGCTCACTCTGGTGCAGTGGAACTCAATGCCGCTGACGTGATGGGTTTCAAAAAAACCCCAATTTTTTCCTTGATGTTAGTGTATCCATTCCATTCCTGGTCCTTTCAGGTTGCAATCAAAGCCCTAAATCTTCGTTTGGCCACTTAACATGAGCGTTAGGTGAGGTGGAGGTGACACAAACTTTCAGGGATTTCCTCATTAGCGTGAGGAAAGGCTGGAGGTGACCCAAGGTCTTGGGGTGGTTATTTATACAGTGGTTATATGGACCCACAGGGACCTGTGTCCTGTGGGAGTGGGCACTGGAGGCCTAACCAGGGCATCTCCAGTGCCTCAGGCTGGAATTACCCTGCCTGACTCTTGCCATGGTGTTTGGCACCTGCCAGCGTCTCCCTGTGCACCATCAGTGCTGCTCCAAGCAGGACGTAGCTGTGGTGACCCTTTACAAGGTTTCCTCTGTCAAGGCTTTTGTTTCTTAGGGTGTGAAGGCACTGTGAGAGTGTTTCCCAGGCACCTGGACACCCACACAGCTTGGCTCCAGCTGCAGCCACGCAGTGTGAGTGCAGGGCTGGGGAATTCAGCCAAAACACGGGCAAAACCCGTCGCTGTTGGGTGAGAATTCAGCCTGAGAAAGGCAGGGACAGCAGCACTGGGACACAGAGCTCTGGGATGCCAGGGAGGACGGCTGGGATTTTTTAGGCTCTGCTAGAGGGATGAGTGTTGGCAGCCTTCATGAAGGAGGTGAGATGATCAAGTGCTCAGGTGATGATCACTCGAAGCGTGATGGTCAAGTGATGATCTGGGACCCCATTTAGTCAGAGATCCTGATTTAACCTTATTCCTGATTTCCTGAAGCAAGGCTGTTTCAGTGGTGCCTCCCACCCCTTGCACATGCACCTTCCTGATAAAACAAGGCATGCTCCTTGTTCCAAACCCCAGCTTTGCAGGGTTCCAGAGTCACGCCTCGTTTCAGTCCAAAAATAAACCCCGAACGTGGTATGCTGGTTTTGAGGACAACTGGAACTGTGCTTCTCGTGCAGAAATGATGTTGCATTATATTTTCATCCTGGGCACGAAGCCAGTGCTGACTGCTCACCAGTGCAATTATGAGCAAAAAATAATGTGGGGCTGGGCTGTGCAAGGCTCTGGGGTCTGCAGAGGAGCCGGGCAAACCCCACCACCCAAAATCATCTTTCCGCACACATCAAGAATTTAAGAATATACACGTTTAAGCAAGCTTACTCAGAATCAGGCGTTTAAAATAACTACAGTAACTTTTAAATCTTTTTTGACTACTGAAAAATTTAAGTCCTTTAAATTTGTTAAAACCACAGGATGACTGTGGGTTGTAGAGCAGGTCTTTCAACAGCTTCTAGCTAAACACCAAGGAGCCATTCTGGATGCCCTCTTCCTAAGTCCTTGCAGATATAAATGAGTAGCCTTGCCTTAAAAAGAAAAAAGGAACACAAAAAATTAAATAATGGCACAATTTCACCCGGAATCGTTTGTTCTGGTGGTGAAAGTCACAGTGAAAAGTCCTAAAATTATACAATTATAATAATAAATCAATTCAGCATGTCATTTCTGCTTTTCTACATTAATAAATTAACCATGTAACATTGTTCAAAATTATGTCAGTTACGCATATAATAATCTTTTAAATTAATGAAGTGATGAAGCAGTTTGATGACACCCATGATTTACAGGGCTGCTTTTAGCTAATGTTAAAAGCCTTTCATTTAATAAATTGTCCCCTTGAGAAATTACCAAAAATTAATATTTTCTATGCTAAATGTTCCAAGGTTTACACTTTTTCACTGTATTAGCAAATGGCAAGGGAGAAGCATTTTTCAAAATATATCTTCTTTTACATATATTTAATTGAAATTAATTAGTATATTACTTTAAAAGGAAATGATCACAGGGAAAGGTGTGGGATCATTTATGAGAGTTTCTTATGGCAATAAAACAGCATTTAAACAATGGAATTAATCATGTCCTTAAAATTTTTTATGATAGATTAGGAATCATTCCAAGCTTTTTTGATTAAATAGAAGGACATTCCGCACAGACTGGACCAAAAAGAAAAAAAAAAAATCCAGCCATTTCACTGCAGTTAATATTTCCCTGGTTCCATTATGTCAGGTTACGTGCATGCTGAATATTTACTGAGCTAAAAGCAAAAGTCCAGGTGAGGCTCACAAGATCTATTTTGCTTTGCTCTTCCTTGTGCTCGGCACCCTGATGTAATGTATGCACCAGGCTGTGAATGCCTAATACTCCCCATTTTATGCACATCTTATCAGAAGCGAGCTTTAAAGCCACTTTCTCCTAGGGTTGGTTGGGATTCAAGGAACATAACGTGCAGTGGTATAGTGTGTCCTATAAAAGAGGTTAAAATGGAGGTTATAATTATGAAAGCTCCATAGATTTGAGAGCCAACTCAGTGCCCCCTCACATGTGATGCTGCCTCTAGAAAGGGAAAGAGATATATAGGACTATAAAGGGAAGCCTGTAATTGATGCTCTCTGTACTTATTAGGATTTGTTTTAGTAACATCAGGGACTCGTTTTTGTACTACCTCTGAATAAATAATGTGCACAGTAGGTTGGGTCAATTCCTCTTCACTTTGAAATACTTTCAGCGGTCACACTAAACCCAAGAATAATTCATTGGGGCTTTTTGCAAGGCAGCTGGGTGTATCATGAAAAATAGGTGCGTTAACTGATTTATTGGGGGTGGGGGGGCAGCCTGTAACGGGGGCCAGCATGAAAAAGCAGGGACTTTTGGCCTTAGGGGTGATGAGAGAGCATTTTCCATCTCCACCGGGAGCATTCCTCAAAAAAATAAGCGGGGTCAGAAGGAGACCTTGTCCCGGTGTTTGTGTTTGAGCGCTCCGCGGGTGAAGTCTGTCCGAAGGGACACCCGCAAATAATGATCACCCACAGCCAGAGCTTCGCCTCTGCTGAGCAAACCACCACAATGAGCTCCTCCAACACGTATTTGTTTAAAAAAAGAAGTGAAACAGAACCGTCCCAAAAAAGCCTGAAAATTGATTCCAGTGCAGGCTTTGTTTGGCTCCTGCTTCTGGCACCGATTCCGGAGTTTAATATCTCCGGCAAGTTACAGCTTCATCACGGGTGCCAAGTTCCAGAGCCTCAAACTGCTCTGGCCCCATCAGTAGGAGAGACACAGTGATGCTTAGCTAATGTTTGTGTCCTTTAATATGTCTGTGGATGGAAAGAGTCACAGAAGGACAAATCCATCATTAATATCGGTGATTAACAGATTACTTGTTGCTCCTTCTGATATTTCTACAGGTACCTCTCTGCAGCAGCATCTGAAATAGTAAGGGGTTTTGATGGAAAGTTTGGTTATTTTGTAAAAATTCGTATTTTGGGGGTTTGGCTCTGCAGAGCTGCCTCTGGAGCACTGCTCTAGTGCTCCAACCTTTCCTTGGAAAAAGTGCATCAAGGCAATCCTGCCTGTCTGTCATACTAAGCAGTGAGGGACAAGGGGTTTTTTTTTCTCCAACTCTTTTTCAGTGTGAAATTCCCCCTTGAAGTTCAGTCTTCAGTGAGGTTGTAAGAAACAACATCAATCTGGCAAAGTGAGGAGAATTTCTAGTTTCATTTGGTTGTAAGAAACAATATCAATCTAGCAAAGTGAGGAGAATTTCTATTTTCATTTGGTTGTAAGAAACGATGTCAATCCAGCAAAGTGAGGAGAATTTCTAGTTTCATTTGGTTGTAAGAAACAACATCAATCTAGCAAAGAGAGGAGAATTTCTAGTTTCATTTGGTTGTAAGAAACAACGTCAATCTAGCAAAGAGAGGAGAATTTCTGTGGTGGTGGAAAACGATGTTGCACACACTCCTGCGTGCAAAATTTGTCCACCCAGAAAGGAATAGCCTGATCCTGTAACAGCAGCAGGGATTTGTTATGAGATCTGGGGGTATTTAGGATAAATTTCTCTAGTGATTTACACTAAACAAGGGGTCAAGACAGCATTTTCTGAAAAAAACGTGAAGTATTTTGAGGATCATATAATTGTCTTCTACTGTGTGATTAGTGTTGGATGCCATCTTGGAAGTGCTACCAACTTTTGGGTATTTGCAAAAGAATCTGTTAATGTGAAGCGTAGCTGCCAAATAATTTAACAAAGCAGAAATGACTGTGTGTGGAGGTGCTACTCCCTGCCCCCAGGCAACCAAGCCACCTGTAAATTCTACCAAAATTCATGGGTACAAACTTGAGATTTACTAGGGAGAGTGGTTGCTCCAACAGCTGGAGTGACCAACAGGTTTGATGTGAGTTCTCAAGAGCATTTGGCAAACCTTTGATTGCAGTGGAAAGAGGAATGTGGGTGAGTCTAGCTTTTACTGTGAAACTTCCAGATGATTCCAGAGATTATTGGTTTTGGGGATTTGTTGAAAGAGTATCTCACTCTGATTTCTGCAAGAAAATGGACCTTCCAAGCTGGAAAACTAATAAGACTGATAATAAGATGGATTTATTGATTCTTATTTGTTAAAAAGCAGAAATAATGACATTTATTTCTCTGTGTTGAGATTTTTTTGGATTTTATTTCTAAGGGAACATAAGTAGTAATAACAACAAACACAGAGAAAGTTGTGGTCTCTGAGAAAAGCATCCCCAACCATCCGAAAAAACAGGGAATTTCTTGATTTGTGCTTCTGTTGGGATAGACAAGGGTTGCATCATCCTGTGTAACAGAATGTATCTAAATGCAGACAGGGCCAGTAAACCCCCACATTTCTGCCAACAGAGTTTCTGCTAAAATATCTTTATGGCAAGGAAGAATTCCATTTCATTCCTCAAGTCCCAGAACAAATTGAGGGGTTGGTCTCGAGCAGAGAGATGGGGAAATGACCTCAGAGTGTCTCAAGAGGCTTGGCAGAGGAGAGTCAAGAGGATGCAGGAGAAAAGCAGCAGCCCTTGAGCAGGACCAAGGGCAACCTCCTCTGCTGCTGTTTTGCCTTGCAAGCTGTAGGGCTGAAGGGGGAAGTCTCAGCATAAAAAACCCAGCAATTTTCACTTTCAGCTCATGCCCTTGATGATTTTGTGGCGTCTGCCTTTGTGGGGTCTGCTGTAGCTGCCTCTGCATTCATACCAGACGTCTCTTCAAGCTTTTGGCAGAAGCTTCTGGTACATGTAAATCTCCTTTGTACCTACACTTTGGCAAAGTGTCATTGGTGAGGAGCATGACCCAAGCCTTGCTCCAAAAAAGTGGCAGTGGTGTGACCAGGGTCTCACTGCTGGGGGACAGAAGCTTCTACACAGAGATAAGAGATAACTGGGGGCTGATTTCTAGATAATCAAGCAGTGGATCAGTCTGCATCAGAGTTTATCACAATCTGATTGGCCACAGCAAGGTAGGGTTATGAGGGAAATCTTTTGCTACTCTTGCCTAATTGTCAGTAAAATCATCTGCATGCCTGTGCCCTTCCAGAGCTGAAGACACCCTTCACATTGTGTGCCAACAAGACTAATTTTATTAACACCTTTTTGTGCAAAAGCAGCTTCTTTCATTTAAAGTTGTCAGACCCGAAGGTCATGGAGGGCGGTAGAAAAGCTTAGAAGGTCTCACAGCTCCTCTTGCAGAGGTGAGGCTCCCAAAGAGCTGAGCACCAGGTTTTCAGATGTTAGCTATGGGATGTAAAGCACAACTGGGTTAGCAAAGAGCCAAATCGACCACCTTAATTGAAATTTAGGCCAGTGCTGAGAATCTGTAGGGCAGTTCTGCTCTAAGTGACCATTAAATTTCTATTTCACATCTCTGAAGGGGATGGGAAAACAAATTCCTGTCCGCTCCTTGGAGTGCTTAGTGTCCCCACCTTCCTGCTACTCCATCATTGCCCACTGCATTTTAATTACTTGACAAGGAAGAACATTGGCATGTGCAAGATTTAGCTGGAGTGCCACACCAGGAGCAGATTTGTGAGGAGATGCAGGGGCTTTGGGCCTTTCCTAAGCAGCCTCAGTCTGTCCTGGGGATGCTGGTGGGGCTGGATTTGTCCTCACATGCTCTTATTGGCAGTCCACCAATCTCATCGGGTCACGGTGCCACTGCCCTGAGGCTCACCAGTCTCGTCAGCCCTGGGCACAGGAGAGTTTGCCACGCTGGAAAAGTTCCCTTGCCAGCACAATTGACTAAAACAACTGGATTTGCTACAAGAGCAGCCAGCCTTGCCAATGCTATGCCCAGCAGATGCTGTTTGAGGTAGCTGAGAAATAAAGTGATGGAAAATGAAGCTAAATAATCTCTTTAACATAAGAAGAATGAGCCAGGCAACATTTGAGTGAAGCATCTCCTTCCATCTTCTGGGACATGTTGGACACCACAGTGGGCAGTGGGTGAAGACAAGTGAGGAAGAGGAAAAGGAAGAGTGGGGCAGGAAGGCTCCAAAGGAGAGAGTCTGCCCCATTTTCTGGTTCCTTGGTGTACATCACATCCAAATCCTGGATGAGAGAGAAGTAAGCCCTGAAGGCCACTTCAAAACCTGCAAGAACAAAGACTGGACAGCACACGAGCAAGGCAAGGGAAGCACTAAAGGAGCAGAGGGGACAAAAAGGCACTGATTAATTAAAATTAAAAAAAAAAAAAAAAAAGAATAAAGGAAGACTTGAAACCTGGCAGTTTTTTGGCTGACTGTTCAGCACGTGGTGATACCAGGTATGGTTCTTGCTCGCTGATGGATGCAGAGAAGAGGTTGTGATCTGGTCAGGATCAGACTGGGCTTGCAGAGAGGAGAGAAATTCAGGGAGCCTGACTCACCCCTGGTTCCTGCTTTGCACAGCCTGTTCCAGCCTCTGCAGAGGAGCTGCAAGAACTGCCAGTTCACGTGGTTGTGTAATACACCAGAGGAGGCTGAGTTCATCCCAGCAGCTGCCTGCAGTGGCAGCGAGGGCTTGCCTGCCATAAGGGAAGGGCAAAGCAGGAAAAGTAACCCCCAGGGGAGGGGAAAAAAGTAGAAGTCAAAATGGTAGTGGTGGGGTCACTTCTTTACGCTTTATGTGACAGCTGCAAGGGTGAGTGGAGAGAGCTGGACATGGGAGCACTCCTCGTGCCCTGTAAAAGCATCTCCCATCCTCTAAACAGGATAATAAGAGCAAGCAAGTGCACTCTAATTAGAAACAGTATTAACTATTACTTGCCATACATTTTTTTGCCCAAAAAGACTGAAATTCTTTGCATTTTGGATAGAAACTCCTCGACAGGGAACCCATGTTTTTCATTTTCAGAGCTAATGCAGAAATTCTGCTATTTCAGTTAGCAGAAGAAGAAGTTCCCACTCATCCTGGATGCTGTTTGAGGGGATTCTTCTTGGAGATGCAGAGGGTGAAAAATACTGTGTCTAGGCTGCCAGCTTAGTGCCAAGCTGCTGTCTGATGCAGTGAAAAGATAAATTGTGTCTTCTTCAGCTCTTAATACCTGGAATAGCCAGCAGGCCCTGGCAGACCGAGCTGCCATGAAGGGGTCAGCGAGACGTAATGAAACATCCATGAGGGGAGAAGCATCCTGGCATTTCACATGCATTTGCAGAGGTTTGCAGGGCAGCCAGCCCTTCCATATCTCCCGTTCCGTTGGCTGTTTATAAATTATTCCCTAAGTTTTAGCACACACGCGTATTCATTTTTAATGCTTAAATACACATTAAGAATAATTTTCACTAAAGGATGATCCCTAATTCCGTCAGGAGAAAAGCTGAGGAGATGATACATGCAAATTTGAGCAGGGGGTTGGTACCATTAATCGCTGCCTTGTCTTCCTGGAGGGAACTTGCCAGTCCTGGGTCTGTCAGAGCTTGCAGCCTGGATGGGAGCCTGAAGGCCTTGGATGAAACCCTACCTGCATGCCAGAGGTCCTTAACTCCCCAAACCTGCCGCTCCCACACCCAAAGGAAAGCGCTCGAGCTCTCCTGCTTTCCCACAAAGACTAAATCTTTCAATTGCCTCCCACACAAACCAAGGGAAAGGAATAGAGCAAAATGCATTTTAATGAGCATTTGAATAATCATCGGGATGAGTACTTTTCACTGACATAGCACCTTTTGTTCGAGTGATTTATAAACATCCATTAAGCCTGACAACTTCCCTGAAGGGCAATTATTATTTTTTTTATTTTTTTTTTTAGATTTATTATTATTATTATTATTATTATTTCTCGGGAAGTGGAGGGCTGAGCTTTGCTGGAGGACGGAGCAGGAAGCTGGAAATGGGAACCCCGCGTGCGGGATTTCCTCTCCCCCCTCCTCCACAGGGTTTCCTCCCGGATCGCCGAGCGAGATCTCGATGACCAGATGCTGGCAGATAACAGAGCTCCAATATTGCTTCCTCTCTGCAGACTGCACGCTGGCTCGGTTCAAAGGCCAGATCCCATTCCACCACCAGCCCGTGGCGGGGATCCCGTCGCACATCGGCAGCAGGGAGGCCAAGCTGCGAGAGTTTGGAAAACAAAGCTGAAAACTCGTGCAGCCACACACAGTTGCAGAGCACGGTGTTATTTAGAGCATTTTCTTCTGTTTGGGAAAACCTGGAAAGCTTTAAATGAGGTTATTTCTAAAGGGCACATCCAAGGTGCTTTACCCAAAGCCACTGGCGAGTCATTTCCCTACCAGACTGCGTGCATGTTCCTGGGTGCAGTGACGATATTTCTTCTCTGACATCGCCAGTTAAAAGGATTTATTTTCAGTAAAATAGAGTACTGCAGTTGTGTGATGGGCAAAAAAAAGGTACTCTATAATTAAAAGTGGGATTAGACAGAAAAATGAGATGTTAGGCAGATAATTAGGGAACTATTATAATTAGAATGTGCTTTTAAATCCCCTAGTAGCTTCTATTATGAAAGGGATGTCCTCTGATTAACTAATATTTCCTTTAAGTAGATATTTTTCCTCTTCCTTTTGGACAGGAAAGCTTGAATTGAATGACTTCACCTTAAAAAATCACAGTTTACTGAGGCCCAAGTTTTCCTTGTAGCGAGCCAGTTTTTCTCAGGAAAAAAGACCAACACTGGGCTTGAGAGTGGCAGAGAAGATTTTACTAGTCAGCTTATTAAATTGCTTCTCTCCTCTATTAAATACAATCTTATTTATAGACAGTATTTAGTATTCTTTGTATTGAGCCTTTAAGGGAAATTATTGCTGTTAGAGCCGTGATAGCCTTAGATTAAATTTTTATTCATGCAGGTTTCATACAAGCGGAACTGCTGCATATTTCTATGCGAAGTGGAAAGGTTTTTTTTGGTTTTGAAAGGATGGGGAGCTTCAGTGAGAGCTGCCTGCCAGCTGCTGTTGATGAGCACAAACCAACAAGGCTCTCGGAAGCTGCTTGTCTGTCCCTGGCTCTCCAGCAGGGAGTAGGGATGGACAGAGGTCGGTGCCACCCCTTACAGCCCCACAAATCAAGTCAGTGCATTTGAGAGTGAGTTAAAACTGGAGGAAAGGAGAGGCTAAGCTGCTCTGTTCCTCTCACCTGAGCCTTTTCAGGTGTTGGATGGCAGGGAACTTCTGTGAGAAAGCATCATATTGCAAGCAGGGGAAAGTGGAAAAGGAAAATAACTTGCTCGATGTCCAGTTTCCCTCCCTTCTTCTTCTTTTTTTTTTTTTTCTTTTTTTTAAGTCTAAAATTTGAGGAATTGAGAGAGAATTGAGTGCAAAAGTTCATTTTGATTGCAAAGGCCAAATGTTGCCTCTTATTTGTAAAAGGAGGCGGGGAAGGCAGAGGAAGGGACAGCCAAATGTCCAGGCCCAGCACTGAGGCATATTTCTGTATTGCCGTGTTTGGACAAACAAGACTCCTGTTCTTTCACCTAAAAACCATAAAAGCAGATGGAAAATTGCTTTATTCAGGGTCAAGAACCTTGGCATCCGTCTGCAGATATAAAGATAACTTACTTAAAAAGCCATTTGTGGTACGTCTGATTCCAGTTTACTGGACATAATGTTGAGAGAAAAGCTCAGGAAAAAAAATTGTTTGAAATTGCCAAATGGTCAGGGAAAGGATGAAACTAACCCCAAATATAGTGCAGGGGTCCTGGAGAAAGCAGCCTGGGGAAGATGCACCCTGCCTCAGGTTAGAGACCCCCAAGCCTGACAAGGGCATTGCTGCATGAGCAGCAAAGAAGGCTGCAGTAGTTATTTCCAGAGTGGTGGGTGGAAAGGGTGTCCCAGCCCAGCTTCTGGGAGGGGACAAGCATCTCTTCAGGGTGCCTGAAGGAGCCATGCACGTGGAGGTCACCTCTGAAGGCCCAGAGCTCCTCAGAGCCCCAGGGCTGCAGGGACAGGCTCTCACCAACCTGCTCAGGAAGCAGGGAAAAGCAGGTGAGGGGAGAGGCTGAAAAAACATCACTGACACCCAGTGAGACTGCTGGGGCAAGGGTCCCTCCAAAGATGGGGAACCCTCAGAGGCAGAGACAGCCTGGCTCCAAGCATGCACCAGTTGTGTGGAGAAGCAGCAGCTCTGCAGCCTGGCAGGGCACTGTGTGATGGTTTTTGGCCTTTCTCCGTGGATCTGACTGGTACCAGCCCCTTGCTGGGGTCAAAGGGACTGGACAGTACTGGTCTTGCAGCAAAGCCTCCTGCCTTAGTGCTGAAGGAGGGGGCCACATCAACAAAACCATCCAGGACCGTGCTGCTGGGTATTCCTGGAGACTGTGCAGGCTCTGGAAGGAGGAATACCAAGCTAAACTGAAGAGATGCTGATGCCAGGGTGGGCTGGGGTCATCTGATGTCTCCTGACTTCCCAAGATGAACACTGACATCCCAGTCACGAGAGAGACACCCAGACTAAAGGGAGGGAAGGGGCTTTTGTCCTTCCACTGTGCCTCCTGCCCTATATTTGCAGGATGGAGGTCACAGAGGAACATGAACTGGTTTTCCTTAATCCTCTGAAGAATATCTGGGCTCCTCACTCCTGCAGAAAAAGGCCATTTGGTCTAATGATACCTGCCAGCTCCGCAGTGCCCTCAGCTGAGATGCTGAAGCATTTTAGGTCTCTCAGTTCATCCTTTCAGCAAATAGCCAAGCCTCTGCACAGCAAAGTGCTCGTGTTAACAGTACAGCACAATGGGGAAAATACAGTATAGAAAAATATGATGGGTTTATGTCTTTTATGGCTTATACTGCAAACACATAAAAACAATTAGGGTTCGGAGAATATTTTTTAAAAGCAGAGAGAATGATTGGCAAGGCAGAGAAAATAAATATTATACCCTTGAGAGGGTTAGGGACGTATTATTTTTCCAATTTTCCAGAAGAGAAATGCCAGATCAAAATTACTTTCCCAAGATCACACAGGGTGATCCTGCCACCTTTTCTATTGAGTAGCTCTTCCTCAAGGGCTGGTCTGTCTTTGTGCCCAAAGACCTCCTTTAAAGGCTGCTCTACCCAGTGGTGTAAATTTACACTGTATTAGCTACTCTATATTTATTCCCCACATAAATATCTCTTCAAAGTGAGCTGCCTCACCCAAAGGCACTTTCAGAAGTGTAAGGCCAGCGATAATGCTGCTAAAAGAATTAACACTGTCCCACATAATTAGTGGTAATTAGTACTGGTTAGGACAGGAGTTAATGCACACTAGTGGACATAAATTCTGCCTTTGTGTCCCTGTGCTGACATAAAACCAGCCTGGGAATAAGATCCCACTGGGTGAGAAAGTGAATGGACTAGGCTGATTATCTGATGCCTCACGATGCTGAAGCTCAAACTCTCTTTAGTCCAGACCTTTCTTCCTGTCATGAAAGCTTGCACCTTCTTTTTTGGCAAGAGAACTCTTCTACCAGTGATCCCAGAGGTATTTGATAACCCATCACTTCTCTTGGGGGAAAAAAGAAGACCTGAATATTAAAACCTGTGTCAATACAGCCAAATACCTCCAGGGATTGTTTCATAGCTTCCCCCTCTGGGGTTAACTCTTTATGGCAACAACACTAAATTACTCAAAAAAAGACAGTATCAAAATTAATTCAGGTTATCTCCTCCTGCAGGTGAGAAGCTGGTGGGGTGATGGATGGCTTTGCACGGGGAGGAGGATGGTGGCATGGGTACAAGTGCCAGTGCACACCTGGCATGCAGGTGGACTCAGGGTGCCATGGCAAACCTCTTGGGAAATGGTTGGGAAGTGAAGAGCTGAGCACACAGAGAAGGCACTTCCCCAGTGCTTCAAGTGTATTTCATTTCAAACTGTTTTCCACGGCTTGTCTGAGGTTGGAACAGTCCTCCTTGTGGGAGGACTTGAAGTTTTAAAGAAAACACAAAGTCAGCTGGCTGCAAAAGCTCTCCTCCTTCTTTCCTTCCTTCCTTCCTTTGAAGATGATTTGACATAGCCATCAATAGTTATAAGTACTTGAAAGGGAAAAACTTAGCAAAGTGAAGCTAATCTTTTGGGCTGAAACCCCTTATTTTTTACACTGGACAACTGCTGTGCTTACTGGGTTCAGGAAAATAACTCCACAAACACCTGCAGAGTCTCAGGATATAATCACAAAGAAAAATGAACTTTTCTAACATGAAGAGTGCCCACTTTGGCTCCTTGGAACAGCCATTGAGAACTGGTTTTCATTGGGGGCTGGAGGATGTGCAGGCTGAATTGCCGTGGGTGCTGAGGCTGAGTCTGATTTCCAGCATCTCTGAGATCCATCTGCTTCTGCTGTCTTCACCCAGACCTGCTGGGGCTAAACACCATTCCTAATCAGGGCCCAGCTGGAAAAAAGCCTTTTCCAATCATAAAAAATGATTTGAAATATAATTTTAGGTTCCCTTTCTAAAATACAGAGATAAACTACTGTATGGACACTTACTTTGATTTAACTTGATCTTAACATCAGTTTTGTTGATGAGGGATTAATTTGAGCTAAACAAACAGAAGGTGAAATATAATTTAAAGGTTTGGGGTTTTTTTCTAATTCTGGGTTCACCTTAGTTAAGAATTCAGCTGAAGTTAAAACTGGCATAGTTTTATGTCTGCTGGTTTTGTCCAGAAGCCTGTGGCTCTGTTTGTGCCGGCTCGTTGGGCGCTTGTAAATGGATTTCATTTTGATCAAAGAGGCAGTGTGATCCTCAGCCCCCTGGAGAGGGACCCCTGAGGTGACATCAGCCAGGGGAAGAGTCACCAATGGCAGCAAATGTGCCACAGGAGAACTTCAAAGCAGGATCCACAGGCAGCCTTGGCTGGGAGCAGGGAACAGATCCAAGGGAAAACATGAGGCAGGCTGGCTTGGCACCCTAAACAAAATCTATATTAAGAGACAGGCAGGTAAGGAGAACTTTATGAGAAGCACTGGAAAGTGGAAAGAGGGAATGGAATAAACTACACGGCCAGAGCAGCCAGTGATGGAGTGTCTTAGTAGGTCTCTTACTTGAAACACTGGGGTTTTTAACACATTTATGAGGTAAAGTTCCTCTGAGAGCTCATGGTTGGTTGTGTTACTCTTGGTGTGTGTTTGGAGGAACACACAAACCCATTGGGCAGTGAAAAAAGCAATCAGTGGAGGTGAAAACCCTTTGTAGGACATAGCACAGCACCAGGCAGACCAAAAGACCAAGCAAGTGTGTCGAGCCACATTTTATATTCTTGATGCCAACACTGGCCACTTTTGGAGAGTGTTATGTGGAACACAGCTCTGGGGGGAGTCACCTGGGTCAAGAATGCAAGAGATTCTCTTGAGTGGTCCCTCAGGGAGGAGCCTGGCCCTGCATCCCAAAGGCCAGGAGAGAAATGAGGTGGTTACCTACCTCCTGATCCAGCAGGGACCATGAAGGGGACGTAAGGACATCTCGTGAAGTGCTGCTGATGGATCTCAGCCTACATGAGGCCAGAAAGGAAATAATTGGGATAATTGCAGCTCTTCTGAAAAAAAAAAAAAAAAGAAGAGAACTGCAAATACCTGCAACTGCTGTAAAAGCCTCTAGTGTGGAGACACTCAGAAAGAGAAAGCATGTTGCTCACAAATTTGTCATACCAGTAGAGAGGAGGAGGAGGAGGTGGAGGTGGCTTTGCCAGGTATGGAAACCCAGGGCAGAAAGCCACCAGTCCTTCAAGGCAGAGCAGATTTTGAACTGTGTGGGGAAGTCAGAGAGTGGAGCTTTCCCCTGAGTTACAGACCAAACATGTGCTTCTAATAGAGAAACTAAAGCAGAAGCTAGAGTTACTGCAAGGCTGAGCGTACTAATGAATCAAATTGTCTCTACACGACTTCAAAGGCTTTGGGAAGAAGCAAGAATAACTAGAAATGTAACACTAATGGTAAGGACAATGTGGCTGGCACTGGTTAAACCCAGCAAGGGTCTCTTCATCAGATTCTGTATGGAAAAGAATGGGGAAAAAAGTGGATATCTGGTGGTGCTGCACAGCAGAGAAGAGGCAGCAGCTGTGCCTCAAGTTGGGTGACAATGAATGCAAGGCAGAATGGGCTTGGTACAGAAATTAGGTGAGCAGTACAGTAATAAAATTTGAAGGGGATCCAAGTAAGAGGCATTTCAAATAGCAGCAAGGACAGGAAAATAACAGAAAGGGTTACAACCGATCAGCAATGTAGAAAGCTATAATAAACTTCAACTTGGAAACATAAAAGGAAAAACATGATCTTGGATGATACTGGAAAAATAATTTAAAGCAAGATATTCTGTGTTGGGGGGGGAGAGATCTGGGTAAGGTCCAGAGTTTCTGTTTATGAGTTAATGAAGAGAGGGGTGGGAACAGCTTGTCTTCCAGCAGAGGCTCAAGAGGCAAAGCATCCTGCCCTTGCCTCTTGCACCATCAGGGCTTTTTTTGGTTGAGGCCCTCGAAAACTTTCTGTGTTTCAAGTGCTCTGTCATGGAATGAGGATTTCCTGTCGAGCACACGTGCTCATAAGATGTTCAGCTGCTACGGTGGCACCCTCTAAGCCACGAGCTGTCACACGTTGTTTGGGTGAGCAGTCCTGTCTCAGGGGATGCGCTGGAGGAAGATCAGACTGAAGGAAGGGGATGTTAGAAATGGAGAGGGGGGCTGAAGGGATGGATGGCTCGGTGCATCTGCGCGGTGTCTCGTAAACTTGACTCTGTTCTGATCAAGTTTGCATCTGCAGAGTCATAAAAGTGGTGTTTTGAGGCAAGAGGAGGGGTGAGGCACAGGATTCGGTGCCTGCAAAATCTGTGAGGAGCTGCTTGGGTGGGTAGAGCCTTGTGACATGCTTTAATTATTGCCACCACAGTGGGATTCGGTGCTGCTTTGGTCATGTCTCCATGTGCTGGGATGCATATCTGCCTTCAGATACAACCCTTCTCAAAATGTGCCTTAGGAGCGTGATCCCAGGGACCTGCAGTAAGAGCTGGCTGGTAGGCACCTCCTGAAGTGGGACCTGATGTTCACATTCACTGAAGGTGGTTTATACCTCTTGCAGAAATCAGGTGCCAAACTTGCAGCGGGCTGTGGTCACTGTTGTGTTGAGAGAAGAGATGAAATAGCTTTAGAAATCTGAACTGAAATGCTGAATGTGGGATAGTCCTCCTGAAAGCCCTGTTAGCTAAGAGACAGTACTCAATTGATCTAAATTCTGCTAAATGCAAGGAAAGATCATTGCAGGAGAGCTGAGTTGATGATTCTGCGAGATGGTTCTTTGGTTCCATGTGAAAAGTACTTCCTTTTCAGTCTGGATGTCCATCTGGTTTCAAGTCTTCTTCCCACAACTAAGTTGAGGATAAGAGCAGGAAAACTTCTTTTTTCCAAGAGTAATTACAGCTTTTCAAGCAAAGCTAGCATCCTCAAGGTAAAAATAGTGCCCTAGTGGGGTAAGCTGGAAGCAAACATGCTCTAGATAACCCTTGGTGGATTATTCTGACTGCAGCTTCGTCTTGACAGCTGCAGATCCCAGCAGACCTTTTATGTGAACCCTTTAACCAAGCCACGGACAGCGAGCTGTTGCCACCCTGTCCCTGTGAAGGATGCTTGGAATCCCACTGGAGTCTCAAAGCAGCGCCTGGCCCGGTCCCTGTGCATCTCTGTCCCCTCCCTGCAGACCTGCCAGGCCGGTTCAGGGGCCAAGCCAGCGTGGAGGGGCTGCAGGGCTGTGGAGGAGGAGATGCTGCTGCTGCTGCTGCTGCTGCCTTGTGGGAGGCCCAGGGCTCGGGAGGCAGCTCCTGGGTCTGGGGCCCCTCCGAGGGGGTGCTTGCTCTGCCTGGAGGAAAGTGCAGCTTTCACTGCCTCCCCTCCTTCTCTCCTTCACTTTATTTCCCCCCTTCCCTGGCTGCCTCTCACAGCTGCTGCCCTGGGGACCCAGCCTTGGTGAGGAGAGGCTGCCTGCCCTGCAGGCTCGGGGGCGAGGGCAGCTGCCTGTGCGGGGTGGAGAGGGGCGGCGGTGGGATGAGCACACCCGTTCTTAGGGCTCCCTGCTTTGGGGTTGACACGGCTCGTGGGGCACTGCTGCGAGTGGGGAGGTGTGGGGGAAAGGGGAGCGAGTTCCCCTGCTCTAAGGGAGGCGTTAAAAATGGTGAACGAGGAGGGTTTTCCCTGAGTTGCCCTTGGAGCAGTCCTTCATTGTGCGTGCACACACACGTACCCATGGAGGCTTTTCTCACAGCTGGCCAAAAATTGTCCAGGGGAGCTCCGAGAGACATGCGTGTCCATGCACCCACCTCTCAGACCCCAGAGTGAGTGACAGCTACTCATCCTGCTGCTGCAGCTCCTGTGCACCAAATCGGAGCCAAACTGCCCAGAGTTGAGCCACTCGTGCCCAAACAAAACGCTACAAAACGAAGGAGCAAGAGCAACTGGGAGCTCTTCTGCAGCTCCCCCCACTCCCGCAATTTTTTTTCTTTTTTTTCTTTCTTGCCGAGAGAATTGTTTGCGGGTGGAAGAGAGGGATGTTTAAATAGCTCCGCAGATCCATTTAGTAAAGTCAATATGCAATTATGCAAAAGCCTGTGATAATACAGCCCCTGATGCAGATAGCAGCGGTCGGAGCTGTCCTGGGGGAGCAGGGAACTCTCGGGACAGGGGCTTGCAGGGACCCTGACACTCTCCCCTGCCCCCCCAGGCACAGATCGGTGCCCGGAGCCGTCGGGCTGGCGGGGCTGGGGATCCCCGGGACGCCCCGAGCCCCGTCCCGCACCGCACTCCCGGGCTTCCCTTCTTATTTTCCTTTGTTTTCCTAATCTATAAAGCGTCATTGATTGGCACCCGTGTTTTTTCCCTGGATGGAATGGTTTGCGAGAAGCGCCCCCGGAGAGTTCCGAGCCTGCAGGGAGCCGCGGGCTCCCTCTCGTCCCGCTCCGGGCTGGACAGCCCCGGATCCCCGCTCCGATGGATGCCCGAAGTCACGCCGAAATAATGTGTAAATGGGCTCGTTAGCCCGGCTGCAGGCGGACCTGGGTCACAGGAATGGAGCGATAGTGAACATTAGTTTGGAGGGAAACATCAAATCGAAAAGCTCTGACAAAACTCCTAGCTCAGCCGAGGTACTGTCCGGCACCAATATTCAATTCTATGTCGCTTCAATTTGAGGTTTTATTTGCTTACTTGCTAATTTGCTTCTTGTACAGTGTTGCAAGTATTTTCAGTGTCATTTGAAAGGGTAAAATACTTCGTTCAACTTTTTAGAAGAGTGGCCTTCGACTTCTTGCACCACGGACACTCAATCATTTAATTTCTGCTTTATGTACACTGAGGAAAGTATCCGCAATACCTTCTTGATAAAAACAAAATAAAACAAAAACAAAAAGATCAGGCAGGTTTTTGTTTCCTTCAAAGACAGCAATCTTACCCGCAGAGACGAACCGGGAGCTGAATTTAGCCCAGCAGAAGTGGGGAAAGTCTCCAGAATAAAAGAAAAAGTATCGAATATTTTAGGCTAATGTCACCCTCTGTTGAACTCTGGCAAGTGGCTCTGAAGGCAAAGAGCTGTAGGAGCTGGCGTGCCACAAGTGGCAGGAGGCTTTGCTTATACCTTCATTTAACCTGTTAAAAGAAATCCCCACTATTGTTCGGCTGCGTGGGTGTCCCCGTCTTTTTAGGCTACGTGCGGGCACATGTGTG
Source organism: Prinia subflava (assembly GCF_021018805.1). NCBI lineage: Eukaryota > Metazoa > Chordata > Aves > Passeriformes > Cisticolidae > Prinia > Prinia subflava. The sequence goes on along the minus strand of NC_086248.1, from coordinate 110,482,353 downwards.
GACTGAGAGCAGGCGCTTGGAGGTCTTTGCTTTAAAACATTCCTTGGAGTTCGCGTAGACCACGAGATCTTTATCTGCGTGTCCAGTCGGCTGCTGGCACTGTCTGTAAATACGACAAAAGACGTCGCATTTCACAGCCCTTCTGCGCCTCTCGCCTCGTAAAAGTCAAGGGTTTATGTTAGAAGTTTGGGTTTTTTTAAAACAAAACAAAAAACTTCTTTCCCCCCTCTTTTTTTTTTTTTTTTTTTTTTTTTTTAATCTCTTTTTGCGCTTTGTATTTTTGAGGAGAGCATTCCAGGCGCCACGGGAGCGGAGAACAGGCGGGCAGGGAGGGGAGAGAAGGGAATTACCCAGCTCGGCTGCATCTGCCTGGGAGCACCCGCGGCTCGGGCACGGGCAAAAGGTTGGGGAACTTAAACCAGCAGCGTCATTGCTTCCCCTAAACCGAGACTAACGCTGGGCCGGCGTAAACTCCCCTCCTGCTGCTCCTCCAAGGACTGGCATCAAAGTGATCGCCTCCGCTGCCCTCCGACAGCATCATCGGGATGGGAGCTGCCCGGACTGGGATCTTGGGATCTCCCTCTGCCCACAGGTTGCAGCCGGCTGCTGGCGGGGGAGAAGTTTTTTCAACCATCCGCAAATATTTTCCCCTTCTTTTCTAAAAAAAAAAAAAAAAAAAAAAAAAAAAAAAAAAAAAAAAAAAAAAAAAAAAAATTAAAAAAATCCTTTTTTCCGACGTATTTAGCTGATGTCCAACTGCCTCGCACGGGTAAACTCAAACCATCTTTACTATATCATTCCTCCACGGTCTGCAGTCAGTAAAATACTAAACACTTAAAAGTGGAGTTTTTATACAATTGTACGTGTGTAGCCTAAGGAAAAAATAAGTGTCTCTACGACTTTTCTGTCTCGGGTCGCTATTCTTCTACTGAGCAACGGGGCGTCTCCGACCCCTCCAAATTGCCGAAAACTGAACTTTCCTCTCGCAGAAAATTTGGAAGCTTTTCTGGCTGTAGTTTTCCCGTCTCCCAGTAGACGGCACAACAGCTCAATCCTTGGGATGCAGAGCAGCCCAGCGGCTTCTCTTTTTTTTTCCTTTTCTTTTTTTTTTTTAATTAAGCAGACACCGCTCTATCCAGCAATTTCTTTTATTGTTATCATTATTTAATTCAACGAGAAGCATAGGAATATCGACAGGAAACGAAGAGGGTTTGGCACAGGCAGGGAGTACAGAAGCGCCGGGGGGAGAACGGGCTCCAGGCAGGGATCGTCGCGAACCCCGGCGCGGAGCAGCGTTTCCGAATTAACCCAAATGAACTCGTAGAACCTAAATCGTGTCAGGAAAAGACCCTCGGCAACCCCTGTTGCCGGCTCAGGGGAGTTAGTCTAGGGATTTCAGGGTGATTTTTTTTTTCTATTTGTAATGTGCAATAGGAAGGGCAAGGCTCAGGTCGGCTCTGCGCTGCCTTGCCCGGGCTACCCCGAGGTGCCACCGCGGGGAAAACCCGGCAGCCGTCGCAACTTCTGCCCCTGAAAGACTCCTTTTGTGTGCGGGTGCCTTCACTCCCGTCGCCGGCACCGCTGTCACCGTTGAAGTCTCCAAAATCCCGGCCAGTCGCTCATTTCCCAGTCAATTTTATTTAAGAGGGGGGAGAAAAAAAATGACAGCGCTGTTTAGAAACTTTTAAGACGGGCGTGAATTTTATTAGCAAATATTTTCTGAAGCCCTCCGTTTAATGAATCGCACCCCTTCGTAACTTGTGCGAGCGTCGGGGCCGGCCTGGGGGGAGCGGGCAGCCCCCGGTGCCGGCTCCGGGGCTCGGCGGCGCGCAGGGCCCGGGCTGTGCCGGCGGTGGGCGCACGGCGGCCCCGGCTGACCTCGGCCTGACTCCGCGGACGGACCCGCCGCTCTTTTGTTTTCTGCATGGGGAGCCGCTGAACAATCCCCCTCCCCGAGTGCTGGCGCTGCGCTTCATCTGCGCGCTTTATTAAACCCCTCGCACTTCAACTCATTTTATCGTCAGCCGCACCCCACCCCCAGCCCGATCTGACCCTTAACAGGCTCTAAACAAGTGCGGGTTTCCCCCTCAGCCCCGTCCCTCTCTCAGCCCTTCCATCAGGCTCTGACTTTTCGGGTATCTCCGCACGTATCGGTCCCCCCTCCCCATCCTTATCTGAAGCATTCCTGGATTATCTCCCGGCCGCCTTTCCTTCTGCGGTTTCTTGTTTGTTTCGCTCTTCTGCTCGTTCCTATTTCAGTTTTCAAATTTCGCTATTAATGGTGAAAGAGCACACTTGGATGCTAATTCTCCCCCCGTCCCTCGTCCCCCCCCCCCCCTTCCCAAATCCCTGCTAGGAAGGCGGCAGGGAAGCCAGCTAGAAACCATTTGATTGTTCCTAGGTATGACTAATTCTTTCCTTAAGCTGGGAAATTCAGCCTGATTAAAAGCCTCATTTATTATCCGATAAGCAAATGGACCCAGATTCCACCTTGTGGAGGAGGCTTCCTTGCTCCCCAGACGCCTTTTTTTTTTTTTCTTTCTTTTTTTTTCTCCTCAGCTCTGTGCATCCCTTCGCCAAAGGCCCAGCCGCGGTCTGGGGGGGCCGCGCAGCAGCGCGTAGAGGCGCGCAGCGCATCCGCACCCACCAGACCCCCTCGCTCTTGCCTTGTTGTTTTCCCCCCCATCCGCATTTTCCCCCCTCCCCTCACCCTTTCCACAGGGCGATGGACAAGCTTAAATAGGTTCCCGCGAAACAGCAAGTTTTTGGAGGAAAAAAAAATAAATAAAAACTCAACAAACCAATAAAAAAAAGCCAAAGAGAGCGGCTTTCCTAAAAAGGCAGCTGGGCGAGATGCTGCGCGGGTCCCGCTGCGGCGCAGCGCATCCGCCGCGGCAGGAGCTTACCGGGATAGCGCGGATTTGGCCGTTTACTTTTCCCCGTTTAACAGATGATTAATTGCTGTCCGGATTAGCCCTCTTTCTTTCTTTCCTTCTTTTTTTTACATTTTTTTTTCTTTTTCTTTTTTTTTTTTTTTTTCCTGGCCGGCCTCTCACGGGCGGAGAAGCGAGCCGAGCAGTTCCTCGCAGCGAGCCCTAAGAGTAATAACTGTTTGCTAATTGTAAAATCCTTATCCAGGATGAGGTTTGGGCAAACAATTTGTAGGGCTGTAATTACATTGTAAAAGTGTTTCGGGCTGAGTTGCGCTGAATTAAGCTCATAAAGGCCTGGTGGAGACGCTGAAAAAGGGTCTTTTGGTTTTGTTTTGGGGTTTGTTTTTTTTTTTTTTTTTTCCTTTTTTTTTTTTTTTTCTTTTTCCATGGTGGGAGGGGGGGAAGGAAAAGAGGATGGGAAGAGGAGGAAAGGCGTCCCTGGGAGCTGGGTCACAGCAGCCCCCTGCGAGGGAGCGCTGCGGTGGGGAATCGTTCCCGAGCGCTTTTCCCCGGGGAAATCACGGCAGAAATGAGCCCCACGCCAGCGGCTCGGGTGGGTGGGTGCGGGTCAGCGCATGAGAGCAGCTCTTACCTGAGAGGTCTGGATTTCTCTCGCCGGGATAAAAAAAAGCCGGTCCTAGCGGAAAGGGGGCGGGAGGGGGGGATCGGAGCGGGTTTCCCCGAAGTTTGGGACGTGGCGGCGGGCGCCGAGCCGCTCGCTGCCCGCCCTCCCTGCGGGTCCGGCAGCAGCGGAGCAGCGCCCGCTCTGCCCCGGGGGATTCACCGGAGGAGCCCCCCCGGCACTGCCCCGTTCCCCCCGCGGCTCAGCCGGGACCGCTGTACCGGGAGCTCTCCTCCTCCCGCCCCGCTGCCCGGGCCGAAGATGCGATAGCGCCGGGGCAGCTGTCCCGCAGGTACGGGAGGAAGGGGCACGGCGAGCTCTCCGCTCGCAGCCCGGCGGGCACCGGCGGGGCTGCGCGGAGGGATGGCTGTGCTTTTGAACGCAAGGGAGCGGACCCCCGGCCCGGCGGATGGAGGCACCGCCGGGGGGGATCGCCCCGCGCAGGACAGCGCGCCCGCGGAGCTGGGCGGAGGGGACGGGCGTAGGGACGGCAGTGAGGATGGGGACGGGCACGGGGAACGGGCACGGGGAAGGGGCCGGGGACGGGCACGGCGATGGGGGCGCGCCCCCCCCGGCGCGCCGGTCCGAGCCCCGCTTCCCGCCCGGACCAATGGGGGCGCGGCGCGGGGCGGCGCGGCGCTGATTGGTCGGCGGCGGCGCGGCGGCGGCGGCCGGGGGCCGGGTGAGCTCACTCGGCCGGCGGCCGCGGGGGGAGCCGCCGGGGAGGGGGGGGGGGCGCGCCCGGCGAGGCGGGCGGCGGAGCGAGGGGCGGGCGGCGGCGCGACCCCGGGGCGCTGCGCGGGGCGCTGCGCGGGGCGGCGGCGCCGCGAGACAAAGGCGACGGGAGCGCCCCCGCGGCCGCCCCGGGGTGGGGGGGGGTGCGGACGCGGCGTCCGCGGGCGCGGCGGAGGGGGTGCGCGGAGGGCAGGGCCGGGAGGGGGCGGTGTGTCCAAGGCGCGGCGCTGCGCGGGCGCGGGGCGGGCGGCGCGCCCCCCTGCGCCGGTGGCGGAGTTGCTGCCGCCCAGCGCATTGTGTAAGACGCGACCTGTTATGGCCACCACTACTTCCGGGTTCCCGCAGTCTGCTCCAGCCCGGCGCTGCGCTGCGCTCGGGCGGAGCGGCGGCGGCGGCGGCGGACGGACGCACGGACGGACGGACGGCAGCGCTCGGACCGCGGCGGCGGCGGCGGCGGCGGCGGCAGCGCCTCCCCTCCGCCTCCCCCCCCCCGCCCCCCGCCATCCCGCCCCGCTGCCCTTCCTCCCGCACCCGCCCCGCACGGCACCCGCGCCCGGCCCGCCTCCGCCAGCCTCGCCCGGCGGCCGCGCAGGGGCAGAGCGAGCCGGCGCCGGCGAGGAATTAGGAGCGATCCGAGGAGGAGCGAAAAAAAAAAGCCCCCCATCATCATCATCATCATCATAATAACCATAATAAAAGGAGAGCCGGCGCGTTAGCGAGCCTTTTTAATTTTTAATTTTTCCCCCTCCTTCTCCTCCTCCCTCGATTTTAAATTTTTTTTTTTTTGCTTTTTTCCTAAATTTTTTTTTTGCTTTTTTTTTTTTTTTTTTTTTGCTTTTTTTTTTGGGGTGAGCGCACTCGAAAATTCCCATTCGCGGTGTCCTGCGCGGTGGGAGCACACGCAGAGGATCATCATCAGTCATTCACCACCTTGACAACCTCGCCTGTGATTGACAGCCGGAGTGGCAAAAAGCCATGAGACTTGGTAGTTGGGTTTGAGGGGCACTTTAAAAAAAAAAAAAAAAAAAAAAAAAAAAAAAAAAAAAGAGAGAGAGGAAAAAAAACTGATTTGGGGAAAGGATATTTGCTTTCGCCCCGCTGCTGTCTTGGAAACGAGAGGGGGAGAGTAAGAGAGACAGGGAGAGAGGGAAGAAAGAAAGAAAAAAGAAGGAAGGAAGGAGGGAGAGTTGATTTTTTTTTTCCTTCTCATTTTTTTCTCCTTTTTTAATGCTGAGTTACCGTATCGCTTCGCTGAGATCCAGCAAGCCGAAGATTTTACTCGATTGCTTCCATTGCTGGAGACGCTAAGGGATTTTTGCCTTTTTTTGGGGGTGAGGGGGGGGGAACTTCGTGTTTCTTTCTTTTCACACTGGCCTTAAAGAGGATATATTAGAAGTTGAAGTAGGAAGGGAGCAAGCAGGCCGATGGCGCAAAGGGTACGTATGATTAAAAAAAAATGGATTTCAAATGTGAAATAATATTGAAACGTGGCTGACAGAGACGCTGCAAAAAAAGTTTCTCTTTTTTTTTTTTTTCTTTTCTTTTTTTTTTTCCCCCCCCTCCTTTTTGGAGCAGGGGCACAAAGCGGTGTCCTGCAGCGGGAGGATTTATCAGTTGTACTTGTAGGCTTAAAACCTGTGTATATTGCTATTTTCTTGATTCTTTTACTCCCCATCCCGGAGCTCTCAGGGAAGAGGCGAGCTTTCTATACATTAATGACATGCAGGCATGTAAGTGAGTACGTCCGAGCCTCTGTATTTGTTGGTTTTGTAGCTCTAGTCCTACCAATGTCTTTTTTAAAATCACCAGTGCTTGAAATATTTGAATGTGTGCATGTCTCTGAGCATTTTGCTGTGTTAGTGATGATATACCGCTTCACTTTCAGAAGATAAGTTCTGGCTGGGAGTAAGCACAACTTTTTTTTTTTTTCTTCTTTTACCTCCTTTTTTTTTTTTTTTTTTCCTCATCCCTCTTTTTTTAAATATGTATATTCTGTCCCAAAAGGTGCAGTGCAGTGGGCAACCCCCTCACTCTTATAGTAAGAAAGTGACTTTAATTTGAATTGGAGGTTAGCAGCATTCACTGCCATGTGTATTGTTGTTTCTATTCTGGGTGCGATTTTTTTTTCTTTCTTCTGTCCACCCCCTAAATTGAAGTTTTGAGAAGAAAAAAAAAAAATAATAATCAGCTGTAGTCGGGGTGAACGGGGATTTGGGGAAGGAGAAAAGCCCTGGAAAGACGTTTTCTTGCCTAATTTGCCTGCCGCCGTCCGAGAGCTGGTTGGGAAAGAAAGTTCCTCTGCTGACAACTTGCCTTTTACTCTTTCGGTCCAAGCAAGTGTCAGGGATCTTTAAAAGTGTTTATTCACACCTTCGCTTTTAATAGATGAAAAGTGGCCGTTTCCCCCGCTGCCTGGGAACCGCGGTAGCTTTCGGTCCTTAATCTTTAACAAAGAAAACCCTTAAAAAAAAAAAAAAAAAAGGCATTCCCAAAATCCCGAGAGCCCGGGCGAACGCTTCCAGCTTTTCGGCTTTAAAACTTGTATTCGCGTGGAATCGCTGGAAATCCGCGGATCGCTCCTTCTCTCCGTTTCTGGTTCCGTTTTGTTTTTGTTTACCGCTGCTGAAGTTTTCGCATCCTCGCTGGGGGCGAGGTACCTGACTTCTTATCAGCGGGGGGAAAAAAAAGAAAGTTTAGCGGAGGGAAATTCGGACTCCGCGCACCGCTTCCATTCGCGGGGCGGTGGAGGTGGAGGGGGGGGCCGGGAACTTTGGGGATCTGGGTGCGGGGTTTTTTTCACTTTTATGTTATTGTTATTGGTATTAATAGTGTTGTTGGTGTTGTTTCTCGGAGGGCTGCGGGCCGGAGCAGCTTTTCCCTCCGCAGCGCCGGCGCCGCGGAGCCCGGGCGCGCTCGGGGAGGGGATCGCGGCTCGTCCCCGGGGCGGGGGGGAACAAAGCAGCGGAGCTGCCGCCCCCGCCTCCCCCTGACGCCTCTCCGCTCTCTCTCTCCCTGTCTCTCTCTCTGTGTGCCCCGCAGTACGACGAGCTGCCCCACTACGGCGGCATGGAGGGGGTGGGCATCCCCACCACCATGTACGGGGACCCGCACGGCGCCCGCCCCATGCAGCCCGTGCACCACCTGAACCACGGGCCGCCGCTGCACTCGCACCAGTACCCGCACGCCGCGCACGCCAACGCCATGCCCCCCGCCATGGGCGCCTCCGTCAACGACGCCCTCAAGAGAGATAAAGATGCCATCTACGGGTAGGTGCCGCGCAGGGCTCCGCGCGGGGTGCGGGCCCGCGGGTCCCCTCTGTTTTGGTGGTGTTTTTGGGGAGGCGGAGGGGGGCAGAGGGTTGGGGTGTCTCCCCCCGGCGCGGGGAGCGGAGTGGGCTCCGGGGAAAAGCGGAGATCGCGGGAGGAGGAGGAGGAGGAGGAGAAGGAGGGAAATAATATTCCCAGGGCGCAACCTGCGCCGGGTGGGAAACGCCTGCACGGAGTTTTGGAGCTGGGAGAGAGTTTGGAGAGCTTCGCCCAACTTTCCACCTTGTTCGTCTTTCCTTGCGCTGAGAGAACTCGAGAGCTGCTTCTCTCAACTCTTTTTTTATTTTTTAAATTTTCTTTTAATTTTCTTTTTTTTTTAAACCTTTTGTCCGACAGCATTGGATGTTTCTCAGTGTGGCAACTCGTAAAGCAGTTTCTAGGCCGTTGCGATGGGAGCTGGCGGGGTTGTTATGTTGGGCAGAGATGCTTTTAAAATGTATCTGCCCAGCTGGAGTTTGAGGGGAAGTTTAGGAGCCTTTAAAAATCACTCTCAGGACAGTGAGGGGAAGGGGCAGGAAAATAAAATCCACGAAGTTCGGTTTCTTTATCGGTTCATCAGAAATCTGAAGGGTTGGTTAAAAGTCGGTGGTGGACGATACCCAGAAGGAAGAAAAAAAAAGTATGAAGCCCTGGGAGAGGAAAAAAAAAAGAAAAAAGAAAGAACTCCCTGTTATACATATACATATATATACGTATGTGTGTGTGTGCGCCCACGCTTATTTATTTATTTAAATTATTAAACGGGCCAGGGAAGCAGATGCACACGCTGCCTCTCTCCCGGGGAGGCTTTCCAAGCTGGGATTGCCCGGGAGCACCTGGTTCCCCCCGGGGGGCGGAGGGCTGGGCAGGCCATGGGGAGACAGCCAGCGCCTGCCAGGGGGTCGGAGCTCTCTTGGGTGGCTTTAAGGGCTTTTTCTTCTATATTTTTCCATTTGGATGGGGATTGTTCCTTCTTCTGTTGTTTTTTTGTTTTTGTTTTTTTTTTTTTGCTGTTGCTTTGGGTTTGTTTTTTTCCCCCCTTTCACTCCCAGCGAGTCCTCCAGCAGAAAGCGGGAATGAAAAGCATGAGAGAAGCAGAAGCGTATGCCCAGGGCTTTTAATTTTTCCTTTTTTTTTTTTTTTTTCCTAAAGACAAGGAAAGTTAATTCAAAATGGCTGCTGGAAGCGGCTTGGGGTTTTTATTCTTGGCTTGTCCTGAGGTTGTGTTAGCAGGACCCGCGGGCAGGCAGTGCCGAAGGGCCGGAGGGATGCCGGGCTGCCGGCTGCGGGAAGGGGCCGGGACGCTGCGGGAGGTGGCGGGGGGTGCCCGAGCCCCCTCTGTGGGTACCCCCTTCCCCATGCACGCTGCTCTGGGACTAACTATTGTCGTGTTCGGGTTTTCTTTTTGTTTTTTTTTTTTTTTTTTGGTTTTTTTTTTTTGGTTTTGTTTCGTTATGATATTTTTCCCCCCCTCTGTGTGTGTGACTATTGTATTTTCTTTCAGACACCCCCTGTTCCCTCTTTTAGCACTGATTTTTGAGAAATGTGAATTAGCTACATGCACACCCAGGGAGCCCGGGGTAGCGGGAGGCGATGTTTGCTCCTCTGAGTCTTTCAATGAAGACATAGCAGTGTTCGCCAAACAGGTCAGCAAAACCGGGTTGAAAACAGTAAAAGAAAAAAAAAAAAAAGAAGGGGAAAAAAAAGAAATTGTATCGAGAAAAACAAGTCTCTGTTGAGATAAAGATGCGCGTTTCCCCCTCCCCCCTCTCTTAGTGAAAGAGGCAAAAAAACCCCCCTCAAAAACTGAAACAAAAAAAATATCCCCCAAACCCCAAGCAAAACAAAACGTGGGAAAAAAAAAAAAGGCAAATCAGGAAATCTCGGCATTTAGTACCCCCTTAAGAAATGGATGAAGCAGAGCGGTGTGTGCCCGGCCGGGAGTTTCGCTGAGCGGCTCCCGGGAGCCGGGACGGGCTCTGCCGGGGAAGCTCCATAGGTATTTTTGAGTGTATTTGATTCACTTGCTCGAGTGTTTGGCTGATGTACTAAATCCAGCAGTCAGGGCTTTGCACGGAAGGTTACATAATGGACCCGACAGTGTAATGAAGCAAGAAATAATAACGTCTGCTTTTTCTGCTTCCATATTTCAAATCGTTTTTATTATTATTTTTTTCCCCCTTTCCTCCCCTCTCTTACATTTAGATCCGAGCAGAGAAACCCCTCTTTTCCTCTAATCCTGAACTGGATAACTTGGTAAGAGTTAACACTTCTTCCTCTCCCCACCCCCACCCTCCCTTCCCTCCCCATTTATTTATCATTTAAAAAAAAAAAAACTTCTGTGTCATCTGGAGAGGTGGTTTGGTTGTGCCAAATTGAAAATTTCTCACGTGGATTTTTAAAAATGATAATTGTTGCGACGATGATTTTTATATTCACGAGTAAATATGGTGTGGTAATTGCTTGGAAGTAAAAAATCCCATAAGGAGATACATAAAGGAAAAGCCCATCCAAAGAGGAGCTGCCTGCCCAAGAGGAGCGTGGATTTATCCCCTCCACGCACCTTTTAAGCAGCTCGATGGGAAACACAGAGGATTACAATGGCTGGAGATGCACCAGTGGCAAATTCGCTGAAAATGAGGTCGTTTCTCTCTTTCTCTCCTTCCCCCGTTAAGGATAAATATTTTGCCTCCACTGTAGGAGTCCTGCTCCCGCTTTCACAAAGCGAGGAGCCAGTGATGGTGTTTAGAGGGTTGTTGTTTTGGGTTTTTTTTTTTTGTTTTTTTTTTAAAGAAATGTTTATGATCCGTATAATTCAGTTGCTTCGTTGCAATTGGGGTGGTTTTTTTTTTTTGTTAACTCTAGATCGCTTCTCGTTAAACAGCGCACAAAGCCACCGCTATTAAGTTTTAGTGTTATTGCCATAAATCAAAACAACTTTTTATTTACTACTAGAGAAAAGTCAAGCTGCAAAGTGCAGCCGGGGTGGCTGTGGGAAATATCCCCAAATCCAGGAGTGAGATTAATGCTCATGTTGTTTGTGTCTTCGCAGATGATTCAAGCCATACAAGTATTAAGGTTTCATCTGTTGGAATTAGAGAAGGTAATTTTTGTCTCTCTCTCTCCCTCTCCCTCCCTCTCTCTCTACCTTCCCCCCTCCTCATTTCTTCCTCCTCCGTTTCAGTACTGCTGAAGTTCAGGGTTCTGGGAAATTTGCATAAATGTCTTTCTTTCTGGTAATTAGTGTCAAGACCAATCTTGGCGTCCATTTCTCTTCGCAGTTTAATTACAATTTCAGCCTCTAAAACCGAGCTCTCGAACGCCCAGGCCTTGTGTTCATTGTAATACTTTGCTGGCTTTGTATAAATAGTTGCAGTTCTGTGGTGCCGCAGATGAGACTCCAAATGGTTAGTTCAGTCAAGGCCCTGATACTGTGATTAAAAATAAATAGGTATTGTTTTTTCTTGGTGATGGTGAAGAAGAGACTTCGGTTGCAGTTAGTTGGAAGGGGGAATTTATTTTTTTTAATTTAATTTTTTTTTATTTTTGAAGAGCCATCTACAGGTCAGGCTCAGGGCGCGGATTGTCCTGTAACATTTCGCAGAGACAAAGCAGAGTTGATAGTTCTGTCTGTCTCTTGTTCCTGGGAATATTGTACACCTCCGAGCAGAAGAAAGAGATTGCAGCCTAAATGCAGGATTTTTTTGTTGGCTGTTTTAGAAATCTTAGGAGGGAGAAGGCTAATTTCTAAGCAGGCGGTGTCATCCGAGCTCACGTTCAATTGGAAGTGCGCTCTGGGTTTCCTGAGGATTTTTTACGTGTCATTGATAGCTGGCCTAGAAGAGAATTCCCTTTCTCCTAAAAATAAACATTTTGAGAGGTTTTTAAATAGTTGAAAAGTTTCTCGTGAGCCTCAGTCACTTTATCTAACCATAACTGTCAGGTTGTTCTCGCTCTACCGAAATGTGTTAAAATCTGCCCATTAATAAAGGCAGCTCAGGTACAAGCCTATCAGAGCAACTGGGGATTTCAGGGCATGGATGCCTATAATGTATTTCAGCCCAGTGCATGTGGATTTTTTTCTTTTTAATCCTTTTTTCTGTCCTCATACCCCTTTGGAAAGGGTTTATGATGAAATAACTGGATGAAATTAAATAGTTTACCTTAAATGTCACCCATGCAGGTCACCTCTCTAATGGCCACAGCTCCGGGAGCAGATGAATTTTACACGGGTGTTGAATATGTTGTAGCCTGTGAATCATCTTGTCACTGTCAATTTTCTGGGATATCTCTATTTTGCGAGAAAAGAAAGTTATTCCTAATTCTGGATGCGTCTAGAGGTCTCAGGGGGATAATTGCAGTGTGTTTCCCCTATTTAGGACTTTTGATGTCACAGGGGCAAAGGGGGCAGACTGGTTGCACTTGTCAATTTTACTTACGTATTCCTGATTATATTTTCTTCCTTTTTTTCCCCCCCTTCTCTTCTCTCTTTTTCTTTCTTTCTTTTTTTTTCCTTTTTTCCTTTTTTTTTTTTTTTTAACCTCCCTGGCAACGCAGGTACACGAATTATGTGACAATTTCTGCCACCGGTATATTAGCTGTTTGAAAGGAAAAATGCCTATCGATTTGGTCATAGACGATAGAGAGGGTGGATCAAAATCGGACAGCGAAGACATAACAAGATCAGCAAACCTAACGGATCAGGTATGATCTCGCCGGCGTCGCACACGCTAAAAAAATCTGTATGCAGATCGCTCGCCGGGTCACTACGCCTCCTTTTTATTATTTGCATATGATTAAGTCCCTTTTAGATAAATTTCCATCGAAATGAAAATTTTTGAATAATGTGGCTATTATTGCTTCATTAAGGCTTGCTCCCGGATCCGACCTGGCGAGATGAGCTTGTAAAAGCGTCGCCTGCAAACTCGACCTGTTCCTTGTCGCTTTTAATTTTTGTCTTTATTTTATTTACCCTTTCCAATGATATAAGTGCTGTCTGCGAACCGCTGGCTTCTTGGTAGCTTGGGGAAGGAAGGGCTGGGGTCGTTGACCAAAATAATAATAAAATCCGAGATAGGTGGTCCAGAGAAGACAGAGAGGGTTTGAAATCTAGCAAATGCTGGCTATTTTCTTCCCGTCTCTACGGTTCATTAGTCCGTCTTGTCAGTTTTCCTTGGCCGAACGCTTTTAGACTTGAGTGAACATTGCTTTGTGCACGCCTGCCTGCTGCAAACGCGCCCATTTTATTTTACTTAATAGAAAAAAAGAAGCGGGGGGGGGGAGAGAAAAATAAAATGGGGTTCAGGTTTTAAATTCTTTTCCATGATCTTTCAAGTTTTCAAGCCCTCTCTTTAAAAAAATAAATACAGTCAAAGCCAAAGCCAAGGCAGCAAAGCCTGGCGTGGCTGTGACGGTTGTCCAGGTTTTGTTTGGGATGGTTCAGACCTTTAATGTCGGCTGCAGCGGGGTGGGAAATGCGGGTGAGCTGAGTGGGGAGAGCTGGCTGTCCCCTCTTCCTGCCCTCCTCCTTCCACTGGGCGCACACTGGGATCCTTGCCTTTCCATGGGAGCGTTTGGGGCTAATGCAGGAGGTGCCCGGATCTAAATTAAGCTCCCGGGTGATGGCAGTGACTGAGATTTGGCTTTTGCTCGAGTTGGGTGAGACGGTGGGGTTTTCGCGGTCCGTTTGCTCGCTCTGAACCGAGGGCTAGCAGCGCTCTGCCTGGGAGAGAGGAGACCTCAGGCACACGCACAGAAAATGAATCCCTGGTTGAACCCCCCCCAGTTATTTCTTCTTTTTGATCAGCCACGTAAATACAGTGTTAGGAGTGATCTGCTCCTGACTCTGGAGGTTTCCTTTTGTTCAAGCAAGGCGCAGCCAAGCAGACAGGAGTTTCCTCAGCTGCTTTGCTGTTATCAGTGGCACTGTCAGCTGGGAGTTATTTTATAGATCATGAAGGTGCGTTGCATTGCAGTGTGGGCAGTATCTCAGATATTTTCTCCTATCTGCCAAAGGCTATCGGTTTGTGACAGGGGAGGCAGGCTTGAAGGAAGGCAGGAACTTTTAAAAAGGGGTTTATGTGACCGTAGGTAGGTTGTTTTGGAGGGATTGGTTTTTTTCCCCCCACCCAGTTCTGCTGTGCAGGGGACAAGCTTGGCAGAGCGGGTGGAGGGAGGGAGGTACCCGGGGCTGGTGAGGATGCTCCGGGGAGGTGCCGGCCCCGCGCAGCACCGCGGAGCCAGGGGAACCCTCCAGCCAGGCTCTAGCTGAGGGAAGCTCGGCTCGCTGCTGTTGAATAAAAATTGTAATCCAACAAGTCTAACTAGAAAATGGGTTTCTAAAAGCTCTGGAGTGCTGGGTACATAAAGCTATTTGAGCAAATTACAAGAATCGCTCAGGGGCACGAATGAAATCAACACTTTAATTGCCTCCAAAATGAAGATTTATACCCCATTTTCCCAACGAATCATTATTTTATTAAAGCGAAAGCTAAAGAAATGAAGCTACACTTTTGGGGTTGTCGGGGGGTCGGCGTGTTTCGGCCCCCCTTCGCGTTGCCCGGAGCGCGGGCATCGCCCCGTCCCCTCTCGGTCCCGGCACCCCCGGGCTTGGGCGAGCGCTGCCCGGGGGCGCTCGGGCTCCGCTCCGGGCACCTCCCGTCCGCACCCGCGGAGAGCGGGGCTTCGCTTTCCCCGCTGAAGGGAAAAAACCGCGCTTTTCCCCCGCCCCGTGCGGATGAACCCCGCGGAGATCGGCGTGGGTGGGTGGAGGGGTTTACCGGGGGGATGCGCGGTCCCCCTCCGGTGAAGCGCGGTGCCAAGGCCGGCCCCGGCGCGGCCGGCGCTATCGGGGCCCTAATGGTTCAATAATAAGGTGTTGAGTGCTGGTCGCCGCGGCGGCTAATTAGGATGTGAGTGCGCAGGGCGCGTTTATGGCTGCGCGGCGCTGGGATGCGCGGGCGCGCAGGGCCGGGGCGGTGGGAGCGAGGGCCCCCCCCCTTACTCTGTCTGCTTGGGAGAGTAGTAAAAGAGTAAGTATTTAAAAGCTTTTATTATGGGTTTAATTACATTTTCTTATATTGTGGTAGTAAAGGTTACAGTTAACAGGGTGTTGTTTTTTGTTGTTTTTTTTTTTTTCTCTTTTAATTTATTGGTTTCCCCTTATTTACTCTTTCTCTATAGGCCCCTCAAAGCCAGTGCCTTTAAGTCCCCCCCTCCGGTTAATAGAAAGCAATGACACTAATGCTAGATTTTGCAAAGTAAAGCCCTATAACACTAACCATTGTTCAGTGATTTAACCAGCTCAGTGGCACTAGGTCACTAAAATAGCATCCTTCTCCCACGGGCTCGACCCCGCTGCCTGCCAGGGTGAGACCTGTGGAGCTGGTGTTTACTGTCACGGCTCCACAAGCACAAGGCAGGAGTTTGGGCTTTTTGCTGGGGAGAGTTGAACTCAAAAATCATCCCGACCCCGGGACTTTAAAAAAACCTAGCTGCAGAATTGCAGTCGTCCTCAAAAGTTTCAAAATAAACCTTTTTTAATCATTAGCTTTTCAAACATTTGCATGTTTAAATTTTCAGTGTTTGTCAGAGCCCAGAAAGATTTAGAACACAGCTGTTGTGTGATGTGTCTGGGAAAACTCCCTCTGATTAAAAAAAAAAAAAATAAAAGCCCAAAGACTGCCTGTAGTCCGACAACAGAAATTCAGTTCTGTGGGTAATCCTGAACTGTTACGGTGGGGCTGTTTTCTTGAAGCAACTTCACCTTGGCACCCAGGTGCTCTAGTCCAAACTGTAAAATTCTCCTACAAGAGCGTGTCTACAAGAAAGCCTTTAGAAAATCCCTTAAGGAAAACGTGGTACAGAGTACCCACCACATCCAAATAAAGTGCGTGAGCGGCCTAAGATAGATTTTATAGGGACAAAACAGTATTTTTCTTGCTGAAAATAAACTTGTTGAGCCTGTCCACAGTAGCACTGCTTGACAAAAATTGCAATTTAATAATGGGCAAGCCAGTTGCAAATGCAGAAACTTTTAAAGGCAAATCGGCAAAGAGCCAAATTCCTCTAGGAACTATGAGGGAAATGATCAAAAAATGAACATGAAATAAGACTTCCTGCAAGAAGGTCCATAATTCAACATTATTTGACTCCACTGTCAGGGAAATTGTTGAAGGATAGTAAACCGATACTAGAGTCTCAGTCATTTTTGTTACAGTCTTAAATGTTTGCAACTGTGGCGTTTTAGATGGTCCTTCTTGGGTGATAATATATCACACATACACACACGTATATAATAAAGCAACACCTCTATTTATGTTGCAATAGATTTTATTTTAATGCGTGCAGTTGCAGAGTTGCTCTAACAAAAATGCGGATAGACAGCAGCTTTTTTTATTTTTTAAACGGAACAATTACTTAAAATGTATTCTTTACAAAGAAAGAATCATAAACTGGAATGCAATATAAAGCATAGCTGAAGGTGGTAGAGTTGTTCAGGGCATTGGCTAGTTACAACTAGACTTAACTTTCCAAATTCTCAAATACGTTAGCTATACCTTGTAGCCAATACAAAAATAATGCCTTAGGGAAAAAATTACTGAGAAATACTATTTTACTTTGGGACTTCTTCACAGGTACTTTCAAACCATGTATGGTTTTAAAGAGGAGAGCTAAGAATATTGCTGCCTTTAGGATATGTTCTCCCATATTGGAGGAACAGGCATCAAAAGAATAGATGTGGTGCGGAGGGTGCAAGGTAGAATTCATTTCTGCATAATAAAAGAGTTCCTGCAAAGTAGGACTCTGAAGAGGATCAATAAAATAATGTTTAAAAGACTCAAAATTTAATTTTCGTCCTCTGACTTCGTCACTTTGAGCCAGTAAATCCTTTTTTTTGTTTGTTTTCAAGTAGTTTTTATTATTTTTGCTGTGATGATTAGAATCTGTTACCATGCCCCAGTTTGGCAGGCTATTTATGTGAAGATAGGATACGTTAATTTCTGTTCCAGACATGTTTTCATCTGATACGCTGTGGCTGAAATTGTATTAGCAAAATAAGATTTTCTTTGCCCTCCATCTCTTTAAGCGAGTAAATACATTGTTGACTAGACATAAGATTGAATGTATTTTCTTTAATTTATGATTTCAGTTCATGAGTCCTTGGGGTTCTTTTTTGTGTTTTAATCATTCAAGAACCCGAAAGCGGCCGCCCCTACAGCTGGGTGTAAGACTTGCTGCCTTCCTGAAGTTGCACGCTCAGGCCTAATTCCCATGTAAAGTTTTCTAAACTGAAGTTAGCTCTTGTTGCAAAGGATAGTTTAATTCCCAGATTTTCTGGGAATGCTTTTTAACATCAGACCTGATAGAGCTGAGTTTAAACCCCAGTTAACCTCAGAATTGATCCTAAACATTTGCGAGTGTATCCCAAGGCATTCCTGTAAGCCAGAGCTTGCCATGTCTGCGTTAGGGACCATAGATTGTTATTTTGGGGCAACTTGGAGGCTTGGAAGTTATGAAGAAATGAGTTTTACGTTAAGTTTAACCTTTATGGCTGAGGGTTTGAGTATTTCCATGGCTGCTGGTCCGCAGGTAACAATAAAGGTAATGGGCTCTGCATGCGGAAGGGTTACTGCAGCCCCGCGTGGGCAATGTGAGACCTTAAAAAAATCAGATTATATTGCAGTCAATCAAAATGAGTAAGTGTACATCGTGCTGATAAATACTACTTTAAAAAGCACTGAAAATCCGGCACAGCTTCTTTAAATTAGGGAATCTTTCTTTTGTTTTGTTTTGCATTTTGTATGTTTGGGGTTTTTTGGTTGCGTGAGCACGCAGTTAGGATCTATGTTGTGTAATCTAAACAAGTTTAAGAAAATAAAGGGGAGAGTTGTTTCTGGTCGTTTTTGAAGGTTTCTGTAATTGTTTTCTGGAGAGGGTTGTGTGAGAGGAGGAAAAGCGGGGCTGTGCTGCAGTGGCACTTCACATCCTTGGTGTGTTACCTTCCTGTCCGCGTGCTCTGTTTCTCAGACCACGCTTTGACTTACACGGCAGATTGGGAGTAATCAGTGGTCCTATTTTTATTTTTTCCTGCCGTTGCAGCAACATTTGGAGAGGGTAGCTCTAAGAGAGCACACGTTTTGTGTTTGGTCTTCTTTGAGTGTATTTCCGCCCCTGATTAATGGCTCCCTATCTAACCCACCGCTGATACTCTGTAACGCGTCTGAAATGCAACTTGTCCGAGGTTGCTTCAGCTCTTCCTTGGCCTCCTTCGAGTTGGCCTTTTCACTTTCACTACCTTCAAAGGGCCAAAAATAAGAGATGTAACCCGGAGTATAGGTGAGAGCGGAATCCCTTCAGGCCAGTGTCCTCAGGATTCCTTTTTTTTAAATTTAAGTGAGGTCCCTGGAAAGCTTCAATCCCTCAGCGGTGGCGGTGGGGGCTTGGTCTCTCTTATCGAGAGGGCTGCTGGCACAGGGGAACCCCATGGCCCCTGAGGGCTCAACTCCTTGAGTTGCCTCACTGGTTGCTGCTGTCGTTGGTTCATTTATTTATGTTTCGGGAGTACATATCCAAGAGGCAAAGAGCGACAGGCTTATGTGAGTCGCTGCGCGTACGAAAGCAATAGCGCGGGCAGCAAGTGGTTTCTGGGGGTTATTATGTTTTGGAAAAGGGAGTTTGAGATTTGTCAGTAGATGTCTGGGGAAATGTTGAAAATTTAAGTGTTGCTGAGGTGCATTTAAAAGAAAAAAACCCCTGAGTTTGTCCTATCGGCAAAGGGTCTGTTTGCAATTTTAAAAACAAAAGAGATTTAAGAGTTATACTGCCATTTTCTTGAGAACTTCCAGGGCATACAGGAGGTAGGATGGATTTTTGCCCAAATTTGGCCTCTTCTGTTGGCAACAGGCTGGGCTGCTGAAAGTCATGGTGTCTTCTTATTTTGCAAATGGCTTTTATTTTGCAAGCATCTTCAAATCCAGGCCATTGAAGAAATGTTTCCTCCCTGCCTCTGTCAGAGGTTATACGTAAGTCATCCATGAGTTTTGGGGATCAATAAAGGGATAACTGTGAAAGGCAACGGCCCATAACACACGGGGAGTGGGATGAGTTGATCTAATGTTCCCTGCCTGGCCTCAAAACTCGATGAATTTCTGGGTTTGTCCACACAAGGACACTCAGGAGAGGTAAGACAAATTGATTGGGTGTAAAATTAAAGTGCATTAGTTAAAGTGCATGGGACCATTGTGTGGATGCTCTCATTCAGAAGTAAAGTGGCCTTAGTTCACTTTAGCCTAATCCCCTTTGGAGTAGGCCACTTTTCTTTTGAATGAGAACATCCACATTAACTTTTAGTTAATTCGTCTTTCCCGGGCGTCCTGGCGGCCTCGTGCCCGGCGCTCTGGAGAGGTTTGGCGGGCCGGGCGCTGGCTCCCCGCGAGCTTGAGGAGAGCTTTTCATCAGGCATATTTCATCTCTCAGCCTCTCCTGCTCCCTCCTCTCCTCCTGCTCCTGCAGCTCAAGAGTGGTGTCGTTTGTTAATGCCGCCCAGAAAAAAAAAAAAATATATATATATATAGATATAGATATAAAATAAAACTGGGGAGTTTTGTGGTGGCAGGGATTTGGGGAAGGATCCGGCTGAGGGGGAGAGCTGCCTGCACCCTGGCTGGCAGGGCAGTGGTTTGGGCACTGTGTTTCCCAGGTGGATTTGGCATCAGGCTGACATGCTCCCTGCATAGATAGTTTTTTCCCTGCCCAGTGGTAAGTTGTTTCTTAAAGATGGTGAAAAAATCTAGATTAAGTTTTTTTCGGCTGATGCTTCCAATAAGAAAGCCAAGATTGAATGTTAGTCTGTAGGAGAGCTAAATTACCTGGTGGAAAAGAAATAATGGTAAGATAGTTTTGGAGCCACTTTGTATTCTTGCTTGAAGTTCACTGAACCTGAGTTTGCGTTAGAGATATTTTCAGGTGTCTTCTAGAGCTTATAAGTAACCTATTTATTTACTTTTTACTGGCTCGGCCATGTGTGTATATGCTGTGCCATGTCACACGCTTGCCATTGCCCCTTTCATTCATAATAAAATTTACAAGGCTTCTTGCATTAGTAAGCAATTTGCTATTGGAGCCTTTCCTAGAAATACAGAATTCTATTTCACTGAAGTATTGTGTTTCCTCTTCAATCAGTACTGAGGTGAGCTATTTTCTCAAGGACTCTCCAGGCATCTATATGATATTCCCACTTGGGCAGATGATCTCCAAAACTGCATTACCTACTTCTTCATCCTGAAGAGCCATTGCAGTAAATTAAAATTCTCTTATTAGCATCACTGGACTTTGAATTTAGCCAGTTATTTTTATTTGCAGCTTGGCTTGCTTTTTCTTCTGTCTTTTTTCATTTGGTTGGTGGTTTTTTTTTTTAATATAAAGCAAATATGCATCAAGGCCTTCTTTGCTGAAGTAAACTAGCCAACAATAAGAGGGGTAATTCTTTATTTGCTTAAAAGAACTGCCTCTTTTAACTTCAGAAGTACTGACCCAAAGTAAAGCAACAGCTGATGCCATCACAGGCAGTGTACTGTATTCAAACAGCTGTACCAAATGCAAAGCTGAGGTATTAATTCTGCCATTCACAGTTTATTTAACTTTTTCAAGCTTCTCTCATATGGGCATGGCATCAATGCCTAATTATGCCTCCATTAAGGTTACTGGGCTCTTAATACAGAAAATTATTGTATTTAAACTCTGGAAAGCTGCATCGATGTAATGTAATATTCTTGCAGCTGGCACACGTTCAGGGAAGGCAAACTTTACCTTGTAATTTTCTTTTCCTTCATTTGGCCTTTAGGTTTTGGTCCAGTTTTGTTCCTGAGGTCAGACCGTGGCTGGTGTTTTTAACGCTGGCTTTAAACAGCTCCATTTACGTCTGTGTAGCTCTCAGTAGAAGGGAGGGTAAGAGCAGATTAAAAACGCCGTGGCTTTGTCGGGGTGCAGGGCTACAAGTGTCCGTGCAAATAGAAATGGTCCAGCCTATTGTCTCATGGGGGGTTTTGGCCTGCACTGAACCCAGGCCAGCTCTGTCAGCACAAGCAGGGTTTGATCTGTGGGCATTAATTTGTGACCCTGGCCAGTGGTGGTGCCTGTTCATTGGGATATGGGGTGTGCAGGGGAGCCCTGGCTGGGATATCAGCTGGGGTATCACCCGCTTGCTGGTGCTCAGCAGCAACCCGAGGCGTGTGCTCTCCCATGGGGGTCAGCAGCTGCTTGCTGAGATTTGGATTAATCTGGTGAGCTAAGTATTCACCATGGCCAACCCCTTGCTAGAAACCTTGGGAGGACACAAATACTGTAGACTCAGTAGGTGGCACTTTGGTTTTAGGCTTGAGCCAGTGTAGGGGACTCTCCTTCTTGGGGTGCAGTCACAGAGATACTTCGGCTCCCGAGCTCCTGCACTCACACCTGCATCATCGAGTTACCTTGAGCAGGTAGAGTTGGCCAAATTTTTTGATGAGGGGAGTGTCCCAGTGGCTTGTGATGTGCAGATTTTCTCTCGTGCACTGCTGCGCACAATATTTGTAGGGATGCTTGGCAAGAGGGCCCCAGTGCTTACATGGATGCTTGGGATGAGATGCTCATGCACAGTCTAGGCACTGTGCTCGAGCGTTCCCCCCTTTACCCCTCTCTGCCTGGAGGATTTTGCAGCTGTGTTACCCCTGGAGGCTCCCGGCCCTCCTCCCTGATGTGCAGCCAGTTTTCCTGGCGTGGCTTCCCCGCGCTCCGTCGTGCTTTCCCCGTGTCCGTGAGGCCGTAGCGGTGTTCTGTGGCACGGCACGGCCACGTAGAAAAAGCAGGGTATGTGCAGACGTGTCTTGCTACGTTAATCTAACTCCTGTGAGGGATCTCTTTCTCATTACTGTTTTCTGTAAAGACACAGCGATGGTGTGCACGTGACGGGTATGTGCAGGGAGGATTAATTTTGTTCTTAAATGCACATGTGTGCGTCGAGCCGACATTCGGCCCTCAGTGACAAGTGTTTGAGAGATCCTTTGGGTGAGAAGTGATAAAGCCATGCTGGAGGGGCAGGGGTGGGGAATGCTGCTCTGCTGACAGCATGAGGCAGGAGGGGAGACGCAGATTCTCTTCCCAGGTCTGTGGCTGAGGTTCTGGAGTCAGACGATTAGGTGAGCCGAGATTTTCTACTTCTTCTTTTCCCTTATCATCAGGTAGGGTTGATATTCTAATTTATATGTCATCTAGCGATAGCAAGGTATATATAGAAGATATTTAAGAATAAGCCATGATATGTTATAGTAATTATTTCAGTCTGTGGATAATTTGAAGAAAATGTTGCCAAGAAAGCAAAATGTTTCTGTTTGGTGTCATAGGAGAGCACTGTGCTGAGTTGGAAGGCTGATGGTAAACATTGCTTTTGGTGGCTTTGTGCTTTGGTTTCGGCCTCTTCTGCTACTTTCCACTTAATTAGGATTTTTGAGAAGTATTTAAAGGAGAAAGGGGATAAACTGAAGCGCTGGATGGAATAGGTGGCAGTGCTGTCGGTAACTTCTGCAGAAGGAGCAGAACTTTGGGGTTGACTGGAGACATTTGTGAGGTGATGGCCAGTCTGCCTGGCCTTAGGTCTGCCTGGCCTTAGGTCTGCCTGGCCCAAGGCACAGATCCTATGGGGCCATGCCATGAGCCCTCTGCTGCTACAAGCACCAAGCTCCCTGGGAGGTGCCGTGGGACCACACAGACCTCTCAGCCCGACCTTCCCGCGTGACTCTGGCAGCTGGCTGTGCTTCCAAGCCACCCCTCAATGACAGGGTGGAGGCACCAGGGAGCCACGGCCACCTCAGGCTGGCAAACCACCCCTGGAGTGGGTGGCTCGCTGGTTTCTGGCTCCTGCAGCCGGGGCTCGGTGTGTTTTGTGGCCACTGGCGTGCGGCCCGCAGAGCCGAGCCTCTGCCGCGCTGCAGATTTGGCGTGTTGTGAAATGGGAGAGAGCGGAGGGGCTGCTCCGCGGAAGGGTTTGGCCATGAGCGTTGGAAAATGTGAATCACGGGGATTCCAGTTTTAAGCCTTCTGGAGATAACGGGCAGCACGTACTGGAGTGCATGACTTACAGAGGGCCTTAGAAAACAAGGCGGTGCCCGCAAGATTGAGCAAACGCTTTGTAATCAGGAGCACATTTTCTACCCAACACGGGCTTTGCAGGTATTGCATCCATCCAGACAGAAAGGTGTAGCTGGAGCAAAGCTAATTATACTGCAATTTAATTTTGGTGTTGAACAACAATGCGAGGCGAGCAGGCTCTTGAATCGTGCGAACAATGTGCCGTAATCAGAATACGCTGACTCCGAACGGCGTCTGTTGCCAGTTAGCTAAAAAAACCATTTGATATTTGTGACACAAGCTCAGGGATTTTGCTTGTGGTGGAGCTGGGATGAAGCATGGCTGTTGCAGAGCAAGGGCTGTGCTTGTGCCTTCCCTCCCCAAGAAGCTCCAGTTGGGCCGGTGGGATGTTGGAAGTCAGACGCTGCGTTTAAGTAATGCAAAAAAATTTGCAGCAGATGCCCCCAGTGGGTTAATTTTGTCTTCCCAAGACATACCAACCCAAAAAATCTGTAAGGGGAATGCTTGGAGATGTAGGCTTTGCTGTAAGTACACCT
This sequence comes from Prinia subflava, assembly GCF_021018805.1. NCBI lineage: Eukaryota > Metazoa > Chordata > Aves > Passeriformes > Cisticolidae > Prinia > Prinia subflava. The sequence goes on along the minus strand of NC_086248.1, from coordinate 110,459,096 downwards.
TTGCTGTTTGTCTGAGTCCACATATTCAGGGTGAAGGGCACATCTCTCCGCAGCACTGACTCCCACTGAGGCTGCCTGTCTGGTGGGACAGAACGGAGAGGGTGGGAGAAGTTGAGGTTGAGGTCTCCCTCCTGCCCAAGTCTGTCCGGGTGGGCCAGTTTTGGGACCTCAGCCAGTCATCTGACAGCCTGTGCTGTCTCATTTGTACCTGAGCATCTGGCAGATCCCCTTCTAAATGACTTTTAACACATAAACGCAGTAAGGGGAAGGGATGGCAGGCTCTCATTTTCAGGCTAAGTGGCGAGACGTTTTTCCTGTTTACACCTTTGGAGGAATCATTACATGAAATATTGAACAGGAAACTCTTATTTGTCTCTGAAGACCTTTTTCCTGGTCTAGAAAGATGTGGAAAATTCTCCAGTCTGATTAAATTTGGTAGGAGCCAAGGAGGACCAAACAACTCAATGACTTGCACACCAGGTTTCTGGATGTAGCAGCGTTGTTTGGGGTTGACTCTGTGTATGTTTCTGCATGATATTTAAACTTTAAAAAAAAAAAAAAATCTATGTGGAGCAGTGATTTTTATCTCCTGACTGCAAAGCTGTGTTTCCTTGTGTCAGAAAAGGGCCAGGGATTAATGCTATCTAGTGATACGTCTCTTATCAAAGGGAGGAGACAGGTTTACAATGCGGGGTTGCTCTAAATAGAAAGTACTAGTCAATGTTTGTTGTGTGGGAGACAAAAACCCTGCATCACCATCAGCTGGCTCAGTTAACCTGGCTGGGCAGGCAGTGTTTACTGTTGAGCTGAGATTAAAAAAAAAAAAAAGAGGAATGAAATAAGGTCAGTCAAATTTTAAGGCCCACTGTGATTGAGGATATTGCTGTTTAGGTGTCCATCAAGGCTATCACGTGCAGCAACCTCCAATGCAAGAAACAAATCCTGAAGTCTAAGTGTCTAAAAGCTGTTTGCTTTTGTTATTGCCAGAGGTTTTTTGGGTGCCTCTAGAGCCCTTTCTCACAGAGAAGTCCATCTGCCTGTGCTGTCGCCCCTGGGAGGACTTTGGAGATGACTCCCCAAGTGCAGCAGGTTTGATTTCAGCACAGGCAGAAGGTGTTGGAGCTGTGCTGCTGACAGAATGCAGCCCGGGCTGGGGGGAGCTCTGCATAGCTGTGAACACGTGCAACCCTGTGTGCACACAAACGGGTTTTTTTAAAGTCTTGCCCCTGCAGAGTTGACAGGGCTTTGGTGCCTTCTGGAAGAGAAGAGCTGTGGTTTTTCTCCTTCCTCTTTGTCTTTGTGTCCTCCCCAGTCTGATGATCTCCATTTCATTCTCCTTTATTTTTTGTGGTTTATGTTTGCTGCTTCTAATTATTCTTTCTCCTTTGGAGAGCACTATCACCCTGTCCTTGTGCACTGGCGTTTTTCATTCATCCTGTTCAGGACTGTCAGGCCCTCTGCCTGCCATGGTCTCTTTTCCTCCATGCTTGGAGGGTGAGGAGGGAGTCAGAAGGCTGTCCTGGGTTAGAATGCCTCCACTGCCTGACCTGGGCAGGGTCAGCACTGAGGCACCACAGCAGAGCTGATGGAGAGCCCTGGTGTTGTTTGGTGGATCTTGGTTTGGAGACCTTGGACAGTGGGCAGAGTTAGCGGTCCCTTCAGGTAAAATCCTGGCCTTGTAAAAACCACTGGCTATAGTCCTGTTTATTTCCAGTTTTCTCTCCTCTCCGGTGTTCACGCTGATGCCCACTCTCATTCCTTTTATCTATTTGTCCCCCGTGTTGCATGCATAAAGACAGCTTACAGATCTTATTTTCCCTGTGCAGCTGCGAAGAGTTAGAGAAGAGTCTTACCCTCATTTGCAATAAGGGGAAACTAAAGATAGAAAGCTTACGACTTTTCTGGGGCTAGGAAGGGAATCCAGGTCAGGGCTGAGACTTCCATGCAGAGTTTTTTTTCCTGCTTTTTCAGTTTGCCAGGCCTTGCCTCCTCTAACGCTACAAAGGTTTCCATCTGTGCACAAGTTGCCCTCGCTGTTCTGCTCGGCGGCGGGCGGAGTTATCGCCTGCCTGTCATTCCCGCGACCTTATTTCCCTAGCCTTGGAACACCGATTGTTTCCCGTCTGATCCCGATCTCCGTGCGCCTCTGCTGTCGTCCTATTAAAAATAACTCACCTTTGAATCAGAGCTGATGAGGCAGGAGCTGCTGGCAGTAAAAAGCGTCTATTTTTTAGCGTTTTTTGAAGGTTCTACATGTACGGTTCATTCTGACCCCCTTGGTTTTGGTCGTTTTGGGTGTGATGACCCCTCTTGGTTTTGGCAGGCTGGGAGGTGGGATTGCTGGCTGTCAGCCTCGGTAATCCCACCAGGAGAGGTTCAGGTGGCAAAGCAATAAGTGGGTCCTCTCAGAAACTGAATTTAGTCGTGAGTCTGGATTTCATGGTCCCTGAAATCCCAGACTGGTCTAGTGGGAGGTGTCCTTGTCCACAACAAGGGGTTAGAACTAGATGATCTTTAAGGTCCCTTCCCATCCAAACCATTCTCTAATTCTATGTTTGTATAAACAACCTAGGAAATATATAGCATTACATTTTTTTGTATTATAATATATATTTTGTATTATAATATATATTATAATATATTTTTTTGTATTATATTATATTTTTAATCTTCTATATCAATTAGTATTTTTCTTCCCAATTAAGAGAAAAATCAGTAGGTTCCCTATATGCTGGATGGGGAGCAGTCCACCTGAGGATTCTTATTAGCCATTCCCTCCAGAAGTGAAGAGGGGTAAGACTTGTGGATTGCAAAGACCAGGTCTGTCTGTCATGCAGTTGTAGCTCTAGTATCCATAATCCTGTGGATTATACACCTAGGGTGTTGAGCAGCTGTATTGAATGTTTTGTCCAAGTGAGCTTGGGGACATCTGTATGGCCAGCAACCAGAAGTATAAACTATGTAAAAAAGTAAATCCTTGCTAAATAGGTGGGTTTTGTTTGTAGGAGGAGATGGATGCCGTAATTTATTGAATCAGCCCCTGCTTTTTGGTTTTTTTGCCTGTACCAAGCACAACTATTTCCTAACATGGTGGGTCACTACCCTCAACCTCACGCAGATGAAAATTTTTAAAAGGTAGGAGTTCAGAAAATCGAAAGAACATTTCAAACGTAGCACATTACTTCTTTTTCCCCCTGATGAATAGGTATTTCATTTAGAAAAAGAAAATAAGATAAAACTTCAGAACGAGAACAATAAGCCCAAATTATGCTGACAAATTGCTGGCAGCAGCTCTGTTCCTCCAGGGCAAGGGGGATGAATGATTATACCTGCAGCCAATTCTCTAGTAGCCTGGAGGAGTGAAGGTTTGTCCAACAGGTAAAGGAATTAGCTGTTCCCCATCTCCAGTTGTTACACAAACACAAATGAGCCCACAAGAGGGCTGTGCTCACAAAACTTTTGAGAAGATATATATCAAAAGATGCTGAGTACAATTTTTATCACCTGTAATAGAAAGCCATTTCTTTTATTCATGTACTTATGGCCAAGCCTTCGGTTCCTTGGCCAGAAGCTCTTCTTTCCCTTTCGTATGCTTGGTGCTGGAAAAAATCCATTTTGTTTTTTCATGTAAGCAGAAGGCAATGGTCTTTCCCATTTTGTATTAACCTGTGGTAGTTAATCAATGTTAACTAATCTAGCTGTTCTTGGATTGGAATAATTAGTGTATGTAATGATATTTATATACTATATGAAATACCCAATTTAGCCATTAACCAAATAATTTTGTGTGTAGCTTTTTTTGTTTATTAGGCCTTGATGTTTACCATGGTACAAGTCAGTAACTGCTTTGGAGGCCTCAATCAAATGTGCTCCTCCTTTTGATGGGCTTTGCTGGGGCTTGTGCTTTTCAGCCCAGCATATCCCCCAAGTGGATGAAGCACCTCATAATCGTCACAGGAGGCAATTAGTCCTTCTGGAATTGTTTAAATACACAAATTTTTGTTAT